>NC_036465.1:27233987-27833987 GCF_002775205.1 Xiphophorus maculatus | reverse complement strand
AAAACAATTAATGTAAAGGATGTTACGGGCTGCTACTTCCAACGAAGCTACGCTGCTGTACAGGTTCATACACACTACCGTCAGGTTTTAGGTGTCATTATCTGGTGTCACAAACTGGATTAAATGTGGTCTCTTCACCACTGAAATACTGCATCTAATCTGAATTAAGCATAATTCACTTTTCCCAAGTCCTTATAGACCTGATTGTACAGTATAATACTGCTTTCTTATCTGTTGCACAATGTAAATAACAACAACAAAAAAAAAAAACCAAAAAAACCACACTAAAATCACTATTTATTGCTTTTTGGCACTACACTCTTGCCGTTGCACATAAAATTAGTCTGTGGTGCTGTAGTCTTCACCACAGCTTTGGTTTACTGGGAAAATTCTTAACGCATTGATAACCAGGAATTTTTCCCAATGCAACTCTAATGGATGGATGGCAAAACTGTAAGGGTACCAAAGAGATTTAGGCTCGTGTGACTATGACAAATATTAATTAAACTCCTGATAGTTTATTACTTAGGAACCCAGAACAAGAATCAAACATGGAGAATCAGCATTTAACTTTCTATTTTACAAATCTAAAACAAACTTAGAAAGTACCATCTACTTAGCAACCCAGAACAACTGGAACCAACATTTAGTTTTATACTTAATAACAGCAAGAATCAAACATGGAGAAGCAACATTTAGCTTCATACAAATCTAGAACGAAACCCAGAACAACTGGAACCACCATTTAGTTTTAACTACAATTTACAATTTCTTCCTGGGAACAGCCATTTTCCTTGTTTGGTATAATGGTGTTAAAAACAAATATTTAAAGATGTCTAACGTACGAGGAGAATCCTAAAAACAGAATGTTAATTCATGTCTTAAACCTATTTCTGTTTTTGATTCAAAGTATTGAATCAAAAATACGTTTGATTCAATAGAGCTTTTTGTTTTGAAGCTCTAAAACAAAAAAAAGCTCTATGTTCATTCTTCATTGGATAATTGAACACCTGTTTCTCTTATGCTCATCACTATAAGCTTAACATACAATTTTTTTATTTATTATTTTTTACCTGTGCAACTGTTTTCCAGTAACCTTCTGGTTTGAAGTACTTCCACTCCATACTCTCTCTTCCTGGCAGCAATCCAGGTATAAACCAACCTACCACTCACTCACTCACTCACACACACACACACACACACACACACGCACACACACACACACACGCACACACATGCACTCAAAGTCATGCCAGGAAGCCTAATACGCTTAGAGACTTCAGCTTGTTTCTTAAACCATGTAATCAGGAAATTGATTCAGCCATATTTAATCACTTAGTCATAAATGTATTCTTAAGAAAGTGAGAGGATATGAGCTCCTATGTTTATGTGCTTCTTAAAGATAGTTTCATAGGGGCTTCGATTACAAACTGTAGTTTTTTTAGGGTCAGAAGGCGAAGAAAGTAGAAAAGAACAAAGCAAACAGAAGACAACGCTCCTGAACCAGAAGAACTCATAGTGCCCAGTCGTCACGGTTTAGAAAACACGTACCAGTTCAAGGTCAGACAGAGTTAGCCGAGCTGTCTGATAAAAATAAGAGTTCCGCAGCTTTGGATTCAATATAGTAAGATGAATTAAGTGGATTGATGGAGAAATCTTTACCGTTATCTATGAATTAGGAAATAAGGCCAAATAAGCTTTCAGCTAATTCAGATCAATTATATGCTGTGGCTAACTCAAACAGCAACACAAAATATGTAAGAATAGGATGGGAAAGTTTGTAGTAATATCACAGTCTAGTATTAATATGTACACTTAAAGATGCCGGTTTGCATTGAAGAGTCTTGGAAATAAGGTCAAGTTAGTGCTAAATTAAAAGATGTTAGTTTAAGACATAATTAGGAACATCTAAACTGACTTCAGCCCCTTTATGCTGCATTTCCATTAAACCTAGAAATAAGGAAATTTAAATTATACAAATAGATTCACCAATTCAAATATGTATTTTTTTTTTTAAATGTTTTTTTTGCTAAGAGTTTTTGCACAAAGATGATGTGGTCTTTTTGGCTGGATTGAAATATACTGAACAAAAATATAAACACCCCACGTCAAATATTGTTGTATATAGATGTATCTATTGATCTACATATCTCCATTAATCTATATATGTATATATATATATATATTTAGATAGATAGACAGGGCATTTATTTTTAAGTATTTTTGAATTGGATTGATACATGGTTCAGCATATTTAAATATTTTTAGTGAGGAAAACAGAATAGGAATATGATGGCCCATCTGAACGGCTCAGCGTGTTTGAGAGGCGGGAGGCAGCAGAGCCAGTTTCAGCAAAGCGACCCATTTCTCTAGAAACAGCGTCAGCAAGGTGGCCAGTTTTACCAGAACAACCAGAGGAATTAGAAAATCCATTCTGGTATCCAGTACCTCAGTGTTCCTGTTTGGTATATTGTCCGGAAAACTGTACCTACCCTCTTACCGAAGTTTCGGAGAGTTGAAATTGGTCCCTGGCTTTCCTCGTTCTTCATTACCTGGTGCTCCCCTTACAAAAAAAATCACATGTGACTTTCACATGTTATCACATGTGACATGCAACATCGATTTTTATTTCTGACATGTTACTTAATATGCATTGTTACAATTTTTAAAAGTATTTCAATGTAAAATAAAAAATTGAATTACATTACAGATGGATGTCAGTGTTTACTTGTCAGATGTATTCCATTGTTGACATATAACATTTCAAAAATATGAATATATATGTGAGAATTATGTGATCACATGATGCAAGGAACATTGAACACATGAACAAAATACTTGACCACATGTGGAAAATGTGACCCACATGTGACCACGTGTGAAAACATGATTATTTTCATGGATTATGTGAACCACATGTGATCACAAGTTTTCACATGTGATTACATTTGAATACATGTGATTTTCGGGGGATTTTTTGAAAGGATCCTCATTCTCCTGTCCGCTAATCTTTCCCTTAGCCGAACATTTTCAGACTGTAAAGCCATGTTTTGTTGGCTAAGGTACTCGATCTCTCCACAATCTCTCTCGTACCAGTTCAGGAGGTCCAATAACTCCTCTGAAAGATTCTCCAGGTCTTCGGATCACATCTCTATAGACAGGTGTGCCTTTGACAAGGTCATCTGAAGCTTCTGGAGTCTTCGTTTCAGATTCAGTCGGGCCATTTCCAGGCAATGCACTTCAGTTCTTGTGTCCTCGTGTTTAAGCTCTGTCTTCACTTGCCCTACACATAGAGACATGATCTGAGCATAAAGTTCACCATTCTCACTTGCCAGCATGTTGTATTTTGCTTGCAGGTCTTGTTGCCTGGAACTCCTGCCAGTTTTGAAGCACTCGATGGTCCTACAGAGATTTTCAACTATCTGGCGGAGTTCTTCGTTTTCCTTCTCCAAGTTTTCATGCGACGTGTCCAGAGAAGTTACGTCTGTAAGAAGGCTAGCCAGATCAGGCACACATCCACTGTCCACCATTTTTCTCATTCAGTCAACTGTAACTCTCAGCAACTGTCCTTTGCTCTTCAGTCAACCTGAAACGTAGAACAAATGAGTTGCTCTGCGGTATTTGGGAACAAAGGGAGATGGGTCGCCGTCATCAGTGATGTCAAAGCCACTAGAAGCCTTTTGCGTGTGGGTGTGTATCGTGTATTTGATACATTGTGGGGACTCGCTGCTCCCAAAAGAAGAAATACTGTTTTTGGGTTCAGGGTAAAGTTTAGGTTAGGGTGGGGTATGTAATGGTAATGGTTAAGGTTAGGATAAGGGTAAGGTGTAGGCCAGGGGCGCTAAGAGGCTGAAACCAGCATGTCCTCTTCTGACGGGCTTATCAAAAAATTCAAAGATCCAAAACATTTGTAATTTTATTAAAGCATAAAGAAAAATCAACAAAACGTGTTCAAATTAATGATTAATTAATTAATCTCTTATGCACTGCTATCTTCAGCTCACCCTTCAAGTTTTTTATTATGTTTAAGCATATATATGGAGATGACTATGGAAGAAAATTCATGTTGTGTCTGGTGAACATTTCTTTGTTGAAAATTGTCCATGATTGGATTATTCCTCTTCTGAAACTACATTCAGTGTCATATAAGTTTGGTCATAAACATAAGGAGTCAACCCTCCACTATGTTTCTGATTCTGTTTCAACACATCAGCTGAAAGAAATCTTCAGTCATGTCAGTTTAACATCTGAGTTGTTCTTTCAGTTACTGACCTGCTGGAGTTTCTCTATATATCAGGTATATTTTTGTTCAGTGTAGATGTATTTCACAAAAAATCTGAGGGAAACACATTTTTTGCAAAACGTCAAAAATGTGATGCGAGACTCAACAGCGGAATGTTACTACTGGTGAAAACAACAAAGAAGAGAGGATGACGGTTTGTTGTTGTTTTTTTGACAACGTGCAGCTGACTCCACCAGAGCTCTCACAGCATCACACAGTTCATATAAAGTTTCCAAAGCTCTTCTAGAAAGTCACCGACTACAATTTCCCCAGAACGCCGCAAACGTCCCAAGTAGGCGGGGTTTGTCGCTCCAACGCCTGAATAACACGCCGACGTCTCCTCCGATAATAGATGATGAGCTGTCCATTAACAACTTACTGTGTAAACATTCTTATTCACGTGTGATTTTAATCTAATTTCTTATTTAAAGGAAACGCCACAATTGTGAAACTGTGTTTTTCTGACATCAGTAGAATATTCACAAATATTTGCACACAGCTTGTCTTCATTTTCCATCTTCCCTCAGTCTGCCTGTGTCTCTTCTCTCTCAGCTGCACCCTGTTAGTAATCACCCACCTGTCTCTGCTCTACAATCAATTCTCCTCAGGATTTAAGCTCCTGGATTTTCAATGTTTCCTTTGCTCTCCTGTATTAAAATATTCATTCTGTCTCTGTGTTTGGGATTAAAAAGTCTTAACTTATTGCTAAAAACAATATCATGGAAATTATTGATGCCAGTTTAATTCTTTGACTTGTTTTATCAAGCATTTCTTTTCGGATAAGTAACTCCTGCTGAGAGCCGAGTTTTATGAAGAAATATGCAATTTGCTTTTCTTTCCGCTTTGTTGACCAAACAGCCTTGAGAGAGAAAACAAACAAAACCAAACCTTAAATTACAACTTTGTGTGCAACAAAAAACCATTACAATATGGATATTTTTTATGATTTGTTTGGTTGGAGTAAATCTCCCTTTTCAGAAAAAAAACAAAAACAATCTTTGCAACACTAATCTCTCAGTAGAACAAAGTTAGCAAAGCAAGTGCAATATAGGTTACTGAACAACATTTAGGAGACGGAACGCGTACACACACACACACACACACACACCCCTCTCTGTTCAAACACGCTGCCATCCGACCATTTGATGACTGTTTGTTGACTTATTTAGCTCTGAGCTGCACTCCACTGGGTGATTATCATACTGCATTGTTGTTTGTGAAGGGGTGCATGTCAGCACTTCTGTTTTTGTGTGTATCAGAGCAGATTCCAGCCTGGTTTTTCTTTTTGTTTGCCGTGTCGTTTCTCCATTTTGCAGCGCGCCTGCAGTGTCTTACGTGAGTGGGGGTGTACTCGGGTGTGTTCACAGGGCTTGGTGTGTGTGTGTGTGGTCTGTGCAGCTGTGAGTCAGTGGTCCGTGGAGTCTCATTAATAGCTTCATTAAGGCCAGGGAGATCTCATTTGGACTGAGTGAATTATTCAGCCTGTGAGTCAGACAGACACCTGCAGACGCCACCAGAGGAAGACGGCTGGGGAAGAGAGAGGCAGGGAGGGAGGGGATGCAAAGACAGAGACCGGCAGCGAGGAATTAACATGCCAGAGTTCCCAACTGTACGCTGTACGCGTAGTGTGTTCCTGTTCAAATGTTCATATTGTCAAGTTAAATCTACGGCTTCAAAAGTGAACTGTTTGGTAAAACTGGTTTAAAAAGAGATGATTATGGCTCTTGCACTTTGATTTGGGAAAGTATGTATATAAGAAGCAGAGCCTTGTGAAGACCCATTTAGGACTACGTGTCTCCCTTCACTTTAAACTTCATGCTTTGACTTGGCTTCATATGTAAGGATGTTGGCTGAAGGCTCACGCTGCAATACTTTACACCATCACACTGAGGCCTTTACTTGTTTGGTGAACAAACGGGAGACGGAGGAAAGACAACAGAGAGGCTGCCGCTCTGAACTCCTCTCTGCATTCATCCAGCGGGTCAGTAACTGAAAGAACAATTCTGATGTGTTAAACTGACATGACTGAAGATTTTGTCAGCTAATGTGTTGAAACAGAATCAGAAACATAGTGGTGGGTTGACTTGTGACCAAATGTAACCTCGGTAATCGTGATCGGGTTCTAGCTCAGTTCAACTCAATTCTGCGTTGTGTGAATAAGGGCCAGGAGACACGATGAGATGAAATGATTTTTATCTGTATGGAACAGAATAACGACTGATCGGGAATCAGGTTCATCACAGCAGGTACAGCACCTTACGAGGAATAGCATTTCATGTTAGCATCAAGCTAACATAACATTTTACCAGAGCGTTAAACTCAGTGAACCTACCTCACGCTCATCTCTCATGAACTGCCAACAAGATATCTGTGTTCAGTATATTTAACACTGCCAACCACCAGGAGGGGGTGCTGTTTCACCCATTACACATGAACCCAAACTTGGAAGTAATGACAAGTGGAATTCTATACAACATTAACTATGTTACACAAACTTATGTATGTAACATTGTTACATTTTCAGCTGCTGCAGTTCACGGTCACACTGCAAAAACCAAACCCTCTCAAAAAACTGTTCCCCCTCCTCGCCTGTGGTGGCGCTGTACCAAGATCCACTGAAGGAAACAACACAAACATCGCTGAATGTAACTTCCTTATTCATAATGTGTAAAAAGTGGAGTGGTGTCAGATTTTAGAGGTTGTAGGATTTCTCTTTAGTTTTTGGCAAAAGATCACAAGCCATTTCTTCTGTCCTTTTGATTTGGTTGTATTTACCCAGAATGCCCTGCGCTGTAGTCCACTTCCTGCTTTTGAAGCGTTCTTTGATTATGCATTCACACCTCCACCAAATGAATCAGAACTCCTTTAGTTCAGTTAAAGCAGATTAAACCAAACATGGAGAAGCAGCATTCAGCTTCTATGCACCACAAATCTGGACCAAACTCTCCAGAAAACTTAAGAAGCACTGAGTTCCTTTAAATAAAGGCTAAAAAACCCACCTGTTTAAATCTGCCTTTGATTGTGTTCTGGAAAAAAAAAAAACAATTTTACCAAGCACTGCCAGGTGAAATCACTCAATCAGGTTTATTTATATATTATTCACAATACAGAGACCTTGTAGGATAATCAATAATGAAGCAGGTCTGGATGAAAAGCTCTGCCAGGCAGAGACAACACTTGAGTTTTATACCAAGGATAAGGAATTAAAACAAGGGGAGAGACAGTCTGGTTCTGCTGTAGAAAACAACTCCTAACCTTCTACATGTAACCCAAATAGTTCTTTTGGTGAGAGTTCACAATCATTCATATAACATGACTAGCAGATGTTAACTTGTAGTAATTTTCCACCACAATTGTTAGTAACTGGAACATATGATCAAAATATTTGATGTGCATTTAATTGATAACTTTCATAATGATTGGTTACTGTCATGTTGCTCAAATCTGCCATACAAATAAACTTGACTAAACAGGGCTTGTGTGAATGCATATGGGGGAATCTTTCCACCATAATTCAGGAGCATGCATTTACAGTCTGAAAGCAGGATTTCATGCCTTTTGTTCTCAAAACTTTTAGTACTTTTGCTTAAATTTTTATTTTGAAAGCAAGACTTCATGTCTCTCTTCTCAAAACTTGTTATGCTTGTACTAAAAACTTCTCCTCATGCTCAAATCTTGTCTCTGCTCAGAGCAAAATCTCCGCTTGCAAAACTCCCAGCTCACTTATGAAACATTTTCTGCTTGCTTTAGGAACAAAAATATGCCATCGCCTGGCAACCTCTCAGCCAATAGAGCACACATGCGAGGAGAAGTTTTGAGTACAAGCATTACAAGTTTTGAGAAGAAAGACATGAAGTCCTGCTTTCAAAATGAAAATGTGTGCTCCTGAATTATGGCAGAAAAATTCATTTTTCAGGTCGCATTCATCCGACCTAAACGTCACTGATACTCGACAAACGTCACTATTCTGCGTCCTGATACTTGCAAGCAGGAAGAAAAACAACAATCGTGGACTATGATGAGGATTATCATTTGCTCCAGTCGGATAACAACTTCAAATGCGTAAGCTATGCTCCACCGTGAGCATCCATGTTTACTTCCACAAACACCAAGCACCTCTTCTTTTTATGGCGGTTGGCAGAACGCTGGCGTTATGCGCCCTCCACTGCGCATGCGGGACACTTTCAGATCTTTTGTCCGTTCACACTGCAGAACACATACAGGTTGCATATACAGTATTTGGAAGTGTGAACGGCCATGGCAGCAAAAAATAAATCCAATTTGACAAAAAATCGGAATTGGGTCACTACAGGCTGCAGTGTGAACGCAGCTTATTCTTTTCAGAAGGTACTTGATAAAATTTCCAGCATAAAACAAAGCTACCAGTATCTATTTACTTTAGGGCTTTTGGACATGTAAGGGTTTTAATGAGGATAACTGTAAACAAACCAAGTTTTTTTTTTTACCTTTACTCGTCCTGTCTCGCTTCAAACCCGTCTGCACTCAGTGACAAAAGCATCATTCAACCTGACACTGAAACTTTTAACCTCAGTGCTCTGAGTCCAGCAGAAACACAAATGTGTTTTTTTTTTCTCTGCTCTCTCTCTTCCTCTCTCTCACACACAAACATGCGCATAATCGTGTACAACCATATTAATGAAATGCACAACTCCCCTTCCTGCAGCGGACATTAGAAAAACCCACATGGAATGAGCTCATACACACGCGCACCCCCATATGTGTGCCCAGACACACACACACACACTTGCGGTGCAATCAGTATGACTAAACAGCCTGTGTGTAGCGGTGAAAGCTCAATCAATCATCCCTGAAGTTGGGAGCAGGTAGGGAGGCCCTAATAGCCTTTGTGGATCTCTGTGCACAGGTGTGTGTTGCATTGTGCGCCCTGTGTGTGCGTGTGTGTGTGTGTGTGTGTGTGTTTAGGCAGGTAGGTACTAGTGTATGCTGGTGCAAAGAGCAGGGAAGAAAGGATTACTCATAGCCTGGAACTGTAGAGGTGCAGGTGAGGGAGGCATGTTGGGGAAGAAAAAAAGTTATCCACTTACTACCTCCCTCCCTCTAAATTGACCCTATGGACTTTTTATTCCCTCTTTACTTTTCGGTCATGTTCCAAAAGGTAAACGGAGCTTCAGACTGAGTTAAAAGGTCATTGTGAAGACGAAGATAGTAGCTGTGTTTCCATCAGACGTGCACAAACCTTTGACAAAACACAATTTCAATTGCCGTGTTTCTATTAAATAAGAAATCATTTCTATTAAATAGGAAATAAAATCACATGTGAATAAGCTAAGACATTAACAATCATAGCAAGGACTGATGTAAACAGCTACATGAGACAGATCCGTAATCCAGGCATGGCTGTAGTGCTCATCATCTGTCAGCCAATCAGAGGAGACGTTGGCGTCTTATTCTGGCACTGGAGCGACAAGTCCCGCCTACTTGGGAACGGCTACGTATGCGGCATTTTGAAAAAAAAAAATTTTTAATCTGCGATTTTACAGAACAGCCATGGATTAACACATTGGAAAGACACAAAAGTTTTCTGAACTGTGTGATGGTGTGAGAGCTCTGGTGGAGCCAGCTGTATGTTGTCCAAAACAACCAAAACCAAACCATCATTGTCCTGCCACTTCCTGTTGTCTTTTTTGTCGTTTCTGCCAGTAGTAACGTCTGGTTGTTGATCACTCTGTGACTCGTGTGATGTGAAAAAAAGTATTTCCATCACAGATTGGAAATACCATTACTAAAAACAGATTTTTTAGAACCTACTTCTCTGGGGCTCCAACTGGGCTGAAAACCCAACGTCAGAAGACTGTCGGCCACTGATTGGCTAGAGGGGAGTTACTGGTTGGTTCTCAAGAGTAACCCTCACACCCTCCTCTGCCCTACCACCTTCAACCTGGTTGGGGCTTTCAGGTCTTCAATTGTTGTGTTGGTGTCACGTACAAATCCTGTTACAGTACTTTTCACTCTGGTGATGCCCACTAGTGTGGTTACTCAATTGTAATGGAAAAGCACCCAATCCGTGTACAGTTGAGCCAAGTTGAGTCGCGCTTCAAGGAAAAGGGCCAAAAATTTGTATCCTCAGGCCCAAACCTGAACACAGTTAAACAAGAAAATGTAAAAATTAAAGTTACAAACTTCTTTTTCTTAAATACAACCAGGAATCTAAACTCCTCCCTGTGAATCAACCGGAGAAATACTGAGGACAAGGAACAGGAAGGGGCCGAAGGTTGAGAGAACGGAAACGGAAAGCATGGAAATTAATTTAATTCCCCGCTCGGTTATATTAATGTCTCTACAGTCATCTTTATTTCAGTTTATCATTATCTTTTTCCATTCCTGTTCCAACTCTCTGGCACAGAGAAGGCAATTACATTTCATGTGGGTATAAATATACCTTTCAAAGACCTTTTAGCGAGTGGGTTCAGATGAAGCAGGTTATTGAAGCACTCCTCTCCTGAAGAAGACGCAAGCAATTACAGCACTGGGAAGACTAAATGTCTTCAAGGAGAACCTTCTTCTTTTTTTTTTTTATTGAATATTTGTTGTCATGGCATACCTGTAGCTCGCAGCAGAGAAGCTTCTCTGCTGGTTGCCCCCGCTGTTCGCAGATATTGCCTTCCGTCTTCCACTGAGCAAGTTAGTCGTTGGTTTCAGTGCAACTTTTTAAAAAATGAATCTGAAGGTTAAATGCTACTCAAAGCGCTGCACTGGAGCAGAGTTGACACGAAATTGTCTCTTTAGTCTCCCAATTGACTCGTTTTTATATGACAGCCTCGAAGGGTTTGGCTGAGGAAGACAAAAGCAGGCAGGAGCGGCTGGTGTCCGGCGGAAGGCTTGTTGAGTAGTAATTGTGAACAGCTGGACGCTTGGCGCTGGGGAGAGCTGATTGCTTCGGGGCTAACAGCGGAGCGCCCAGAAATGTTGGGTAAACATCGTCTGTAGCCTGGAGAGAGGTCCGCAGAGATGTGGCCCGGTGATATCACAACGGCGGAGAGCCGAGCCACAGGGTGGGAATTAGAGCTGCTGTGCTCAGATTAAACCGGAGAAGGTGGAAGCTGGCTTCTTTTTCCTTCTGAATAAGTTACCACGGCGGCGCCTCGGTGGGTTAAATGTGAAGCAGAATTAAGCTTTTCGAGCGAATAAAAACATCTTTGAGATGTTTTTGTGGACTTTGTTTTTTTTTTTTCTTTGCTGGTTATGAGAGTTTTGCCATCATGTCCTTCCACACACTTCAACTTTTTCTTTATATATATACTGTATATATATATTCCATTGAAGGACATGTTTGTTTTGTAATAACATGAAGTAAAGTCATTTCAATTAAACTATAAAGATTTAAAGTGTTATGTAAAATTTACTTTTTTGAGCTTTACATCTTGTTATAATGTTATTCCTTCATCAAAAACGTCCCTACAGTGCTGCTTTGATTCTATTACGCATGCTTGAAAAAACAAAAATCCTTTCATCTCCATGACAACCATTCAGCTGTGCAAAACACCTGGGTGGACCTGGCTCCGCCTTTGAGGACGAAGCTCCTCCTCAGAGATGCAGTTCTCAAGCTTCTGCCCTCTCCTGTGACTCCCCCACTCTGCTCCTTCAGACTAGCCAGCAGCAATTGGCAAACATCTGGTGGAACTTATAGGAGCTACTTCTCAGTCCAGTGTTAGTAAAAACGTTGTTGAAGGGTTAATAGAGCCTTGTTGTGATGACTTCTTGAAGGCGGAGTTTCAGACAGAAACTTAGTTTTTAAGGCGTTAAATTCTATTAAGTCCTGTTTGACATCATTCTTATAAGAACTGAAGTTAAAATATTTATTTGATTGTGCTATAAAATGATTATGTGGTTGGAAAACGTATCATACTGCCTCTTTGAGCCGTTTCTTCCAGAATGTGTTTGTTGGAAGTTGGTCTGTAACGCTGCGATCTGGTTGCTCTCAGAACTGGGAGACTCAGTCAAATACATTCACAAGAATGAATTACAACCAAATTAGGAAAACACATTTGTCAAGCATACAATATACCTACTCTTTATTATCAATTTTAGGTGACATTCATTTTAATTTTACTTGCTACTTTCAATCGTGACCAGCATTACAAAGCTTGCTTTAAGATCCACTGGCTCTTTGCTTCATTAGAACTTAACAAAAGAGCAAAATATGGGAAATTTTGATAATTTTTTGTTAGCCTTTTGAAGAGACTCTGTCAGTAATGTCTGCCAGCAACACCTCATTACCTAGTCATATTTTCAATTAACTTTTAACATTTTTTAACATTAAACCACAGTGGTGGACTGCTGTAGCGCCCCAACTGATGACTGACGGGGTGAAGGCCTTTCCATGCCATGGCTTTTTGGATGGATCCGTCTGCCCGGACAATAAAAAGAAAACTTGTTTATTTGGAGAAGGCTGGGCGCTGGAGTTTGACCTTCCTCTGTAAAGCGACTTGGAGCCTGGCAGCAGTGGCGCAAAAAGTGGGTATGCAGGGTATGCAACGCATAGGGGCGCTGCACTAGAGGGGGCGCCAAAACCCCGTCTCGAAAAATGTTTTTTTCTTGTTGGCATTTTCTATAATTAACAGAATGAAATGATCAATAACAGGGGAACAGCACTGATTAGGCGCCCCTCTGCTCCTTCACCTCCCCTCCTGTCGCTCTCCCTTCCCATACAGGTGGCTGTGCACGCGCCCCTAAGAGTACGCAGGCGCGTTTTTTTTTTTTTAATTTTAGACTACCACTCGTAGTGCACTTGACAAAATGGAGCGGCAGAAAAAAAAGCTGTCCGGGGCGCAAAACAGAAAAAGGAAAAGGGAGAAGGATAAAGATGTTGGCGGGATGAAAAAAGGCCTTTCAATGTGGTTGAAAGATAGTAGGTAAGTACCGTCAGAGTATTAGCAGGACAGGAGGGTTGTAAATAATAAAGTTAGCTAAAGCTAGCAGCTAGCCTAATACGGAATCGTCCCATATTTGGCTGTTAAAAGTTGCCTCCCCTATTAAACCATTAAGGGACGCGATTTGTTTTGTATTTCTATTAATATCTGATACATAAACCTGTCACAGACACATAACCGCGCACTAAGTAAGAATGACCGAAATAAAACTCAGGAAATATTAACACAGGAAAGCTAAAGCTGCTGTGGCGGCAGTGCCCAGCTATGGTCCAACACTTAGCCCTCCTGGGTGCATTTTTTTCACTCATATGTATTATGGATTCTTTAATTAAAGATGAGTTGTTCAAGTTCATGTGTGTATCAGACAAATTAGTCATCAGAGTCACTAAAGCCCTTAAACTCAAAAAGGTTGGTGACCTATTTTACCAACCTTTTTGGCAGGGGGACACTTGAGTTTAAATGTCTTATTCAATACCACTACAGTGGTGTTGTGATGTATCTGATAAGTCAGATCAGATGTAATGTCCAATCAGTAACTGTCATCCAACAAGGAGATGATTTAAATTAAACTTTAATTTCTATTGTAGTTTGACTGCTGTATTTTTTAAGCCTATTTAACACAAAATGTATGTCATTCAGCTGTGATGGTGGAGAGAAAGAAGAGAAGATGATGAAAGAGGAAGAATCAGGACAGACAGGGGAAGGCAACAGGTTGGTCTAATGCAGGTGGAAGTGAGGGAGCAACTAGTCCATCTCAAGCACAAATTTTTAAACATTATTTTTAAAAACGGTAAGATCTGTAATTTTTACAACTAATAATGCTTTTTTGACCACATGACTTAGTGGAGAACACCACAGACAA
Source organism: Xiphophorus maculatus (assembly GCF_002775205.1). NCBI lineage: Eukaryota > Metazoa > Chordata > Actinopteri > Cyprinodontiformes > Poeciliidae > Xiphophorus > Xiphophorus maculatus. The sequence continues at coordinate 27,819,931 of NC_036465.1, read as the reverse complement.
GGGATGAAGGAGACAGACATGAGGTCAGTGATAGAGGAGACAAGTGATGAGAACAGGTAGGCATTAGGAAAGCAACAAAAACCTATATACCATGATGGTTTGAGTTTCTGATGACCATCTTTGATTGTGTTCTTTTTTGGGGGAAATTAGTGCAGGCAGTCATGGTGAGTCAACCACGAGAAAGGAGAATGAGAAACAGAAAGGTGCAGATGAGGGCGAGGAAGAGCAGAGAGGACTAGATGATGAAGAGAGAGAGAAGCACAGAGCTGCAGAGGAGAGAGCCGAGACAAGGCTTTATTCAGAAGAACCATCTGAATGGCCTTTACCACACAAAATGGGGGACACATTTAGGCAGTACATGGTTGTAAATGGCCCACAGAAAGTTTCTGATGGTCCATATCCAGGATCAGAGAAGAATAAGAAGTGTTTTTCCAAAGCATACTGTTTTCGTTTACTGTCTAATGGAGAGAAAGTTGAACGAGATTGGTTACTGTATTCTAAAAATACTAACAGAGTCTATTGTTTTGCATGTAAGCTTTTTGGTGAAGCTAAAGTTCTTGACACATGCCTTGTGGAGGGGTATAATAACTGGCGATGTCTTTCAAAAACACTGAAGCACCATGAAACCAGTAGTTCTCACATAAATGCTTATCTGACGTGGAAAGAAATGGCATCTCGCTTACGCCTAGGTAAAACTATTGATAGTGAACTGCAGAAAACCATGGCAGCTGAAAAAGCACACTGGAGAAGTGTGTTGACTAGAGTTATCGACTGCATACTTTTCCTTGTAGAGAGAAACTTGCCACTAAGGGGGAAAAATTCTCAGTTAGGAAATCCTAAAAATGGAAATTTTCTGGGAATCCTTGAGCTCATAGCACGATATGATGTAACATTGGCAGAGCATCTTAGAAAGGCTGCCTCCAAACAAACCACTGGATATCTGACATATTGCACTCAGAATGAATTTTTAGATTCAGTATCAGAGTGTGTTTTGAGTAAAATATCTGCCAAGATCAAGTCCTCTAAGTACTTTGCAGTGGAACTGGACTGCACACCTGATATTTCAAAGCAAGAGCAGGCCTCAGTCATCATTCGATATATGGGGGGGGCGCCGAAGATATGTTTGCATCCACCTCAAAAATATGGAGTTGCGCCCCTGCCTGGCAGCAAAGACAAACAACAAAAAAAATCCCAGCATGTGCTAAATGGATATTGATAGAAAAGTCAACTGCTCTTTCGGAAAACTGCATGAACGCAGTGAATGGCTCTCTACTGTGTTCACTATCTGTTTGCATTATTCATGCGTGCCAGTTGGTTGGGAAAAATAAGACCGTTATATAACCTGTTTTTAGGTTTCAGTTACACGCAAAAAAAAAAAAACCCAACAAGAAACCCCACAAATTTCCAGTTTATTTGGGGGTGCAGTGTTTTTTTTTTTTGGAGAGGTTTTGTCAGAAGGCATTGAGCAACTCTGAAGTAGCAGATGGAACTGCAGGCAAATTCATAGTAATGTGTTTCACTTCTGGTTTTATTGTTGCTCCATGTTTGAGGAAATTGCCACCTGTGCAAAAGCCAGCCTCGATTCTGGACATGTTAAGCTGGCAAAAGGAAAGTGAGTGAATGAATTAAAACGACTAGCTGTGATGTCATCTCAGCGATTCACATGTACAACTCTCGCTGAAAGAGGAAGATGAAAGGAACATGGCTATTGTCCTTGATAGTGTACGCTACTCACATCTTTGTCAGCTCTGTTCAGCTGAATTCAAAGTGCCCCTCGATCACGACGACATAATATCAGAGAGATGGTTGTTGAAGGAGCAGCCGTCTTCAGAAAGGTTTCCTCCTATTGTGTTGAGCTTCACTCAAAGCTGCATGACAAATAACTGTTCCAGCTAGCAATGGTACCACAGCACCTTCAATAGAAAGGAATCACCTGCACCTGGTACAAGATGTGTTTGGGTTTGCACACCTACTTGTTGTTGGTTCTTTCACTGATACGTTCCTTTAAGTTGCTGTGGAGACGAGCTTTGAACCTCTTTCAATGAATCTTTGTGCCTGTTTATAAACCTCGTAAGGGATAATTATTTCTTTAAATGAGGCTGTTCTCACACCTGATACCTGATAGATTTGGTTCGATTGGAACCAGAGTTTGCTTTCACACTACACTGTGTCAAATGATCCAAAAACCTGTCCCCCTCCTCACCAGTGGTGGCGCTGTATGAAGGAAACAACACAACAAACATCCACAGAAGACACAGAGAGCAACTTCCTTCTTCACCAAATATTAACAAAAATGGAGTGACGTCAGTTTAGCGGTTGTGTGATTTCTCTTTTGTCTTTAGCAAAGCACTACGACCCACTCGTCTCAGAGGCGCTAGACTCACGTGTCTGTTTTAGTTGTATTTTCCCAGAATGCCCTGTGCTGTAGTCCACTTCCTGCTTTTGAAGCAGCCTCCGGTCTTGCTGGCGTTCACATATGCATTCAAACGCTCCAGAGATCACTTAAAACAAACCGAGACCTAGGTTTGTGGGCAGGCCAGAGTTTGCGTTTTTGGTCCCTCTGCGTAGTCAAGAGTTTGACAGATTCACACCTCCCCAAACAAACTGGACTTTCGAGACAAACTAACTTGAGTTCAGTTAAAGTGGACAAACGGGGATAGTGTGAACGGAAAGAAAGAACATCTTATGTTCCACCACAGAAATTCTGTGAGCTTTTGTCCTAAATCTGGTGGCCGGTGGGTCTGACTGTTCTTAATGCAATCTGAAAAGCTGCATTGCTGGCAAAAGGCCGTCATACATTTGGATCTCTGAAGTGTGGCAAATCAATAGACTTGCATCAGTTGGAGCCCTTAAACATTATCTGATCCATCAGTAATGTCAACATTTCTACTGAAAGTATCCAAGGCTAAAGAGCTAAAATCTTTTTATCTCACGCCTAACAGGATAACTGAGCATTAGAGTTGATCATAAGCCAGTTGATTAGTAAAAAAAAATACAAGCACACTAATTAAATTCTGAAGCCACCAAAGTTCATTGAACAGTCACTTCATATTCTTTCTACTTTGATGTATAACAGTCTAAGACAGTCTTGTCTTAGATATCTCTTTATTTCCTGAATACATAAAATCATCCTGTAAAAAAGCTGCACTTTATATTTATGTAGGTTCTCTTTGTCTAATATTAAATTTGTTTGTCCGCTCACGGCATCTTCTGTTTCTGTTTTCTAGGTCAAACACATTTTCACAGTACTGTTATCTTGCCATGCCGCTATTCCAACAACCTGCTGATTAGCAAGCTGTGGCTGATGGAAACGTCATGCTGTAGTTTTGGAGCTATTAGGCTGCAAATAAAATGATTTTATTTAATTGATGGTGGAGTGTGTTATCCCTCTGATTGGCTCTGGACCTTCATATTGAGGTTTCAGTCTCAGATGAAGGATGTGCTGTTGGCTCTGGGTTGCACAACAGCCAAGCTGGGCTGATTTACTGCATAAAGGCCTCTCTTGCTTCAGCGCCAGCCACTAACAGCAGTGACAGAAACTACAGTCTGATTAGTAGAGTGGAAGCATCACACTACTAATCGCGAGTAAGTCTAATAACATCTAAATAAAGGCTGAGAATCAAACAGGCCGAGGCCTGGCTGCATAGCACGCCGCTCTGCACCAACCGTGTCGTTTCAATTGACCAAATTGTTTGTTTTTGTTGTACTGAAAGCCAGTATAATACGGGAAATCGAATCTGATGCCAACTTCCTGTTCCTCCCAAATATCTATGTGCCCTTGTCTGTATTCAAGCCAAAGTAATGGCCAATTTTTACTTTTATTTCTGCCTGTTTGCAACGGAGCATTTCTTCGGTTTGACAGACTACAGAGGAGAGCTGAAAAACTAAAAATATTGGCTTGTGCATCAACTCACTCGGCAAAGGACAAAAACAATGATTTTCTCCCATGTGGTATGATATCCAGCACATCATTAAAATTTCTGAGTTAGTGTAAATCAGATTTAAGACTGCTACACAATAAATATTACAGGCTGATGGGTAAGACAGTTCCTCGCCTCTTGTTTCAAGGTTTAAAAAGCCTTGAAACAAGTACATTTTTTATTGGAAATGGTAATCTATTCCATTCTATGGCAGTAGCAAAATCTCACACTGGAAAATGTAGGAAAAAATTCAACATTTATTCGTCTTATGCTTGGCATAATAACTTCTTTTTTAATCTGATGTCCTTGACCTGAATTTTCTAGTTCTCACCTTCTAAACAGCAAGATAATACTTCAGTAAACAGACTTCTTTTTTCTTTTTTGCTGATGTTTTGAAGAATGACATCTGACCTTTGCCTTCTCTAAAACTGAACGCATCACATTAGCTAGCCAGCATTGCAAACTGGCCTGTTATGTGCTTACTGCAAGCTAAACTAAAAACATTTACTCAACTAACTTGAATGTACAAATTATCATAAAAGCAAAGCGATAATTATTATATTTGTCATAATCCATACTTACGGACGAACGTCGTCTAAATCAGCAGCATCCTAAGGTACGAGGTTAGCTTACGAACACTTTGGCATTTTGTTCGGCCATTTTGCTGCTTCCTGTTTTCTTGTGACAAAACAACCACCAGAGGGAGTGCTGGGGGCAATTCTCAAAAACTGTTAATTCAGTGTAACAGAGAAAGGGCTTTTGACCACTTATCTTTGCACAAAGCTCATCCCACAAGTATTCCAATGCAGGAGTTCCTGAACTTTTAAAACCACAGTCTCAAATTTAACATCGCAAGAAACTTGCAACGCCGACAGAATGACATTAGATTGAGCACCAAACAATTTTCTCCCTTACTTGAGAAATTTTGTGCCATTATTGTGCATTAGTTTCTTCCAAAATGTCATTTGAACAGAGCTGTTTTGTTAAAGGAACCTTGAGTGAAATTTATACAGATTGCTGCATTTGTCCACAGACAGCTGCTCTGTGCCCTCTGCCGACAGGGAAAACAAAGAGCAATTTGAAAGCAAAAGAACAGAATCTCTGCTATATAATTTTAATCTAACAGCTACCAATAAAAGGGTATCAATTTGCTATAGTAACAGTTATTTAAATTATATTTGTTCATTGTTTGACAGCTTCTTTATCACTGGAGGAGGAGAATAGGAATGAATCTCTGTGTTGTTAAAGTTCTTTTGAGAACCAGCTGCAGCTCAACTTGGCAATTTTTTTTCTTTTTTACAACTTGTCATTGTTTAGCGTAAGTTAAGGTTTTTCCACTTTCTGTAGCAAACGAGAGAGACAGATGAGTACTCGGCTTCTGGGTGCTGACTGGGAAGCTTTTGATTCGGCCATCACCAAGGGCATACCACTGTAATCACCTCTGCCCATATGGTGTTTGCTGCTATTGGAGAAGTGGTGATAGGAAGGCTCTCACTCAGACCAACACCAACCTATGGAAGGATACTGGCACAAAGCTTTCAGAGAAAATGCTGGAGAATGAAGTGGGAACCAACACCATGAGGAAATCAATTCTACAGTTACAAAAAATGCTTAATATCAAATGTCATGACACATGTCGGGAGGAGCATATTGACTTTTCGTTTCTCCCAGTCTCTTTGCACAATGCCAGGTGGAATATTGAGTCTCTTGGCTTTATCTACTAAAAGCAGGAGGATGTTGTCGTCGGGCGCCTCTGCGCCATGTTTGAATTCACCAGATAACTCAGAGGTGTTGTGTGTTTGAGTTTCACAAACTAGCTGCCTGGTGACGTGAGTCGCTTTCAGCGCTATTCCTGTCTGACCCAGGCCCAGTTTGGCGAAATGCTGAACCGGATCGGTGCCTGCATCTCCTGGCAGGACACCAACTACAGGCCACTGTTGTCATGAATTGCGGTGGTGAGGCAGACGCAGATGGACCCAGGTAGATGTATAATGGTGATTTAATGGACAAAATCCAAACAGTCCAAAAACACAGGCAGCATGACTGGACACACGAAGGACTGAGTGCACATTAGACAAGGACCCGACAAAGACGCAGACACACAGGTGGCATTAAATACACAGAGGGTAATCACAGAACGAGACACACCTGGGAACAATCAAGGGGGAGACAGGACAACACGGAGACTCAAAGACACAGAAAACTCTAAATAAACACAGACAAACACAGATCCTGACAACTGTATCAGATAGTGGAGTCTCTCTGATTGGTTGACGCTCTGCATCGAGCAGAAAAAGTTCAGATTTTCCAGCTCAAGTGTTGGATAAACTTGACACCCATAGAATGCTCAAAATGCTTTTAACACGAGACTTCTTGATGTGCCTAAGATGCTCAAATCACGTTCGATCTGAACGCAGCATTAGAAAATAGAGATAATGTTTGGTAGGATATTGCTTAGTGATGAAAAGTAAGACAAAGCTGGAAGAAAAGACGATAAAGACTAAGGTTAGACTTCTATAAGGGCAACGACCCTAAAGGCTCCCACTTGTTGTTTCAAAACCAAACAGTCATTGCGAGGTCATGTGGTTTTGGGACATTCATGTTCACACATGCATTTCAGACCACCTGGGGGACACCCCTCTGCTTCATGACGTTACTCCTCTACCGTCCAGGGTGACAGTCTGATTATTATAACAGCTATTTAGTGAAGGAAAATGAAAATGCACATTATTACTCACTGTGTCATAAATGTATTCATGTCTCCTGCAGATTAAAGCAAATATCAACATTGCCGTTCAGGCAACAAACTTCTGACCAATCACACAGCAGTTTGTTCAGAGCTCTGACGTGACTTTGACTGTACTGCCTAACAATCCTGCCATGTTCATGGCAGATCGCCTTTTGCCTTTGGCATCAAGAGGTTGCTGTCTAAAACTAGCTTTAAAATTTTGACTAGGACTAGGTGACAAGCACCCTGTTTGAGTCCATTTACATTTTCTTACTCTTTTTCTTTTTGCAATTTGAGTTTCTACTTACAGCCTTGTTATGATTTAAGTACTTACAATCTTTGAGGAAATATGTGCTTAATCCCAGGCCTTTAGTGCCTCTGCAGCTGGTTGAAGTGAAGCACAAATGACATCAGAAACATACCACCAGCATATCCTGTGGATTGGAACACGTTCGTAATCCATATTGTGTGAGATATTGCCGATCGGGGAATTCACCAGAGCAATATCAAAAAAATGAAGATGAAGTAACAACAGGGGTCACAATGAACTTCCTCCCAGCATCCCAAAGCTGATAAAAATAATGACATCAGAAAATAAATATTGGGAAATGACTAAATAGCATTTGGGAAAACCTGAAGATGATTAAACTGTGTGCTCCACAGATCATACAAATGAGAAACTCATGAGACAGTCATAACAAGATACTTGGAGATTTATATGTTGTTATTATTGTTGTTGTTATGTTAGTTCTTTTTACCCTGACTATAAATGACACCATTCCTGTGAGATGTTCACAAACAGCTGCCGGTGGGCGGAATCTGAACTAGTCACAAGTGGCTGACTTGCTGCGCCGTACTCTCCACAAGAAGACCATCTTACTTGCTCAAGTGTGCCACCTAATTGAACTTTAGCTGGACGGCACGCTCAGGACTGGATCCCATTAAGGCAGCGACATGAAGAAAACAATCTCTCATATCTGTATTTTAATTGCCAGCTCTCCTTTATAATCAGATTAGCTGGAGAGAGCAGTGAAGAGGCAGATAAGACAAAGGACTAATTGAATTAGAAGAAAGGCAAGAGAGTGCGGTGAGAAAGGGGGAACCAAACAGAAAAAGACAGTCAGAATGCAAAAGAAATCAAAAGACGGGATAGAATAAAGAAATCAAGGGTTATGGGGATAAACTGCAGTCAAATAGTCAAGAGGTTTCGGGATTTCTCCAGCGGTTCCCCTCTCTGGTACCAGGCGTGTATCGGCTGATCTGTAGTCGTGTCTAGTTTCTGTAAATGCCTGGAGTTTGGGCGCCATTATTCTGAGTATGACAGGGTTATTGTTATGGCAACAGCTCTGTCCTCCTCTTCAACAGATACTGGTTATCAAACCCACTCATCACGCTGATGAAAGAATTGAGATGTCTGTTGTGGTTTGATCAATAAGCAAGTGAAACGGCCTCAGTTCTCTCACTGTGGATCCAGGCTGAGTACTCAGAGTGGGACCACCGTGTTCTCACCAGATCAGAAGTCCAACATCTGCATGAGGGGCGGGGGGTTTATTGATTTGGACGCCACATTGTCAGCCCTAAAAGGTAATAATCTGCCTCTGTCATGCATTCGCTGCTTTCATATAGATCATTAGAAAAGCTACTAAAGTCCTGAACAGAATTATCCATCGTCTTTAACAAGGCAAAAGTATTAAGATAAAAAGCAAGTATAGACAATGGATGTTAAATGGAGGAAGTATTGAGGTCTTTTTTTTTATTTCTGCAGTCAAATTTTATAATAGCTACTTAAAAGATAGATAAGAATTAAATAATTTATTAAGATGTGTACATGGTGAATTTCATTTGTGTGTACTCCTAACTACTCCCAACACTTGTGTTTCTGTGTTTGATATGATGTAAAGCACTTTGAAATGCCTTCCTGCTGAAATGTGCTATACAAATAAAATTTGATTGATTGCAAGAAAAGTGGCGTTTTTGACCCTGTACACCGACGCCAATGCAGTTCGTGAGAGACAGCAACCGACAGCTAGCAGGACAGCGCGTTGTCACTCAGGGGAGTCAAAAACTGTCGAATGCGGAGTCCCATCAGCGGGGGGTGGAAGAGCGCGGGAGCAGGCTGGCGAGAGGTGTTAACGACTCTACTTAGCATTGTTGAACGACTGATGTTCAAAAGGCCCACATGTTGTTCAATGGGTCCATGAGGACACTGGTGTCATCATGACAGGTAAAGCTGCATTATGCATATTTGTTAAAAATGATCCTTATGTCATGACAGTATGATATAAGACAGATAACTAATCAAGCTCCTCTGCTTTCTCCCAGTGCTAAATGCAGTAACACACCACTCAGTCAGAATCAACTAATCAGAGCCTTTGCTGAGCTAAAGCTGGTTCACCACAAAAATGCTAAGGCTAGTTAGCATAGCTACCGATGATGACGGATAAATGATTTTCCTGTAACGATAAGCTGTGTTTCCACCATTTGCATGAAACACGAGGTTGATTGACAGCGCTAAGACCCGCCTCCTGGCTCTGGTTGGTTGCTTTTAGCTGGGAGTGGTGCATGTATTCAGACGAAAACTGTAGCACTGGCAGGAGATTTTTTAAAAAAAAATCATACAATACTATCACAACATGATTTTAGAAAAATATGTTTTTTACATATTTGTTTAAAGTTACATATTACAGCTCCAGTTGTCTAACCAACCATAACCAACAGTGGAATGTTTATTACCAATGGTCTTGAACTGGTTTGTTTCCTATGTTTGAACAGAGAGACTGCTGAGAGCGTTAATTGATACTCAGCACATGTAGCTGTCAGACCACAGCCTTGAAGGATCAATTTTATTTTCAAAGTCAGAGCAAAGCAGAAAAACCTGTAAACAAATGCAGAAAAGCATACTTTGTTTGTTAAGCTAAACGTACCATCACCTTACCACAGACATGTTTAAATGCTGTATTGGTTTTACAACAATTGTTGCAAATCTTTCAACAAAAAAAAAAGGTCCACCTTTCTTATTATAGTTAATTAACATTTGAACTGACATTTCAGTTCACAGTTTTAGAGGATACTGTTTTAGTGATTAACATTTCTACTCCAGGAAATAGATATTCTATTTTGAATTCAATAGATTTACTACTTTAATTGATCGCACCACATGATTTATACAATAAATGCAGGCCAGTAAACTGGTCAAAATCCTTTTAATACATAAAAAAAGAATTATTTTTAATCCTGTTACTGGAAACAGAATTAAAGTAACAAACAACACATTACATTACAAACAACATCACAAATTAAACACACCAATTTAATTCACATACAAACTAATGAAGCACTCTAATCACCAACATGCTTCTTTCAAATCGAAAAGATTTCAATGAACTTCAAACTCTCATGTTGCAGCTGGAGACTTTAACATCCATTTGAACAAAGGGAAATGCTTATTTTCAAGCATTTGTAAACCTTTCCCAGGCTTGGCTGTTCAACCTGGAACTCCGTGACGTTGCTGTGACCACCTGTGAAAATTACACTGACCTTTGCCAATACTTTGTTGATATTACTATTATAAAATAACTTGCAACTATGTGTCTCCACTTATATGGTTGGACTGAAGGGAAGCTTGTTTAATGGTTACAACAGTACAAAAAAAATTTTAATTTGTGCGTGTTTTTCTGGGTTCCAATATTACCTGGAAAACTATAAATAGGATTTTAGTCTCCCCCAGCGTCCAGGTTCTGTGTTATGGGATGTAGAAATATTTAAATATTAAAGGTTTTTGAGGTCACACCACATAATGTCCAAATATAGCAACTACAGTACATACTTACTTCTAAAAGTGACACTTTCTTAAAAAAAATCAAATTTGAGAAAGGTTATCAAACCTCTTTGCCGTCTCCAGGGGTTCTTGGTAGAATGTTGGATGATGCAACTTCCTGTTTTTGACTGGAATTCAAAATATAAGTCCAAAAATGGGAATTTCTTGATGGTCACACCACATGATATTTTGCTGAATGGACATATCGGACAAAGTTTGTTTATATGTTATAATGGAATTATAAGCACCATTTTGACACTTCAAATACCACAAAAATGGCCAAAAAGAACAGCCTTTGAAAGGTTAAAAAAGCTGTTTTTATGCGGAATATCCTGTATATTACATATCTGGTTTCTTTTATGCGCTTAAACCTTTTTTTAACTGTAGAAAGCAGAACTGGACAAAAAAATTGGGCGTCATTGAGCCTTTTCCAACTTGCAGCTAATAAAAATATGACATTTAAAATATAGAATATTACATCAGACCAATAAATAAAACATTTATAATTCAGAATTGTAGACTTAATGAAAAGTGTTTAATACCTCGCTTTAGGATATTTTCAAAGATACTTTTAATCCGACAAAGGAGCCTCATCAAAATGCATATTATAATTGATCAAATATGACTGTATGACTTCAGCATGTGAAGTCATACAGTCATACAGTAATGTATGTGCTTGGCTTACAAGCTCAAACTGACTGATAAATAGCACAAATATCCCGATACAACACATCCTTAGGTTGCTTCTTTGAGCTCTTGAGTTAAAAAAAAAAGAGAAGTGAATAACAAAATACTTCAGAAAACAAAAGACAGCAAAAAACAAAAAAAAGTCAAAGTCGGGCCAAGTGCAGTTACTCTGCGGTACGCTGCTTCTCAAAGAGGAGTCGGCGTGGCGTGGCGGCTACCCCAAGGCAAGCCCCGCTCTGAAAAACTTCACACGCACCCCATCAGAGTGAGTAATCTCACGGCTAATGTCTAATATCTAATGGCCTTAATCAAAAGCCCCTGCTATGATTCTCTCAGCACTTTGTTAATAAATCACCGCGTTAATGAAAAATGGGCCGTGTCACGGCACACCGCTGCCAGGCCGCGGCACAGCCACGTTCGTTAAAGCAGCTTCCTGTGGTCCCGCTGTCATTTCAGTTCCTTCGTTTTTTCCCTTTCATTCGGTTTCTTGGATTTATCTCCCTGTCATGAGAATAAACGTCTTTTATTCTTTCGTTTCAACTTTTCCCTGTCATGTTTTGGCTTCTGGTTTATTAACCAACGTCCAGTCATTTTTCTGACGTCTATAAATCCCCTTCACCTCTCTCTTCCTCCCCGCCTTCTCTTGCTCACCCGAGTTCCCTTCTTCCGACACTCAATTCTTAAATCCACACATTTTCCTCCCTTCGCTTCGTTCCCTCACAGTGCTCTGATGTTCTGCAGTCTCTCTCCCCTCGCCCCAGTCCACTTTGTTAACCAGAGGTGTGGCATTGTGTTGTGTTGTGTGGTCTTGGTGGGTGCGGTGCGCGGTGAGGAGGTAATTATCTGCTCCTCATTTAGACAACAAGCTCAATCAGTGCATGAGAATGACTGCAGGTGGACTTGAATACCAATAGGAGGGGGACTATGGCAGATGTACACCCCCACACACTCACACACACACACAGGCATTCACATGACCTTGAGAAGAAATGGAAGGAGCGGTTAATGAAGACTGCATTCCAGCTGTTGCTATAAAGATTTATCAAAGAATAAGAGGAGATTCTTTTTTTTTTTCTTCCTGTGAATTTCCTACTTAGCACACTGGCAGCCCCACATGGCAGCTGTGGGGTATTGTTACGAATGTCTATGTCTATAAACCTTGTCAGATAATTACCAAAATAAATAAATAAATCAGTGATGCAGAAAGCAAAACAATTGAATATTACATAATGCCAATAAAATGCATTTTAATTACAGAAAAGTTCTGTCATGGTTTACGTAACAGAATCTCGGGGAAGACTGCCGACTCGTCCTGCACTCAGTCGGAGCCTTGAGAGGATTGTGAAGCAAATTACAATATCTAAGTTTGAGGCAGATTCAAAGTGAAAGTGAGAGCTGCCTTGTGTTAACCAATCTCTTTACCACACACAAGGTCCAAAAGAGTGTGAAGAAACAAAAAGATGTGCGGCACAAATGTCTTTCAAATTTTAAATTTGATTTGGAAATCAATAAGGGAAGTGTTGGGGAAACTCAGAATCCAATCTTTGTCCGCGTCCATCTGCCTTGGCTTAATATACAGATATGTGGAGGAGAATGACAGGATTCAAGTCTTTCATATTCTCAATATTTATCAAGAAACATGTCCAAACGATTTTTTAACATCAAGGTTTATGAAGACATTTTCAAACTGTATTATATTCCGCTAATGTCAAAAAAGCACAATTTTGCTTTTGCATTAAATAAGAAGCACAATTAAAAATCACACATGAACAAGTTTGTTCACACGACAAGTCAATAAAAAACAAGTCGCGCCATCATCCAACTACTTCCTGTCGTCGTCTTCTGGCACAACATCCGGTTGTTGATCACGTGACTCGTGTGACGTGTTTCCATTGCAGTTTTGCGAAATAAACCAATTTTGATTTGTCATGGAAACGAAGCTAATGATGCGACTGCATTCTCTTCAATCAAGTTTATTTGTACACCAAATTTCAACAACAAGGTCGTTCAAAGTGTTTTACATTTTAAAAATACAAAATCATAGAACACACAGTCAACAGTTGAAATATTACATTTTGCCAAAATGTGGGACAGTGTTTCATTTATTGTGGTTGAAAAGCAACTCCAAAGATTTTGGGTTTTTAGTCTAGGTTTAAAGGAACTCTGTGTTTTGGTGCCAACGCTCTGTTCTGGTGGCAGCTGCAGGAATGTCAGCCAGTTGCAAGCGAGTACAATTCTCTTCCTGTTTACTGAATGATATCTGAATTAGGCTGTAATTATTCAATGCTTGCATGTACCGCAACAGTGAGTGAATTACAGTGATGGATGACTTATATTGTCAGAAAAAACGCCCAGTGCTAGAGATCAGAGAATCAATTTGGAATGGAAAGTGCAATTATTAGTCGTACAGCCAGTTTATCAGAGTTTTTCTGCTAAGACACTTTTTATTTATAAACGATGATGATAAAATAGTTCACAGTGACAGAATAAATGAGACATCAAGACCAACCTCTAATGTCTAACCTGTGATTTCTATTGCTAAGCGTAATGTCACATTCATACATGTTTTATGATGTTGTGCGTTTTACCTGCTTTAGCACCTCATGATGCAACAATTACTGGAGAGAGGAGAGTGCTAAAGCCCCCTAGTGGTTCATGAAGCCGCTACCAATCAATCCCAGAAAAGACATCCTAGCTGATTACTGATGCATGGATTGGAATTCTCTTAAATAAAAAGGTGCTTTTGTCACATGATAAAGCGGAATGCCTCTATAATGGCTGTTTTAACAAGACAACGACCGTACGCACAAGGATGCAGCAGCGCATTAGACGCAGACCAACAACATTAACCGTTATGGAACGGCCAGCCCAGTTCCTGGATCTTATTTTGCAACAAATATCATGTGTTTTGTTATTAAAATGCTGTTTTATTGTCAAAAACTGTGAAAATGCCATTTCCCCGAAATGCATTCACAAATATGAACATTGTATGTACTGAGCAAAATTCACTTTTTTAAAACTCTATAACATGTCTGTATTTGGACACCTGTTTGCGTCATTTCTAAATTGTCTCATCAAATGCAGTGAACGATAAGATTAGGTGTTTTCAGTGCTTACCAACGTTGAGCTCTGTCTGAACTTCATCCCATATCCTTCCACATGGCGTTCTCTCTGCGCTCATCTTCTCGTTTTTACTCCCGTCTCCGTCTCAGTGCATCCAGCAGAATGTTCAAACGCCTGAAGCAAAACACAGGTGGTGCTTGTGGATGCACAGCCAATGAAGGTTGGATGTTGAGTCAGGGATCTGCTCAATATCAGGTGTGTTTGTCCAAAACCTACATGATATCGATTGTTTGCTCCTCCTACTTAACTTGCAACATTTATGATAAGTGAAACAGTGAGGTCACCGTCTGCTTGGTGATATATTGTAGACTCTTTTTAGGTTGTAAGTTTTTGGTAGGGTTATACTTTTGGACCATGTTTAAAAATAATAATATAATAATGACAAATAGTGTCTTACTAGTGCATTATTCTGTTTTAAAAAAAAATTATTTGCTGTTGTAAGTATCACTATAAGACACTTTCTGATTTGTGCTGAATTTTTTTTTTTTTTTTTTTTTACATCTGCATAAAAATGACATGATAGGTCAGACCAAACCTGCTTTTCCACTTAGCATAAAACTGCGCAATTTGACATCTCAAAAATTGTTTAATGGAAACCCGCCAATTTCGAAAAAACTTTTTGGCCATCACCTGATCAACAACCAGATGTTTGCCACTGGCACACACCCCAAAGAAGAAGACGACAGGAAGTGGTTGGAGGATTATGGCGCTCCATGTTTTATAATGACGAATCACGTGTGATTTTAATCACGTTTCTTATGTAATAATGAAAACACGGCCAGTGCAAAATTGTGCTTTTTCGATATTTGCTGCTGCTATAAATGCAGCTACTGTTGTCTGTAAAGTCCTGGGAGTATTTCTTTTTACAGGAGGCTAAGTGAGCTGTAACAGGTATCTTTGCATGGTCATTGGATGAGAGATTAATTATTCACTTTTGCAGAATAAGCAATATGCATATTAAAACTGTTGAATGGTTTGGTTTTCTATAATTCTGTTATAGTAAACTGGTTTTCAGGTAGAAATATAAAAGTGTTTGATGTGTTTAGTTGCTGTTATTTTGATGAAAACTGATTTTACTGCACATGTTGGAGGTCATCTCAGATTTGTTCATATTTCTGTTTTCACTGGTCCTCCAACATTATTGCCTTCCTGCCGGTTCACTTCGCTCACAGCTGCATTAGCAAAGATCCTGTTATCTGCCCTCGTTTCACAGCTTAACATGCTCCATTTTGATCTACAGGCCTTTTTGCTAACACACCAAATAGCGGTGATAGCCATGATAACGTAGTGCTCAAACCTGGCACAGATAATCTGTTCATTCACTCTGTTATTTCATCATAAAATCACATAAATGGAATCATTTTGGGAGTCCGTGTCCCATCACCCATTCTGCTGAGCTTCACGCATTCTCCACTGTGGTCTCAGAAGAGTTGGCTCTTACAGAGTCACATCTCTGCAGAATAGCCCTGAAGGACATAATGCTCATTGCAGCTGCATCCTAAACTTCTGTTTTTTCCTTCTTTTTTTAAAAAAAATTGTATGCTCTGCTTGTTTCTAATGAAAACTGTCCACCACTCCCATTGCGTATTGGCCTGGCTGCGCAGCATTACCTCCTCCAAATTGTGTTTTCCCTGATGAAAACATGGATACACACTTGTTCGTCTCAATAAAACCAACTTCCTGTAAAAAATCTTTCTGCTTAAGCTTGGAGGCTGAGTTAGCTTAATTTCACGGCTAATCTTCCTGGCTGTTGCTCCCCCATTACTCCATACAATAGGAGTTTCTAAAAAAAAAAAAATTCATTATTGTGCTTTTTTTCCTAATGTAAAAGATTTCGCAGATGAACTCTCACTGCCTTCTCTAACAGTGTGTTCTCCGTTTAGATTCTTTAATGGCCTCACTGACTCTAAATTGGATCTGTGTGTTTGTTTTGTTGTACGTCTGAAAGCTTTAGAACAAGTTTTGTAAACTGCTTTACTCATAAATAATCTATTAGACATTATTATGGTTCACACTGCAGGGTAGTTAGGCTAAGGCTCGCTTGTCACTTTGCTTAAAGGCTTTAATGCTCTGCTTTGATTCTCGTAGACAGCAAGAGCTAGCTAAAGAACACAACAGGCATGGTAGCCGAAGATGCTAATAGACACGGTTTAAAAAAAAATAGACACACGCGATAAATAGCTTGCTAGAGGCAAGTAAAATACACTGACCCACCAAGGCGTTTAATTAAATTCTTCCGTTTGGTTTCCTTTTGCTTAGTGTCGGTTTTGGAGGTTCAGTTTTGTTGTGTTTTCATTCTGTTCGCTGTCTCTTCGTGGCTCTTCGTGTCCTCAGTTCAGCTTATTTCAACCACCTGCTTAAGACTAAACACCAAACGGCTAACGATATATTTTGCAGGGATAGTTAGTTAACTGAACACTGCCTTTTTGTTTTTCTGCTCTCATAGCTCACTGACCAAATCAAGCTTTTTACCTCTCCTAGCGTTACAGTACAGAGATGATTTCCTTTAAATGTTAATTTGCGCTTTTTGGGGGGAGAGCGGCAATTTTATTTTTGGGACAACTCTGAGTAGCCTGAAGGTCACTTCTATAATGACTTGAAATTAATTAATTAATTAATTAATTAATTAAGGCAAGACTAAAACTAAAATGACTATTGTAATTTTTTCTGAAGCCCATGAGCTCACAAACAACCACCACTTTGCATATATATATATATATTTTTTATGTGTCCTAACTAATTCCCATTGCCCTCTCTACTATTTGCTGTTAATAAACATCTCACACGCTCTACTTCGCCTCCCATGTGTCAACGTGTTCATAAAGATGCTCCTCCCTATAAAGTACAGCTTTGTTTCTTTTTCCCCGGTCAGCACTCCGTGATGATACTTGAATAATAATATTATAATGAGAATAATTGAGATCTGGGAAACAAAAAGTGATAGGGAAAACCGGGACTTAAAAAAAGCTACCGAACAGATGGAAACGTAGAAAATAACGGAGGAACTGATACAGGATTGAAAGAGCAGAACACAATGAAAGGCTTGTTTTTGCTTCCTACAACTAAAGGCAGGAAGTAAAGAAGGCAGCAGCTTTTCTTTGTGAGTTATTGTCTCCTTTATTGCGGCATCATCCAGGAATAGTTGTCAGTTTGTGAGCGCCCATGCATTGCAGTTGTTCTTTTGTGTCTCTGTGGACCTTTTATAACTAATCCATGTTTTAGGCCCTCAAAGCAATATCCACTTATTTGTCCGTTCTTGTACCTTTTCCTTTTGCTGTTGTGATATTTTATAAGACCTACCAGGGAAGCTATAATCTGACGACACGGATTCTAGCCAAGTTGAAACTATTGAAAATTCTGCTCTTCTTGTTCTGAGCAGGCATTAATTATTTGTTTTACTAGCAGGAGTGACGAAAAGTGTTTTATCAATTTGAAGCAAAGACAAGATGATCTAAAGCTGACGATATCCACACCCCAGCTTAGCAATTTGCTCAACTAACATTTAGCATGTAGCTAATAATCAGAACTGCAAAAGCATAAACTGGCAGCAAAATAATGGTCATTGATGCATTTTCAGATCATACCAAAGATCCTACTGGAAGTTTTTAGTGGTTGGAACTATATCCAAATCTGGCTAATTGAGCTCATTTTCATGCTAAACACCTTTGAAGAAACTAGAATATGTGTTTGGATGAATATTGCCCATCCAATACTAACTTAAGTATTGGATGGGCAATACTCAAATTAGACTCTACATAATTTAGAATGTGACAATAAAAACACAGTTAAATTGTAGATAAATATAAGAAGTAAGGGTTTAAAGCAGAAAGAATGTGGGAGCTCTTAACTTCCTTATTTACTAGCCGCGTTCCCCATGATACGTGCTGCTCTGAATGTACGGCAGAGTTTAGCTCTTTGAGATCACAGAATATGAGCAGCAGTTCCATTATTCTGGGAATCATTCAAAGTATAATATCTAAACTGCTGGGCTTATGAAGCCATGGGCACTAAGTCAGACATGGATTCAGTTTAATGTGCCATGAATGACTTCATTTCATTTCACTAACCTCTGAAAGTTAGGAGTCTCCTCAGAAATTGAAATACTCAAAGGCATGTCTTGTCGCATTCAGCCTTCATAAAATGAAGAGGAATCATTTTGAGGCAATGCTGAAGAGGCCTGGGGTAGAAATTCAATCACAAACTGAGCCGACAGTGGAACGTGTAGGGCAAACTCTAACCACCGTGAATGTAGCAGTGGGCGCCATCTTTCATCAGAGGAATAAAGAGGGCCACCTGGTTCAATTCGCACAGCAGATAACAGATAATGGAACTTTAAAGCTTATACCAAGGTGGGATTTTTTCCCCCAAATCTAAACCTTGACCATTTCTTCCAGCAGTGTGCTGATGTCCCTATGTAAACCCACTGCTTTAGTTCTTATTAAAAACTCTCATGAACGGCTGGAGAATATAGAAAGTCAATGAAAAAATTGAGTTGTCTTTAGAAACAATTAGTAACGGATTAGGAAAAACCCTACAGCCTGACTTCCACAAGTTAGACCACAAGTATAAAATTGTCATTGACCATGGAATTGCTCAAATTGGAATTAAGAAAATGAATTTGCTCAATGGAAACGTGCCGATTTAAAAATGTAGCAGCTCCCCAACACTTGATTTAATCAGCCAGTCTCGACGGGTGAATTTGGCGTTTTTCTTTTTCTTTTACGGGATGATTCAGAATCACCACAGTCACCGTGAAAACTAAAACATATACAAATATTAGAATACAAACATAAACTTACAATACAAACAACAAAACAAAACGTACCTCGCTGCTTTCACTGGGGAACACAAAGTGTTGATTTCTTCATGCCAATCAGCTTGACAGTTCAAGTCATTGATTGACACGACGATTCCACCAGCCTTTAAAGGGGCCTGCCCTCATTAGTTACGGTAGCCCGAGAGGTACAACAAAAAAAACCCCAAAACATTACAAAGTGTAAATACCATCAAACAAAACAAAATAAAAAAACAACAAAATGCTAATCAAAACAGACAAACATCCATAAACAATCTGCGTCATACTTAATTTAGAAAATTCTTAATTTACTTTAAATAGTCTACAAATATAAATTATTTGGGCAATTTATTTTAAATAGTTCACTATCCGTTACAAAAAAAAAATTAAAACGGGTTTTGCACTACGATGAGGTGTGTTTTTTGGTTGTGTCAAAATTAGTGTATTTCACGAAGCTGCAGTGGAAACACTTTGTTCCCGTCACACGATCAACAGATGTTACTACTGGCGGAAATGACAGGAAAAAATACAACATCAAGTGGTAGGAGGATGGTGGCACAGAATGTTTAACAACTTACAGCATTAACAAACTTATGTTTTGAAATTGTATCTTATTTAATGAAAACAGCAATTGCAAAATTGTGATTTTTGCGACATGAGCGGAATATCGACAAAGTCTTGCAATCCTTTGTTTGAAACTTCTGCTATTGTTTCCACACTTTGACTCTGCCTCTAGCATCTTGGTGTAAAAGTCAAGAAGTAATTTTTGAAGGCAGTTGGCTGCACTTGATTTTATTTACTGGTCTTGAAATAAAGAGGGGTTGAATACAAATAATATTGCTTTCAACTTTCCCATTTTTCCCATAAAATCCCAAGAAAAGTTTGAGACTGTAACAAGACAAAGTGTGAAGAAAGGGATGAGCATACGACTAAGCCGGTTTGTCCAGTGACCTAATAAAACGTTTTTCTGACCTGGATGTATTAAACTCGTGACCGATCTGCATATTTTTGCTGACAACACAGGGAATAACAGCTTTGTATTTCTGACAAGTTTCTTTTTACAACCTTCAACGTTTTTTGCTCAATGCGAAGCTACAAAGAGTTCACCTGTCAGCATCCTGCTGGGACCTTCCACATATATAACACTCCTCTTTGTAAGACACATGATGTTAACCTTTTCAAAGTAGAAAGGGAGATAAAATCCTTTTCCATATTGCTAAACCAAACTGTCAGAGATGCTTATTCACAATAATAGTCACCTGTCAAGTACAAGATCCTCATAGGAGCTTTGTGAGTTTCTTTGAAATGCCTTCTTTTGTCCAAAAGGTATCATGCTGAGGTCTAACACGATTAATGGATTCTCTAAGTCCCTGTGTATCAGCCAAGGATGGGAACACTGACAGTCATTCAAGACATGCTGACTAATACTGGTGCTTAATAATAAAAATACTGTAGTTATTGAGAAACGTTCAGAAGCCTTGAAAGGCAAGGTAGAATATTTTTTTGAAAACCCATTGTCTCTCTGATTTACTTTACTTTTAAAGTCGGGAGAAAAAGCAAATTAAGGTGCAAGTAAAAATACAAACACACACACACATATATATATATATATAGTATATGTATAGTTAAGAGAGCTGATTAAAATCTTTAAATTTTGTGTCCATATGTAAAACACTTAAAAAAAATTAAAATAACAGTGTCCAAACTAATTTAAAAACGATCAAAAATCAAGTTTTTCCTACTAAGTATTTCTGATTGTGCAAAATATATTTCTTTCATTTCTACGGCAAACAACCAACAGTGGAAAATTATACTTTAATAAATAACGTTTTAATCTATTTGTTTTCTTTTTGTCAAAAGTGAAAAGAAAACTCACTTTTTTTCCTCTTTGTTCTCATTCAACAAACAGGAAAAGACAAAAAAAAATTTTTTTTTTTTTTTTTACTTAAGTGAATTTATTTAATTACCTGTATGTTGGATGAGAAGTGAGAAAAGTACTTAATAAAATTACATGACAGATGTTATTTATTTTTTTGTCTGGAGACTTCAGGTCAAAGACGGAGCTTCAAGGAAGTAGGTGGAGCTTTGTGGAAATAGGCGGAGCTTCGTGGTAGAAGGTGGAGCTTTGTGAAAGCAACCTATCAAGCCCCCCCAAATGTTTGCCTCTGGAGATTCAAGCATTTCTCATAACATGTTTACTGAATAAAAGCAACACTGCAGGTATGTTCTTGATGAGGGAATATTATTGTAACATGATGCAAAACTCAGAAAAGCCTTTATAGATATACATACAGACCAAATGACATCAAACTCAAAATATTAGTCATAGTTATTTCCGCATGGTTCCATTCTTAAATGTATTAATTTGAGTAATAACAAATACGATGTTTTTAGTCACTTATATTTGCTAACTACCAGAGTTGATCCAGATTTAGTGCCAATAGGTTTCCTCCAACAAGATTCCTGGCAAACAGAGTTTTTGTTTCATATAGACATGAGAACTAAAAGGAAATTAAAAGAGAGAAATTAAAGTTTGAAATAAGACAACAGAAAATACAGAAAAATGTATGAGCTGCAGCGACAAACAGCCGATCAGTGGGGAGGAAATATCTATAGAACCCAGTTTAAAAAAGCAACACAAACACATAAAAAGAGTACAATACAAACAAGAATAAGTGAAATGAAAGAGAGACATGGAACCTGAGCGTATGGAAAAAAAAAAAAAAAAAGATTATTATTTGTGCTCCGGGTCCCCTTAGGCAAATTAGAGTCAGGCCCCATGCAGAAAAGCCTGCCTGGCTTTGATCTTCCCTCTAATCAGATTGGAGCTCAGGGTTTAGGGGAGAAGGCACAACATTGTGTTGCCTCTTATCTCTTTGAAAACTCCATGTGTGTCTGATTATTAAAATCTGTTTGTGTATGCATGGGGTGGGGTCCGCGTGTGCAGCACGGCGCTCATTGTGTGGCTGACTTGTGATTTTTAGATGATGAACTAGAAGCGCGCCAGCCACACAAACACACATGCTTTTATATTTTTCAAAAGCAGTTAGGGTTTGCCGTTTCTCCGCTACAGGTTTCCGTACCCATCGTTCCTTCGGGTGAGGCTAGCTGATGATTCCAAATTGGCTCTGATTATCAATGAGTGTTTGGTGTCAGCAAGTATGGCGTGTGGTAGGAACGAATCCTTGCAGGTAGTTATCTCACATACTGTAAGATTTCAAAGTCACTTTGTTTTTTATTATCATCTCCACTGAAATGACTGAAATATTAACTAAGAAAAACGAAAAAATATATAATCCATCCATTTTCCAGGGTCAGTGAGGCTTGTGTGAACAGTATGCATTTGAAGTAGATCGACCATAGAAACATCTCAACATAACAGTTTAAAAAGTCTCATTAAAAGAACCAACATTTAATCTCTATTTATTATACATTACCAAGAGGACAAATTTGATTTTGTCAGAGGGCAAAAAGACGATTCTTTTACATGCCATCCATAGACGCTCTGCCGCAGAATTTACTCCATGTCAAGTAAAACCTGGAGATGTAATGTAGGTATTATTAATTTAGTGTGGTGCGCCACAGCAAAACGAAGAAAGCAGCAGAAAAACTGTAGAATAATAGCTCAAAACCACTCCTAGTCTTACGTTTTTTTTCTCTGTCTGCTACGCTACACGCAGACCCGTAGCCATAGCAACTGGCTGACATCAGCTCCACGACTGCTCCACTAGTCCAAAAAACACGCAAACATTTCCTACACAAAGAACAGAACATTCAGTCTGTTACAGTTTTATGTTTTCAGGCTTGATGTTTATTTTGAGATTATTAATAAGTGATTGAGGTGGTTGATTAGTTAATTTAGACACCTGCTCTACTAATGATCTGTCTGATCAAAAATGTGTGTGACACAACTTGTTTTAGCCGAACCAAATCACACCAAAGTCCAAATCACATCTACATGTAAAGGTTGTCAAAGTCAAGCTAGCATAACTGACCTCCATCCCTCTCCTTTGCATTTTTTATTTTTTTTTAAAACTTTGTCCTGACTTCTTAAAAGTTCACCCTCGGACCTTGTTTTCTAGTAGCTGCAGTGTTAAGTTATTGCTACTGTGTTCCTTTTTCTTTCTTTTTTACACATCAGGTGGAAATTAAAGATGATAGTTTGACGGCTAAAACCAATGGCACTCATCGTTAGCTAGCAGTTGTTTTGGGCTGTTGCCCGCGTGACGTCACGTAGCAACATGTCTGTAGTGCGTTTTCCATTTGTTTCAGTGGGAACGCAGCTGCTGTACTTCGCCCTCTTTCGTTGTACAACATGATTTAGTTTGACACTGAGTCAGGACGAGACACTTTTTGGGTTAAGTTTTAAGCTTTTCACCTTGTTTGGCATTGAAATAGAGTCATAATTGATCACTTTGTTAAAATCGTGGTTTGCATGTGATATGCTCTCATTTCATCACTTTACTCGGCAGCAGTCTCTGCCCCTGAAAGTATTACCTCACTGCCCGACTCCAACGAGTGATGCAAGTACAGACCAACAGAGGGTAAGACTCATTAAAGCCAGAGGACCTTTAATTAAACAGTGTGAGAAAATGAGTACCATGAGAATGGTGTTAGCATTAGCGGCAGAGCAAGCCAAATGTGAAGTTCATTACAGTATTTTTAAATCAGAAGTTGACACGGCTAAGTTTGAGAAGCTGTCACGCAATGTTCAGCTGTAGTTTTGCTTTGCTTTATTTGTCTATTTATTGACTTTGAGTTTATCAATAGCGATACAGCACAGACAATAGATGCACTCTAAAATCAGTTACTGAAGGAAGTTATTGCATCTGTCTTTCAAACCCCAGTTCTGGTTGAAACGCTTCAATCTGTTTTCATTTCTTCTTTTTCTTCATGGCGCTGATGCCCAGCTGAAGTATCTTCCTTTTAAGCTTTCACCGCGCCACCACAGCATAAAAAATATCAATGAGGGCGTGCCGTAGTGGCGTAGTGGTTAGCGCGACCCATATTTGGAGGCCTTGAGTCCTTGACGCGGCCGTCGCGGGTTCGACTCCTGGACCTGACGATATTTGCCGCATGTCTTCCCCCCTCTCCTTCCCAGTTTCCTGTCAGCCTACTGTCGTTTAAGGGACACTAGAGCCCACAAAAGACCCCTGGAGGGGTAAAAAAAATCAAATAAAAAAAATCAATGAATAAATAAATTCTGAATGTGGTAGAGTACATTTCAAACAGAAAGCTGCTAGCTAATGTCTGACCATAAAAATCACCAAGCAGTGTCTAATCACATTGTTCTGAATATGTTTTGCTTTGATAAACATGGAGATAGAACCAGATTATATTTAGTTTCTACTGTAGTTTCCTCTCTACGTTTCACAGGTTAAGTTCACACAGAACATCTCGATCCTCAATATTTTGATGCTGGTTTCTGTTGTCGTTCATGCTACTGAATGATGAGTCCGCAATCAGACCTCAAAGCGACCCGCGTGTCCAAAAGACACTCGGAAACTCTTCTTTGTCTTCTTTACTTGACGCAGGTCTTCTTCTTGTTTCCTCCACTGCCGTACCATTGATTCATTAATGTTGAGGTTTATGGAAGTAATAATGGATGGAACCATTCATGGAAGGATTTTAAAGTTATTCAGAGTCGGCAGCATTGTCACAAAATCATAAGACATAGGAAGGTGATAAAGGGAAAGCACAACTAATAGCAATAGCCCTTAATGGAGCATTGACTGTAGTTTCTATACAAACGTCTCTTTGGATGTGTAGTCAGAGCTGAGAGTGGTGGGATTGTGGTGTGACACGTTTCACTGACACAAACTTCTCTCATAATTTTAAAACATTAATTTTAAGCCACCATTTACATCCAGATTTGCAGCGTCATGCTTTTTCTGGTGCAGATCCGATTGCGTCTCATGTTGTGTTTGACTTGAGACGCAATTCTGATTGAATCTTGAATCTGATTGAATCTTAATAAAAAGTCTAGACGTGTGCGATACTGGATATTTTAGTATCAATCCGATACCTGGTAAATGCAAGTCTGTATCACCGATACTTTTTATTTATTTTGACATATCATCAAACTTTTGATCTAGCGGTGTGTTTTTTTTTGTTTTGTTTTTGCTTTAAATTATTTCATTCAAACCTGAAACTGAAGTTGGACAAAGTTTGTAGGTGTCTACAAAATACGTTTAAGTACAAATTAATATGATTAACAATAAAAAAGCAAAGTGTAAAAACACAAAACAAACTGACAAAATTAAAACAAAATAAAATGTCAAGATTAAATCTGAAACTAAAGTATGAATGTTAAAACGCTAGTATTGATCCGATACTGATATCGATTTGGTATCGGTATTTTGGATCGATCCACCCACCTCGAGGAATTGCAGAAAATCTCCATGTTTATGGAAAAAAAAATCTAGTAATCTAGTCTGAATTATTGGGAAAATATCTGCCCATAAATACTGTACAATACTGCGAAGAAAACTAGCAAACTTGTAGGAACATAAACAAGCAGCCAAAGCTGCAATGTTGCTGTCTAGATCCAAGCATATTGATGTGTGAGCGTGTTGTCTGTCCAATCTGACACTAGTCAATATTTAATGTGTGAAATATTTTGACCACATTTGATAAACTTCTTCCTTCCATTTTAAAGTGATTAGATTGCTCCATGTTAGTCGGTTACACAAGTTAAAAACAAAAGAGAAATTTGAGGTTTTGCAGGAGTTGAGAATACTGATGCACCGTGTTCTCATTATAAGGGGCACCAGTACAGGCTGTACTCTGGTCTGCTGGAATAGCCTCCAGCTTATCAGACATAGACAGAATTAATAATATATCTAGCCGTTATTATTATTATTATTATTATTTTTATTATCTGTTGGACTGAAGGTGGTGCAACTAATTCAGACACTACGAAGTCCCAACTTTATAAACAATTCTTTTCTCTTCAAGAGTTTGGAACAATTCTGTTTGTTTTTTTTGTTTGTTTTTTTTTTTATTTCTGTACACAGCTCTTATTCACCTAAACATCCACAACCGACATGTCTGACTTTTTCAAAAAGTTAGATTTTGTTTCCCTCGACTGTTTCCGGACTGAATGGACTCAGAAATGTGAAAAGCAGAGCAAAAGCAGTGTTGGCAGCAGATTTAGCGCCGGACAATAACTCCACTTATTCTTTAACCTTTCTGCGGAACGTTCACGCCGAGATCAGGACGTGTCGGCGTTCTCATTAGTTGCTTTTGTTGTGTTTTTAAATGTGCCTCTGCCTTCCTCTGGAGTTTTAACAAGCCGCGCAGGTTAGCAGGACCCGAGAGGGCAGCGGCCCGCTTTGATTTTAACAGGAAAAAAAAAAGAAATAAGGGGAAAAAAATCAGACACAACCTTGTTTATGATTTGTAAGGTCAAATCATTTCGGGGTCACGTTTTATTCAGCTGACTTTCATGGGCTTCCATTGTAGGAAAACCTTTCAGAAGTCGGTCTTTATGAGAGCTGTCTTTCAAAATTTGGCCTCCTGGTTGTTTGATTTAAGCCTTTATCGCGTCCCTTTGTTCACAAAGTCACGACTCCCAGAAAGGAGCTTTATGAATTTAACTAATTCCTGCTGAAGTTCAAAGTCAAGGAATTGTGTAAATTCTTAAACCTTACTTCTTCAGGGTGCACACGCTGGTAACCGTGGTTTCCTTAGAGGAATAAACTTCAGCATGGAGGAAAAGATACAATGGAGAGCAGGCCGAGATCTGACACAGAGGTGAGGAAACTGACAAGCTTTCAATTACTGGGAGGGCAGTTGGGTGTCATGGGAACCAGGTGCGACTAATTAATGAAATGTTGACCAGGGAAGATGAAGGGCTGTAATGCACACCACAGATTTTTAGTTGTAAAAAAAACTAAACTGAACATCATTGTTTACCCTGCCACTTCCTAATTCTGCTTCACTTTCTGGTCACATGAAATACAAATAAAGTCTGTGTTTTTCCTGCAGTTTGCTGTTGAAATAAGACTAAACTAACTTACAAGTAACATTCCAGCAAGACATATTAGCTCGTTTTAAGTCAATTCCTTAATGTTGTTAAAGTACTAGTCCCATTTTTCACCTACATCAAGACATTTTTCCCACGTTTTGAGCACTCTTTTTAATCAGCATTAACAAAAAAATTATTTAAAACAAACTCCTCTTGCTGCAAAGTTACTTGTGTTAGTTTTGTCTTATTTCAAGTGAACTAAGATATTTGCTGTAGAAACTCCAGACCAAGGATAACTCTGAGGGTGCAAACAATTGACATACCGTATTTTTCGGACTATAAGGCGCACCGGATTATAAGACGCATAAAGCGAAACACAATACGGTAGTCGGATAGGTCAGACTTTATTGAAATCATTAACAATAACTGTCAATATTACACAAAAAAGTACACTCACTTTTTCAGTCATTCATCTTCTACGAATCCATCAAATTCCTCGTCTTCAGTGTCGGGATTTAACAGTTGAGTGATAGCTGCATCAAGCTCGTCCCTCACCCTCCCCTCCCCTCTCATCATCATCCGATTCAGTCTCGTTGCTGTTGCTTGGCTGTTCATTAATGGTTCTGGCCTTCGTGAAAGCTCGGACGACAGTTGAGACCGATACCTTGTTCTCTCGGAAACAAGGTATTCTTCTTCGTCTTCTTTGCCTTATAGTCCGAAAAATACGGGAATTCAAAAACAGCACATCTTCTTCTAAAGTTAGCAGTTAAAAATAATTATTGAAACCCCTGAGTCCAGGAACAAAACGATATTTAACGCTCTACTTTTTCTGTCTGGCAGAGCACTGGCATCAGGTCAGGGTCGTTGTTCCGCTCTAATTGTCTTTAATCTGTACAAATATGACCGATAAACACCAAATAACAGAGTTGTGTTTTTGCCACGTGAGGCTTTTAACACAGGAAGCCGCAGCCGCTGCAGATGAACCCACATTCGATTACGGTGTTGTGTTGTTTGTTTGATATTTCTCTCTGATCTGTTTTAAAAATGTCGCCTTGCTGACGGGTTGCTTTCTGCTCCAACGCTGACATTTAGTTCTTCTTTCCTTCCTTCGATAACGCCACTTCATTAACCTTAACATTGTGTCATTTTCTTTTCTTTTCTTCCGGTGGCTTTCATTTTCACTGCAGACACGAGACGAAGGCTTTACTCCCAATTAGTTTTCAAGGCGACGAACACAAATCAAAGTGTGAAATTCTCATGATTTAAATGATCCAATTAGACCTGAGTGGAACAACATCTTAAACAGTAATTATCATCGATCACGTCAATTTATTCATCATTTCCTGTTCTTCGTTTTTTAACACATCTCTATGCCCTCGTGACGACGGGGAGCCTTTTTCCCGCCTTTCGTCTTTAATTTATGAAAGCGCCGATTATTCATCCGTTTCCAGCTGTTATTCCTTCCACACAGCAGCTTTCTCTTTGTTTTAACTGCAGGACGTAATCTGTTTCAGGAACGCGGAGACAAGACTCTGTAACTCCAGCGTGAGACGCCATTGACTTCCTCTCTGGGTTCTCGTGTCGTGGCTATTAAAAATAGTTTTTAAAAAGACATGCAAAAATTCATGGTTGTTTTAAAATCAACACTTTTGAAGCTTTTTGTTGTCTCGTTAAGGATGACAGTTTCTGCCGAGAGATGAACAGCTTGCCGTACATTTACACAGACCTAACAGCTCACTTCCTGTTTGACATTTTTAAGTGATGATATAGTAATGATATTTCACCGCGAAGATTTGTTTTATTGTTTCATATTGAAATCATCTCTTTCTTTGGTCTAATTCTCTGAAGAACGAAAAACAACACTGATTGCGTCACGAGCGGCTCACCGCTGTGGTCTGGTGCCGCTTTCAAACATGGACCAAAAACAAGAACTGCAGAGAACTCGTATCGTATCGTAAACTTTAACTCCAACTTTACTAGGAATACTGACAAAATGTACTGGTGAGAGGAAAAACATGGTGCTGTTTTGATGAATGATTATTAATAAATGCCAAAAGCAATTAGCAAAATTAGCACATTTCCAAGTCAGGGCACCACTTGATTATCACTAAATAATAGTTTTCAGTCTCAATTATTGTTTTCTGCCTGAAAAGTTTGAAACTAAATAACAACAGATGAAGGAATAATTTCATCTAATGTTCTAATTTCTCCAAAATATACAAATTTATTGCCAAAAATATTCCAACCGCCTGTTAAAATACTTCGATAAAGTTGTTAGGCTAGAGACACTCGACTAAACTGGGAAGTAAAAATGTAAAAAAAAATAATGAAAACTAAAAAACTACCAACCAGTTCACAGTTCAAAGTACCAGTGAAGTTTTGGCACTTCTCCTTTAGATTTTTTTACTAAAACACCAACAGCACCTTTACATTTTGCCACACATTTTCAGCCGGAGCGTTTTTTCATTCTTGTGTTTAATAAAAAGTTATTTGCAAAGCGCTTTTAAAAGGCCGATATTTTCCACCTTCGGAGACGGTTGGGAGAAGCATCACAGGCAGCCTGGGTAGCATCTTTCTACGGAGGCCCATTTGTCTAAACAAGGCAATTAGAAATCCATTTGAAGAACCGCGCTTGTTAACTCCACAGGGGCTTTCAGGATGGGGGGAAGGAAGGGTGTGATTGCTTAAGAGAGCAATCACAATAGGATCTTTTCCCCCGATCTGTACTGAACGGCGTTCCTCTGGTATGCCGTGGCCTCATCTGCATCTGCGTCGGCTAATTTAGGAAATGAGATCATTTACGGAGACGGGTCGCAGCGGTACGCATCGGGCTTGTTAGATATTCCAGGATATTGTTGTATTCTGTGTTGCAGCTGGGGAGATTATGTTCTCATCATCAGAGGTGAAACTCTGGGCTCTGACCACATGACAAGCATTCTAGATCGCTAGAACGAGACGGGATGTACTCGGCTCGAAAGTTTACACACCCTAAAGCAGTCAGCTTTTTGTGACGTGAAGGAATGAGACTGAAAAAACAAAATCGCTTTTTTCCTCCTCTCATGTGACAAAGAAGTGCAAATGTCAAACAAAAACATCTAAAACCTTTTGCAGGCTGGTTGGATCAGTGTGCAAACCCTTCCACCTGCACGTTGGTGAAACATCTGATTTGTTTTCAGCATTCAGTCATCTTGACTTTAACTGTAAAAGTTCTCCAAATTTATCAGATTATCACAATACACCTCTTCTTTTGATTAGGAATGTGGCAATAAGCAATAAATCAATCAGTAATTTCTATTTCCATGATTTATCGGTTTTCTCTCTTTCTATCAAAAATTGGATCATAAAAGTCTTCAGTCTGGTGCTTTGGCCTCAACCAGCCATTTTTATGAAAGATGGTTTTGCTTACAGACTTCCTGATTCCATTTTATTTGTTTTATTTCTTCATCTTCAATATTTGAAATATCTTCCAGTTCCAGTGTAACATGTTCATTAGAATATAAAATGTATTAATCTTTGAGAACGTGTTCTTCCACTATCATTATTCATTACCATTGTATTATATTAAAATGGTCTCAAAACAGCAATATTATCATTTATCGCGATAACTTCTGGGATAATTTATCATCCAGAAACATTTGTTATTGTGATTAGCCTACTTCTGATTCCTCTGATTTTCTATCAGTTTATATTTCTGGGTTTTCTGTACTGTAAATTTTCTTCAGATGAAGATGTTTTCTTGCTGTGGATGTAAAACTGAATCCTCACAAACACCATGTCTCACCTGCTTCAACTTCCTGGCTAATTCTCAAAGTTTTAAGTCAAAATTAACTTAATTTTAAAACTTTTAGTAATAATATTCACCTTGACAAAAAAAAAAATACAACTTCCAAATGAGTAAAAGAAACCACAATTTGACAGAGGTTTCAAATATTTTAAAAAGAAGATCAGGTTCAGTGAGCTTTGAGCATCCCCAAATTAAGCAATAATTTTTTTCCCTTTTCTTGGCACCCTCCTTCCAGCAACTGCTGAGACGTCCAAATATCCGGATTAAACTTTGTCCAGCGGAGCTATTAGTTAAAGCACCCATTCATAATGTCAGACTCAACACAGTGTGTCCTCACTCACTAAGCCTGACAGCTGGTTGACGTCTTTTCAATTTTACACTCGTCCCAAAGAACTCCCGTCACAGTGCATATGAGAAACAACACGTTCTTGTTCATTTTGGCCATTTTGCGGAGTCCAACTGCAAAGTTCTGACTCAGCTGTCGACATATGGACCATAATGTACTCGATATGCGGCGCGTGTGCAGAGTGTACGTTCAGATTCATCATCGTCACGTTACAAACGACTTGTTGTCTTTTCTCCCGCGGTTGTAGGACAAAAGAGAAATCGTACAGCCACTAAAATTTCACTCCCCTCCATTCTTGTTTACATTTTTGGGATAATTTGGAAGAGGTCGTTAGTGTTGCAGACAGTTGTCTGGTCAGCATGTAGACAGGAAGTGAGTACGGCGGGAGATCAAAGGACGCAGCCTTTCACTTCCTGCAACCCTCTGCTGGAACCTTTAATAGACCATGAAACAACATTGGAACCACGGAAACATCTTCCAGTCAAACAGGTCAGAGAGCCGTGGGTGAATTGAAACTTTGGTTTATGGTCTAATAAAGACATTATTGGGCAGTTATTCAGGGCAAAACCTCTGATGATTTGATCAGCTTTCACAAATCAACTCTAATGTATCAAACTACATGTGCAGAGGCGATTGCTTGACCACCAGGTCAGTTTGTTTGATTCTTTCAGATCTTCTGTTATTGTTCAGCAAAAAGTGTGTTTTCTTTCATGTTATCACTGTTAAAAAATGATTTACCAGAACACAAATGACACATTTTTTACAGTGTAAAAACTAATTTAGAAATTTGAATACTTTACTGTCCACGCCTAATGAAATTTCTCTGTGGTTTTTCCTCACAGTTTTATGTAGAATATAAAAACATTAAAGACAATAGAATATAATACAAGTCCAGCCATGTAGAGTTACACAAAGATAAAAGTATAAAAATAAATAACTTATTTAGGAATGATATCCTGGACAGTAAGAACAGAATTAAATACTGTGCAGTTATCAAAAATCAAGAAATGTGCAACTGAATAGAATATTTTTTTCAACCAGCAGCAAATCATATTTCTCGCCAGGAGAAACCTTTCAGAGTTTATTCCTTTAACTGCTTTTCAGACAAGTCAATGCTTACATATGCTGCCTGTACGCCGTATCATATCCTTGATGATAACATTGGAAGGTATTATTGGTGAAGCGGTTGAAAAGGATGATTAGTAATATTCCTGGCTTTACTCCTAATGTGTTCATCATTAGGATGATGAACTTTACTTTAAGTTCTGTGAAACTTTAATTTCTCCCCCAGCCTTCTTCAATGAATTTCCAAGAGGAAATACTTGGCTTGTTGGATGAGCTGCTTAGGTTTCGGTGGTCAAGGTTAGGGTCACACAGTCTTTTCCTATTTCAAAACAACAGCTACACAACAGGTACACAAGTTATCTTTAATTAAGTCATCATTCCAAGGGCAAGTCGGTTTTAGACAACTCCTGCCTTGAAAACAAGTGATTCCTCATTAGTCTGACTGCATAAGGCCGAGTTAAGCTTCTCTCCATTACGGTAAATATTACAAAAACATGACATACTCTTTCCAAATATAACACCCTTTCTTAGTTTTATTATAATTATTTTTCATTAAGCAGCTATCTTTACCGTTTCGAGGCTTCATAACCCAGGCATTGTGTGGGCTGAATGGTCCCCGTCTGCCTCTGTGGAGAGTGTTATGGATCTTATTAGCAAGGAGAGAACCTTTGTGTGTCTGGGAATGTGCGTGTGGTGAGAAATGCTGCATGCATATGAAAATTGCTCCCTATGAATAGGATTTACTTTAAGTTCTGTGAAACTTTAATTTCTCCCCCAGCTTTCTTCAATGAATCTCATTTCCACGTCTCCCAGGAGGAATCTCCTGGTGTCACTAGCTCACTGTAGCGCTAGCTGTTTTTGTTTTTCTGTCTCTCTCGCTCTCATCTGAGCTTTGACCTTTTAGTCCCTTCCTTCTGAGTCTCGCTTTCTCTTTCACGATTCCAGAGTCTATAGGGGATCAGTCAACCTCCTCTTTTCAAACAGCCAGGAGAATCTAGGTGGTGTCAGGCCACACACAGCTTTGTGTAGTTGTGTGTGGTTTGTGCTTCATGTGGTCAGTTTTTGAGATTCAGACAGAGTACAAAAGGGGTCAGAGGTCCATTAATACGATGGTCTACGGTCTTATTTGGTGCCTATGCAGAGAAGTCGGTGACGGGAAGAACGGGGCAACATGGGAGACCTGGAAAACATGCAAGAGGAGCGAAAGCAGAAAACAAAAATAGGGCTGAAAATTGAGTCTCTGAACTTCGGATGATCTTGGTCCACCGCACTGATATTTGATGGGGAATTTCAAAACATATGGCTAGGTTTTTATGGATAAATAAAAAACTTTAAAAGTATGTAAAGCAGGGGTGTCAAACTCCAGTCCTCCAGTTGCTGTCCTGCAGTTTTTAGATGTGCCACAGGTACAAAACACTGGAATGAAATGGCTTAATTTCCTCCTCCTTGTGTAGATCAGTTCTCTAGAGCCTTAATGACCTAATTATTCTGTTCAGGTGGTGCAGCAGAGGCACATCTAAAAGTTGCAGGACAGCGGGCCTTGAGGGGATTGACATCTGTGATGTAAAGAACTATAGGAAATGAGTAAACCATTAATTCACCAACCAGGCAGCACATAGTGTAATGTCAAGTTAATATATTACCTGTGAATTATGTCAAGCTATCCAGAAAATTGCAAACATCGAGAATAATATGAACAGCAATAAATGTGAAAACAGCCATGAATGAACGAGTTTGTAATGTTGTGCAACTAAACGGCATTATAATTATTAATATTAAGTGCCACAAATCTGTGCAGCTTTCTGAATTGTGGAGCCGCAGGAGGAGCTCTGTGCGCTGCGCTCTGACACCAAACGCAGGGCCGTACCCTGGGGGGGAGAGATGGTGGCGTTAAAATCCTTCTTAAAGTTTTGCAGACAATAGTGGACCACACAAAAAAAACACACAAATTACTAACGTTTTTTTGTACTGTTGTAACCATTAAACAATCTCCCCTTCAGGTTAACCTTATAAGTGGAGACATATTGTTGATGTCACCATTATAAAATCACTTAATGATTTAATGTAAGTTAGTTACTTTCCAAATCAAGTAATCAGTAATCTAACTGAGTTACATTTTCAAAGTAACTATGCCATCACGGATAGTGCCAGTTTATACCACAATAAAGTAACTAAGGTACCTTCAGATGTTATAAATGTTATAGTATATATCATATATCAGATATGACTTAAAGAAAATTTGACTTTGTAATTTAACACCTTAAAATTGGGCCTCTGTCTCTTTAAGAAACTCTTTCTTTCTGAAGGAGTTCAGAAAGAACTCCTTCAGAAAGTTCTTTAGTACAAAACTAATAGTGGTACAGTGCAGATAACCACCACAGAATCTGGTGTATAAAAGGAAACCAAGTGGTACAGTGAGGTTTTAGAAGAAGCAGAAGGAAGCAAATCTAAAGAAAAGAATGAAGTTGTTGTGATGACTTCTTTCAGGAAGTAATCACAATATGGCTCCTCTATTAATCCTTTAACAACATTTTTACAAGCGTAGCACTGAGGAAGTATCTCCTATAATGAGCTCAGCAGAAGTGCAGTTCCACCAGGTGTTTGCTAATTGCTGCTGGCTAGTCTGAAGGAGCTGAGTGGAGGTGAGCTGCTCTGTGAAGCGGAAGCTTGAAAACTGCAGCTCTGAGGAGGAGCTTCGTCCTGGAAGGCGGGGCTAGATCCTCCCAGGATCTGTGCCGAATGGTTTCCATGGAGGTTAAAGGATTTCTCCAACATATATTAAAGAATCAAACCAACACTCCCTCGTGTTTTTGATGAGGGAATAACATTATGACATGATGTAAATGAATCATTATTTGGGCAGTTAGAAGTTTTCGCCTGCCTTGTGCGTCACTAGCTATAGCGGCTAATAGGTGCTGTCCTTTCCAGTCACATATACAGTACAGACCAAAAGTTTGGACACACCTTCTCATTGAATTCAATGAGAAGGTGTGTCCAAACCTTTGGTCTGTACTGTATGTATATATATCGATGATTCTCACCATGGTTGCATGAGTCGTTGCTATGGTCATTAAAACAATGACATGATTAGGCTGTCTGGCACACTTGGGTGCTCTGGATTTGGCGCCTATGCGCACATGCTAAAACTACATCAACAAAACCATCAAAAGAAAAACTTCTTGACTTGAAGCCTAATGTATGCACCAAACAAAATGTGATAAAACAGCCACAGAATGAAAACCTAAAAACATTAAAACTTAATAATCCAGCCTTAATGCCGCAAAGAAGCCTGCTATCAATCTCCTTCCTGACTGTCATGCGATATTACAGAGAGAATGTTTGCTGAGAAATAGATGATGATGGGTATGGGGCAATAACGTTTGTGAGACAGTATGGGGTTGTTTTGATTCAATTGTGTAAAATGGAAAGCATTAAATCAACGGGCTCTCACAACACTGCCAGAGATGATCAGTCACCACCAAAACACAGCAATCCCCAAGGGAGAAGTTTTCCTGTTTTGGTAGTTTTGTTCATTCAACAATCCAAAGGTTAACAAAAGCTCTTACAGTCATTCATAACATATTGGTACAATCATTCAGAATAAGTTAAAAATGTTAAAATCATTCAAATATAGTTAGGAACACTTGGAGAAAAGTTATTTAAACCTGGAGTTATTTTAATCTATTTTCAGATGCTATAATAACTGATTAACCACATTTTTAACATTTGTTTCATTAGCAAAACTAACACATGAATAGTATCCTGACCTCTGGATTCAAGATATCACTTTAAAGCTGTGTATGTTTTATGTAAGTTTTATAAAGCAAAAATGGCCAGACTACCAGTATTACTCCAAGAGCTCTTCAACATCTCATTCTTGAAGTAAAAACAACAAAAAGAGAAAAAAATAAATAAAAGCTGAGTTTGTTTCACGTTTTTCCAAAGTACGTTGACTTTAGGGAAAATATTGTAGTGGTTGCATTCTGTTATGTTGTGGGCTTGTTTTTCTGCTTCAAATCTAACGGTAAATGTTTATAAAAGTCTTTTAAAAAAGTTTTTTGGCATGACCTAGACAAAACATGGATGTAAATGTGATTGAGATAACGAGGAATGACCATACGCATGCCACACGTCTAAAAAGAATCCATTGTGGTTTAATGTCATTAGTTTGAGTGGCAAAACTTTAAAAGGAAAGTATGATGCAAAGTCACCTTTTTTTTTTTTTTTTAACCCCTCCAGGGGGTCTTTTGTGGGCTTTGGTGTCCCTTATATGACAGTAGGCTGACAGGAAACTGGGAAGGAGAGGGGGGAAGACATGCGGCAAATATCGTCGGGTCCGGGAGTCGAACCCGCGACGGCCGCGTCAAGGACTCAAGGCCTCCAAATATGGGTCGCGCTAACCACTACGCCACCACAGCATGCCCAAAGTCATCTTTTTGAGATTCACATCATCTGATATTATTATCATGAAAATCATCATCAATATATCAAAATCACACCTAGAGCGTTGCCTTGATTATTTCAAGCATGTTTGAGAAATCCTTTAATCTCCCATGGCAACCATTCAGATGTGCAAAGGGCTTGGGTGGATAGTAGCCTCGCTCTCGAGGGTGAAGCTACTGCAAGGCTCCTTCCGCTCAGCTCCTTCAGACTAGCCACCAGAAATTAGCAAACACCTGGAGGAACTGTACATCTGCTGAGTTCATTATAGGAGCTACTTCTCTGTGAAACGCTGCTAAAAACATTGTTAAAATGTTAATAGAGGAGAAATACTGTGTTGACTTCCTGAAGGTGGAGTTTCCAAAAGAACAGAAGCTTCTTAAAGAGACGGCAGCTGAATTTCAAGGCATTAAATTACAAAGTTATATTTCTTTTAAGTCATATTTGATACACATAGCATTACAACCGAAGTGAACATAGTTACTTGTTTGTGCTGTAAAACTACGTACAGAACGAAACACAGCAGAACAAGGAGTTCCTCCGGCATTCTTGCGGTTGCCTGGGGAACGGCCTCAGCAGCTTCCTGTTGTGTTCAACTTTTACTGGTTGATTGGAAAAAAAATAAGGGGGATTTAGAAAAGAGGTGCCTCTTCTCTGAATGCACATGTTCACTCTGCTCTTATTAAAGATCACGCCTTCAATCGCACCGAAGAAACTCCAGTGTTATTGTCACATATTGAGTGTGGATGTGTGTGTGTGTGTGTGTGTGTGTGTGTGTGTGTGATTGGAAAGAGTGCTTTCATATCGCTCACAATACTTCCCTTTGTCTCTCCTCTGTTTTTATTTAGCTGTAGCCTTCTATCTCTGTCTGCAGGGATACCCCAGGGCTCGCCCCCCCCCCTGTCTTCCCGTTGCCTCTGTTCTTTTGTCTGACTCTGCTGCCTCTCTTTCACCTCCATGTCTCTGCTCTCTCCATCTGCCTCCCGTCTGCCAGACCTTTCTTTCCCTTTCAGCACGACTGTTATTGCTCGACAATATTGAATGGCAAATAAAGCCTTTTCTTTTCAAAAGAGGAATCTAATCTCATGAAGTGACACACTTACTGTCTTTTTTTGTTACACACAAACACACTCTGTCTTTCTGTCTTCACCAGGACCTTCTGTTGGCTTCCACTCATGTCTACTGTACAGCCGAACCCTAATGGGGCACATGATAGGCGCCCACGAATCACGATGCTTACAACTCCATACTTTGCTGCTGGTATGTTCTTTGTTTGCTTTTCCTCCTGGAATGATCTGGTTTATGCCAAGCATCCACAGGACATTATTCCAGAGGTTTCAGTCTTTGTCACACGTCTCTAAGGCCTGCATGTTTTCTCTTTTCACACTTCCCATTAAAAGCTGCAGTATGTAACTTTTACAAAAACTAAGTAATAACAGAACACCAGTAAGTCACTAAAGATCATGGCAGCAACCAATGTAAACAGTTACATAGATTGCTCACATGTATTTCAACTTCATTGGTTGAAATACATTCATATTTCAACCATGGCACTAGCGCTCATCGTCTATCGTCTATCTTGGGGTGCTTTGGGGAAATTGGAGTCGGCCATTTTACAGAAGAGCTATGAAGGACTGTCATCCTCCTACCACTTCCTGTCGTCTTCTTTGTCGTTCCTGCCAGTAGTAACATCCAGCTCTTGATCATATCACGTTTGATGTGGGAAAAGCGTTTCCATTGCAGTTTTCAGAAATACATTTGTGGTGCAATGATGGTGCAGGGGCTAAGCACAACCCACATAAAGTGGCCTTAGTTCGGTTCGATTCCTGGTCTGGTGACTTTTGCTGCATGTCTTCCTCTTTCTCTCGTTACCTGCTTTCCTACCAATTCACTATCAAATAAAGGCCACAAGAGCCAATAAAACGTTTTTTAAAATCCCATGGTTAATGGAAACATGGCCGGTGATGTCTGCAGTTCAATAAATGCTGGGGGAATTTGTTCATTTGAGTAAACAGACGCTCAGTATAATGGTAGTGTAAAATTACTGAAGTTGCTATTGGCGGTGCAAAAAGTGCTATACTTGTTTATTCTCTTCTCTATAGTTATTTCTCGCTAATTACGAGAAATAACTGCTTTCTCGTAATTGTTATCTGTAAAAGCACGTCTAGTGCCTTTGACAGGCCGGATTAAAAATGCCGGCTTGTTGTGAGGATCTGGGTAACATGGACTTCGTCCCAGTCCTTTCAGCAGCCACTCCGACTTCATCATTTAAACATTTAAAGAAAGCCGAGAGTCGCAGGCTTCGCAGAGAATGATTTGACAGTCGGCTTATGACAGCATGATCCGCTCTTGTTATTACTTCCCTGCACTCCTCTCTCTCTGCACCTGCTCTGGCTGCTTGTTACTTCTTTTCCTTTGGATTTCGAACACAGACTCTGGTATGTTTTAACAAGCCCTCGTTCTGGAGTGGGTTACTGCAGCATAAATTTTAAGCCTGAGCCCTTCAACGGAAAGGGCTAAGCACTTGTGCCTTAAACAATTTATATGAGCGCCGCTGTCACCGCGGAGACGAACAGCGGTCCTACAGTAGGTGGCGGGATGTACAATAGGAAAAGTACAGGTTGGTGATAGAAATACAGCTACAGCTGTCCACGCTCCATTAGCGGCGCCCTTCAGCTCACTTTAATGGTAAGAGCTGCTATGAATCAACACCATGCACACACTGTGGGTGGGGAAACACACACACACACATCTCGCATTGTGATTGATGCATGGGATTCAAATGGATGAGGTAGTAGTTTTAGAAGACATTAAACTCCTATTTAAAAATCTGACTAATTGAAGGAAGCCACTAATCTTTTGGGGTGTTTTCACACCTTTCAGTCCAATTCCGTTGGGGAACAAAATTACAAAATTTGTTCCATTTTCAGTAGATGTGTTTTTTTTTCACAAGGTACTGTATCAAACAAACCAAACCAAACCCTTTGAGTAACCCGTACCCTTCCACGCCTGTGGAGTTGCTGCACCAAGAACTACTGAAGGAAACGACACAAAAACCTCTCCAGAAGTTACTTAGCGCAACTTCCTTCTTCACAAAATGTGAACAAAAATGGAGTCGCTTCAGAAATGAGCAGTTGTAGGATTCCTCTTTTGGCTACGGTAAAAGACCACAAAGCATTTCTACTGCCATAACTAGACACATGCATTTGTTTTGGTTGTATTTACCCAGAATGCCCTTGTGCTATAGCCCTTTGGCCTAACGGGGCAGCCTCCCATCCACTTGGCATTCACTAGCTGCACTTCCATTTCCTACAGAAACTGCAATTTTGAAAAATCTTATTTTTCTATATAAAGTCACATTGTTTTGGCGCCAGGACGAGGTGGGTGTTTTATGGGTTTTTATTTTGCGAAACTGCAATGGAAACACTTTTTGTTAATCATACAAGTGTTGCCACAAGTGCAAACTATGAAGAAGGATGTGACAGGAAGTGGTCGGAGGGTGATATTACTTAACGACTTCTTGTTTGAACAAACTTATTCACGTGTGATTTTTACTGCATTGTTTTTATTTAATGTAAGCCCCACAATTGTGATATTGTGTTTTTCAACATTAGCGAAATGTTGAAGCTTTGGGAACATTTTGAAATGGAAACACAGCTCCATGTTCATTTGAACCAAACCAGAGTTTGCTTCAACCAAACCCAGATCCAGGTTTGTGGGCGGATTGAAGCGGACTGAACGGGGCTGGTGTGAATCCATCCTTACAGTCAGTCACTCTAACATGCTGTAGCTGATGCTTAGTAGGAATACTGAGAGACAAAGCGTGGAGTTAAAGCCCCCAGAGGTATTAATTAAAATGTTGTTATGAAATCAGCTTTGAGATTAAAATCCTACATGTCTAGGCTTATGTTGAATATCACAGTGACGGATCAGGAAACACAAAAGCAACATTAGATCACAGACTGAGACAACGCTGGCAGTCAAAGCTACAGATCTGCAGAGGAAGCAGAGCCTGTCCTTGCTTTGACAATAATGAAAAGTTCCTCACTACTTTTTTAAAGAATGGCATCATAGATATCTTTTTTCACAGCTCAAGGATCAACTCTCTCCAAAAAAAAAAAATCACATTGGTGCATCTACTAGTTTTCAGCACTTATATCAATAATGCCTTGCAGCATTATTGATGCCTTGAAATTATCCTCATTTTGCCGACGGAATGGTGTATTTTCACAGGATTTTATGTGACGGAACAAAACAAAGTGGTGCACAATTGTGAACTGGTGGAAAATGAAGTATAGTTTTCCATTTATTTCCATATAAAGGTCAGAAAAGAGTGGGGTACATTCTTGATTCAGCCCTTGTGTGTTTTTGTAGAGACACATTTAACTTTTTATTTCCAACTGGGAGTTTTTTGGGGAAGATTTGTATATTTGGAGACTGAGATGAGATGTTTGCTCATTGTCCTTTTAAAATAACTCTGGACTTTGACTGGGTCACTCTAACACATGCTCTAAGCCATTCTACTGTAGCTCTGGTTGTTTTGGACCTTCAGTGTTCAGGGTGTTGAGTCTTTTTCCACTCATTTTAATTTTTTGTAGACAAAAAATGTACATTTTGGTCTGATTTTGGTCTTTTTTTTATTCTTTTCTTTTAACCAAATGTCTTTAAATGTTACCGTGGCGATCTGCTCCTTTGTGGCTCTTTGTTGGTGCAGACAGACATCTGTAGGCACCTGGAGCTCCACGTGAATATAAAGAATCCTTGGTTCCCTGCATCCGCTGCAGATGTTTTATGAATGTGCAGATTTGGATAAACTCAAAGACACCACAGATGAATAAACACTAATTAATAAACCGCATGAGTCAAATAGACCAAATAATGTCATTTGCAGGTGTCTGTGCACCTGCAGCGAATGAACAAACGTTTCCACTCACACCACCTCCAAGCTGCCTGGAAGGCCACTGTGTGTGTCTGGTTGGAGATAATTAAAGTGCGTTTACACGAGCCTGCAGCCGAGGTATGACAGACTCAAACTTCATTATCATCAGCTATGTTACCGTCTAGGTGTACTCTGTTTGCTCTGACAGAAGCACCTATTTACAGGAATGTGCTGGAGGTGGGATCCATATATGAATAACTCTCTTTTACCAAATCGTTATAAAAGATAATTAAACTGTTGTAAAATATACAATTGCTAACACAAAGTTGTGAGAAGCATTTATAATCTTGAGCACCATTATTCTCAGAAAGTGCCACTTCTCTCCAGGTCAAACCCGTGTATCTTATTGTCCTGCTGTCACACATTTTAGGTTTTTCTAACCCCTGAAGAAGAGACGCATTATTTATTGTTCCATCATAATAGTTTTATTATGTTCTAAATCATTATTTAATTGAATAAACTATTGAATTAAATGATAAACGACTTTGAATATGAAGAGATTCATATCTGGTTAAGTTCTGAAGCTGACCTTTATTGTTGTCGCTACTTGGCGATTCAGCATTTTCGAACCAAGATGGATCGAAATCATTTCCTCACTCAAGCCGAACGGCTTCTTCTGGCAGAGACGCTGCAGTCATCTTGTACAAAGTCCGTCCGACTTGGTGGGAATGTTTGGAAGCCGTCCATAGCAGGTCGTCCACCACGATGCCAGAGCCAACAACTCACCCTGAAACCTTTGTGTCGTCATCCATCCGGATGTTTCCTTTGCAGAAACACTTTTGTTTTCATCAAATCCTGCATTGCAAGATTCCAATTCATCTTTGTTTTTTCTACTGTTGTTATTATCAGGATTTTACAGATGTTGGGGAGGAGAGGGAGCCTCTTTTGCCATTTCATTTAAAACTGAATTAAAGCCTAGACTGCTTGTAAACCCATCTTTCTTCCTTTTTTTAACAATATGAGACCAGATGTGATTTTATTGCAGAATCACCATTAAATGGATCCACTGAAACTTCTGCGCCTTTGCCATTAGTAGCACATAAAATCTCAGCACACGTAAGTCTTTTATGAACTTAAAATAGTGACTAGTTTACAGCATTGTAAAAAATAAGGATGGCATTATGCTATATCGGCTGGAGATAATTAGTTTGTTGCAAATCAGTCGTATATACAAGAATGCCAACATTTTAATGACTGGTTGTTTACTCTGGTGTCTATGGTAGACTGCATGCAACACTGTATGGTAATAGTTGCTCTTTCTTTTGATTGTGAATTAACTGGTGATTTTAATTGTGTTGAATTGTGTACAAGTCTCAGTTTTAAAAACTCTTTGTTTAGAGATAAAACTTTGATTTCACAGGTTCTGGTTGCTGCCAACATTTAACTGGGCCTCATCATTCAGTAAAACTGGCTGTTCTGTCATAAAACTGGCTGTTTGCAGTTGAACATTTCAGTTTTTCATTTTCCCAGATTTTGTCAGTTTTCATACTACTTCAGTTGAAAAAGTATTCCACAATGCACAAATTGCATACCTGCTATCCCTTTCAACAAATCACAATATAATTAGACCAAATTGAACTCTTCAAACATCTTATGGG
This sequence comes from Xiphophorus maculatus, assembly GCF_002775205.1. Classification (NCBI taxonomy): domain Eukaryota; kingdom Metazoa; phylum Chordata; class Actinopteri; order Cyprinodontiformes; family Poeciliidae; genus Xiphophorus; species Xiphophorus maculatus. Next base: position 27,776,720 of record NC_036465.1, on the reverse strand, counting down.
TGAAGTAAATGAATAATAAATTTGTTTATTAAATTTAGTTTGTGGTGGGAGAATCTGAACCATGGTTCTGTTTTAATGTTGCAAATATTTCAACAACCGGTTCCTATTTATTTTGTTCCTGCATGTTTTTTTTTTGTTTGTTTAAATAAAGTTATCAGTGGGAACAAAAATAGATTTTGAGGAGAGGAAATGGAACGTCTGAATCTTTTCTCCCTTCAGAATAACAGCCTGGATATAAACGGCTAACGACTTGAATAATTCCTAACAGTCGACAACCAAAACTTCAACATGGACGACAAACTTTATTCAACTGAAGGTTCACGAAACAGCCAAGTAATTTAGCACTTAAATTAGAATTTACCAGGACAAATAATTTAGAGGAACCTAAGTGCGCTAAGCGTTTTCAAAGCTGGCAAAAGCGGCAAGCTAAAAATGCGCTGTTAGCGGATTAGCGTCCTGACATTACTTCAACTTCCATCTGTACACTTCCAAAACTAAAACTGCATGTTGACCTTTTTATAACTCCAATTCCCTCCCGACCATTTACCAGATAACAAACGCTTCTCCTGCTAGATGGAAGCTTAAATTATTCAGAGCTCAATGTTGCTGCTGCAAACATTTCTTTAGCATAAATGATTACAACTTATCTCTCAGTCACAGAGTAAATATTTGAGCTCCAAAGGTTTAGCCCAATGCTCTCAACTTTAGAACGCCTTCACCTCTTTCTAAGCAGTGTGTGAGAGATTACACAGCTAAGGTTGCTCAACAGGAACTCTGATGTTTCAAAGTGTACAAATACCAGGAGGATAGTTTGGTTTGACAGTATTGTAGTTTACGTCTCAGTTGTGTTTTAGTGTCTCCCTGGGAATTCTCATTACAATAAAAATCTATAAAGCGAACGTTGTACAGCCAACGGGAAACCTTTAATGAATTCAGATCTACCAGGAGCAGCAATGATGGCAAACTAGGGAGGAAAGAAAGGATGAAGTGGATGCTAACAAAAATGGCCCAATTTACATGTTAATGAGCTGCGACGAGATACCAGTCAGCCACACAAACTGACAGTAACTGTGATGTATGTCTGGTTAGGAGGTCTCTTTTATTTCCTTCCAACGGTTTTTATGACGCTAGTTTTATTGTTTGAGCATAGCTTGAAGTACTTCCATGCTATTTTATGAAAAAATCATCCAAAGCAAAAAAAAACTAAAAAGGAAAAGACCTTTTGACTGGACATCTGGACTCTGAAGTGTCTTTAGCAGCCTGCTGATGGCTGGATGGAGACGAGGACTCATGCCACTTTCTGCGGCCTTCAGTTACTGAATCTCAAACTGTACCCGTCATAAACACACAGACGGACAAAAAGGGAACCACACTTTACCACCTCGGTACAGGAGGGTAATGTGACCCTCTGAGTTAATCTGCATTTCCATTACAAATCTATGCAAAACGCTTTTGACATTGTGTTAATGTTAAAAAAAAAGCACAGTTTCGCAATTGAGATGTTTCCATTGAGTAAGAAGTGCAAATAAAATCACACATAAATGAGCTTGTTCACATTTTAAGTCATTAAAAACCACAACAGCGGTAAAGACTTACGAATTATGAATTATCTTCAGAATTCAGCCATGATGCTGGCGCCCACCATCTACCAGCCAATCAGAGGAGGCGTCGGCGTCTTATTAAGCAGCAACGTTTGGGGAAATTGTAGTCAGCGATTTTACAGAAGAGCAACGGATTCAAACACGTTGGAATGACAAACTCAACTTTTGATGAGCTGCTGTGGTGGAGCCAGCTGTGTGTGGCCCCGAGGAGGGCGGGGTCTACAAATAAGAGCCTCGCTGCTGAATACAAACTGGCGTGATGTGAAACAGTGTTTCCACTGCCGTTTAGCGAAACACACGGCTGAAAAAAAAAAAAGCCTTATTGAAGCGCAAAAAATGTATCAAAAGATGAGATTCTTTTGAAATTTTTCAAAAGAAGTTTTTCCGTTTATTTTCATCATTCCAATTTCTGCAATTGAGTTTGTGGTAAATGGAAGCGGAGCTTTTGACCTAAATATGAAACCTTAAGCATTTCAGCTGCCAGATAACATGCTGTTGTATGAGTTTGTTGTAAACGAACACAGTGGCTTTCCTAAATAATGATAATAAAAAAAACACACAACAAAATGTGATACTTGTATTCAACTGCCCTCAGTCAGATACATCATCTACAGATTGAAAGTTTTGCCCTTTTACTCTTTGGAAACTAGTTCCAGTTCAGTTACACGGGATGAACATCACATCTCAAGTTTTCAAATGCTGTTGAGCCTCAGTTTAATTTGTGTCAGTGGAAAGGCAAGATTCACAATGAGAGAAGAAACTTTTTTTTCCTCCTTATTTTTAGCAATAGATCTTCAGCCAATAGCCTATTCCAACAATAGGTTCAAAGCAGGATTAAGGTGCCTTTCTCCCCTTTCCTTATGTTTTTTGAATGTAGTGTGGCAGGTAAACAGACCGGCATTATATTACGCTTCTGTGGTCGTAGCGACCACTCAGCACGCCTGTGAGGGAGATTGCTTTGTCCACTCGTGATTTCTAAACGGCCAGAGGGGAGCTTGGAGACGCCTTTTCTTGGCGGGTTTACGATAGGAATGTTTGGTGAAAAAGACTAGCGATTCCGTCACAGCCACACTTTGTAAATCGTACGCCGTAGAGTGACGACAAACTCCACGAAAAGACGTGAACATGCAATTTGTAAAAGGAATTTTGCAGAAGTGGACTTCGGTGTGCCATCACTTTTGATGCAAGAAAGATTTAAAATGTTGAAGGAAAAAAGAATGTTGAACTTTTTCACACAATATTCAAATGTTTTGAGCTGTACCTGTTTGGAAGAATTCCCACTAAAGAATCTCAACAGAGAGCTGGTGCCTCTGAATTAGGAGAAAAACCAATCAGCATGAATTATTAACAGGTTTGCAAGCAAACAAACAAACAAAAGAAAAAAAAAATCTAATTTCCCAAAAGCTGCGCAGACTGTCCAACCACCTCCGTTTCTTCTGTGTGCGTTAATTGCCAACAGGTTTTCAGTCACACACAGCTCACCTACACAGGATGTAAACTGAACAATTTGAATCTGCAAATGGGCGTGCTGGGGAAAAACATTTGTGCAGATGGTGAGTTGGTGTATGGATGGATTCTGTCACAGCAGCGCCGCTACGCTCGCTAATTATCCTCCGTGGCTGATAATAGATCAGTCATCCGTCCATCATTCGTCACATGCATTTACGAGTCGAGCTGTAGACGGGGAACGAGCGGCATGCAGAGAGATGCTTTCACAGGGATAATGGGTGTAGTCTTAATCTCCAGAGGCCGTATATAAAGCCTGTTCTTCAGAGCATATTCATGTGTTTTTGGAAGCTCAAACCTTTATTTTAAATCAGGAAAACCTTTAAGAAGTTGCCTAATATATTTAACAATACGAGATGTCAGACGTGCAACATGGCAATGTTATTCTCTTATTGTTGGAAGATTTGTAATTTTTTGTTTTTTGTTTTTTGCCTCCAAGCCTAAGGAAACATTTAGATTTACTGCATAAAACATAATTTTTTCCCTCATTATCTGACACAATGACTTAAGCGCTCTGTCTTACCGTAAGAATAATAAAAAAAATGTATTTGTTTTGACTCAATGCTATTGTGTTTTCGGGTTTGACTTTCATTCGGGTTTGTTTTCATCCATTAGTCCTTAACACATCTGCTCATTCCTTTGTATTTAGTTTCTGAGTTATTTTAGTAATTTGTTCTTTGCACATTTTGGATTTTGTGCTGTTAAATTATTGTTTACTTCCCTCTGTGGATTGAGTCTCTGTTCAGCTCCCTCAGTCTGCCTGCTCGGCCTTCCCTCTCAGCTGCGCCCTGTTTCCAATCAGCCACTAGTAATCAAACTCCACAGTGTTTAAGCCTCTCGTGTTCTGCTCTTCCCTGCTGGATTCTTCCATTGCACTAGAGCTGAATAATGTGGCTCAATGCTAATTAGGAGGTTTTTAAAAACTCCCGACATCTTTTCACTCACATGCCGAGAAAGTGAGCAGCTGCTCCCAATCAAATCAGTTTTGTACTTTTATAAATGACATGCGGTTTGTCCACAGACTTTCTGACCTCTTTGATTTTGGTATTGCACGTTGCTCTGATGACGTATCAAAGCTACAAATGACGCCTGTTTACAAAAGTTGTTCCTAAACATCAACTTTGACATAGAATTACTGTCTGTGGTACAGTACACAAGTTTTCTACATTTCAAGTGTTGAATGTTTGGTATTTTGCATCACACATTCAGTTTGGTTTGGATTAAGATTATGTTCGTCTCAGCTCCAAACGTCTAATATTTAGGTGTTTTTATGTGAATGAAGGCCGTAAAGATAAATTTGAGAAGAACCTTTGATCATGTTTGACATTTTATTGTCATGTATGCTGGAATGCTGGTCTTTGCCTTTGACTTGATTTCAGATTCAGTGGTTTTGACGCCCAGTAGCTAGCTTAACGCTGCAGTTCATTTCATTTGCTCACCAGTTGAAAACTATTTTTCTTGAGTTCAAAGTTCATTTAATTCTCAATGACACTCAGTAATAGTAACTATGGATTCCGTAACATAATTTTTATGAACTAAAATGTTCAGTTTAAATTTAAAACGAAGTGAAAGTCAAAATAAGGAGAAAAATTACACTTTATGATTACAATATCAAATGGTCTCTCTAAATTCTCCCTAGGTGTGAGTGTGTGTGTGAATGGTTGTGTGTCCTGTCTGTCTCTGTGTTGCCCTGCGACAGACTGACGACCTGTCCAGGGTGACCCCCGCCTCTCACCCGGAACGTTAGCTGGAGATGGACACCAGCACCTCCCGACTCCTCTAAGTTACAAGGGTGTAAGAAAATAGATGGATGGATGGATTACAATATCTTGGCCCAACCATTGCAAGTTTGAATGTGGGAATCCAGGCCACCGCAGCTCGGTCCCAACCTCCCTCAGATGTTTGGGAAGATTTTTCATTTTTTTTTCTCCCAACCGTCTTTCTTTTGGGCCGGGAGAAAATGTGATGCCTGTTCGTCTTTTCCCCCCGTCGGCCAACTAATTCGTTTGACAGTCGTGATGATCTCGCTCTTTCTGGCGTCTCTGTAGTCTGGTTAGAGCAGCACCTCGTGCTGAATGCTGATAACCCTGCTTAATGCGCACGAGAACTTTTTTGAAATTCAGATGGGTTTTCTTATTCAGGCGGCGCGTCAGGATTCATGCAGTTATTTTTATTCCCACTGTCATGTGGAAGCTTGAGCCCGGCTTTGGCCCTAATTTTCTGTGAGAAATGTTAAACATCGCTCAAAAGCCAAGGGATCAGGGCGAAGCGAGGGGCTACATTTTAAATCCGGTTTATGAATTATGAATGTGTTGATGAAGTTTTCGTGTGCGAATGTGTGTAACATGCCGAAATAACATTGCAGGCCTACATTAATTGAATTTACTAGCTAACATTTGGTTATGTTATTATGTTCAGTGAATGCTGAAACAATAAAAAAAAAGAAACAAAAGCAACATCTCAACAATAATTTTCTATCGCTGAAATTATAAGGAAATCAGACAAAAGTTTTCTTCTGAAGACTAAAATAAAACTTTTTATTGCTGAGTTCTTGGAGGTGCTTTGCTGTAATTCTGGGTAATAAGTTAAGAAAAACAACAACCCTCATGTACAAACATTACTCACCTGTGATTCATCACTTCCCTCTCTTGGTTGTTGTAATTAACATAAAAGTGGAAAGGAAATAGAAAATAAGATTCAGGGATGTTTGATGTCAGAGAAAAAGCGCAGGCTTAAGGCAAAGACTTTATAAACATACCAAGTGATAAAAAGGTAATGATGAAGGTGAGCTCAGCTATCATTTCTTGTGCACAACAATGACGCCTTGTGTAATATTTTTGTGTGTTGCGGTTATGAAGGTGGAGGAGTTCAAGTATCTCGGGATCTTGTTCACGAATGAGGGAAGAAGGGAGCGGGAGATCGACAGGCGGATTGGCGCAGCGTCTGCTGTCAAGCGGGCGCTGTACCGGTCCGTCGTGGTGAAGAGAGAGCTGAGCCAAAAAGCGAAGCTCTCGATTTACCGGTCGATCTACGTTCCCACCCTCATCTATGGTCATGAGCTTTAGGTCGTGACCGAAAGAACGAGATCGCGGATACAAGCGGCCGAAATGGGTTTTCTCCGTAGGGTGGCTGGGCTCTCCCTTAGAGATAGGGTGAGAAGCTCAGTCATCCTGGAGGGACTCAGAGTAGAGCTGCTGCTCCTTCACATCGAGAGGAGCCAGTTGAGGTGGCTCGGGCATCTGGTCAGGATGCCTCCTGGACGCCTCCCTGGTGAGGTGTTCCGGGCACGTCCCACCGGGAGGAGGCCCCGGGGAAGACCCAGGACACGCTGGAGGGACTATGTCTCTCGGTTGGCCTGGGAACGCCTCGGGATTCCCCCGGAAGAGCTAGAAGAAGTGGCTGGGGAGAGGGAAGTCTGGGCCTCCCTTCTGAAGCTGCTACCCCCGCGACCCGACCCCGGATAAGCGGAAGAAGATGGATGGATGGATGGATGGATGGATGGTTATGAAGTGTCTGGTTGGTCGGCTCTGCTGCTTCATTTCATAAATCAGTGGAAATATGAGTCATGACATACTGTAGCATCAGCCTCTTCACGTGAAGACCCTTTCACAAAGCGCTAACTGGTTGCTACGTCAGGTTATGACACCAGGATGTTTCAGACGGTTAGCTGTTATTTCTCATTGGGCGAGAGTCAGGGTACACCCTGGACAGGTCGCCAGTCCATTACAGCAGTGGTCCTCAACCCCCGGGCCGCGGACCAAAACCAGTCCGTGGACCAATTGGTACCGGGCCGCACAAGAAATAATTAAATATTTCTGTTTTATGTATTATTTGAGTCTGGAGGATCTTTAATTTTGAAAACCATTTAACCGGATTCTCTTGGTTATGTTTTGCGCTCCAACATTGAGCCATAAGCAGCAAAATGAGTCAGAAACAGATCAGATTCTTTGGAAAGTTTCTTTGAAGGGGAAAAGGCCCAGAGAAGAGACAGGAGAATGGATTCATCCCGGTAGGTGATTCCCACATTCCAAGCTCTGCATGATATGGTGACCTGATGTTAATGAGGCAATGAAGCTTCAAACTGATTCTCCACTAGAGACCATGAGCATCCTGAGCATAAGCAACACTTCTGGTGTCATTGTCTCTCATCACTCCCAGATGGACCGTCTGGTTACAGAGAAACGAGCTCAGGGCTCCATTAGTCGTTATCGTGAGTTAAAATTTTCACGAAAGTAAAATGTTCGTTTTTGTGGCGCATCCTTATCTTATTTTGAAGGGATGTTTAAACGTTACCATAGCAACCAGAGTCAGAGAGCGTTAGGGCAGTGGTGGAGACGAGAGGAGTAGAGCTTGTGAGTTTTATGTCTGGTTCACACGGCAGGATTTAAGGATTATCGGCCGATTTTCCAAACCTCAGTGACCACAGAGCCGATAAAAGTCCAACAGGTTCGATTGGTTCGTGTGTCCAGCCACACGGCAGGAGCAACACACCACAGAACCGGTTCCACTCACCAACATCCTGATTCCAGAAGAAAATCCAGTAAAACCCCCAACATACCAAACGTGAATTTAGAATAATCAAACAAAGATGAAGATGTAGAAGCAGCAGTGACAGTTTGTGGCTCATTTTAAGCGATAAAAGACGTAACAAAAAGAAAAGGCGTTTGATAAAAGACGGTGGGATCAGCCGCTCTATTTGCTGCACTATGATTTGGAGGTGAGTTATGTTTTTTCGTAGTTAACATTTTTAACTGAATAAACATCCATGTTTATTAAGCAAATGATAGTTTCCACATATCACCTCCGATGTCCACCAGACTCTCTCTTCCATCATGTCAGCTGTTTGGGATTCCCTGCGTTCTTACGTCACCGACTTTCTGATTGGCTACCTGTCACATTCAACAGGCTGCGTTCTCGCTCCCAGTTTGGGAAACCAGGGCAAAAAATTTAAAATTGTGCCATGTGAAAAACACACCAACATGCAGAAGCCTGATCTGACGATTCACTCCCCCCAACCCCTCCTTGCTGCAGTAAAATAGCCAAGTCTTGACCGGTCCGCGGTGATAAAAAGGTTGGGGACCACTGCATTACAGCACATAAGACCAATATATGTGTATATACTGTAAATAAATATGTTACATGGTTGACACAATGCTGCAGAAATCTGCTGACTTGGTTGTCGTTAGGACCATAAATGGGGCGGGGAAGCCAAATGATGTCAATAAACCCTGGCTGCTCAGGGTGTTATAGTCAACCATATTTATGTAAAAGTTATGTGGAAGGATGACGTTTCTAAAGGCACATTTTATTAGATAAATGTGGCATTTATTCTATTTGTAAAACATTTTCAATGCTGTTTCAGCCTTAGGCCCACATTTGATGTTAAAGTTTTTTAAAAATAAAATCCAAAAATAGACAAGTCAAACCCAGACGGAAATATTCTACACTCTTTACAGATTTGTCAATGATTTAAGAAACTTTTTATACGTGAAAACAATGAAGAAGAAAAAAAAAACAGATTCTCAATTTTCCCCTAAAATTTTGATTTCAAATCTCTTCTTGTTCTCGTGAGCTAGACACATCTTTAGACGATTACTTGTTAAATCAAAAACCATTAATTGGTCAACAGTTTTCATAGGCAGGATGGTTTATTGCTGTGGTTCCCAAATTGTTCATTAGTCAAACATTACTATTCAGTCAAATACATAGTTACCTGGTATATAATCAGCTCTATGATTACTGGCTGAAGTGAATTTGTTGGTCAAACTCGTCTCGTTCTGCACACTCATTGCTGTAAAAAGTGATTCTTGCCATAAATTCGGAAACTTTTAAAGGACAAAGGGGACAAAACTATGTTAAATATATGTAGCTGTAGAAACTGAGTCAAGGGTATGAAGGACAGAGTTAAACCCCCCCATCTAACTAATAAAGCTCCAAAAATAAACCAAGCTCTGAGTAGGTGTGGTACAAATTGTGTAAAGAGCCTCACTGAGTTGCTTAGATAATGTTTTAGTGGATGATTGCACTTTTAACAACCTTCACTGCAACTTCAGGACAAGTAGCAAGACCGAACCTCATTTGTAATTAAGTCAAATCTAGAATCTAGGTGAAGGAGGCTACAAATTGATTCAGTTTACATGTGCTGGGGGGGAAACGGTTAACATTTTAGCTCAGTAGAGGAGACTCGGCGGCATCAGAGCTTATTGACTGTTTCTGATGCCTGAACAGCGGCGGAAATTTGTCCCGCGGCCGTCCCCGGGGGAGCAAGCCACTGACACATTAGCGGTGATTGCATCCTCCTTGATGACCTGCCACAGACACACGGGATGACCTGCAGAGCACAGAATGACTGAGATCTGTGTAAAAAATAAAAAAACGGGGCAGACGAACACGCATGGGGCTGCCGAACGGGGAACGAGTTATTTCTTCCCGAGTCTGTGATCCATTGTAAAACGACTATTAAGATCCAAACGTCAAAGGAGGGAGTTTGACTGCGTTGAATGACAAGGTCAGAGGAAGGTAATCTGCCTTTCTGGGGTAGTTCCTGACAATTTTAAAGGTTTGATCAGTAGTTGGGTCTGTTTGGCATAAATAGGCTTTATGTTGTCACCCTGGAAACGCTGGCAGTTATCGTTCCAATCGTCTTGCACCGGGTGGCGAGGCTCCAAAACCAGTTTCCAATCTCACAATCAGTGGCGCTGGGGCGAACTCTGGCTGCTGGGTTTTTTTTTTTTCTTCTTTTTTGTGGCCGTTGACAAGCAACGTTTAGACATGCATTACTGCCATCTACTGGGCTGCAGCTTTAGGTCTTTTCTTTCATTTTATGTTTGTTTAAACATCCATGAAGGGAATCCTCCCGCTGCACGGATCTGATCGTGTGTTTCAGATCAATGCCACACCTAAAACCATGCGTGAAGCTTCCCAAAAATCTGTTGTAAACAGTGGAAAACTTAACAATCGCATAACTGAAACTGTCCTAAAAACCGTCTGATATAGTTACCTTGTATTTTATTCAAAAGAAAACAAAGACGGTGGTTATGTTGCACTACGAATACCGGTGGACGGTGGGGAAGAGTGGTAAAATATGGCAGTTTCACGGCCAAAACAGGAGACTTGACAGGTATGCTTCCCACAAATCTCTGTTGAAATAGTTTGATGCGAGTTTGGCCCCATTCCTGCCTGCGAACAAAATGACGCAATTTTTGTCACGCGTCTACGACCAGGGTGTCGGACTCCTTTTCATTTTGGGCCATATCAAAAATTGGAATGTTCTTACATGGCCGTTTGTACCAGAATGTTTTGATAAAACACATTAAACTGGTAAAATATTAACAAATTGCTGCTTGTTTCAGTTTTCAATGAGTTTCTCTTCAAATTAAATATCGAACATCTTTTCTCACTGATCAGTCCATCCAGGATTTTGATTGTTTGCGGGGGTTTTTTGCAATCAAACTCACAGATTTTGTGGCGATAATTTAGAAATATTTGAAAGAAATTGTTGCGATATTTGCGCACGTTTGATGTTAAATGTGGCTTTTTATTACTGGCCATATTGATCACGGGCTATAACTTGACATCAAGTAAGGCTGAGGCAGCAGTCACATGAACCCAATGGTTTTGGCCAATTTTGAGAACAATTTTCAGTAAAATCAGAGAAAATGTGGAGATCTTTTGGTCTTGTGTGAATTTTGTAGAATTGTGAAAAACTGCAGGGACTTACTGATGTAATTTGGAGTCTAGAGGGCCACATAAAAAGCTGTGGCGGGCCAGATTTGTCTCCCGGGCCTTGAGTTTGACACATGTGGTGTATGAGAACCTGTTTCAACACTTGGCATGAAGGATGTTGCTGCCTCATCTTCATTTTTGTCCACGCCCGTTGTTTTTTTTTTTATGATTCTGTTAGATCATACTTCATTGGTAGATTTTTTTATTTTTGTCATTTATTATTACTTTTCAGTTTAAAGTTATTTCAATGACCATGGTGGACATTTTATTCATTAACAAAGCAGCACTAAAAGTTTTGTTAACGTGTTCAGAAGGCCACATTTCTGAGTAAAAATGACCACTTAACGCGTTGACTAGGTCATTTTAACCAGTGCTTTTCTTTTGGGACATTGAATTATTGCCAAGCCATCCTTCTCATACTCAAACACTGTCAATGGCAATTTTTTTTCCAAACACAGATTTATGATAATATTTCCTAGTAGATGAGTTTGACCTTAGCCGAGCTCCATCTCGCTGTTTTCAGCCGAGATAGAAGAGATGATTCCAGACAAGAGTCTGCAAATCCTTCTATTAGTCCAGCTTTAGATGCTATTTACACAGCAGGTGTTTGTAATTAAAACACATTTTAACACTTTAACTGGCTCAGAGACCTTTTTGCTCACTTTTACCTGCCAAATGTTGTTGGAATTACTTTTTAAAGGTTGAAACGGAAATGTCTTTTAAGTGCACTGAGGTCACATCCTTGAAGAAGGAGAGGAAAAAAACTTTCCTGGCTGAACTAAGTGAGATAAGTGAATAACCACAACCTTAGTCACAAAGAGTTACTTCAAATTTCTCCCAGGTTTTCTGAGAATTGGACACTTTGTCTTGCTTTTAGAATGTTTTTGCACTTTCGAGTTACAGAGGTAGCAGGTTAGATGAGGGAAAATGGTTAAGTTCTCCTTATCCTGTCAAATCTAAACCTTGAAACAAATATTTTCAAGGTGCTAGCAGAGCAACAATCCATCCAGAGCATGAGACGATACGACACAGGAGCACAAGAACGGGATGAGATTTCAAGTATATTTAAAAAAAACAAACTAAGAATCACCGTCTAAAATATTTAAAATGGTGAATTGTATATCCCAAAGGTTATTAAATAACATGTCACCAATGTATATTCAATTCGCATTCAGTTCAATAATACTTTCATATAAATCCTAAAGGTAAATTCAAAGTTTTTTCAAAAAGAAGGATCTTGGAGTGAATTCTGACCTGGTTTGAATGTGAATGAAAAGCAGACCGGAGAAATCTCCACAAGCAGGATGTGGACTGTGGTTCAGGGCATTCTGGGTAAATACAACCAAAAGAAACTCGTGACTCTCACGGTAGCGACAGAAATGGCTCGTCTGCGTTAGCCAAAGACGAAAGAGAAATCCTACAACCGCTAAAATTCACACATCTCCACTTTGTTGAGAATATGGGAAACGACAACGACCTGGACTACAGAGAGGAGGTGGAGCAGCTGGTGGACTGGTGCAGAGACAACAGCCTGATTCTGAACGTTGACAAGACGAAGGAGATGATCGTCGTCTTTAGGAAGAACCGGCCCAGCCACGCTCCACTGCTCATCAACAGCTCGGCTGTGGAGGTGGTCAGGAGCACCAAATTCCTGGGGGTGCACATCACTAACGACCTCACCTGGACTGTGAACACCACGTCTCTGGTCAAGAGACATTTCTCTTGACAGAAATGTACCCTCTTGACATTTCTGTCAAGAGGGCACAGAAATGTTTGTATTTCCTGCGGAGGATGAGAAGAGCACACCTGCCCCCACCCATCCTCAGGATGTTCTACAGAAGCACCATAGAGAGCATTCTGACCAGCTGCCTCTCTGTGTGGTGTGGAGGCTGCAGCGCCTCCGACTGGAAGAACGTGAGGAGAGTGGTGCAGACAGCAGAGAGGATCATCGGGGCCCCCCTTCCCTCCATTCAGGACATTTCATCCCAGCGCTGCGTGTCCCGAGGCCGAAACATCGTCAGTGACCCCTCACACCCCCACCATGGACTGTTCTCCCTGCTGCCCTCTGGAAGAGGTTCCGCAGCATCCGGTGCAGGTCCACCAGGTTCTGAAACAGCTTTTTCCCACTTGCTATCAGACTGCTGAACTCTTAACTGGACTGCACTCAAAAACTGGTCTCCACTTTATACCTTGCACATGTACAGAGCTAAATAACTTCTATTTTACTGTCAGTCCTGCACTTTATATTTTATATTCATATTTATATTCACATTTTATACTGTATTTTATTTTATTCTGGAGGAACCTCAAAACATTGGAACCTCAAAACACTGTCCTGAGCCGTATGCAACGAAATTTCGTTCTGTATTCACCCTGTGCATGCAGAATGACAATAAAGTCAGTCTAAGTCTAAGTCTAAGTTGTTTACATCTCGTGACAGAGGAAGTTGCGCTCGGTGTCTTCTTCAGAGGTTTTCCTTTCGTTTCCGTCAGTGGTTCTTGTTACAGCGCCACTACATGCGAGGAGGTTTAATAAACATTTCAAAGGATTTGGTTCGATTGACACAATGCAGTGGGATCGACTTGTTATAATTTAGTTATTGCCATGAAATAAATTGAGACAATTTATGAGGCAGTTTGTTTGCACGAGATCAGTCATGGCCACAGTTTAAAATTTGTTTCCTCCCATGTCACCAGAGGTCTCTGTAACTTCTTAATTTCATGGCATGAAAAGTAACTTCCACTGGAGATGAAAATAATTATAGCTTTTTTTTAAAAAGCTTTATAAACACTTGTCAGTGTTTTTGAATGCTCTATGAGTGTTAATAATGGAAGAAAAAAATACTTCATGTTTGTTCACACAATTTTAAAATGTTTCCGCTGTGTGAGCATATGAAACATGTTCTGTCATAAAATAAATATTTGCTTTGCAACGGATAGTTGTCATTGACTGGCTGTTAAAAGCATCACTGCAGTCCGACATGTTATTGGATACATTTAGAACAGATGAAACGGCTTCGGGGGGATGAATGTGTCAAAGATGTGTGTTTTTAAGTAGAGCACTGCATTCACATCAGATTCGAAACATCTCAAAAAAAGGGGACTTTTCGTATTTCTTTTATTTTTTTTCTCCCGCCTCTTGAGATATTTAAGGCGCTCTAGTCTTCCAGCAAAAGGCTTTATCTGAGAGGGAGCAGAGCGCCGGGGTGTCAGACGAGAAAAGGGGGAAGCTAATGATCACAGTTTGGCTCTTCTCTTATTATCCTCCAGAGGAGAAAATTCCCCTGGGTCCACTTTGTTATATTTCAAAGTTGATATCCCGGACATTAATCTTTCAGGAATATAAGAGTTAAGTAACTTTTAAAAAAAATAAAATCATTCCCAATGATGTCTAACAAAACCCCAGGTCTCCGAAGAATTCCGGGACTCCACTATAAAGAACGTCTCCGGGATGTTTAACCTAATCTTGTTTAAGCCTAATATGAACATTATAGGAAGGAGTTGGAAACAGTGCAAGGGCTTGCTTTGGAAACTTTTAACAAGGAAAAGATGCTTTAATCCAACATTTTTGGCAGAATTTGGGTCCCGTCTCACATGTACTATCAAACTCTCTCTCAGAGTTTGATTGCAACGGAAGTTAACTTAAAATTTCAGTTTCTGATTTGGACCCCAGGCAGGAGAAGGAGGGTTTTCACGGACAGAAAAATAGCTGAGCGGCAGCGACTCACAGAGGCAACGATGCCACTTATCTTTCACTTGTCTGCTATGTTTAGTCATGCTGCATAAACATTCAAACGTATCCACATCAATGTGCACAGTGTTAGCTCAGGAAGCCGGTGGATCGCGAGCGGGCTCCCGATCAGAAAGCAGGTTCTGGACCTGAACTCAGGGAAGAAAGTTTCTCTCTGTCCCATCATAATGAAGAACCCGGTCCAGTTCCATCACAGGATGGATGGTGTATTTATAAGGGAAACTATGGTTTCTTACGCCCTTTTCCCACCCTATTCCCGTATTAGTATATAAATCTCCCCTCCTGCCCCCACAGCTCTTAGTTTTACTCCCTCCCTCCTCTGACAGTAGCACCAGACAGAGACATTTCCCATATTCTCAAATCCAAAATTTGACAGGTATGGGTGTATTTGAAGACATCTATGTAGATTGTTTACTGCAGTTAGTGCAATAAGTCTATTGTTTTTTCAGTTATAACTCTTCAAATGGCAGCATTGAAATACCATCTCCAAGTGGTATAATTTTGCTAGAAAACAAATCAGAATCCAGTCATTTTGTTATCCTTCAGAAATTGCTGTAAAAGTAAAAGATTGTACAATTGTAAGGATCCTGAACGTAACGCTGTGGGGTAGTTCTGAGTGTTTCTGGATGGTAATGCAACACGTTACTTTGTGTCTTGGTTAGTGATTCTGGCAACATGTTTTTATCAATACTGAGATGTGAAGTTGGCTGTAGATTTACTCCCACTTGGACTGACAGATATTTATTTGACCATCACATCCAAATTCAAAACCACTGTGCTTTATCTGCAATCAGTGCGTTGTGTGTTTGATTTTTAAATAGAACACATGGTCTATTATTTACACTTAGCATAATTGGAACATTGTTTAAAATGAAACAAAAACACGACTGGAAAGGTCTTGAAATTTCAAGCTGACGACTTGCGACTTGACTTGACTTTTGCCTGTCTTGACTTGAGACTTGACTCGGACTTGAGGACAAAGACTTGAGACTTGCAAAACAGTGACTTGGTCCCACCTCTGACTAAAATAGAAACAATGTCATCAAAGATTAAGAGAATTTATTCTTCATAAAATAAATTTGCCTCTGGCTTTTACTTCTCTTCAATTTAAATTTTACTCTCTGTTTCTATTGTTTCTACCAGTGTGAACTCACGTTGCCTCATGCTACGTAACTTTTTCATGTATCGCTCACAGCAACCTGAGAAATGTCGAAAGTCTGCATGCCAGGCTTTCATCCTGTCCATTCATCAAACCCGACCCCACAAACACACAGTACTTGACCTTCATTTCCTCTACTATTTTGATATTTCAGCTATTTTCTTGGCTTTCAGCCATTGTTGGCAAAATAAATCCCACACAAGGCGGAAATGTCGCAATATTTTATCGACTTGTCATTGAGAATTGCCTCATGAAGACAGATTTATTTTGGCTCACCTAGTTGTTAATCAGGGTCTGCAAAACATGCACTTTGTCCTCTTTCCAAGACAAGATCTTTTTTATCACACTATGTTTGCAAAAGCACAGTTTTGCCATTGTACAGCAGCCACATTAACTTGTCAATTAGTTAATTTAGAAGGATAAAAGTGATGTTGAGTTATTTTCTGCTATTCTAATACTGGGTTGACCCTTACGGACTCAAACACTGCGCCATGTTTGTTGGCGTATTGAAAGCCAAGTTTTAATCGCGTCTAAACCTCAGGAAATTACCGTAATTTCCAGACTATACAGCGCACCTGACTATAAGCCACTCCCAGTACTTTTTTAAAGGAAAAACCATTTTGTACATACATAAGCCACACCTGTCTATAAGCCGTGTGTGCCTACATTGAACATTTACAAAGAAAGATGGTACACAGAAAGAGTTTTCAAAGTTTTAATAATATATCTTAGCTTTCAGTGTGACAGATGCTTCACCTTTCTTGTTGACGGTCCTGGTGAGGGGCAGGTCGAAGGTCAAAGGTACCTTTGAGTGAGGGAGTCTCGCCATCGATTCATTCGTGCCAAGTTTACGTGCAGCAGCTCTGTTTCCTTCTTTATCGGCCAGCTCGATTGCTTTTAACTTGAAGGCTGAGTCATATACATTTCTTCTTGCATTTTCCATGATGAGGGTCTGTTCATGCTAATTTTATTCATGCACAAAGCGCAAAGTTACATTAAACTTGTGTCTTCCTCGACACATATATTCCGCCTGTCTCACTCTAACCTTGTCTGCTCGAGCGCCCTTGGCGGCCGTTAGAAAAAAAAATGCATAAATTAGCCGCATCATTGTATAAGCCGCAGGGTTCAAAGCGTGAGACAAAAGTCGCAGCTTATAGTCCAGAAATTACGGTAAGCACATTTTGTAGAACGTGAAGTCCAGTCACGTCTTCAAAGTGTTTGTGTCAGGCTTTACTCGGCCCCCATTTGTTATTGTGAATATGTATTGGAATATTGGCACCTCATCCTGATTCTACACTCTGCAGACATTTAGCTTTTGATTGATGTTGTCCTTTTTGGGGTTTTTTTCTATATTGAAAGTTAAGTGAACCCTCGAGGAATGAAAATTGAATGCTCTTTAAGGCCCTGTTAACACGGAGCTGCTGCTCGTTTAAACGACACCATCCACCGGAGTTTCTCACACCGGCACTTTCTGAAACCAGATGTCAGAGTTAAACTTTTCTGTAACGTTGCTTGTGGACGTGTGAACATGAGCACAACGCACGGCTGTCGAGTTTATTCTACGCATTCAAGGGCAGATTTTAAAAGAAAATGGGGGATTGCATTGTGCGACTTAACCTCTTCAGTTTAATACAATTAGTGTTGCACCAGAGACGGTGGCATGAAGCTAAGGGTCAAAAGCACATGAGCGTCCGATGACATGCTAAAATCACAACCATTTCAATTTCCAGAAGGAATATAAGAACCATTTAAATTACAATAGGCCTTTTTCAGCGCTTTTGCTGCTAACTCAAAGAAAGCAGCTCAGGCTGCTGTCAATTGGAACTGCTTTCAGTGTTGAGAGAATATTCATCAGCGCAGACAGAGCATCTGCATAGCATTGCATGAGCTTAAGAAATGACATTGGATTATTACTGTGAAATTTGAGGAGCTTTTGCATATATTCTGTAGCAGCGGATTAGCTGGAGGTCAAATTGCGTACGCTACAATAGATAAATGTTTCATCAAGCAAATTTAAGACAGATTTGCGATCGTGTAAATGGGACAAAACCACAAACATTCTGCTATTGCAGAGTAATGACAAAGAAACTTGTTTTTCTGATCATTTGGTTTAGAACAAACAAATGCACGCACTGTTCTTTTGGTAAAATGCTGATGTTTGGTCCTCTGGAATATGTCTATCATCTTGTTAATATCAACTGAAAAGTGCTGAGGGTGCTGCTGCGCTGGTAACCTCCCCCAACACAGTTTGATCTGTGGCTGATCTGATGTCACATATCATTAATGGAGAGACGGAGAAGGGAGCGCTGGCCAGCAGAAACCAGGACTGAGAATAAAATGAAGGGGAAAAAGAAGAGACGACAGCAAATCTGTCAAACTGTATTTTTACCATGATAAGTTCACATCACGTATTGTGCAAGTATTACTGATATGTATGCAAATTTCAAACACTGTAAAATGAACAACACATCGAACTGATGTCATGTAGTTCTGGAAGTGAAACGGCAGGAAGTGATTGGAGGATGACGGCGCTGCTCGTTTTTAAATGACTCATCACATGAACAAACTTAATGTGTGACTTTTAATTGCTTTTTGTACTTAATGAAAACGTCGCAATTGCAAAATTGTGTTTCTTTGACATTAGCGGAATTGGCAACAAAGGTGCAAAAGAAACGCAACTTCTAGCAGTGCAATATCTGTGAACGACTAACTGGATGTTTTAACCAATGGCATGCTGCTTCTGTTTTCTTGCACAGATCTCTTGGAATATTTTCAGGAAATATCCACAGCTGGGATATTTCAAAAACTTTGCCACTTATGTTATTGTTATCATTCTTTTTAGGTCAGAGTGACCTGGAACGTTGCCTTCATCAAAATTGCACAAACAATTATTCCCCTACACAAATCTCCAAATAAACTATCTTATATTGCAAGGTAGAGTAGGGGCATCAATCAACTTGATGTCGTAGAAAATGCTTCTCTTCATGTTTAAACCCACTAAAATCTTATTTTTTTTTAGATATTTCATCCATTCTTGGTTATTGCTAAATCATAGACCTACAATATGACGCGAGGCGTTCTGAACCGTAACGGTTCCACAAGCATCAACTTAACAACCTGTCAAGGAACGACTATCAACATCTACTGAACTGTAAGCCCAGACTAAGAAAAGAAAGATGGCATTATCTTCCTAACTTCATCCCAGAACCGGCGAAAGAGGTGAATGGAACACAATTTTGGATCTTCGCTCTCAGAGAACACACACAAAAGACACAAGTGACAAAAGTGAAAATGGAAGGCAACTACAAGGAGGGTGTGTGTGGGGGGGTAAGGGGAGGAGGTGATTGAGCAGAAAAAGATGGCAACAAAAGGACAGAAGGAAGCGTTTTGTCAGCTGAACTGATGACGGCCCAGGCCAGCCAGAGAGGCTGGAGGAAGACAAAGAGATGAAGGCCAGATAGTGGCTAATAGAAGAGCAGGTGAAAGGGGAAATGGGGGCTGAGAGACAGTGATACTCGCAGGATGGAATGTGCTCTGAACAGTAGCATTGTTCTTCTCACCTTCTTCTTCAATGGCTTATATTGAAAATAGAATGAAGGAGTGCTCTGGACAATGCCAGAGGAACAGGGACTCATTGGCCTGAACAAAAAAAAAAAGACAAAAACGTTGGAGAAAACTTGGTGGTTGGCTTTCAGACAGGGTTTGGGCTAAGGGTCATGAGGGCGAATGCGTCTACAGAACATGGAAACGATGTGAGAGGAAAAACTCCATGAATTATTATTTTTACAAAAGAAATGTTCACACAGTAATCTCTTGTTTTTCAAAATGATAAAGTGATTTATTTACAAGTAAACACTACAATCTTTGGGGTAGGGCTGCTGTTTTTTTGTTTTGTTTTTTTAAAGGGTTTTCAGCAGTAGTCTCCTTTTATTGAACGGCAAATTGAAATCTATGAAATATGGTGAAAAGAGGAGAAACATGCAGCAAATGGCCTGAGAGCAAACATCCAACCCAGGACGAGCGCATTGAGGCCTGCAGCCTCGACACACAGTGCTCTAACAGACATCAAACCATTGGCTTTTTCTTGCACATCTTTACATATTAAAATCAGATAAGATAAAAAAAATAATTTGAACTCCTCTGACCTGAGAAAAATTTAGACAGAAACAACCAATCAGAGCCAGGAGGCGGGTCTTAGTGCTGTTGCAGCCAAATGTACTAATGGTGGAAAAAGTACTTACGGTTACAGGAATACTGTTTATCCGCTCTGATCTGCGTCTATGCTAAATAGCCTTAGCATTCATGGCAGGCTATGTTGGTGGGGAGAAGTTGAAGCTTAGCAGAGAGGGAGCTTTAAATCACACAAGAGTGATGTAAAGCACTTTGAACTGCCTGCTGAAATGAGCTACACAACTACACTTGATTGACAGCGCTAAGACCCGCCTTCCGGATCTGATTGGTTGTTTTTCAGTATCACTGGGAGAAAGCAGAAAAGCTCGTTTTTAAATTTTTTTTCCCCTCACAAGTTCTGCCTCATATTTTATCACGAGATAATGATTGTTTCTATTAATATGGGAAAAAATTTTTTTTTTATATAAGTTACATACTGCCGCTTTGAGGGTGTTCAAGTTTTTATTCATAACGTTAAGCAAAAATATTTGCATGTGCTGCATTCTGAGATATTTTCGCCTACATCGTGTCGTCAAACGGGTTCGATTTGCTGGATTTCTCGATTGCAATTTAAATTTACAAAGGCGATGCATCGGCAAACAAAAAATGTCCCATTTTAGTCCACCTGTGGTTCACCTGCTGCTCATACTTCAATGATTTCACATAATGAGATAAATGCTAAATTTTTATTTAAGTGATGGAATTTAAAATATTGATTTCCAGGTCATAAAGCTCAATCTCTCCTGACTGGCACCTTTTTTTTTTTTCAAGCAGGCCTCTTTGCTCATTCATGAGTGCAAAAGTGAGGTGTTGCCGTGGCGATGGAGGGGGGAGGGCACTGTAAGGATCATTTAAGCCCATTAATGGCCGTGTTTTGTTGACAGGGAAAAGTGTTGTGCATTCTTGTGGAAAAGATGGTCTCTCACATCAATCTCTGTCATCTCTCCGTTTCTGCCGTGAGCTTCCCGTTCTCCTGAAATCCTCTCCTCCACATCTCCTCTGTCTGAAGAAAAAAAATATTATACTGAATGCAAATAATTACCTTGAGACATTTTTGATTTATATTTTAGTTTCCCTCTTTTTTCCACTCTCCTGTAGGCCTACAATACACCCCCCCCACCACACACACACACACACACACACCTCACCTCAGCCCAGTGAAATGGTGGAGAACTTAGTGGGTTCGTTGGGTGAAGTGCTTTTATACAAACTCCCCTGCACAAATAAAACCTCTGAGAAGGAACGCTGCGATCAGGTCTGCAAGGGGGCAGAGAAAACAGAGAAGCAGCGTTTGTTTTTAACGAGAATGTCCACATATTGAATGGAAAATGGCAGCGGGGCGTTTCATGTGGGGAAAGAAAAAGCCGTAAAGAGATTTGCTCAGTGGTAAACACATTGGCTTTTTTTTATTTTTATTTTCTGGATTATAAAATCATGCAAACTGAAAAGCAGAACAGTTATTGGTGAGGAATCACAATAATCAAACTTTTTTTTTCTTCTATTTTTTCACAATATCTAATGGTACTAGCTTGAGATGAACAAAAAGGATGAGCTTTAATAACATAAAAACAAAACAATTAAAAAAAATACAGTTAGTGAGATTAAATCAATTAACATGTACAACCTGATTTATCCTGTGTTTTATTACAGAGGTCTGTATTTTTGTATCAGGGTAAAAGTAAGCCAGTCATATATTCTCATTTGTGGTTGCTAGGCAGAGTTTGCTTATTCAGGAGTGTTTTGCTTCTCTGTCTGAAAACCTCCAGCCTTCAAGCTGAATGAATAGCAGCATAAATTCAGAGTGACAGCTTGATCACCAGTGTTGCAGTCGGCGTTTTCTCGGTCGGTCTGAGGTTCGCTGGCCGTCCTGACGATGATCATTGTGAGAAACTCTCCAAAACCCTTGAACCTGCCAGCAGGACAATAAGAAACGGCTGCGGGTTTTCTTTTTTTCTATTTCCTCTCTGAGACTGTTAAACAAAGAAAAGATCTCTGTCGTTCCAGTTGCGGGGCATGTGCTGCTTTTAAGTCTTGGAAAAAGGACCAACTGAGACTGCAGTTGGCTACGGAAGGTCCAGTTTTTATGGGATTCATTTCACATGATTCCAGGTGAGAAAGAAAGGGAGATATTTAAAAACATGGAAATATATTTTACATTGCCACCTCAAAATACTCGACACAAGCATATCTGACGTCTCTCCGCTCTGATTGGATGTGCTTGGTCCCCAAATGTGACGGTGTTCATGCAGTTGGATTTCAATTGAAAAAAAGGACAACAACGTAATCTACACTAGAAAGGCTGAGGTACATTATAGCGCAATAAGTTAAATACCTAGCAAATCATGAGTGCTACCAGGTTTTACAACCTGCTAGGGTTGTAAAACCTAACAGGTTTATAACCTGGGTTGTTACAACCTGTTAGGTTTGTAAAACATGTTGTTCAGTCTCTCTGTGGAGGTGTGGGTTCAATTCCCACCACCGCCATTATTACCTGAAATGGCTTGACGTTTATAGTTAGTTATCTCTTTAGAGGCGTAAAGTCGAGCAAATCATTTCCTACACTTTGAGTTCCCTACCCAGCTCTATCCAATCATAGGAAATCTGACAATAAATACAGATTTAAATTAGGAGAACGATTTCAAAACGTTTTTTTTTCTGCTAATTTTAATGACGCCTCTCTGCTTTCTTGTCTTTTTTTCCCCCACACATCTTTACATCTCAGTCTTTCTCACTACCTGGATCTCGTTTCTTTCTTCCCTTTGTAAACTCCACTCCCCTCCCCTCTGAGTTTGTCCTCCACTTTACCCGGTCTGGAAGCTTGTCAAAAAAAAAAGAAAAAAAGAAGAAAAGAGGACCACCATCACTCTCTCTTCAAAGATCCCCACAATTTACACTCTCATCATCAGCAGAGATGGCAGAACGGATTGAAGCTGGGAGGAGAGAGGGGAAGTGAAGAGGGGTGGAAGATGGAGATGGAAAACCAGAAAGGGCAAAAACACTGCAGCTCAGAGTCCAATCTGAAGTAAAGTATTATTTCACTGAAGACCAGCGGTAGACGCCTATTCTGACTTCGGATAAAGTTCCTTTAAGTCTTAAATACATGTACTATGACGATAATATTTCATTTCCAAAGAATAGCGAACACCAATTGGCAAATATTTCGTTTGGGAGCCAAACAGTGTTGCCACATTTTATTGTTATAAGCGACTTTGGGCTTGGTTTTTTTGTTCGCCTCCATGGTCGCCAGCCTCGGTGACGCTGGTATTTCTTCAGTATGATGGTTGCGTCACGTGATTAGCTGGGTCCTGGAATCTGACATCCATTGCTAATGTCTGTGACCTGAAGTAACCTCGCCATTTTTACAGCGAGTTTTTAGACGTTGAATTTGAGACGGCGAATTTGAGCAAGTTGAATTGGAGGACCCTGAAAATATTGCATTTGAATGTTGAAAAGTTGAATTTTTTTATATGCTGAATTTTTTAACACTGAAAATTTTAACTGAAAAAAATATGTATGTTGAAAATTTGATCACTTTGAAATAGGAATGTGAATTTTTTAAACAAAGGAAAATTGCAACCATGTACAAATAATGACACTGAATTTTTTTTTTCATGTACAAATAATGACACTGAATTTTTTTTAGGTTAAAAATACATTCTGAATTTATTTTAACACTGGAAAAGTAAGCACTAATATACAACATTCACATTTCAGAGGCATTTTTTATTCAAATCCTGATGGCACATATTTACTTCCATATTATAACTTTGTATAAAACAACACAGAAATACAAAGCAGTTAGAACTGCCTTGTTGCTGAAATGTCCTATGCAAATAAACTTGATTGATAGATTGAAAACCAATAAACCCTTCTGGGTTTTGTTTTCATTGAGCTGGCAACACTTGAGCCGAGACAACCAGGACAACTGCGCTAACGCTGATCATAAAACGACAATAATGTTCCCTGTCATCCATAGTGTGTTCCCAGTGTGCCTCTAATGCCAAACCCATTAGTTAAAGCTCTTCAAGGGCATACTAGGGTCTGTTGTGATATATCTTGAAAAGGTCTTGTATAAAATCCCTACGAGGTTTTGTTCTGGGGCTGAAGAGCTCTTGGATACTCTTAAATGTTTTTCCAAACCGCAGTGTTACACATTATGCCTCAATATTTACAAACAAATGTAATAGTGTGGTTGTTTAGACAAAATGAAAAAAAGGTTTTGTTCCCCATAACGATGTTTCTTTACCTACTTTTTAGTATCAGTTTTATTTCTGGGACATTTGGCTCTTTTGTGCCGTGAGGATAGAAAACTAAAAAAAATTAAAAAAACAACGGTTCTGTGCTGAAGGTCGTAAAAATTGAGGAGAGCTTTAATTGACTTTTTTTTAATGTAACCATTAGGTTCAGTGTGTGCAGAATACAGATAATGTGCTTAACCTGCTTTGTGCACAGCAGCCGCCATATTGGCACCTTTATCTGCGATTACAGCCTGGACTCTGTCACTAAAGCCCTGCTATTCAGCTGAGCGTTTTCAGTTTCCAGCACCGTTCTGTCCTGAAAAACTGGAATCCTCTAGGAAATTCTGTTGTGCTGCCATTTATACTGTAGCTATTTTTTTAAAAAGTATTTATACCCAAGAAGTTTTTTGCATTTTGTGACATTACACTATCAATGTATTTATGTAGCAGAAAAAACTTATATGCTGTTTTTATTCTTTTAACAAAACTGAAATGTGTAGTGTTGTTTTTTTTATTATTATTGTGATATGTGACAAATACAAGTGTTAGAAATGGGTGTGCAAGAAAGACAAATAGAGAAAATAAAAAAGAAAAAGAGAGTTAAAGGCTTTGAATGCTATACATTTACATCAACAACACTACAAGTACCCAACCGTTTCCCCTCATTGCCTGCGGTGGCGCTGCACCAAGACCCACTGAAGGAAATGTCATGACATTTGGTGTTCTCAATTCTTTATTTTTGTTGTGAACAAGTCGGCTGCATGGCGGTGCGGTTGCCTTACAGCCAGAAGGTGCTGGATTTAAGTCCCGGTCTGGGGTCTGTTTGCATGTTCTCCCTGTTCATGCACGAGTTCTCTCTGGGTACTCCGGCTTCCTCCCACAGTCCAAAGATGAGTGTTTGGTTACTTGGTTCTAAGGGTACTTAGACTACCCTTTGGTATTAGTTTGTGTGCATGGTTTTGTGCCCCTGTGACGGGCGGACAGAGACAATGGATGTATGGAAGCTATCTGGACAGTTCGGTCCACTTCCAAAACTATGGCGTAGAAAGAAAACTAAACCAAATGAAGGTGTCAATTTTTATGACATTCCTTGCACAGCTAAACCAAGTCACGTTGAAATAAGATGCTGTTCATCAGAGAACAAACAGCAGCATGAAGACCAAGGAGCACCGCAGATGAAGATGACAGGGCGGTGTTCAATCCATCATCCGACAACAGAATGGAGTATGGAGCAACTGTAGTCATACCGAGACATGACCGTCCACCTCAACTGACATGCCAGGCAAGAAAAGTTCTGATTAGAGGCAGCCAAGAGGAGTTCGGCAATTTTAGGGTAGCTTCAGAGATCAGCAAACGTGGCCCAAAGTAATCAAGACATGCCAGACAAAGGTTGAACTTTTTGGCCTATACAAATTTGTATGTAGAAAACCAACTCTGCACATCAGACTGAATATACATCGCTTTTCTTCAGCAGGGACACAGACACTGGCCTGAGTGGATGGAAAGTTGGATGGAGCTAAAAGCCGAGCAATCCTACAAGACAACTTGTTAACGCAGGCAAAAGACTTGAGACCGAGGTGAAGGTTCACCTTCCTATAAATGTTAATGTTATTTCAGCTCCATTTTGTTGGAGCTGAAATACTCTGCAGGACGCACAGTAAAATGTAGAACCACATTATCGCATAAAGGTCAATTTAAATGCCTAGAACATATATTAGACAGGAAATTGAGCTGCAAGGCTTTTTTATCCTGCCCTCATTCATAACTCCTTGTGTCAGAGTTAGAGAAACACTTGAAGATTAAATGCATAATCTCAGTTTTTTTTTATTTATTCTTTGCTTTTCTCTGCAAATGTTTCATTTTTCATTCAACGCAGCAAAATACAATTTCCCTCGGATGAATTATTAAGGCAACATCCATTTAAACTGGGCCTAATTCGTCACACTTCAGCACAACTTTGGCAACCTGCGTTGTTCAAACTCCATTTCTGGCTGCAGATTTTCTGAAAGAGACGGGTTTTAACTTTCTCCGTCCGAACTTTCTCCAGAACCACTTCTCTCTTTTCTGCTGAGCATAATGTTTCTCCTCCTCTGTAGTCTTCTGTCAAATCCAGATTTGAGGATCGCCCCATGCAGACTGAAAAGAACTGTGATCCAACGGAAAGAGTGAAGGAGAAAAAAGTTTCCTGTGGCTTAAAAAGCTCTGCTCTCCGTTCCTCAAATGAGAAGATCAGAGTTTATTGGCCCCCGTTACGAGCGGACTTGACATAAAGCGAAATGCGAGCAGAGGGAAAACTGCAACTCTTGATGGCTGGCTAAGTCTTGGTCAGCAAAATATTTGGCCTGAGGGAGAACAGAGGGAGGGAGGATGTGGGTCTGCTCAGAACCAACTTTTCCTCTGCTCTGGATCATTTCTTTAAAACTTTAAAGAGGTTATTGTTCTTATAGACAGGGCAGGAGGTTAAAAGGGAGCTGGAGGGAAATAACAATATATCTGTGTAGAAGGATGAGGGCAACGACCAAGTGAAAGCAACTCCAAAATGGACCAAATATAATTCTAATCAGACTAAAACTCATTGTTTCCAGACCTTTCGATCCGACCTATCGACTTGTCACACAGATTTTCCGTCACTTTGTTCCACAGCCCCAGGTAAAGATTTGGCCCCTTTCTACCAGACTCAATCCATCTTTGTTAGAAATCATCTCTAAGGTTTGCTTTAAAATTGCAGAAAAATTAGAAATGCATATGTAAAAAACAATTTGTACACTCTAAATCAGCTTATGACATTTTCAAATATATTTGGAAGCGTAGATATTTAGTTTTTCCTCAGTTGCTTTGGTGAAATCTCAAAAATGACTTGTTCAAGTGTCAAATCATTGTCACGTCTGCACATCAAAAAGCATTTCCTTAATCCTTTGAGCAAGTTGCAAATGCTTTTGTACCTCCATTCAAGTGATTATGTACAATTCTGTATGTGCTAAGCTTTTCTTCCCCTACATTTTTGTTTGCGCAAGTGGAAAAGCTGCCATGATGTCTGTTGGCGTTGAACCCAAATGCTAAAACCTGAGGTGTTGAGCTGAATTTGAAGATTTAATGAAGAAACAGCAAAAAAAAAACAAAAAAAACGCGGAGAGCGCAGGAAGCCCGGGCTTCATAATCATAGGAAAAACTAATCATAGGAACAACAAGGAAGTTACAGACTGTAACAGGAGGAACCAGCAAGGAGTGACTGAGAGTGAGTGTATGCATACTGGGGAGGTTGATTACTGATCAAGGAACAGACAGCTGGTTAGAAACAGATTACAGGTGTGAGGGGAAAGTGGGAGAGAGAAAGTGGCACAAGGGAACTAGGAAATAAATCTAATACTAAAGGATAACTAGACCTAAGAAATATAAATAAACCAGGGTAACAACTACTAGAGACAAGAAATAAACTAGAATCACTAAGAAGGGCTGAACTAAAGTAAAATGTAAAAAGACTGATCTGATTAAGTAGGCTAAGGAACAAAGAATGATAAACCTCAAAACGACCCAAAATCCTAACAAACTTGAAAAATACTTATTTACACACTGTACATGTAAAAAAACAACAAAAAAAACATCTGTCGGCCAAAATGTTTCTGTCACTTTCCGTCTGCCCTTTAGACATGTGAAAGCCTGAACACATGGACAGTGACTAAATGGAGGTTCAGACGGCTTCTCCGTCTCTGTCTTCCTTGCCTTGAGTCAGCTCAACTCTTTTAATTACCAATGAATAATATATGAAGTTGAAAGGTTTCAGAGATCAGCGTTGTTGGTTGTTTTTTCCCCCTCTTTGCTTCTCTGTCTCTTTCATTGCCTTCTAAAGCTTTCCCTCCAAATGATTTTCTGTTTTGCTGTGTCAGACAAATCTTTATGAAGACAATCTTGTTATTTCCAATTGGAAAGACACTACAAAAGCAGAAAACAGATTAGTTTACAAAGTTTTCCTTCACTGGTGTTATTGCTAAATATAATGAAAACTATTGAACGTTAATACTTATATCACTGCCTTTTGCTTAGCTAGATCTTTTCCCTTTTACTGTCACTTCAAGATATCAGTATGGAAATACTTGCGATGTAGAAAATTTTAAGTGGAATGGATCGTGTTGAAACCAAAAACCTTCATGAATTTTATTGGGATATTTTGCAATTGTTCCAAATTGTACACAGACACAGTATATATCCTACACCGGACCTTCCCCTAACAATCTCTGATAGTTTGTTAAAATTACAGCTGAAAGTCTACTTGTGTACATCCATACCTTCTTTGTACATGTGCACACAGATAATTTAGAAGAGCGTATCAGCAAACATGATTTTGATTTCATTTCGTAGCAGCTTTGGCTGAATGTTTGGTTTTTCTGTTGGAAGGAGAACCTCTGGCCCAGTCGGAAGGCTTCCCGTCTCTAGCTCCATCCGTATTTTCCATCGAATCCAACCACTCTCACAGTTCCTGCTGAAGAATCCCTACAGCATCAAAGGCCTTGTGCTACCACCATCTTTAAAAGCTGCCACATACTTCGGACTTCGTACTCAATGCGTACTCAAAACAGACGTCCACGGGACACATCCACACAAAAAGTCTGTTTTTATCACCGCATAATCGGTGTCACACAGTAAACGGACTGGCGGCACATTGAACTGTTTTGCATGTGTTCAGTGAGCTGATAAGATTGAGATCTGGCTCAACCAGTCAAAAGGACGTGCAGCGTGACTGCCACATACTCTGTGCTGCACTGACAGGTGTGCAGAGGCCAATCAGACCAGGTGCCCAACCTGCTAGTATCTATCTGGATTGTGGGACATGAAGGAATTTATCACAAGAAAATCAGTAAAGTAAATCAGGGGTGCTGTGGTGGCCGAGGGGTACAGCACAACCCACATATGAATCTTTAGTCCTTGATGCAATGGTCACAGGTTCGAGTCCCGACCTGATGACCTTTGCCGCACGTCTTTCCCCAGTCTCATTACCCACTTTCCTGTCTGATCACTCTGAACTAAAGGCCACTAGAGCCAATAAAACCTTAAAAAAAGAGGGCAATCGGTACGTTGACAATGAAATATGAACAGTCGTGTGACTCACTATACCAATGTATGCGGCAGCTTTCACTGCAGGGATGGTGTGCTCAGGGTTAGTTTCTGCTACAAAAAGCATTTTGTATTCATGCAAAATGCGTTGTGATTATCTGTCTTTATTTTGGTCTACATGTAGGCCAAAATAGAAATCACAGTTTGATTTAATCTTGTCGTTTCCCATGTCTCCTATATAACTTATTAAAACAACGGCTTTCCTAAAGCCACTGTTCCCCAAAGACCAGATCTGAGCCACGGATCTGTGTTGATCCAACAAATGATTGCTCTCCTTGCCCAGCCTGTCAGCACAGGTGGGTGGCCATGTCTCCTTTATGACAACTTTATGACAAAATGTCATAAAGTTCAACAGTACTTAATACCTTGGCAAAGTACTGGAAAGTATCCACATTTTTACAATGTTTTAAAGAGTTTTTTCCTCCCTCATAAGCAATACACACAAGACCATGTATTTTAAAATCATGACAAAAAAACAAAGTGTCAACTAATCAGAACATTTTTGATTTCTCAAAGCAGACGGAGTCCAACTTTGTCTCATTTGAAGCCTTCTCTTGGTCAGATCTGACTCCCTCATAGGTTTTCACTGAAAGTGAAATCTTTGGGGAAAAGGCTGAAATTAAGAGTTGATCTGAAGTCAAACCTGCCATGTATTCAGCAAGGAACACAGTGATGAGCAGAGCCACTTTGGTTATTTCAGCTGCACTGGTGAACACCAGCTAAGAACCACCACTCACTGTCTGGCATCAGGCTTCACTAATTTGGGTTGTTTTGCTGTAGAACAGAGTGGGTATAAGCTAAATGCCCTCTACTGCAGTGGTCCACAAACCCCGGGCCGCGGACCAGTACATCGAGGACCACTTGCACTTCTGCCTGGCCGCATGAACAATTAAACAACAGTTTTTGTAACGTTTTAACAGACTGATGACGTGAAGCCAGCCAATTTTCCAGATGTGCAACCTTATCAAAATATTTTTCTTTGCTACCTAAAGCAAGACATGGGCCAGGAACTGCTTTTCAACCAGTAATTATTCTACTGAATAAGAACAGCTTTACACTCAACTATTTGGCTTTATGACGATTTTAATTAAAAGGAAATAAAGTGGTTAATAGTCACGATCCCTTATTTAGTCTCCTAAGAATCAATATGTGGCTTGCACATTAACTAAATGGTACAGCAGCTTGCAATGTCAGAAGAGAAAAAGACACCATTATTATAGGACACTAACTGAAAGTTTAGAGATCGATGCTGCTCCATGTTTAGGCTAAGGGTTCATTTTGAACAAATAAAATCTAGGATTTATAGTAAAGAGAGCAGAAAGTCTTAAATGTAAATGAAAAGTCACGTCCAAGGGATTGTAAATGTTACACCTATAGTTTTCTCTCCTCACCCCAACCAGAGAGGGCTTCCAGAACCGCCGCCTGAACCCGACTTCTTCCTTGAGTTTGATTCCGTTGACATCCTGCTTTCCATGCATTGTGGGATTGATGTCTCCCCGGGATATTTGGGACACGTTTCTGCAGTGCTGCCATACTGTCCGGTGTCACAAAGACACAGATTTATGGAACCAGTTCTGACCATCTGGCTCCATACTGTTTGATTCTCTTCTGCTCTGCCTTGGTCATTGTATAGTGAAATCTTTTGATGTGTGTTGCTCCCATAAAGACCTCTCAGACTCAAAGTAATCTGTTTCAGCATCAGACACTTTCTTGTCGAATGTCCCCACACATTAGTACCTAAGCTTTTTACATTAATAAAAATATATTTTTTGGACCAAGATGGCGGCGCATGAACAACGCGAGGCTCAGTGTCTCTCCAGAATCTGCTCTTTAGTGTTTTTTTATCTATTCATTACTGTCATTACTGGACTTTTTTTTTCAGAATTGCACAGCGTTGCTGCGCTACAGCAGACATGAACTTCTGGACCTTTGGAGCTACAATTTTGACACTATGATCGCCGATCTCCAACTCATCCCAGAGATCTCCAGAACACCGGAGGCTGCTCACTTCTCCCGGCCGGGTGGAAGTGTACGCAGGCCGTAAACAAAGGCGGGGTAAGCGTGGAGGGGTGCGAGCTAGGCTAAAGCTAACACCACACCGGCTCCCTTTACCCAGCATTTTCCTCGCCAATGTCTGTTCTCTGGCTAATAAAATGGATGAGCTACGACTATCCATCACGAGTGACAGACAGATTATGGACTCAAATGTCATGTTTTTCCACCGAAACATGGCTAAACAACAGCTGCCCGGACAATGCTATCCAGCTAAGTGGACGCCACACACACCGAGCCGACAGGACAGCAGATGACTCCAGCAAGACCAGAAGTGGAGGTTTGTGCATTTATATTAACAAAGCTTGGTGCACAGACTCTGCTGCTACCGAGAGTCACTGCTCACAGAATGTGGAGTTTTTAATGGTCAAATGCGGACCTTATTACCTCCCAAGGTAATAAAAACAGCAGCTGAGGTCACGAGTTGTATACTTGATTGCTTTAACAAATTTGTTGCACCCAAAACCCTGCTTACAAACCAGGGTTCAGAGTTTGCCAACGACGTAAATTACAGATTTTATTTCTTCTTTATTTTTCTTTAAATCAGAAAGTGGATCTAGTAGTACTGTCTTGTCCTTCCTTTAGGCGAATTATGGTTTGTGCCAAAAGCTGAATATTCAAAGAAGCTTATGCT
This sequence comes from Xiphophorus maculatus, assembly GCF_002775205.1. Classification (NCBI taxonomy): domain Eukaryota; kingdom Metazoa; phylum Chordata; class Actinopteri; order Cyprinodontiformes; family Poeciliidae; genus Xiphophorus; species Xiphophorus maculatus. The sequence goes on along the minus strand of NC_036465.1, from coordinate 27,744,776 downwards.
CACTGTATCACCCACAAACAAATGGGCTTGTTGAATGGCACAATCCAAAGGCCATTATCCAAGCCTATTTTTAACAAATCTTGGAAATGTTGTGCATTGCTGGATACAAAGGTATGACTTAATGAATTCTTATGTTTAAAGGTCCTTGAACAAGCTTGTTGCCGACCACCCCATAAATGGGATGAGGTTCTGCAACCAACCATATTTACACTCCGGACAAAGTGCCACATAACAAAATATGCACCGCATTTTTTGATGTTGAGCGACTGTGGCTCTTTGGTAGTCATCTTGCGATCGGAAGGTTGTAGGTTTGATTCCAGCTTCCTCCTGCCACATGTCGATGTGCCTCTGGGCAAGGCACTTAACCCCAAATTGCCTACTGATCGGTGTATAAATGTGTGTGTGTTTGTGAGTGCGACTGGGTGAATGTGACTCTGGTGTAAAGTGCTTTGAGTGGTCAAATTGACTGGAAAACGCTATACAAGTTCAGTCCATTTACCATGTTTGGAAATTCCAACACATTATGAGGTAAGGTGTTTTCACATTGCTCTTGCTTGGGCTAATAGTAGATTACAGTACACATTTTGTTTGCTTGCCTATATCAATCACAGAGCAGAAGATTGAAAGACTTCTTTGTGAGGAGGCTTTAAGCAGGAAACAACTTAGAGAGAAGTGTCAGCCAACATCCTAAAAAGCCAGGACAAGGTCAGACAGCGGAAGAGGCAGCTGGGTAAGGAGGACCACTGTAAGGTGGGGGACCTAGTTATTTTGAACAAAAGACAGGAGCACAGGGAGGGTGGGAAATGGAGGCTGACATGTTGGGTCCACTCGCTCTAGTGAACCTGGAGGGCAAGAATGCAGACCTGGAGTCTAAGAAGAAGTGAAAAATGAATATTGATCACCTGAACCAGTTAATTCAGCTACTGGCCGGCTTCATCCAGTCCACTGCAGACGAGACGACGCTGCTGGCTGCAGTAAGCACCTCAGCTTACCCAGGTTTTTATTGATGTCCGCAAAGAGCTAGCCAAATCAAAAGACGAGTTGGTGTCTATTGCAGAGAGACTTGACGCTCTGGAATCCAACGAGGTCTCGCGTATAGAAGTACTCGAGAAAAAGACGGCAGCATAATCCAAAACCTGCGGTAAGTCTTGGTAATTTCTAAACTAAAAACACTAGGAGTCGTGTTATGTTCACAGCAAGTTGACAGACATACTGTGATTTGGTTACTTTTTTCTATTCGGTTTCATCTTTTCTTATAGGACACAATTCGGCACCTGCATAACTCCAAAGCCAATAAATGCCAGTATGACTCTCTACAAGGACAATAAAAAAAAAGCACAAAGTAATCAATGTGTGTGTCATCAGTCTTGTTGAGAGGTGAGGATGAATCGTGGCTGGACCCAGGTTATGGGGAAATAATGATGGTTTCATGAAGAAGCGACTCACAAAAATCCAAGCAGCATATTTGAGTAACGGCAATGACTGACACTGGTAGCATGTGGAGTTGACGTGAAACTAATGACAATAGAGAAGACTTGCAACGAGGAAACACAGGTGGGATGAAATACTCAAGGGAGTAATCAAGCAAACAAGACACAGCTGGGATCAATCAAGAGGTAGACAAGCGGACACAGGAACTAAATTGACTAGAAAAGAAACAGAAACCTAAATCCTTACAGTGTGGAAGAGGCAGTAACTTAAAATGTTTAACTTATTTACTTTCATGTTTATTTTTATGGACTGTGCTCGCCTCGCAACGTGAGGGTCAGCCTTAAGGCAGGCCTGGATTTCCAAGGCGTGGACAGTGACGTAATAATGTGTAAGTATTTACTTCTGTTGTATGTTTCTTTTATTTTTTGCTTGAATATCGTTTATGCTCTTTATTTCAAATGTACAAAAATGTTTTCCATCCTCTTCCAACCTACTATGAGACGGTCCGCTGCAACTGCTGGTGTAGTCGACCAGACTTTGTGGAAAAGGCGACGGCCATTGAAAAATTCTGCCCGGTGTTGGTCAGCGTAAGACTTATTGGATTGGATTGCTGGTCTGCTGCTTTGGTGGTTACCTTGGAAATTTTTAAATTGTTTTTGTACAAAATGTATATGAAAACGTGATGCGGTGAAGAACGGAAAAAAATGTACATTGAATTTTAATTTTAAATTACATTTAAATACGGTGGGCCAACTGTGAACAATGTGGTTTGCATCTGATTTATTATCATAAAATGAAGGCACAGCTACAACTACTGAACCTACCTCTGGTTGACCTGAGGCTGGTGTTAGCAGCAGGTGTTAGTAATTGAAGATGGACACAATAGATTCCCTCACATATGGCTGTTTGTTCTTCATATTTTACTCATAAGCAGTGTTCTCTGTGTTGCTTAATAAAAACAAAACACCAGGCTGTACTTGGTGCAGTATGAGTACATCTTGTTGTATATTTATACCTCTGGTCCAGAACACATTCTTGCGTTTTCCCACAGAGATTTAAAGGCCAGATCGCAGTTTACCGTGCCGTAAATGAAACACAAATAAAGATGAGATTATTTTCACACGTGTGCTTGGTGCAGCTTACTCTGGACCCGGGTTCATTATGTCTGTCTATAATTATCAGAGGGCTGGAGAGGAAGCCATCGGCCGCTCTGTCTGTCACATTATCAGATGACTGAGCACCTGACAGTCACAATGATTTATCAGCCGGATATTACATTTCCATATTCCCACTCGGACGCCCGTCTGTGTGTCGCTCTCTCTAGCACTCCATTTGTTCGTCACTTTTTTTTTCCTTTTCTGCCTTTTAATCCTTTCCAATGTTCTCTTAATCAAAAAATGGAAATGTTCGCCCAGCGTGTCGTCACAGAGAGGTCGGAGGTCAGCAGCTGGTTGGGTCCACAGTGTGACATCTGGGTGAAGATGTTTGAATAAGCCAGATTACTACATCAGGGGAAGTTGTGCTGGTACAAAACCTGCTTAAAATGAATTGAACATGATCATTGCTGCTACAGAACACCATCATTGTTTCGTTTTTTTTTTTTTTTACGCTCTGTGAGGGAGGATATCATCTTAAATTAGGCTTAATTTACCACACATAGTGTGGTAAGTGAAGTAAATTTTCAGCATGGGGAAGTTAATTCAGTGCGTTTATGCAGTGCAATTTCAAACCTGAACACATGCTGAGCATTCGTGTGGAACTCGATGTACTATCATGCTACGTTTCAACAGGAACCATTTGAAGGGACACCAAACTGAAAAATCATTACGGATTCTGACTAATCGGAGTTCAGGGAATCCTTACTATCCGTAAAAACTTCTGCTTGGGAACATTACAAATTCTCGAAAGGAGACAATTCAGCAGGAATGAGGTTCATGAAGCAATTTCAACGTTAATTTACTCACATGAATGTACAAAACAGTCCGCAGGGATCAACAAAAAGGGTGTTTCTACACAATCTAGAAATGGATGGAGTTTTATTTCTAGAATTTGTTTCTTATGCATTTGTGTAAAAACTATGTCCATCAATCATCTAAATTTTAATTAAGTTATGGGATTTTTTCCTAAACGATGTATAAGAACCTCGCCAAGATCTTTGCTTGTATAGTAAGCATTTAAACAAGAAAACTACACACCTACCTCTGTGTGTTCTGTGATAAAATGTACCAATGCTGACTTTATTAATGCTGACCGAAGCCTGGTCCCCACAAGGGGAAACGCTGTTTTTGGGTCAGGGGTCAGATTTAAGACTAAGGTGTGAATTGAGTTTTGGTTAGGGTTAGGTATGTAATGGATAGGGTTAGGATAAGGGTAAGGTTTAGGCTGTAGAAATGAATGGAAGTCAATGGAAAGTCCCCACAAAGATAGCTGCGCAAACATGTGTGTGTGTGTGTGTGTGTGATGTCACCGGTGTGACTAAACACAGAGTCTGAAGCGATGTTTAACTCACCTGTCCTGCAGATTAAAATTCCTCCTAATGAGAGACTCCAACCCACAGCCAGCGATGATGACATTTCTTGAAGAGATCAAAGAAAAACCGAAGTGATGAAAGTCTTGCGGTGCCAAAGAAAATCCCTTTTAGCAGCTGTTAATATGGGAGGTGGGGGGATCGTTTTGGGATGCAGCTTGGGATAGCTTATCTACTGAGGAAGAGGATGTTTAGGATGAAAGACAGGGAGAAGTATGAATGAACACGCCGCCGAAAATGCTGCAGCAGATCATTACTTCACTGGTAGACATCCCTAGACACCAGAGATGGGCAGAGTAGCCAAACATTATACTCCAGTAAAAAGTAGCACTACTTCCACATATTTTCACCAAAGTAAAAGTAAAAAGTGATCATCCAAGAAATGACCCAAGTAGGAGTAAAAAGATATTTGGTAAAACGTTTACTGAAGTGCTGAGTAACTGATCAAATTATCGATCATTTAATATTTAAAAATTACATCCTCAGACGGACCAGAACATAAAGTGGAAATTTTGAGGAGCAGGATGACAATAATTCATATCAGGAGATATATCAAATCAGTTTCTTTTAATAAAAAAAAACAAAACTTGTGAAACTGTAACAGAAACTGTAGGTATGTTTCTGGTGAGTTTTTGGGTTGAAGTTATTCACATTGGGTAGAGAATCCAGAATTGTACTCAAGAGTGGCGATTCTTCATAGTGCAATTCCTCAAGTAAAAAGTGCCGCATAGTAAAAATACTAGTTTTATAAAAAGAGTTACTCCATTAAATGTAATTGAATAAATGTAACTAATTGCTACCCAACTCTGACACACGCGTACCGAGATTCCCGCCTTCGCCAGGCTCCGTTGGGACCTCGACGATGTTTCCACCCATTTTCAATGAGGTTGGATATCAGCAGATCGGGGGAAGAAGCTTTCTCGTTAATGGCCACAACACACACTCACAGATGTTAGATGGGACTTGTCAAAAAGGGGGCAATAATTTCATCTATTTAACCCTGAGTGGTGAGTTGGAGCGTGTCACTTAATGGAGGCATAAAGGACACACACATAACTACTGATAGCCTCGAGGGGGAGGGAGGCCCGCTGAACACTTCATAAATATGCAAGGAGAAAAGACATATGCTCTGCTACATGAATACTGAGAGGGGACATAAAATAGTCTGTGTGTTTGATGGAGTGGGCAGGAAGAGCAAGAAAATGTGGGACTGGTATCAAAATAACAGAGAGACAGAGAGGGGGGGAAGCTTTATGTGGCTGCACATAAATAATCCAGAGCCATTCGCAGCTGGGACAAAGTACTGAAAGAGGAAGAGGCCAACTTGTTGCCTTGCACCGTTTGTTCACATGTTGGGTCAAAAATTATGATGATACAGTTTGTAGGAGTGGTTGTCATGGTGTGTAGATGGTTGATGTAAGGACCCAAATGTAGTGAGACAGAGGAGGCGGCCAGTGAATTTGGTGATTTACTGGAAAAGGTGAAATGCAAAAAAAACCCAAAGGAGCCACAGCAAATGTGTATAATAAAACTAAAGAACTTCCAGGCAGGGAGGAACAGGGAGTAGACAAGAAACGCCTGTGAATGAGAATGAGGTGCTTAAATGGAAATTAATTATGTTTCTTTCATGTTAGATTTAACTGTGACAGAGAATAACTAGAAACAAGAAATAAACTAGAATCACTAAGGAAGAACTGAAGTGGAAATGGAAACAAGGCAGAACTAGTAGGAAAAAAACTAAGGAACATAAAACAATGACAAAACCCCAGTGGGTTGTGTTTGGACACCATGCGCCACGTTTTGCACATGCCAAAAGTGGCAGATGTGAAATACTGGCGGACCATGAAATTTATTTAATTAAAAATTTGTTTGTTTTAATGTTGTTGTTTTTTTTACCTGCTCAACAATGTAAAACATTTTTATAAAATCTGTGTAACATCAGAGGAACATTTCTGAAATCGTATGGGTCATCAATCGTTTTAACCATTCCTGACTTGTGGTCAGGTCAGGCTTATAGGTCAGATTTTTGTTTCCATCAGATTATAGCATGAACATCGAACAATGGAAAATATTTATATGACTGAAACTAATAAACAGCGATCTAATTGTAAGGGATCTATTTAGAGGTTCTGTTGAAATTAAGGAAAACAATCTAATTTAAAATGTTTTTTAAAGCAATCCCATGCTTTGAAAAAAATAACCCTTAGAGAACAGGTTTATGCATTTGTAACTATAAACTTTTAGAACTCTTGACTCTTTTTCAGAAAGCCATAAACCGCCTCGTTGAATTTCCAAGTTTGTGTACAGCAAATGTGCAGATTACTTAGTAAACACTGTTTCTCCTTCCTACCAAAGGGGGCGCTGTGTGATAAAGCACAAGAGGGTGAAGAAAAAGAGTGAGAAAACAGATGGAAGTTGTTAAGCTAAAAACAAACCTAAACTCAGGGCATTGTCTCTAAACCTTTATTAGAAAAAGACGGAAGTTATTTTGAATTTTGCCTTTTCCATCAACATTTTCCAATGCGATACTTCAAAATGCGCATAAAATGTTTGATGCAAACATAGTTCTTGTCAGTTATCACAAACCTGATGGCAGTTTTAGCTGTGAGGGCTGGTTTTGATAGCTTCTTTAATTAAAGACAAAAAGTCTTTGTCTTTAATTAAAAGACAAAATCATTACTTGAAAACTGCATTTGATATTTATTCAGATTCTCTTTGTCTTATAATAAAAATAGTTTGATCATCTTAAACATTTGAGAGAGAAAAAACCTACAAGGAAAGTTAAACTAGTTCATAGCACTGTATAAATGAACACTACCCAAATCCTCAAATAAATATATTAAAAAACCTATCACTAATTGGCTTCCACAGTTACATAAATTCAACTTACAATTTATAATTAATGAAGTGGAACTCAGTTTTTTCTTTTTGGTTTTATTTTAATCCTAGGTTTGTCTAACGTAGATTTCCAAAGGATTTCTTTTAAGAATAATGTTTCAGTTTAGTTGTGGCTTTGCTGTACCTTTGTAAATATTTCGGACTGGCCAGGTATATGTTGGTTCGCTTATCAGTGCGGTTCTTTGGGCTATTTTGAAGAATTATTTGTCCATGCTAGATTAAACATCTCATAATCTTTTAAACTCTTATCCAGACCTTTTCCTTTTATGCATACAGGTTCCCCTTCCATGCATGCGAGGTTTTTGCAGGTTGACTTTTCTTATGTCTGAGCACACACAGTTACTGACAAGTTAACAGCTTCACCTGACAAGACATCAGCCAGCCGCCTGTGATCTGAGCAATCATTGCCTTATCCTCTCCTTTATTTTCTCCTTTCCCCTCTGTCTGTCTGTCAGCCTGCCTCACTTTATTCCAGCCCAACCTTCTCCTTCAGTCCTTCCTCCTCTCCCATCACTGCTTCGTAGACACGCAAACCTTACGCACGCACACACCTCTCTCACTCTCTTTTACGGCTGGCTCTTTTCTGACTGACAGAGTATTAGGAAGGTGTGTGATGGGAAAGAGGAGGGTGGGGTGGGGTGGGGTGTGAGAGTCACCTTGGAGGAGCCTTATTGAGCAAACGACTGGGAAAGACTGAGGAGAAAAGACATTTAATCTTGTAATTTGGGTTCAGATTAAAGGAATAGGGAATGTCTTCGTTGTTGACTTTAAAGCCATTTTCGATCATAATGACAGCTGATACAACCATCATCAGCACCTATCGTTCCTGCTAAAACACAGGCATGAAAGACTTCAGAAAAATCTGGAAATGCAAATTTCATCTACACTCTGTATTCATAATTATTCATCCTGCAATACTTTCATTATGTTTCAGACTTTTCTAGACTCTTTAGGAACCATGAGATGATACAGGATAGAGTTAATAGGAGAATGGGTGGAGCTAAGACACAGGGACAGTGGAGGAAAACCTGTTGGAGGCTGAGATTGGGCAGAGATTCACCTTGAAGCACATTGGACTCAAACTGCAGTCCTCACAACGTTTAGATGTGTCCATTGTCCTACACTCTGGAGTCAAATGGCTAAACTGCTTCACTAGCATGCAGTTAAGCTCTACAGAGCTCTGCTAATGAGCTAATATTGGACCCAGTTGTGCTGAAGCAGAAAGATATCTAAATGTTTCAGTACTCTAGCCTTTGAGTACTGGAGATTGAGACCACAGTTCTAGCAGGACAAAGCATCGAGTTTTCTGTGGATTTCTCATTGGATGCACAGGGACATATCTTCAGGGAGGATTCTTAAGGTCGTTGGGTGTTCCAACAATTACCCCATTAATGACACCTTGATCCAGTCAACCCAACAGGAGATGATTTGGTCTTGACTTGTGTCTAGGCTTCCCTACGGCTCTCCACAGCTTTCTAAACTACAGCCAGTTTGAGGAGATTCATACTGCCTTGGTGATCAGCTTGAGACGTTAGGGTCACTCAGCCTTTATGATGCCAAGAAACCTTTAATTCTTTCAGACTGTCCTTTTCTTTTTCATTTGCATTAACTTGAAGTGGCTGGATGGTTCTGCTTGAGCTGTTGCGTACAGGTTGGCTCAGATTGTTGTTGTCTGTGAGGTGTTCTGGTGGTCCCTCTTGGGATTAGTCTGATAAACTAACAGACTACTCCCTGTTGGTCCCTTGGCCTGGAAGTAATCCCTGTTCGTCCGGGAGTAATGACTGTTGGTCCGGTACTAAAGCTACCTGGAGGTTCAGGGCACTATGGGGTGACTCTGGGTCTGGCTCCTTCTGCATCTCACAAGGGTTCATTTCTGCATGCTATGTACCTGAACTGACTTTCCATGAGTCAATTTGTTAGTCCAGCAACTGATGGGCTGATCCACTGATCCACTGATCCTGCTGTCCAATGGCAAACAAATGCAGGATAGCATTGGCCCAAGGAAAACTGTGTCATTGGAGGAGCTAAATAGCATTAAATAAGTTTCTGACATTTTATACAGAGGACATACTGTAGAAGGGGCTAAGGAATATTGTCATTGACAAGCAGCTTGTGTTTCTCAAAACCAGTGCTGGAATTTGAAGCAGGATTAACACTGTTATCATCATCCTTCCACTTCACTACAATGCACCACTTGTCTACCATATAAAATTCCAATAAAATACACAGATGCTTGTGGTTGTAGAGAACAAAATGTGCAAAAGTTCAAAAGGTACGAATCCTTTCGGAATGTACCATATGCTTGATTTAATCTGAAACCAGGAAAAACTTGGAATTTTCTTTCCTTCAAAGCAAAAGTAGCAAAACTTGAGAAAGCTTCTGATTTAAAGTAGCTGGAAGTCAGTTTGCAGAGTGCTTTGCACAGGGGCTTTAAACACATCTAAAGACTTTTGGGGCACTGAACTGGATCTAATTTCCTGACAATGAAAGACCAAGATCAGCTTTGTGCCATAGACCGCAAATGCCAAATAGGGACCATGGAGAGACCCAGAGGCTGTGGATGGCTGGATTAACACTGGATTAAGTTGTTGTGCAGGTCCTCGCAGGTCACTCAGTGCTGCAATATACGTGTGAATGAGTCACCTTCCCCCAGGCGCCAAAGTGACTTTGTTCACTCAAGAGGTAATAAAACACTTTCATGAAAATGTTCGCCTTGGTGGGATAATGCTGTACTTGACAGTCAAACACACATGCGCACACGCACATTTGCTGCTGTTAGGTCATAGGGTTGAGTTTAATTCACATTGTAGCGCCCAACAGTAGCTGTTACCAGGGCTGAGCATAATTCTAGACTTTGTTTTCTATACAAACGACTGGACTCAACGAGATCAGAAATTGAAAATAACATAAAAGAAATACACACACAACATAATCATCAACATCCCCTGTCTGAGATTTCAGCAGTTTGATTATATTTCTGTTGCATGGATGAGTTTTGACCTCATCTTCAATTATTGGTGACAGCAGCTACTGTGAGAGCACATTGAGGCGCAATAAAATTGTCCAATAAATCATGTCATATATCGTACTGTTGAAATGAACATGAAGATTGCGAAGATCTTTGTAACCTTCATAGTTATCCCACTGTAACCGCTGAAAATTTCCAAAATGTTAAATTTTACACTAATGGAAAATAAATGGTTGAAGTACAACTATGGACAAATCTGTCAAACTTTACCCGAGAAGGTGAAAATAGTCCAGGGTTTGCCTCTGAAAACTGTGTGTTAACCGAGAAAGGACGCTCATTAAAGGCTATAACCTGTTATTCATTTCCATTCAATACCATTGTATTATCTTTTGAAGCTGAATATGATTAATGTATGTATGTAATAAATTATGTTCAAATTGAAAGAACCTCTTAGTTATGTACTATGTGTCTCATAGACAACGAAGCCATTGGGGTTGCTCCTTATGTGGGTTAAGCACAACCCACATAAGGAGGCCTCAACGTGGCCGGGTCAGGTTCGAATCCTGGCGAAGTGACCCTTGATGCATGTCTTCCCTCTCTCTCATTACCTACGTTCCGGTCTGAGCACTTTTAATAAAGGCCACTAGAGCCAAAAGGAAAATGAAGCCATCATGCCACAAAACCCTAAAATGTAAAAATCTCTAACCCATTAACTGGTTCAATCACTTTTTTTTCTATTTTTAATTTTGGAGCCATAAAACCTTGAAAGGAACCTGGCTTCCAGTCTCACCACTGCCTTTATTATGACATACACTACTAGTCCAATACCTGGACTTAAAGTTTAAAGTCGCTTAAAGTTTATATTTACCCTTTAAGAGACATTGAAGACATTTTATGCATATTTTACCCTTTAGTACTCTTTCCCAAATTCTACATGACTTTTTCTTTTCAACTGCACACAAACCACAACACAATCCCTGCCCAAACAGAGCTACGTCTTCCAGCGCTGGGCCTTTGGAAGACGTGGGTCATCACAACCCAGTATCTGTTAGCTAACATGAACAGATTGCTATGAACCATTGACATCTCATAATCCGTCAACACAGACTTCCTTTTACTTTTCACTATATGAGTTGAATAACTGTTACTAAGACTTGAGTTAAATCAGACTAAATCGAGACCAACTTTGAGTCTGAAGTCTTTAATTTTTGCAACTTAAGTCGAAATCGAGTCGGAATCTCAAACTCAGGTCTGAAGATAATCTCACAATTCCTTTTTTCCGTATGGGCAAACTTTGAGAAAACAGCAGCACTGTGTGCACTGTCACAAGAACACATGAAACATTAACATCAAACCAGTGAGACGTGTTTCACGTTGAATCAGATTTGCCCAGAGGGTGAACTGTAGTCCTACAGCTCCTATTGCATGAAACTCAGAGCACACAACGGTCACTTTGCCTGACAGTTGGCTTCCCTCCAGGCACAGAAACACATACAGACACACTTGGCTAATGACTGGGAAATTAACTCTGCGCCCGGGTCTCTGATTCATTCTACAGAGGCAGAGAAACAATGATGATAATGACAGAGAGTGTGGAAACAGGTAATGAGAAGAAGAATGAGACATGATTGATACATTAGTATTGTTCATTTCTTTTGTCTACATTACCTCCTGCACTTATATTACCTACTCCACTTCTTTACAGATATTTGAAATAACGTCAATATGCTGCGATGTACTTCAGGCAATCAGTGGTATTTAATGTAAAGATTTCTGAAAAAGTTTAGGTGCCGAGAAATTCTGGGAAAGCACGGCGTTCTTGGAAACTCATTGTCTGACATCTGGATTCAGTTTAAATATTTGCCATTTCAAAGGAAGCTTTTCAATCAGAATATCTGCCAGTAGCCCTGACCTCTGAGTTGTTCAGTATGAATTGATGTGGAGTATGTGTGCTTTCTACCTTTCAGACCTGAACATTCCAGAACTCAAGTGAAGATATTCGTAAACAAGACAATAAAAGAAGAAGGTTACCATGCTCGACTAGGTAGTATTTAATTATTTTTCTACCCGTAAGACTGAAAAATTTGTTTTTTTATTTCACAAATTAACTTTTTATAGAAACCACTATCGTATAAGAGGCCATTGTGTATCATGTTTACAACGAACCAATGAAATTAAGTTATGAAGTTCAACAGTTCAGCAGTTACTATAATACATAGCATCAGCTAACTAGCTGATGCTATGTGCTTGCAAACACTTTGTAATTGTAGACTCCTAAAATGCTTACATAGATTTATTCAGTTTACTTTAGCTACAATAAAAATCATTTAACTAACACTGAATAAGATACAGTATATGAACAATGAATAGAGAAAACAGACATATAAGTGAGTGATAGATATTTATACAGACTAACCAGAAAGGGTTTTTTAAAGTCAATTTAAAGTAGTGCCCATGTTTAAGGAAGGAACCCAGACAGTAAAACAGAAGCGTGTAAAACATTAAAAGTGGAGCGTGTCTCCACTGTCTGGAGACACGCTCCAGGCTTCCTTCCTTCAGAGGAAGTATCCTGATCGGATACCTGATCCACCTCAACTGACTACGTTCAACGCAGCTCCAAGTCTGCTGGACGACGACGGTCGTCACCAGGAGGAGGCTAATTTCAGCTGCTTCAGTCAGGGAAATGCAGCTAAATAAAACTGATAGGAGATGAGAAATATATAACAATACAACCAGCTCAATATGTTTGACACTGGATTCATGAGAACCAGATGAGATTTTTAGAGAAGAAATGGCATCAACAGCTAATGGTGGCAGATGTCCAGGTATTTATACTAATTTACATTTGTATTTATGGAGGCGACAGGGCGGACCAGCAGCTGCGCTCTATTTCCCGCAAATTAGGATTTATAAAGGAAAGGCGTGCAGCCACGTGCGTGCGCACGGCTTTTTGCGTCTGATTTTTTTTTTGTGCGCCGCACTTTTCTAAATTTTTCCGTGCGCCAAGTTTTAGTGTGAAAACTGCGCACTCTTTTATGCATGAAGCCCCTGAAAACCGGTGGGAGCTTACAAGTAGTAGTCAACTCTGTCACCAGAAAAGCAACACAATGAATACTTCCTGTCTTCCTTCAAAGAGAGGGGGTGAAGTTTAACGCACTCACCTTCTTACAGCAGCTAAAAGGCCCATTTTAAGCTAGACCTAGTCAAGGAACATTATGTCATGTTGATATCATTACACCACTAGAATGCATTTTTCATATGGATGCTCATAAATCGGAAGTACATTATTTGTACTGAGAAGTGGGAGAGCGATGGGGGAATAAAACACCAACTGGAACCAAAATAAACGGTCAGTGAGCCATAATGCTAGCTGATTAACAACCTGATGGTAACAGGCTGACAGACTTGCATAATGATCACCCCTGTATTAAATTTCACTCAGCTGCCTTTGGCATTATTATGCCTAACCCTGTGAGAGCAAACCTTTGCCTCAGGGCAAACACAGTGAGTCAGGAGCCCAGAGTCTGTGTGTTTTTTAAATTCAGGCCTAGCTACGGCTAGCTTGTACATTTCCCCCAGTAGAGACTGGTTTATATTTACTGGCTGCTGGCATTTTGATGATGGCAAAATCTGAACCAATTATCTGAGAGTGTTTGGTTTCTGGTCCACAGAGAACAGAGCTAACCATGAGGTTAGCAACACAGACTTCGAACTGTGTTTTGGGTTTTTGGAGAAGAAATAATAATAATAAGATAATCCTCACCCCTGTGTTCTCATTAAAGCAGATTAGTAGCAGATGGCCTGAGAGATCATAAAGTACTTTAAATATGCTTGTTTATGGATTCTCTGCTGGGCTAAAAACGTCCACAGTGAGCTTTCATGAAAAACATTGGAGTTCTTGACTAACTTGGTTAAATTTTATTATCGGCATACCTCTTGCATTACAGCCCATTCTTGAAGTGGACCAGACAAGCTGTATGATGGGCATGAACACATTACTTCATTTAAAACATCCATTCACATTGGTTACTTGACCATGAATTTGAACATGTCCATATAAATACCCGAACAATTGTCCTGAATCATGGTATAGTTCACATGTGTCTAAGTGCATGACTCCTCAGCTGAATTCACATGTTAGACAATTCAAGATGACTTTTTTATTAGTTCTTGTGAATTAACTTATTCGTGTCCAGATATTTATCTTTTTCTTTACAAAACTGGTTTTTAGGACATTGCCTATCTTGGATGCGATACGTCAACTCTCCAACACGGTTTTCTTTTCTTGTTGACATAAATGTGTGTAGCTCCCCATAGCTCTCCACCTGGATCAGCCGGGGATCCCAAACATTTGTCAAACTCCGCCACAAGTTGACGGGTCGCAAGAGAGGACGGGATCCGTAAGGCAGGGAGGGAACAGCCAACGGAGGTGATGGATGCACAAATTGAACTCAAACCAAAGTTTTTCTTGGCGCAGCATTTTGTCTACGTGCCTCATAAAACTACTCAATTTGGCGGGATATGGCCCTTTAGGACACACAAACACACACACACACACACACACACACACACACACACACACATAATTGCAAGCTGGGCAATGGTCCTGCTTCAATCTAAATTCCACATTTTAGAAAGGCCTGGATCTTTATGGGTGAATGATCTCTAAAGATTTAGTCTGCACAGGGTTGTTGTCTTGATGCCCAAATGAATTTATTTCCAAGGACTTAACAGGTGTCCTGACATTTCATCACTCAGCAGTAATCACACCAAAGGATCCGATTTTGATGTAAAGGTAAATGACTGGGGCTGTGAGATGGTGCAGTGGTTAGAGCTGATGCCTCGATGCAGGAAGGAGGTGATAGCATGGCTCCAGTCTCCTTCCTGAGTCTAAACTCTCATTAGGAGTGACTGAATACGATTTTTTAACATGTAAAATTGACTTTTTGGAGCTTTACGTTAGATTATACTGTAATGCTACCCTGTCATCAAAGCAGTAAGAATATGTAGGAAGGCCATGAACGTAGACTAAGTCTAAAAGTCTTCAGACTTCATGGACAACTTGAGTCTTTGGTCATTTTAAACAAGAACGGTTCTCAAGACAAGGGGAACCACTTCAGACTTTAACAGGTTTTTCAGACACCAGTTCCCAGAGATATGTCACAGTGTTTTAAAACCTTCAGTACCTTCTGAGTCATCGCAAAGATGGCGCATCCTTTCATCAGTGCCCAAACCTTTGAGCACTTCCACATTTGTACCTCGTTCCAGAGTAGCAGCGCAGACGGATGGCTCTAAGACATCCTCCTCAGGTAGCAATGGTGAGTGTCGGCTGAACGACGGATAGGCAACAACAAAAGAATACCTGGCCGCCGAACAAAAACCCGTCCACAGTGGAAAGCTTCTATCCCCTGTTGGCTTTCTGCGTGGACTGTGTGGCGGATGGAGTTGGAGGCGCTGGCTCCATTGTCATGCCTGATTTAAACAAACAAAATGTCTTTGAGCGTGTGTCGGAGCGCGTGTGTGTGCGTGTGTGTGTGTGTGTGTGTGTGTGTGTGTGTGTGTGTGTGTGTGTGTGTGTGTGTGTGTGTGTGTGTGTGTGTGTGTGTGTGTGTGTGCGTGTGTGTGCGTGTGCGTGTGTGTGCGTGTGTGTGTGTGTGTGTGTGAGAAAGAGAGAGAGCCCCTCAGAACCAAATCAGACTGGCTGCCACTGGAAGGAGGCCATAACAAGAACACAAGGGACACACAGACAATGAGTAGACTTCTATTTCTATCTTCATTTGTGGGTTTGTTTTTCAAAAGCACTCTTATTATTCCTGAATCCCTTTGTGTTTGAGGTTTGGACTTTAATTATGTTGTTTTTTTTTTGTTTTTATAGAATAATCACTTGGCGCTGATAAAGCCAAGAGAGTCAGCTGGGGATTGGGCACTCACCCTTCCCACACAGCAGATTTTAATCTGCTTACTTTGGACACTAGACTACAGGGCTTCCCAAACGTATGTGGCAAAAAAAAAAAAAGAAAAGTTAGCTTCTGGCCAGAGTCCCTTTAGCAGAATCCCACAAACATCCAGACATTACTACAAAATACGTGAAGAAAGATAAATTTTTAAAATGTTTTTTTTTAACTTTTATTCACTATTCAATAATTATTATGCTATTTTAGCAGAATTGCTGCCTCCTACCGATTCTAGTTTTCTGTTTTACATGTTTCCCCACAGCAGGGCTGCTGGTTGGCTCCTTCTGTCTTTTTCTTGTCAAAATGTGTCCATTTTCTAGCGTAGCTATGCACCACTAACTATGTGCTATGCTAGCTATTTGCTATGCTCTGCACTTTGCTAGCTATATGATGTGCTATGCTAGCCCTGTGCTATGCTAACTTGAGCAGCAAAGGAGCTTGACGAATTTGACTGTCGGCCAATCAAATAGATATGGCAAATAACATTTCAATAAATTATTTTAACTTATATTTTATGATAATGATTGAAAAACCGAACAGATTTTATGATAAAATTTTTTACATTTTTTATTAAATGTTTTTATTTTGCGCGTTTTGAATTTTCATCTTCTGCAACATTTTTTTTAATTTTTTACCATTTTTTAAAGTATATTGTTGGTCTACCTTGTGCTTAGTAGCAATAAGTGTGGAAATGTCAAAGAAAGATATACATTTCAAAAATATTTTATATTAAAACACAAAATGATATACTTGTACTTGTATTCAATTCCCCCATACTGTGATATCCTCAAATAAAATCCAGTGCAACCTGTTGCTCCTGTAAACAGTCTCCCTGTGTGTAATTTAATTGCATCATAATTCTAGTTATTTAGTGAAGGCTTAGTGACACACCAGACACATCAGTGATGATTTTCTTTCCTCTGTACTGATCCTGACAAAAGGCTCCCAATCATGTGTGCAAGTAAAATCACATCAGAAGTACAAACATTGTCCTTACGTCACAGGAAGAGGCAGGAAGAGAAGCTTTTCTAGGATTCAAAAGGTTCAGTAGCAGCCAGATGCGAATTATTAAGTTATGTTATTTTATATGGACAACTTCTAAACTTGCTAAAATGGCTCATTCTTTTTTCAGTTTTACTTTTATTTGTACAGTGAGACTCACAAAACCCTATGGTGTAAACCAGAAGACACCTTGTGCTCCAAGGCCACACAGAGAGGAAAAGGTTTTTGGCGTTTAGGCTACAAAAAAAAAAACAATCGTTTTTACAACCAGCTTCCAGAGGGAATGAATGGCAGAACCCATGTCTCCATGTAGCCAGAACAAACCGCGTCTTTTTCCTTTTAAACGATGGCGTTGTCTGTCTGTCTGTCTCTCTGTCTCATCAAATAAACAAACATGGCGGCATTCGGCAGGACCGCCGAATCTGATTGATATTTTCCAACCCAAATGTCTAAAATGTACAAATGACAAGCAAAAGGCCTTACTGGAGTAACTTGGGTTGTTGAATTTTTCTGTTTCATTGAGCTCAGAGTTCACCCTGCATTTGCAAAGTGCTGCTTTGGACAATAGGACAGCAGGTAACGATGGAGCGAACTGGTTCTGGGTGAGCAGGAAGAACCCCGTACACACGGCCCGAAGGCTGACACTCATTCTGGAAGGCGAACTCTCTCCTTGATCCCAAGTCTAAGAATGAACCGTGGCCAACTGCAGTCATGTTGTTTTGCTTCTGCTGCTGGTGGGCAGGTCATTTATGTCCGTCTGTGGCAGCGAGATCAAATGTGCTCACATTTGAAATTCACGAGCCAAAAAAAGAACACGCAACCTGTGTTTGTGAACTGAGATCATGTCTTATCTGAGAGGGAATAATTGTGTGGGATGGGTGTGTGGGTTGAGTTGCCGTGCAGGTTTTCTTTTTGTTTGTTTTTTTGCAGAGCGTTGTGTGTGAGCGTGTGCGTCGACGAGGCGCTGCGGTTTTGAAGTCTCGTTGTTGTGATTTCCAAACTTCCAGAGCTCTTTATCCCCCCGTACGTCATTTCAACAAGAACCTCTTTGAAATCCGCATTCTGAAGAAAGCAAAGACTTAAGAGAAGTCTTCAGGGAATTGTTGTGAAGAAGTGTGTGATTGTGAGAGAGAGAGAGAATCAATCCTTGATTTGAGGTTCCTTCTGTGACGCTAGACGATGCATCCATTTGAGAAGGATATCTGCTGAGCACAGATTGAGATCTGATTTATCCCGACTTCTGCATTAGTGTAAGTGGTTTGTAACAGTTAAAACAAAAGAGGCCTTATTCTATGCCGGGTTACATCACATATATCTAACTCATCATCTCTGCTGTTCACAAGCATATCAGCACATTAGCATCACATCATTTTAGAAATAAAGAGAAATCCCCAGTTTTAACTTGCAAATTACAAAGGAATAGATAGATAGATAGATAGATAGATAGATAGATAGATAGATAGATAGATAGATAGATAGATAGATAGATAGATAGATAGATAGATAGATAGATAGATAGATAGATAGATAGATAGATAGATAGATAGATAGATAAAGTTTCATAGGCAGTTGGTGTTAATTTATTTGCCTGTCATGACGGAAAAAGACGCTCCGTTCATTTTTCAAAGTCGTATTTTCACCATGTCATTCATTTATGAATGTCAGTTTCAAACTATATATAATTAACAAGCTAGATATTTAACTCCAAACTAAATCTTTAATTTGGAACTAAAGACTTAGCTTAAAATTAAAGACTTAGCTTAAAATTAAAGACTTAGCTTAAAATTAAAGACTTAGTTCGCTAGTTAATATTTAGCCTCAACCTAACTCATTTTGTTAGCAAGCTAACTATTTCACTTGGCTCTAAGCCAAATATTTCAGTGCTAAATATGTAGCTGTAAGCTGCATATTTAGCTTAAAGCTAAATATTTAACTTCAGAGCTAATTATCTAGCTGTGAGATAAATATTTCATTCAGCTCTTGGCTAAATATTGCAAAGCTAAATATGTAGGTTTAAGTTGAATATTTAGCTCCGAGCCAAATAGTGAGGTTGAAGCTAAATATACAGCTTAAGACATTTTAGCTTAAAGCATAACATGAGCTGTTTTGATGGTCCTACTGATGTTTACTAATGGATCTAAAGCAACTTTGATGCACCAGTTTACCAGCAGGGGTTTATATACAGGTTCACAAGACAAAGCTTTTATTTTGATAGTCGACTTTTTGTGTTTAGCTCACAGCTAAATATTTAGTCAACATGCAAATATTCACTCAATATTTATTTCATTCATTTAATATTCAGTTTGGAGCTAAATATTTATCTTGCTAACTATATATTAAGTTTGAACGTGTGATATTTATAAATGAATGGATAACATGGTGAAAATAAGACTTTGAAAAATGAATCCACATTTTTTTATTCTTTTGACAAGATAGTTAACACAAATCATTGTTCATTTTTGACTGTGTAACTTTACAAACCTTCTCGCCCTGCAGCAAAAAGACTGTGGGTTCGAGTCCCTGCCTGGGGTCTGTCTGTATCAAGTCTTCATGTGAGTGAGACGGGTCAGGGAATCGGTCCACAAGTGGAACTGAACATAATCTGTTCATATTCACTCCATTATTAGTCCCGATAAGAACAGAACATCAGCGATGGTCCAACGCAGCTGCGTGTTTGATATTTATGAGAATAAATTTGGTTATGTGAAGTGCTCTCTACTTTTCCCTTCCCTTTTTTCTTCACTTTCATGTTTGTCAGACCTCAGCTGACAATCAGAGCGACCTCTCACTTGGCGGCTTCAAAGCTCAGAGCCTCATTCAGCAGCTGTGTGTCACTGAAGTGAAAGCAAAGACTGCTCCCACTGTCAACTGCACTGTTTTTTCTCAATGGGTACTTTAATGCCAGTATTGATCCATTACACTGCAAAAACACAAATTCTTACTAAGTACATCTGGCCTAGTGCAAATAGCAGACTATACTTGAAATAAGACAAAACTAACTTGTAAGTACATATTCAGCAACAGATAGGAACTTGTTTTAAATCAACAAATCCTCAAAAGAGCAGTATGGTGTAAAATTATTGATCTTTACATCATGTCATTCCCTCATCAAAATCACACCTGCAATGTTGCTTTGATTCTTTCATGCATGTTTGAGAAATCCTCTAATCTCCATGGTAACCATTCAGATGTGCAAAACACCTTGTTGGACCGAACCCCGGCTTCAGTTTCCAAACTACCGCCTCACAGAGCAGCTCTCCCCCGAGACTCAGCTCCTTCAGACTAGCCAGCAGTGATTAGCAAACACCTGATGGACCAGAGCTGAGCTCATTATAGGAACCACTTCTCAGTGCAGCGCTGATAAAAACGTTGTTAAAGGGTTAATAGAGGAGCCATGTTGTGATGACTTCCTGAAGGCGGAGTTTCAAAAAGAGCAGGAGTTTTTAAAGAGACAGAGGCCCAACTTCAAGATGTTAAATTATTAAGTCAAATTTCTTTTAATTCATATTTGATATATGTGGTATTTTTTTCATAGCTGAAGGTAACATAGTTGCTTGATTGAGCTACAAAATGACACAGTGTGCCTAGAAAACATAATACTCTCTGTAAAGATATTTGTCCTGTTATAGGTGAAAAAAATCTGCCAATGGAGTTAATACTTTTGATCAATATTGATTTAAAACAAGCTCCGAGAGCTTGATGAAAAGTTACATCCAAGTTAGCTTAGCCTTTTTTCAAGTGTACTAAGATATTTCCACTAGAAACTAGATCAAACATACTTGGTAAGATTTTATGTTTTTGCAGTGTACATTATACAGCCTGGTCAAAAAAAAAAAAAGTTTGGTATTGAGGTTGAAATACAAAAACCCAAATTTGTGTATCGGCTCTTGTTGTTTGAGAGCTAAGCCAGACATAAGGGTTTGTATTCTTTTATCATTTTCATGATTGCTTATGGGCCGGTGTTAGAGTTTAATTACTCTGAGATAAAGCAGCCTGGTTTAAATCCTTTCTATATCTCCTTACCTTTGTCTCTTGGTCTGTTGATGTTTTATCCAAAGCAACTGGCCGTAAACAGCAGCACACCACGGCCTGGCAGCATTGATTTGCTCTGTTGCTTTGGTCCTGTTTGCAATTCAGCGCCTTGATTGGAGCTTATAGGGACACGGAGTCAGGAAAGATGTTCGTTTGATCTGGCTGCTGGCCGACCACGGTGATTACAATAACACACTGGTACATACAATTTCTTGATTTTTTTATTGTTCTTTTCAGAAGCGATCTTGCAATATGTGGTTAAACTGTTTTTATCTGTACTTCTAGTTATAATCCTTAAGTTATGCGGTACTTTTACGATTACAATGAGAATGCAAAAATAAAGATACCTTCCCTGGAAGTATTTCTTTTGGTGCACATGCATATTTGTGAATAGGTTCAAAACAATCTTCATTTTCTTTAAAATAGACTTTTAAGATCCAATCCCATCTTTATCCCATCCCCCCATCCAATCCCTGATGTTTGCTTTTGTCAATTTTATGTTCCTCACTCATCTGGAACCGCCTCGTCCAAACAGTCCCCCAGTCTCTCTTCAGAGCCCTTTGTAATAAGAGCAAAAACATAATTTTGCTCTTATTGATTCACTATCCATAACCCTCACAAGCCTGTAAAAAAAGAGACACACCCATCAATTCCATCAGGATGTTAAATAATGCTCCTGTCATTTAGCCTGAAGTTTGCAGAGTTCCACAGACTTCTAGGAAAGCCATTGTCTGACGAGTTCTCCAGAGTGCGGCTATTAATCTAGGAGCATTTGCTTGTGTGGGAGGGTTTATGTAAGTGGCCCTATCAATCTTCATTGAGTCGTTTCAGGAGAGGGGAGGGGAGCGAGGGAGTGCGCGCTTCTTTTATCAGCCTCACACATGTCCATCTGTCCCTGTCAGACGAAGTGTCAGAGGAGAGAGACGCGGAGTGTGTTTGGGTGGACTGCATGTGTGTGTATGCGTGTGGAAGAGCGAGGGTGTAGTTAAGGCCAAGAGACAGTGCCAGCTTAATTGGCCTTGCCCTGGCAGGGGATGTGATGGCAAAGTCAGGACTAGTGTGTGTATGTGCATATGTGTGTACAGTACAGACTCCAACATCTGTCCTTTGTGAACAGCATAACAAAGATCCTATTGACAATTCTTCTGCCTTTTTCTGCAACTTTTCTGCACGTGCCTTTCTTCTGACTGAAAGCAGACAAGAGTAAAGATCAAGACCTGGCGTCCGCCGTTAGAGGAAACAAAGCAACCAAGCGGCTTATGGCATAAGATGCAGACAGTGGATTTAGGTCAATTCACCAAAGCGATCTCTTCTTTTTTATACAGATTTGTACTTCCATTTTGTTGTCCAGTGTACTTAAATCGTTACATATAAATTTACTACTGTTGGTAGTCAGTTGTGTCAGATCACAGACCTAAACGCTCTCCAAGCCCAAGTTGTGTGAACGCCAATCTTCAAAATGCCATATATAGACCTTACACATTTAAAAGAAGGTTCTGAAGGATCTGGTCAAAAAGAATTACTCGACAATCCAAATGAGTGTCTATAGCTGAGTTTCCATTGACCATGTAATTGTACAATTTGACATTTTGGAAGTAAATTTGCTTCATGGAAACAGCAATTTCAAAAACGCTCATTTTGGCACAAGGATAGAGCGTCGTTTTTTCCCCCAGCCATAGACAAATTGGTTTGTTTCACAAAACGGTAATGGAAACACTTTTTCTCCACTTCACACGAGTCACATGGTCAACAACAGGATGTTGCTGCTGGCGCAAACCACAAAGAAGATGACAACAGGAAGTACCTGAAGGAAGATGGTGTGGCATGTTTTTTAATTACTTATTGTGTAAAAAGAACTTATTTACATGGGATTTCTTATTTAATGGAAAAAAATTTCAGAATATTGTCAAAGTCTAGCCCACGTTTGTACTAGAAATGCAGCTACTGATGTTGGTGGCAACATAATGATTGATTGATTGATTGATTGATTGATTGATTGATTGATTGATTGATTGATTGATTGATTGATTGATTGATTGATTGATTTGATTTGGTTATTTATAACCAAAACAGCCAGTCGGAAAGACCAAAGCACTTTTCATGACAAAAGACAGTACAATAACCACATATAACACTACATAGTATTAAAAGCCTCGGTAAAAAGAGAAGTTTTAAGTTAAGACTTTAAAATGCCTGCATCAGGTAATAGAGCAAAAATCCAGGGAAAGGTTTTTCTAAAACCAGATGGATGTCACAGAAAAGTGAAGAGTGCCCCAATGTTTGAACCTTGACCTCAGGGTGTTCAGTACAAGTTGATTAGACGACCTCAGAGATCTCCCAGAAACAGGAAATCTTAGGAGGTCCGACAAATAAGATGAATAAATACGGCTCTGAACGGGGTAAGACCATTCAGAGCCTTAAAAACAAGCAACAGGACTTAATGCTGCATTCTGTAACAAAAAGGGAGCCGATTCTTTCAAAAACTGTTTGGAAAGAGACAGATAAAAAAGAAAAATCTTTTAAAGATTATAATCCTCCCAGGACACAAGCTTGCCCCTTTGCACATTGCAAACAAAACCAAAACCAGAACATGCACAGGTGGAGGAATCTTTTTTTTCTTCTCTGGTGAAAACAAGAAATACCATGGATTGTTCCTGATGGCTCCCAGCATTTCTGGCACGACATGGATTTCCCCCTAGA
Source organism: Xiphophorus maculatus (assembly GCF_002775205.1). Taxonomy (NCBI): domain Eukaryota; kingdom Metazoa; phylum Chordata; class Actinopteri; order Cyprinodontiformes; family Poeciliidae; genus Xiphophorus; species Xiphophorus maculatus. The sequence goes on along the minus strand of NC_036465.1, from coordinate 27,721,264 downwards.
GACGTCGCCTACATGGCCGAGGGGAACTGGTTTCCTTCCATGGAACAATGGAGCTTCAGCTTGTGCAGGGGCGTCAAACCACGGCCAGCCACATGGAGATGCAGCTGCCAGCATTTGTCTTGAGAGAGGGCCTTGGTCTGCGTGACTCGTTCAACAAGACAACCCTGCAGAGGAGACAACAGACGTCTGGGAGGGATTGTTGCTTCCGGTATCTTCTTTTTATGTTTGGAAGCTCAAATAACAACCCAGTTACGAAAAGCAAATGCTGTTGACTTGCTTTTAAAGTTTTGTTCAGGGGCGTATTACTAAATCTCATGTAAAATTCATTTTAATTGTGTTGTCTGAAAAGGTCACGCGTTGATGCGCGTTGCTCCGAATTAAATTTGAGAGCTGATCCCAGATCCCACAAAAAGAACTCCAAGCAACCTCCTGCTGACAAATATTGTTATATCTACATTTTATATCTACTCATTATAATAAATAAGGGGACACTATGAACAATCTGAACTGACACATGGCTGGTTCAAAGTTTCCCAGAGCAGATGGCTTCATTTTGTACCTGAACACGTTGGGCTAAGATGCGACCAAAACTGAAAACATACAAAACAACGATGCCTCTGAACAGGCAAAAAATACAAAATCATTCATATAATATAAATACATATATTATATACTCCTATATAAATTACGGCCCAAAGCCAATTTTTGCCAAAAGTGATTTTTTTTTCATCCCAAATCATCTTTTGCAGTAAAAGATGGTGATTTTTTTTCTTCTCTCCAAAATCCCTTTTAACAAAAAGTGACTTTGGCCATTAGTTTAGGAAGGCGACAATATAGAACAATCTAGCAGCGAGTAAAAGTCTCTCTGAAGAAAGTTGAAGAATAAATCTACATGAATAGATTTACTCCTTTTTTTCCAGGCCAGGCAGCTGTTTCTGTCCACCTCTCAGAGTGCCGTCGGTGCATTATTATTTTATTAGGGCACTCTGCAGAGGCAGCAGCTATCCACGGCCCTCTGGCGCTCTGATCTTCCTGTACAAATGGGCTGTTTTGGCCACTGGTCCATGAGAGGGGATTTTCAGCCGTGTTGGGAGGCGGCGGACTGTGACTGATTCCAATACACAGCGGACATCTGCACGGGTCCTGACACACACACACACACACACACACACGGCGGGAGATGACACTTGTATATGCCTCGTGTCCAGCCTGCACAGGGGAGGAAGGGAAAATATATCTGGTCCACTGATCTATGCCACCACCCCCCAATTTGTCTCTATCACACACACACACATACACACACACACAGACATACACACAAGGCCAGCAGGAGCTTTTTGCTTCTGTGATCCCAATTATCTGATGTCGAGAAAAGTTCAGTTCTCGCATGAAAAAGGTTTTATGGGGCTAAATATAAAGCGCACGTGTGTGGACAAATATAAACTTGATCACTTGCTGTGTTCAGGTCAGAGTTTGGTACCAATAAAGTCTACTGGGGTTTTAAGTATTTCTTCATTGGCAACATATTTCAGTGCAACAATGCTTTAGTTTTAGCAGTGCTGCGTCGATACACATATTGAGAGGAGGTGAGACAATAGCTGATGCTAGTTTCATAAGAACAATATCTATGCGACAATATCTTTGTAGCAAAGACATTGTGAGAAACAAGAATGTATTATGTATAATCATGGTACAAGATTTTGTTTTATGTTTTAATATACATTTTAAAACTTATGCCAATCTGTTTCCTGTCTTGCTGTATAAGCTGATGTTTCAAAAAACACGTTTTGTTCTTCCAAACATGAAACATGAAGAAACACAGAATCCTGTTCCAACTTTACGGGCTGCCTTATGCTGTTTGCGTTGAGATGCTCTCGCTCTAAATGTTCTCACAGCGTTCTGCTGCCTCACAGCCGTTACCATGACGCTGACGTGGCATTCTCACACATCCTGCAGGGATCTGCAACTGGAACACTGACCAACAGATTTGACTTGTATTGATTATTTTTGATGACGGCGCCTGATAAAATGTAATATTTACAATTAGTGACTGTATGAGGTTTTTATGATGTTTTATTTTTCAGTTTTTATTTTGTAAAGCACTTTGAATGGTCTTGTTGCTGAAATGTGCTATACAAATAAATCTGATTTCTTGACTGATTCATCAATCAATCAATCAATCAATCAATCATCGTCACAGTTGATTGATGAGTATCAGCTGCCTGATAACACTATAACTTCCTGCTGTGTTGGGGCCTTGCAAGCTGAGACACCACTTCAGATCTGAATGTGAAGAACAATAATATTTAGATCAATTAAATTGTTCCACGTGTTTTTCCTTATAGATTTGTCTTTCTGTTTAACGGACACGGCTCTTGTTCCTTCACTGTTCTGTTTAATACTCATTGATGTGCAGAAGGATGAAAGATGCGCAGCAATAAAACACAGTATAGGTCGGCTTGTTATTACAAGCCAGCCCAGCTCCTCCAATTTTTGAACGACACAAAGGATTTATGACTCATAAGTGGCCGATCTGACACAGCAGCAGCAGCAGATCTGATATTACACAGTCACCATATGCAGGGAGCCACTTCCTGTCCTTTTCTTTGCTTCGCATATTTTTTTTACGCTACGCTTCCCTTTGTTGTGATTCCTCAGCAGTGCTAGTGTTTTTTACTCGATTGGACTGACCTGGGATTCTTACTAAAAACATCAAACGGCACACAGGTATTAAATATTTCATATGCAAGGAGGAAAAGGCAAAAATATGGACGTTTTTTTCCTCCAGCAGTTGCGTTTTCCATTAACCGTAAGGTTGAAATTGCGAAAATAAACTTGCTTTGTGGAAACTCGCCACGTTTTTGATCAAAATAAAACGTTTTGCGCTCAGAGGAAATGGGACCGAATACTTTCACACACTTTTCATCGTTTTACTGGTAAAAAATATGTAGAATTTTCTTTCTTCTTCACCACTTCGTTGGTTTTCACATGAAATATATTTATGGTTGTGGTTGCAATGTGACAAAATATGGAAAAGTTCAAGGGGTGTGAATACTTTTGCAAGCCACTGTAATGTTCATACAGCTGAACCCATAACACTGTGGTGTTAATATGTTTTTACATTACATTTGTGGAATTATAGACGTTACTCTGCCGCAAATGTTTTCTGAGACGATTTAGATGGGCATTTTAACATGAGTTAATATTAATATGTGTTCATGTTAATTTTGAACACTATAACCACAAAATCACAACAGCAAACAAAGAAGCCAATGCTGCGAACAAATTCAAAAATGCTATACTGATGTGCAGAAATATAGAATCAATTCAGTCCAGTCTTTTTAGTCAAGCTCATTCACACACATTGTGATTCAGTCCAGTTGGATCTCAGTTATAAAACATACAGCCGATTCCCAAAACCTCAGTTCTGCGTTGCATTCTTAAATATTTTTTTACACGGTGTAAAAAATACACCATACTTTGATCACCAGGCTACTACATATTTTTTGGACACCGAGCAGAAATGACTTATTTATGAAAACCTTCACCTGTTTTGGAAAACACAAAAACAGCCTTTTGAGTTTTTTCTCGGCATTGAGACATCTACCGCCATCACACCAGTACATTCCAGGCTTTTTTCCTGTGGTATAGGAGAATAACACTGCCATATTGCCTCACAACACATTGAAAACAGTGGCATAAATAAATTGATCTCCGCTCTTGACAGTGATATAGGACCTAACAAGTCCAGCAAAACTAGCATCAGATCAGGCCTGAAACCTGGAAGTAGCGATGGACTTTGACCTGAACCTTCACAGAAACATAAAGATAGTTACCAAGCCGGCCTTCTACCTCCTGAAGAACAATACCAGGATTAAAAGACTGATGTCTTAGTAAGTTCAAGAGAAACTCATCCATCGGTTTATCTTCGGTCACATTGATTAACTGTGACTCCAACTTTGTAGCAATGACTCAGTAATGACATCATTCTCAAGCTACTTATTTTGACATTATGGATGAAGTGAAATTGAAGTGCAACTTTTGCCATCATTTACAGTATAAATCAGTGTCCAACCTGTCTAATTGAAACGACTGGTGGGCTAAAAAAAAATAATGAACCAAAATGCAACAAGAAATATAATTGTTTCTTCTTAATAAAAAAAATAAAAAAACTTACTAAGTCTGGATATCATTACAGATCCTAAACATAAAAAGGGCTTCGGACTCCTGCTTTATTTAAAAAACTACAGCAGACAATTCCCTTATTTTTAGGCCATTCATTGTTTTCTGTTTTGCTGGACAATTGCTTTATTTTTTATTTTTTACCATTCTTGACTTGTGGACAGGGGCCGAACAAAATCCTCTCAAGGGCCACAAATGGCCCCTGGACCATACTTTGGACACTCCTGGTCTAAATAAGTATGTGAACACTTGCTGGCACTTAAGACAACACCAGAACTTTCTTCACAAATGGCCAGTTAAGCCTCCAATATTAGCAAATAAATAAAATGCAATGTGAATGACATCCACGTCAATCTGACTGTGCAGAATAGGACTGCATCAAAGGCAAAACATGAAACTTCATTGTCTCTTCACTTCTCCACATTAAGAACCAGTAACATATTTTCTTAAAATCCCTGTATGCACGACAACAACAAAAAACAGTGTTGGCAAAATGTTGTCTAAGTTCTAAAAGTATACATCAGAATTAATGGACGAGAAAATCACAAATGAATGTGAATCTCTAGCACATCATTTCCAACGAAACCTAGAGGACATTAAACTTCTCCTCTTGTTTGGCCACTTTAATGTTATGCTGGAAGCGAACGAGTTCGGGCTGCTGCGCCGTTAGAGGGACGGTACCAAGAGAAAGTCACGGCTGGCAACCCGAGCTCACCCAGCAATTTCATCCTGTCAGAGTCACGGCAGACACCAGCAACACGCTCAACGGGAGGCTTCGCTGCCGGGCACACAGAGACGATACACCTGCTCCGAGTGCCGCACATGGCTGCAGGCCGAAGCAGCGCCTCCACCTGCTGTCACTCGGCGGCTCGCATCCAAATGGAGTCCGCAAGACGGAGGCGGAGCAGGAAGCGGCGCTTTTGTTGACTGTAGACCCCCGTAGGCTCTGGCCAATAGCCAGTTTTTCTGCTCCGGAGATTATTCAGTCCTTTTTTAGTTATCAGTATAACAAAAAACCAACAATAATTTTTCTCAATTTTATTGAAAAAGAAAATAAAATCCCATGCCGTGTAGACTTCATGAGAAATAGTAAAGCTGAAACTGAATCTCCACTTGTTGCTCCTGCCCACATTCAAGCTAGTTGAAGCAGCACAGCTAGCTGCTACAGGAAGTTTAAAAAAAGTAGCAGTAAACACTCTCATGAATTATTCACAGGGTGTGTGATTGCAAAATGTATTAAAAGGAAGTAATAATAAATCTAGATCCACAAACACTAAAAGATAAGTCTCATGAAGCAAATTAAAAAGTAAAAAAACAGCTGGGTTTCTATTACAAAACTTTGTCAGTATTCCGTTAAGGTCAAAAAAACTATTTTCCATTAAATAAGAAACACAATTAAAATCCCACATGAATAAATTTGTCCACTAGATCAGTCATTAAAAAACATTCCTCGCATCATCATCCTCCTACTACTTCCTGTTGTCTTCTTCGTGGTTTTCGCCAGTGGCAATATCCAGTTGGTGATCATGTGACTCGTGTGATGCGAAAAATGTGTTTTGGGGGCGGGGGGGTTTTGCAAAATAAACCAGTCTCGAAAAACGAGAGTTTTCTCAAAATTATCATGTTTCCATTAAGAAGATTTAGTTTTGAAATGTCAAATTGCTAAATTATATGGTCAATGGAAATGCAACCACTAACAGTAATAGATATAAACTAAGTATAACCAAGGATGCTTTGACATGTCTATAGAGAAGTTCCGCCTAAATTTCCATTTCATTCAAAACCAACATCTGTCTGAACTCCTCTGCTTTCTTTTGTCTCAACACATAAAATCATGAGTTCAGGCATATAATTCATGTCTTTATGCTACTTTTGCTGCTCTATTCTTACTCTCAGTCATCAAGCCGCGTTAAGAAAATCTGGTTTTACACACTGTTAAGGGAAGAAGTGACTGCGTCTTGGTTGATTTGAGTAAAGCTGTTTAACTGAAGCTGAATGAAAACACCACCTGCTTTCCTAATGCAGGGAAAAATGAAGTCGAGGAGTTTTTGCAGCAGAAATTAGGGATGCACCATTAAGCACATTAAAAGGATCCCTTTCGGTGAATCCCCGCTGAGAGGAGTTCAGTCTGAAAGCTAACATTATCATAATTTTGCATTATTACAACCAGGTGAAAATCAGCAAATTATGCAAACAGATTCAATTTCCCATATGCTGATCACTTCTGAGGTTAATAGCGACGTGTACGTGGCTTTAAACAGAACGAGGTGCGCACGAGTTTCTGTTACGTTAAAGCAAACTTCAGTCCATTTTACAGGGAGATTTTGTGGTAAACAAAAAGAAAAACAGTGTCTAATTATGTAGAGGAAGAAAAGCATGATTCTTAAAAAAATCTTTTCACTTTCCCCCGCTAAAACCCTCCCCCAAAATAGAAACATGTATTCAGCACCCTTCTGTCACGTTGTTTACTGAGACTCTAGCGCGGGCTGCAATTACAGACACAACACAATCTCAAACCATTTCAAAGGTTTCTTGAAGATGATATACGAAGAGCAGAAGTGGGGTAGGGGTCCATGGCAACGGTAACAGAAGAAGGTAGGTGGTTATTGTGACGTTCTTGAAATATTTCTGACTCCATTTTGTTGGGCAGAAGGGAGGAAGTTCCTGTTTGAGGTGATGCTGCTGTTCCAGGAGGAGGTGAGTATAGCTACAGATGCTGAGTTTGGCAGAGCAGAAAAGCCCTTTGACTGATAGAATGTCTCTGGTGGAGTGGAGGGTGATTGGCGGTGGACTGTAGGGACAGAGCGCTGCAGAGCCGGGTGAAAAGATTGGAATCAGACCATTCAGACTGCTGCGAAAAAGTTAGATACAGGTCTGGGTCGCTTTCACCAGCTGCGTGAGCGTAACTTTTTTCTCCTAGCCTGACCTGTTAGCTTACATTCACAGTCATATCTTGTAACATTGGCAGCTGTGTCAAAGTTTATAGTTTTCAGATGATGTATTGAACACAGGCCTGGCAAACATAAACTTAAAACCTAACTCTGATTTAAACGTTGTCCCCAGGTGTCTCCATTTGGATATATTTCCATCTAATTGTGATGTGACTCTTGAGTGAACTTTTAAAATTCTGCGAAAAAGAAAATGCAGATTAGTTGTGTTTCCATCCAGTGGTTTGGGGTGAGTGGACCCGGCCTCGCAAGGTGTAATTTCCTCAAATGCTGACGCCACACAAAAAACAAGGTGTGGAAAGTTTCGTGCCTCTGGTAAGTTACAGACCTGTCAATATTTAGCTCTTTCTAGTGTATCATGTCATCAATTGATTATTTGCTTATTGCAACTCACCTAATAGGTGTCTTATGAAGGTGATTGGTTGTCTTGGGTTTAACTTAAGGCGTGGGTGTCCAGAGTGTGGGCTGGGGGCCATTTGTTGCTCTTGAAATGATTTTGGTCGGCTACCCGCTCACAGGTCAAGAAAGGAAAAAAATTTGCAAAGAAAACAGAAAACGACTGATAACCCCCAAAATTGGAATATCGTTGTTTTCTTTTGATAAGGCAACAATTCGAATCCTTTATTATGTTTTGGATGGCTAAAGATTTATAGATTTCATATAAAAATATATGATTGACCTGTTAAAATAGAAAGAAAAAATCTAAATGAACTCATTTTAGCATGAAGCTTCACATTCATCCTCCTCCGTCTGTCACACAAAACCCCAAAAATTGAAGTCAAGAGAAGGCAAAAGAAAAGCTAAAGAAATGCTTCTAAAACTGAAAGCGACGAGGAGAAAAACAAAACAAAAACATAAAACAGGACACCTCCGGTAGAAAGAGCAGGGAGGAAACGAACACGGGAGGGAGACCCAGAGTGACAGGAAGCAGGTCCGCACGGTCCAACGGCTGACTGCTGCTGGCAGCAGGAAGTGAAGGAGCAGACAGGATTTTCCACTCTCTGAGAAACAACAGATACATGAGAGTAAATGAATCACGCGATGGGCCGTCTGCTCTCGCTCTGACCTCTCACCCATCAGGGGCGACGGAAGCATCAGACAGGAACAGGTTTACGTTGCCCCCTGCTGAACGCAGAGCCTCGTTTCTGCAGCGATTCAGATTGAAATCCCCTCGGCACTCCTCTTGAAGTTTGCTCCGTTACGTTTTTGGTTCAAGGACTCTGCTCTCTTAAATAAGTCACAGGTCATTCAGTCGCCTCCTGGTCTCATCCCCACTCCTCTCCCATCTCAATTCCTCAAAAGGCGTACCACCCCTGACCCTTGACCCCGCCTCTCTACAGCCAAAACAAAACCCCTCTTGACAATATGCGACTCATATTATGAAGTGGGTCCTTCTGCCGCTGGAAATCTAATTCATTTGCAGGTCCTCAAAAACCTGCTGGCCCTTCGGAGCATTTTTAACACGAGGGTCAGGCACAGAACAGGAGCTCCTGCTTTGGCTGGACAATCTGCTATGCTGAAGTGAATTTCTTTTCGGACGTGTCGGTAGCTGCGTTTCCGTTACAAATGTGTGCAAATCTTTGTCTATATTTGGCTAATGATGGAAAACTACAATTATGCAATTGAGGTGTTTCCAATAAATAAAAATGAAATTAGAATGACATACGAATCAGTTTGTTCAACATCAGGTTGTTGATCATGTGACTCGTGTGATGTGAGAAAAAGGTTTGAATATATTGAAAAAATTTAAAAAATTTGCTTTGTCACTGCAAAGTGGAGCCAAGAGCAGGTATCATTATGTTTGCCATTTACTGATTATACGGATATATATATGTATCTTAATTACATCTAAAGGTTTACCAGAAAACAATTAAAAAATTTTAAATAAGGCAATTTGTACTCTCAAATTGGAGTTTTCAGTAAAATGATCTCAGCTCAGACCTTCTTCAAAGATTGTCTAACCCGTCAGACGGCCCTCTCCAGTCCAACATTCTTTAATCTACCCGTCGATTAAAACTCATCCTCTGACACCCGCTGATCTGTATCATAATTATTTTATGATATTGGAGTTCTGCCGTCTGAGAAGTGAGGATGTGTGCTGGTATCCAGCCTCTGGCTCTAAAGGCTGCTTCTCAGTAAGTGTCTTTAGGTTTGATTTCTTGTCACATTTGCCACCTGGGTCGACTGTTTCCAACATGTCCACCAGCGTGTTTTGAGGTTAATTAGAAAGAAAGTACCAGATGTTTGAAGAGACTGGACTCCATTAGCTTGGCTGGTTTCTGGGAAGTAATTGTCTCCAGAATTGATAAAAAAAAAAAAAATTGACTGTGAAACTAAACATTTGTGAAACAAGGCAACTTTAAAGCGAAGGGTTTTTATTCAGTGTTTCATCACATTTATGGAGGATTCTAAAGGATTAAATAAAATGCTTCATGTGCTTATTAATAAACCAAATAATTGGCAAAAATCACAAAATCAAATTAGCAGAGAAAATGTTAGCATATAGATAGTAAAAGTCATGTTTTGTATGATCCTTTGGGAGTCCTAATTTGGTTCAAAGGGGCTAAATGTTTCAGAAATGGTTTACCACGATTGATGGTTTAGTAATGGAAGAAACTAAGTTGGTGTGTTTTCACACCTGATTTTGCAGATTTCTTAGGTTTTTGGCTGCTGCGGGTCTTTTTCTCACTGAACTGAGTCAATCAAACCAAACTCTTTAAAGAACCTGTTCACTTCCTCGCCTGTGGGGGCGCTGCACCAAGAACTACTGAAGAAAACAACATGAGAAAAAGAGAAAAAGACATTGAGCGCAACTTTCTTCTTCATGAAACGTAAACAGGAATGGAGTGGCGTCAGATTTTAGCGGCTGTAGGACTTCTCTTCCGTCTTTGGTAAAAGACAGCAAGTCTTTTCTCCCGCTAACAGGAGACTCACACGTTTGTTTTGATTTTATTTACCCAGAATGCCCTGCTCAGTAGTTTGCTTCCTGCTTTTGGAGCAGTCTCCCGCATTCACACATACATTCAAATAGCACCAGCGTTCAACCAAAACAAGACCTAAGTTTGTCATTTCTAAAAATATAAATAAAATAGAGCTTTAACGTTACAACACCTAATGAAGAAAAAAACATCTCAGTAATCCTGCCGTGTGTTTATTGGATCCTCGGAGGCTCCTTCATGCTGTAGTGCAACTAAAACCCTCAGATTTTTGTTTTCAGAAACGGTGACACTAACAGAATAAACAAAACTGAGCCAAAGCGGCTCGTTGGGCAGCATGATGTGGAGCAGTGGGCTGCAGTGGATACCACCGACATGTTTCACCCCTGAGGCTTGTTAGAGCCTGAGATGCACATCTTTGATTCTTTGCAATTTCTCAGAGCGTTGCCTGGTCTGACTTTGTTGGGGGCACACTGGAGTGTGCAATCCTGGCAGGATTCTGTAATGTCTATTCTGATGAGTAAACTTTCTCACTGCATGATTTGTTTGGAAATAACTCTTCACAGATTGACACCTCCTGGCATTGCTCTCGTACTTGATGATCAGTTAATAAGGTGCACTTTAGTAGCAGCATCTAGCTTCTATTTTCCATCTAACATCATGTAGAAGCAGTAAGAGTACACTTGGTTTTTCTTTGACAAGTTTTTTTTATATAAAAAAAGAAAGGATAGACAGGTGCAAGTCTTAACTTGTCTCCTCAGAGCAGGGTTAGACAGCACTGGGATATTCTTTGGACTGAAATTGTTACTGCAGTGGAACAACAGGACTTCATCACAGTCTCTATAGAAAAAAACTCCTTGAGTTTTTCAAGGGCTTCTGCTCTTTTCCACCCCGAAGTGCTGCTATGGAGGTTGAGGTGACTTAAGGAACTTTGTATTACCAACCAGTAATGAGTAGCATCCATTCTGCAACGTTTAAAATCTTTAAATGATCAGAGACATTATGATTAGAAGGGCAAGTAATATGTGCTTTCTTGGCACATAATGTCACCTTCTAACAGATTCAAGTAATCATGTTACCTTCAGTTGTTACATATACAGTATATACATATAATATGACATAAAAGAAACTAAACTTTGTAAATTAACACCTTGAATTTGGATCTCTGTCTCTTTTTAAAAAAAAAAAGCCTTCACTTTCTGAAGCTCCGCCTTCAGGAAGTCGTCACAACATGGCTCTTCTATTGACCCTTTAGCAACGTTTTTACCAGCTCATGTGATGAGCTCAGCACGTTTGCAAACTGCAGCTCAGAGGAGGAGCTACGTCCATGAAGGCGGAGCTAGGTCCAACCTGGTGTTTTGCACAGCAGTAGGGTTACCATGGAGATTAAATGATTTCTTAAACATGCATAAAAAAGCAAAGCAACACTCCAGGTATATTTTTCATGAGGGAATAACATTGTAACATGATGTAAAACTCAAAAAGGTCCATTTTACATAATACTACCCCTTTAACAACCACAACAGCGTCAGAGCAAAAGGTTTTGAAATGAATGAGCTGAAACATGATGGATGCATTCAAGTACAGTTCATGTGTTTTCTAATACTTTCTTAGATTGAGTTGTCATGGTAACCTAGAAAACATCCAACGCCTTTATGAGAAGCCCAACAAGATCTGTAATTCTCTTAGCAGTATTAGCACAACCTGACAAAGAACCGGGTCCATCAGTGTCTATCTGACCAAGTGAGCAGCTGGAATTACTGTTCAGAGCTAACAAGCTCGCAGTAATAAGCTGCGAGGGACAGTCAAGCCGCACGCTGTCTATCCAATTAAAATGTTGGACTGATGTACATTAGGACACGGTTCGTGCTGTTTAAGAGCTCAGCCAGCAGCGATTAGCAGCTAGCTAGTGTTGGTCATGATGGCTAGCAGAGGAGACATGAAGCCTGTGTCAAACTCTGGACCTCGACTTTTAGATGCTTCAACACACCTGAGTCACATAATCAAATTAACAGGTGTCTTTCAAAGGATTTTTAAAATCCTTTTAGTTTTTTAATCCTTTCGTTAAAAAACGAAAGGATTTTTTCGTTTTTTTTAAACCTGTAATTCAATGGGATTCCCTGTGATGAGCTGTTGATCTGGAATGTTTATAATAATTGTGACAAACACTGGTGCACGAAGTATAATCACAATGTGCAATAGAAACACACAGATCAGACATTTGCGAATGATTCCTGATCTGTTGCCAACTGAATCTAATTTCCTTTAAAAACTAGAATATAAGAATGACTGAAAAGGATTCAGAACCGGTTTTTTTTCTACTCTTCCCACCATGAGGACTCATTTCTTATGTTAAAAGCAGAAACAACATCCCACTATATGTGGGAGTGGGCAGTGGAGTGGGCAACTGTAGTGGCTGGCACACTTCTGCTAATCCACTAATGTGCTAACAGTGGAGCTAACAACTTTGCTTTTGGTAACTTTAAAAACATCTAATGCACTTAACTTTCCCTACAAACATCTTTTCTGCATAAAAGTCCAAAACGTTCATTTACTTGGCTGTTTTGTAAACCTTCAGTTAAATAAAATTCGACATTTGTGTTGAAGTTTTTGTGTTGAAGTTTTTGTTAAATATCCTTCAAATACTTAGCCGTTTACACTCATGCTCTTATTTTGAAGAGGGTGAAGCCTGGTTAAGCTGCGTTTTGCTGTAGAGGACTGCAGATGAAAAGGATCTCCAAAGTATTTTATCTGTCTCATAGGTAAATTTGTTTACAACATATACAGTTTTAACAAATATGTAAAAAACAAAACACAAATACATACATATACATATATAAAAGTTACATATCCCAGTTTTAAAGGACTTCAAACACCAGCTTGCCCTCATGAATCATAGTCAAATCATTTCTGAGGTCAGACGTGTCTCACCTGGTCTATAGTTTTCCCTCCTACACTAAGTAATCAATAGATGTTTCGGTAAAACTACTTCTCAAACTCACTTCCTCCTGTGTGATTTTATGGTATTTGTGATTTGTTTGTGATGCTGCTTGTCTCGGCCTGATGTCACTTGGAAAGCAGGTTTTTAATATCACTGGTATATTAAATGGTTAAGGAAAGGTCAGAGAATGAATAAAAATAAAGCCTCCACTATTTCACTGTGTAAGGTTTCAGTTACATAATATGACTACAAACACACTATCCGGATAAAAATGTGAAAACAAACTCCTTTAGCTTATAGTTCAGCCTCTATACAAATAATGCCAGTTTTTTTAATTTGTTCGCCGATGCAGTTGCAAATTTTGATTTACTTCAATAAAGCCTAGCCTTACAACAAATTAACTTCTGCATTAGAAGACATGAAGAGCTTAAATCAGGCTTTAGGCTAATAAAAAATAAAGTATTGCTAAGTATAGCTAATGAGCTCAAAGTCTGACTTTCTGTGTTATGTTTTAAATCCACATTTATCCCTCTGAAAGGCTTAACTTTACTCTTTACCGCTTCAGAGAAACCCATGAACCATACATTGAGAACTCTACAAAGTTTCTGGACAGTTTGACAAATAAAAACACAAAGAAGTCTAGCATTGTGTTTGCTATGCTAAAGCTAAAGCTAACAAACTCACCTAAAACTAGTGTGTTTGTTTCAGACCTCATTGTTTACAGTTATTCCAGTCTGTCCTATGTTTAGCTGTGCTAACAGCACGCGTTGGTGTGGTTTGGTACTCTGTTTTATGGAGGGTGTTAGCTTCATGCTAACTGGACCTAAAACTGAAGGGGTTTCAGGAAAGCTGCACTACAGCTTTCTTTTACAATAGAAACAAAGTAGCGTACAGAACCACACTGACCGGTGTCGAGGCGGTCAGTGGAAACCAGGCTTGAGGTGGCGAATAGACAGAATAGTTTTACATAAATATGCTAATCACAATCTCACTTCGCTTTCATTGCTTCTCTGAAGACTTTGCTTTCTCCCTCTTTCCTTTCTCTTTCTCCTTCCACATATACTCCACTAACTCTTTTCCCACATTCCTCCTGGGCATTTCCCAGCTCTAATTTTGCGGTGTGAATGTTCAGAAAGGTGGCGGGGTCTTCTGCTATAAAGCTCCCCCTAAACCCTGAGAACAGGAGATAAGGAGGTGGAGGAGGATGATCCCTCCTCAGGGTCTCCTCTCTCTCATCTCCTCTCAGTCCCAAACCCTGTGATCCCGCTCTTTGCTCAGGTGTTGATGCTCTTATTTTTGCCCTGAAAACGTTTTGTTTTTTTAAAATATGCTTTTATTTCCCTACTTATTTTTGCTGCTGGGTGTCCCCCCCGTCTGTGTTTGAAAAGTGAAGTCGTTTCGTTTGGTCTTCGGATTCTTTCAGCAGGTCCGTCTCCTGATTCTGGACTCTCTTGGTTTATGTTCAATATTTTTGCTCTGATAAAACCAATCCTGATGTAACCAATCAAACATACCTGGCGCCCGGGACTGGGGCCGGGGTGAAGGTTGGGTTAAAACAGCTGACGAAAAGTCATTCAACAGTAGAAGAAAATAGAACTTGTCTGAGGTTAACCGTCCTCATAAAAGAATGAGTCTCTTATTTTTGACACTCATCTGAAAAGTATTAAAATGTAGTGGCTACGAGGAATGGGAAAAACCTGAGCTGAAGAAAGCATAGATGCAGAAGTATTTACTCTTTCTGATATAACAGATCTACACAAAGCAGTACGTGGTTGGAAAAGTGGAACGAAAAGGATGAATGTGTGGTGAATGAAATATGGATAAAAACAATAAGACTGACATTTTAAAAATTAGATAGTCTGTATTAGCTTGACCAAATATTTTTATGCTAAATTACAAGGAATAAGAGGGATATATAATACAATTAAATTTTATTCAGTTCATGAAGTGCCACTTCGTAATGGATGTCATTTTACAAACAAGAACTTTGACTTCAATCACACATACATTCCAATTTATCCAAGTTATGAAACAGCACACTGAGTTCACTTCGTTTTTCAAATTGACTTAACAAAAGTTTCTAAGGAAGCCCAGAAGATTTCAGCGAGTCGGTAGCTGCATTTCCATTAACCATTAAATTGTGCAAATTGAAAGTACGATAATAAATTTCCTTAACGGTAACACGCCAATTTAAAAAACTCACCTTTTTTGATAAAAAGCTTTTGTTCTTGGATGAGGTTTGGTTTTTCCAGCTGTATCAAAATATATGTTTTGCAAAACTGCAATAAAAACACTTTTTTATCATCACGAGTCATGCCTGATGTTACTGCTGGCTGAAAAAGGAAGGAGGTGACAGGAAGTGGCTGGAGGAGGATGATGATGAGGATATATTCAAATATGAATATATTTTATGTAACTCTTTACATCCGTCGCTGCCATGATTTTTAATGACTTCTCATTTGATCAAGCTTATTCACGCGTAATTTTAATTTCAAAACACCATTGCTCAATTCTCAATATTCTGTTCATGTAAAAAAAAAAAAAAAAACTTAAACTTACAAACATTTGGAATGGAAACACAGCCACTGTTAAAATAAAGCCTTGAAGGTTTTTTTCATAAATTGATGAAAAGTTTAATTACACACATGCTGCAGGACAACGAAGATGAATGAAACTGATTAAACGTGCACAGCCTCTCCTGCTGGCCCTCCCTCTGTCCTGCATTAAGCAGAAGAAATTTTAAATTAAGTCCACGTAATCTCCTCAAACTCCGATATCTGTGCCTTAGCGTTTACAATTTAATATGTTCTCTGCCTCTGTTGGACCAGGACTTTAAAGCAGTGCTCCCAAGTTTGACACTGAGGAGGTTTAAACATGGCAGGGAAGTTGGCAGTGCCACGAAGTTCTTTTCCTAGAGCCTTGTTGCGAAGAGGCGAGTGTCAGAGGCTGAATAGTTAATTAGCAGGAGAGTCAGTTTGGGTACGAACGACAGGCCAGATTACGCTGGGAGACTGGAGGCAGGAGGAAGTGCCAAGGTTTGAACTCTGGTAGTCTGTCGAAGGAATGACGGCCAAAACCGCTGAAACACAACCTGAGACGGAGAAAATAACAACCCTACAGATTCGATTTTTTATGTTTGCAGCAATATCCTCCCTTCTGGTGTCAGTCTTAAATGATTCATATCAAACTAGTTTCAGTACAAGACGAAGATAATCTGAGAAACTATAAAGTTTAGTTTCAACATGATGACTTAATTTATTAAGAGACCGTAGCTCTCTGAACCAACCTGGTGCTACGTGAAAAAGAACTGACTTCCTTTGTTAAATCTGGGGTTAATCACAGTCTTTTTTAGCTTAACTTTAGTAAAACCAGACCTGTCGACTCAAGCGATTGGTCAAATATATCAAGTAGACTAAAAGATGTAAATAAGCAAAATATCACGTTCTGATCTAAAGATATTCAAGCACAGATGAGCAACAAGGTCAGTAAATGTGTTTCCATCAACATAACTTTTGTCGCATTCAGGAAAGGTCGATGGAAACAGCTTAATTCTAAATGACTTTTTCTGCGAAAAATGTTTTATGCTTGAAGTTTTGGGGTTTTTCAAAAAAGTGAATGTGCTAAAGAGGAGATGGAAAAACATTTGCTTAAAACGTTCTGACGTAGCGAGCCTTTTCCTCTCATGGCTCCTCAGCTGTTTACGGATGTATTACTTTCTCTGCGTCTCCAAACAGCATCTGACATCACCAAAACTGTTTGACATGAAAGAAAATGTACAACTTACCCGATAGCAACACTTTCCTGAAACTTCTCTCAGTTTTTCTGATTTGTGTCGTCTGTGCTAGTTAGCGATGGCTACTTCCTGTTTGCTGCAGCCATACATAACGTTAACATCTGATGAAATTACGCTTTATGTCCATTCACTCCAACCCTAGAGATGGAAACACACCCAAGTGGCTTTTTATTGGTTGCATTTAAAATTTTGCTCAAAATTTGCATGACAGTTTGATAGAATCTTAGATAGTGACATCTATCAGTGTGGAAAAACACAGAACGCCATTTCTAAAGCTTTGAACGCAGTGAGAGCCAAAATCCACAAGTTTATGGAACGGAAGAAACAAAAAATTTGATGACGATTCATTGAAACTGGGCTGCTTTCTTCTTCGGCTTCTATTTCTTCCTTCATGGCGGCTGACAAACAACTTAACTCAGCATTACCGTTACCAACTGGTAACGCTGAATTACCAGTGTTACCAGTTGGTAACAGTAATGCTGGTAGGTTTATCATCACAAAATGTTATAAAATCCTATCGTTCAATAAATCCATATCCTATCATATAAATTAGACTATAGAATGTGACTTTACTTCCTGTAGCTCTACAGCCAGAAACTGAGACATTAAATAATTAACTACCTTTTGGTTGAGAAATATAATTATGAACTAATGTGTAATATTGGTGAGTCAGTCAAGATTATTATCAAATATCAATGCAAATAGACAAGATTTTCACCAGGAAAAATAAAGCACCTATCATTTTTCTTTCATAATTTTCTGCTCCGTCTTGTTGTTTCACATTAATTTCCAATGAGAAAAACAGCAAGACTTGTGATTGTAACCTGACAAAATATAATGAAGCTTAAAGCATGCATCATATGAAACCTTTTCCTGTACCTCAGGAAAGAGAAAAACAAAGTGTCGTTAAAGTCAGCCCCATAATTTTACTTTGATTTATATTTATTTCATTACGTTGCGTCGTCTCCTTCGCTAACAAACTGGCAAATGCATCTTGCTACCAAGGTCAGTGCCTGCAACGTCCTGCTGTTGCTACGAGAAGGAAGGGAAAAATAATGCAGTCTGATGTCAGAACAAGCAGATATCAGTCCACATGTTGATTTGGCACGGCAAAAAAGAAAAAAGAAACAACGTTGGTCTCGTAATTGGCCAGCCTGGACCAGACCTTTTCAACAACAGACAACCTGATTTCTCACAGCGGGAGCATCTGAAGTGTAATGAATCTCATTAATTCCAGAGGAGTTCCTGACGCTGCCGGAGCAAATCTTGGAAATGAACTCGCTCGCGAATCAGCGGGACCTTCGTCCAATTAGATCACACCTGTGCACTTCCTGGGTGGACACGTCAAAAACACGTCGCATGAGAAAAATGTCATTTTCACAGCTCTGTTGCGCTGGGCTTGTAATCTAGATTTAGAGGTTACCTCCAGCTATTGTTTTTCAAGGCAGCCTCGTTTCATGTGTCCGAGTTCGCCGGAAGCAATATCCCTCTTTTTGTAGAGGGATCTTTGTGATAGTTTTGTTATCGTCGTTGTACACCTGAGACATCCTTTTAAAATGACTGGCAGGTTTTTTTTTTGTTTTGTTTTGGGGGGCGGGGGGCTAAGGGTTAACTACAAAGAATAGATTGCAATGTTAAAACCTGAGCTTTCTCCCTGAACACTTGAAGCTACAATTTGTTTTTGGGATGTGTTCACTGGCTTTAAGGAAGTTGACTCTCTTGCCTTCATATCCTAGACCAGTGTTTCCCAACCCTGGTCCTCAAGGCTCACTGTCCTACATGTGTTAGAAGTTTCCCTGCTTTAATGTGCCTGATTCAACTGATTGCAGTTCAACAAACGCCTGTTAATCAGTCATCAATTGAAGTCAGCTGGACTGAAGCAAGGAAATACCTAAAACATGCAGGGCAGTGTGGCTTGAGGACCAGGGTTGGGAAACACTGTCCTAGACATTTGCATAAGAATTTTAGAAACAGGAAGTGAAAACATTTAAATTCCTGACACTCTAATATTATTATGTTTCAATGGGTAGGCTGACCAGACTATTTTGCCCCAGTACGCATTTCACCAAAGCCACATTTTCAATTTTGAAAAAACTCTTACTTTTTGCTATAAAGTTTTGGCACTGGGATGAAATGGTTTTCTTTTGGCCGTATCAAAATTAGCTGCTGAATATTAAGCAAAAGTTCACCAGCTAAAGCTAACACACCTGCAGTTTATACTGAGAGAAATTCCATCCATTATCTGGCAATCTGCTTCCATTCTGGTCCATAGTCTGGTCATTTCTCGAATTGATTACAGTAATTCTCGCTTTCAAAAATTCCACCTTGTGTCCTTGTTTTAAAGGGGCAGTGTTATGTAAAATTAACTTTTTTGAGCTTTACGTCATGATATAATGTTATTCCCTCACCACAGGTTTACCTGGAGTGCTGCCTTGTGAACCATTCAGCTGTCCAAAACGTCTGGGTGGATTTAGCTCCGCCTTGAAGGACGAAGCTCCTCCTTCCTGAAGGCAGAATTTCAGAAAGAGCAGGAGATTTTAAAGAGACAGGTCCAATTTCAAAGCATTAAATTACAAAGTCAAATTTCTTTTGAGTCATATTTGCTACATACAGTATAGCCTTTTTATAACAACTTAACATAGTGCTAAAAATGATACCATGGAAAACACATAACGCTGGCCCTTTAAAGCTAAGAGTTACAGCTGGTCTCTCATCCATCCCAAAAAATATCTTCATTGCTGCTGTTTTTACTTAAACTGTGGGAGGAATGAAAACAACAAAAGTTTTGATTTCATGCTTTAACAACAGAACAGGAACACCCTGTTTGATCAGCGGTCCTCTGACACCAATACAGACGGACACTGAGACAGACGGACACTGAGACAGAACTCCAGTGAACGAATGAGGCCTTCAGGGGAATGAGGAACGGATGAACACAAGAGTAGAAAAAGGAGGAGGAGATTGATGCTTTATCAGCTTTCCCAGACCCTAAAATCCCTTTGGCTCCACATCAAGATACCTCCGGCTTGCCTCTGTTGTTTTGGGGTTTTTTAAGTCCTGTAACAATTGATTTTATTCTGCGATTAATTAATAGATTTTCTGGTTGTAATTGTCGACAGATTCCCACACACACGCTCTGTGGGTGTCTGTGCACAGAGTGAGGGGAGGAAGATATGAATGGAGGCAGGAATACGGAGTCGTTTATAAAGTGATTAAGGAGTTCATTTTTTTCTGTTCTGTTTAAGAAAGCAGAAATTGCTAATGCAGATATCAAGAATGAGGGGAAAAAATTAAAAAGAAGCTTGGGAAGAGGTTCTGCGTGTGTGAAATTTTGCTAATGGCATTTCAGTGACAGAGGCAAAATGTCATCAGCAGCTAATTGATTAATTAGCCATTTAATGATAGCAAATGTGTTGCTTACATATTCTTTCAGCACAAGAACCAGCAGCTCATAGTTATCACATTCTGAGGCATCCAAGAAGAAGAAACTGATTTAATATTACCAATATGAGCCACTTAATGTTACCAATTAAAGTAATTTTAATATCAGACAAAGATAAAAAGTGCAGTTTTGAAATGATGGGTTGATATATTAAGGGAACTTATACAGTTCCAATCATTTTGACCAGTCAACCCGCTTCATGCTAGAGTCACATTCAGTCATTCACAAAAACATTTATACCCCGATACGGTGGCAATGTGGGGTTAAGGTGCCAGTGACATGTGGAAGCAAACCTACAATATTCTGATCGCAAGACAACTACTCTACCTACAGAGCCACAGTTGCCTCTGACTATTAACTTAACAAAACTATGAGAAAATGAGATGAACACATCAAAAGACTGTCAAGCTGAAAAAAAATGGCTTCATGGCAAACCCAATGGCACTATGTTTACATGTGCCCAAGCAATAACTTGCACAAACAAACTATACTATAAGATAAAGATGGTCCAAAAGCTGGAGTCTGTTATTAAACCTGACATGTTTTTGTTTTTTTTACCTTCTTCAAACACTGTTCTCATTTTTCATTTTAGACGATAGCAAAAGCTTTTACCTCAGCCACAGTCACCCCTGGGTGATGTTACCATAGAAGCCTTCAGAGCCAATAAGGCAGAAGAACTTTCATATCCTTCACAAACAAACAACAGGGAAGTTGTCTCCAGTCTTTTTTGTTTTTTCCCTGAGTTTGTCCCCTGTGTTTACCTCCGCCTCCACAGTCATCTCACCCTTCCCTCCGAAGGCCTTCCTCCGCCCACTCCTCTCTCCAGACCCAGATCCTTTATTTCCTCTCTCTATCTGTCTGCGGCAGCTCCGACTGGACAGGCGGTGAGGCCCACCTCCTCACGCCTTACTCCCCCCCACGCTCAGGCACAAGCACGACTTTCTTTCAAGAGTTCCTTTTGTTAACCTGAGAGTATGAAATATAAATACGGCTCATAACAACGCGCTGATGTGAACTCCGTGACGCCGTAAAGCGTGCCGCGAAGAAGTTGGCGCCTTAACATCGAAGAGTCTGCGGGCGCCGGGAGAAAGGGAAGCAGGGAGCGAATCAATCAGAGGGACATCAGGTGAAACTAAACAGACGGGGCATAAAATTGGATTTTTCTCGAGTAAGCAAAATGGGGAGCTTTTACTTCTTCTTAATATCAAACTGTATGAAAACGTTCTGCTCGATAAGAGCATGTAAGTTTGTTTTGTGTCGCAAAACTACTTCTGGTTTAAAGAGAATCAGCTTTGCTGTACAGGAGATTTAATTAAATCTAAGCACAGTGGTGGAAAGCAAGTCCCATAAAATCACATTTCAATGCAGAATTTGAGATTTGGTTTATTATAAAAGTGGATAAGCTCTTGTCGAAAGTCTGTAGTTTCCCTCAAGAGATGAACATTTTATGCATTGGGGGACAAAAACAACACTGCAATTTTAAAATGTTAATGTATTCATGTTCAGTGTAGAATTATCCAAATGAAACTTTTTCAGTCTAAGTTTTTTTGTTTTTAATGGGATGCTCACTAGCTGTACTAACTGTAAATTAGCCCTTTTAGCCTAGCGCTGTTGGGACGTGCCAAGGCAGACGCTAACATTAGCATAATTAGCAGCTGACAGCTAACAAGTCTTGTTATTTTCACAACCTTTTACCAGCTATTTTATAAATATATGAAAAATCTTTGACATTAATCTGTGAACATTTCTTTTGAAAGACTTTAACATATAAACCTGACGTTCTAACATGGCCGCACCTTTAAAATGTGCTTCACAGCAAAACAGCTGTCCAGCGAACTCGGCCGTTTGACCTGCAGACCATCATGCGTGCTGCACGTTAACACGCCTTGCAAGGGTAAAGCTCTCAGATGAAAATGTGCAGGATCGGCACTCTGGCTGGATGTTCACAGCATCATTAATTAAACGCTGACAAATGATCAGACCACCGCTTCCAATTTGTCTTGCTGGTTTTCGAGTTAATGAGCCTTTTTTTTTTCTTTATATTGCTTAATTTACAACATAAAGCCCCACACACAGTGGAGTCATTCACATACACATGCATGCGTATATATACAGCACAAGCCATTAAGTTAATTAACCAATGCATCTTTTTTTTTTTTTTTTTTAGAAAAGGCATATCCATCACTGTAGATATACATTTACTCACAAGAGACAGCAGACAATGACTTCCAACCACAAAGGCTTTACAACAAGTCTATCATGTTTGTCAGACGAGAAAACTGGGGGGAAACACAACGAGCACAAGAAGCTGAATCTCTTGAAAGGGGCTGAGTCTTCTTGCCGTGGATTATGTCCGCCGTAGCGGTTTCACACCTCAACCGTTTATTGGAGTGGAGGTACAGATGGTACGGATGGTATGTGAGAAAGAGATTTTAAAAACGAGAGTTTAGGGAGCTGGAGAGGGAGCGTCGGCATCAGGGGGGATTTTTCTGGATCAATGGAGCTGCAGCTGTTGAAGAGGAGCGATCGATGGTTTAGCAAAAATGAACGGCGAGAGCAAACAAAGAGGAGACGGAGAAATGATCAGAAAGATCATTTGGTAATTGGAGAGGTGGGAAGAAGCAAGCAAGCACTGGTATTAGAATATAAACTGCTCTCTTGTTTTTGCCCTTACCAAACCCAACAGATCATTGTCGTTATAGATTACATCAGGAAACCTTAAATTTCCCCAAAGTACAATCTACAAAGAGGAAGCCATTCTAACCATTCAAGTTTCTTCCTGCAAAGCAATCAATATCTTTGGAGTTTGTTTGCGGTAAGGTAAATGTTCAGTACTGTCAAAAGGCCCATTGACAGTCATTTCATTTGGTATCAGGACTGTTAAGTCTAGGAAAGTGGTGGCAGAAAGCCTCTGTAGACTCTTAATGAAGAGACAGATGTTACAGTTCAGTAACATCTGTTGACGGCTGGGTGCATTCCCAGAACTGCTTAGAATTTCATCCATTCATATTAGAAACCAAGTTTCAGCTGAAGAAAAGGAACCCAAGCGCACCATGCCTCCAGCACGATGTATCATTGCGGGTATTCGGACATTTTGGTGATGCTATGTGTTGTTTTGTGCCAGACAAGCCTATAGAGTTGCTGTCTCGTTTCATCGCACCACAACACGCCCACTCTCAAGGATCTGGGAGATTTTAGCTGGGCCTGAATATTTTCTTTGGAAGAAAATACTTTTGTTTTTCAGTTATTTTCCTTAGCCTATGCATGAGGAGATTTATCACATAAACTTTCTCTACTTGTGAAAATTCCTGCAGGTCCTGCAGGGTTGCTTTTGGCCTCTTAGCAGCCTCCTTTACCTGATTAAGCATTGAGTTCTTGATCATTTTGAAACATGTCTAGTGTCTGTAATGTCTCTAAACTCTAATTTGGTGGTTAAGAACATCCGGTTCGCTTGGGGAGGTGTGAATGTGAAATCGAACTCTGATGCGGAACAAAAAACTGAACACACTAGCGAACAAACCTTGGTCTTGGTTCAGTTAAAGTGAATTCTGATAAAGTTCAAATGTGTATGTGGATGGAAAAGCAGGAAGTAAAGTACAGTGCAGGGCATCCTTGATTAATGCAAGCAAAACAAACGCGAGAGTGTAATGCTAACAGTTTTGCATGTTTGCCGAAGAGAAGAGAAACCCTGCCACCACTAAAATCTAAAGCTATTCCAATTTAACTCAGATTTAGTGAAGAAGGAAGTTGCACTCATTTCTTCTTCAGAGCTTTTTGTGTCGTTTTGTGCTGTGGTTCTTGGTGCAGCACCACCACTGAAAATGTAACAAATGTTGCAAATTTGATTTCTAATCAAAAAGTCTCCCGGACGTGTGAAAACATCCCTAGTGTGGCCAAGTCAAAACCTAGACTTACTATAAATCAAATTTATGTATAACCTAAAACACACTTGTCATATTTGAAAACCTCTCCAATGTGGTTGAATGACAATTTTTCAGTGCTTTAAGGCTCACATAATCTTGAAGTCAGTTGTTGCCGCTAATGGTGGCCCAACCGGCTAATACTGGCCAAGAAGTCTAGGGGGCAATTACTTGTTTGAACTTGGGTTCGCTTTTTCCGTAGGTGGATGAAATCGTCATTTGAAATCTGCTTTCTGTGTTTATTCAGGTTATCCCGCTCAGACATTAAAATGTTTTAAAATCACCCTAGAGACTCGCTTCTGTCGTTAGAAACTAAATGCTTTGTACTTTTTCAGAAGCTTCCTGCAGAGCTCCACTAAAGTGCAGTGATTCCACTCTGAGATGCGCTCATACCAGGTCGAACTTTCTCAGGTCTTTGCACTTCAAAGGTGATTGGTGCGCAGCAGTCAGATCTACGTATCAAAGTTTAAGAAAACGCCTCAAGACGTGCTATTTCTGCTACCCCTTCGTCGGGATTTAAAAGCTGACTTAACGGAGATAAAGAAGCTGAGAAGGAAGGATTTTCACACAGGCAAAGGCCCTACATGGGCCGGAATCCGTAGTGAAACCCATTGAAGGAAGGTCAGCCAACAGTAAATATGATGGGATTAGATTTAGTAGCTTATCCTGCCAAGAAATGCTAAAGTAAACTCTAAAACACGACACAATTGCCTTCCGTTCATTCCCTGCATGCGGAGGGAGAAATGAGGTGTGGGTGTGCTCTACTGGGCAGGCAGCAGACGACATCTTTAGAAGTACGCAGAACCTCCCCCCCCCCATTCACTGCAGAGAGCTCAGAGAAAGGAAATTAGGATGTAACGTGATTAGAGCAGGTTGTAATACCGATGATCTCATTTGACGGCGAAGGATCAAACCAGCATGAGATGGAAGGGAAAAAAAGAGTCTATTCTTCTCTGGGCTCCTGTACGCGGTGATGAGATCAGGCTTTTTGTCAGCGCCACGGTGACGACAGCTCTTACAATGCCGTCTGTTGGCACGCCGACTAAACTGAAGCCAGGAGGTGAGAGCTTCAGTCGGGTACCTGCAGCTTCAGAGCCTCTCCCAGGCTCCTTCGTCCCGTCTCATTAGAAAGGGAGAGATAAGACGATAAAGCAGGTGCCTTCTCTTCCTCCCGATCCCTTCTTATGTCATTCAACAGTCCTGCTGGTACATCCTCTGAACAGAGGCCTTCATTGTTTCCATCCTTTTGTCCATCACTTTGATCCAGTAGAAGGGACAGGAGAAAATATTTGATTGATAGAATCTTATTCATTCTCTTTCATTGTTCTCCTTTTTGATGTAGAGGCTCTTATAAAACCTAAGTGAAAGATATGTTCCTTCTTATAGTTTGACATTGTTTCACCAGGTCCTATTGAGAGGTTTGCATAATGTCTTATGCCAAGTTCACCCAGCAAGAATTTCATGCTTCATTATTTTCCCCTTCTGACGGCCTTAAAGGGCCAGTATCATGTAAAATCAAGTGCGACGTAAACCAATTTATATACGACCAAAAACAGGATCTAATCCCAGAGACAAAACGTGAGTCTTTTTGAAATTGGTATGAAAAACTGCTGTGCTACTGTATGAAAAACAAAATTGTTGTCATCAGAAATGTAGCTTCTTAAAGCATGTAATAGGGGAATGTAAGGCAAAACCAAACATTCAATATTTTTGAGAAAATCATAGATGATCTTCGAGAATCAAATGTCCAGCGAGCTCAGAATATCCGGGTGTAAAAGCACCGCAGGTTTATCTGGGATGCCTCAAACGGAGACAGATTCCTCTAGCGTTGTAAACATGGCAGGTGTGGAAGTCCCTGTTGCTGCAACATTTATTTCATTCCTTTCTTCTCTCCTGTGACCAGATGTTTTCCAGTGGGCAGTGAAGGGATGATCTTAGGTTCAATCTGCTGTGACTTAGCCATCATCCGGTCTCTGTCATCTGCTCCAGGCTGATTGCTGGTTGGTTTATGGCGGAACAGAACTGAAAGCTGAGATTTTCACAAATCCGTACTTTTTACTTTTTCTTAGTGTTGCTTATGGATTCATGTTCAATGCAACAAGTGACTTTAAAAAATGACACAGAAGAGCAAAACTGAGCAGTGCAATTAGACACATTTACCAGCTGTTGCACTGGTTAAAGCTAGTTTCCATCTTACAGGTTTTGATCAGTTATTGCCAATACCTTCTCACATGCCGCAATACTCCAATATGCGTTTGCATTGTTCTGGCTGCTTCTCTGCTTTTTTTCCCCCTGCATTCAGTCATGTTATTTCATGGCTTTTATACTCTTGACAGCTCAGTTTTACGACTTTGTCAGGCAGTATATCATAAGAAAAAATAGCATTCCCTCCAGTATCTAGCTGAAGTCAAAGAGCAGGTAAGTGCAGCTGAGAGACAAGAAGTATTTTATTTTAATGCTTAAGTTTGGAATGGGCTTTGAAAACATGATGAAATACAGTGAAACACAGTTCAACTGTTGTTCCTCACTTGTAAGTTGCTTCTGATAAAAGCGATTGCTATACAAGTAGCTGTGATATCAAAGGAACCCGCTTGTATACATTCACTCCCAGCTGTACGATAAATATCACATGAAGTTTGTTGCTCACCAGAGGCTGATACAGTCATAGTGAGATTCCACTAAAGAAACAGTCTCGGTTTCCTGTGTTATCTGTATTTTACAGCTGGTATTCATGTAACTGATACTATTATTATCCCCATCTGCCCAGTCAGAGTAGCGCTTGTTAACGCTCGGTTCTCTTTTAACTTACTGACAGGTGCTTCAGGAACTGCCAGACTCATGATGCAGCCACTTATGTTGCCTGTTGCTGTTTTCAACTTGCAGCCTGGTTCTGTTGGACTTCAATGCAGTATTGGACACTGTTGACCTTGACTTATTACTCAAGTGACTGGAGAACTGGGTCGGACTCTCTGGTCCACTATATTACTGGTCCCAGTCTCACATAAAGAACCAGGACTTCTTTGTCCTGGTTCGGTAACTTTTCATCCAGGCGGAGTACCCCAAGGCTCAATCCTGGAGCACCTCTTATTTAATATCTACATGCTACTGCTAGCTCAGGTTATAAAATGAAATAAGATTAGCTACCATAACTACTCAGATGATACACAACTCCATATTACAATATTACCTGGTGACTCCAAACCTACTCAAGCACCAAACAGATGCTGAGGACAAATCAACGTGTAGAGCTGTTGTAACTTTCGTGAGCTGAATAGAAACCAAACTGAAGTTATTATCTTTAGACCTAAAGAGGAACCGTCTACGGTTTCAGTTATTACAGCGAGAAACTAGCGATCAGGCCCGAAATCTGGGTGAAGTGATGGAGTCAAATAGTGAATTACAGAGTCACATGAAATCAACCCAATGTTTAACATTTCATCATTTTCACATGAAATCTACTTTTCCCAGGTACAGTATCACAGTGTATAAATGGTGAGTTAATCTTCCGACAGACATACTGTGATCCTTTACTCAAGTAATTTTTTTTATATGTGAAAGTCAATCTATAAAAGGGAAATAACGTAGCTTCATGTGAGAATGTGATTGTATTCATTACTCTACCATACTGAGGTCCCTTTTCCTGTCTTCTTCCCTGTCTGCTGTTGTTTCCTTCCAGGCGTGGCTGGCTGGCTGCTCCATGATTGCTCATTCCACCCACCTGTGACCAATTATCCACAACAGCGTACCGCCCTGCGTAGCGTCTCTCCCATCACCCACTTCACAAGTTTTCAAGTTGTCTTTGCCCTGCTTGAAGGAGTTTGTCCTGTCTGACTCAGGAAGGCGATGTGCCAATCATACATAGCGTCGTCATTTACCTGTATGATCGCTCTGACGGCCGGGACACCTATGAACCACATCGGAAAACTACAGACTCACCAAGTCAAGCCAGTTGAAGCCAGAACCTTCAACTCATACATTCATAGCCAACAGTCTAAAGTCTCAACCAAAGGAAGGGTTCAAAACTGAGTAAACGGATAAAAGAACAGCTAAACTAAACAAAATACGACACAAGTAAAGTAACTTCAATCTGTTGCTAAGAGACGAGCACTTTTTCTGGCAAAAAAAAGTGCTCGGAGTGAACATCTGATTTTTACTTTTGCAAAATTTACCAACTGTACATTTCTTATCTAAGCAGATACATTGTATGGATACTGACCTGTTAACTGGTCTTCTATGTGAAGTTTAATGACTGGTGTTGCTCCCTGCCATCTGTCCTTCAATCCGTCCGTTCAGTGGAAACTCTGGTGCTTTGGTCCTTTGTCCTTAAATACTTTACAGGCTGGATAGCCTAAGCTCTCTCCAATCAGGCATGCCAATAGTCGCATTTTTGAAACCCAAATTTAAGGTTTTAAAACGCAGCCCGCTGCAATATACAGCTGAATACCCAAAAGAACCCGTTCTTTTGGGTATTCCTGTGTTGTCGTGGTGACTGTTTACTGTGTATTATCCAAAAGAGTGTGCTGAGTCAAACTGTATCATGTGTGATTAGTTTGTTTTTTTAAATTATACATTTTTATTTTTATGTGGCATAATAATGTCAAATATATGGATGGATTAAAAATGTTGCCCAAATAATCAGACATTCAATCAGAGTCACACAATGAAGACAAATGTGAATTATTTTTACATAAATAAGGCAGTAATAATATACAATATTTCTGTTAAGTGGTCAGATCAATCAGCTGTATACAAAACAACCTGTGGATATAGTTTAAGTTTACATTAGCATTTTGGCTAATTTTAGCTTATACACTAATTTTAACATACTGAATGGAGTAAGTCCATGTTACGCAACATGCTTGTGACTCTCTACATTCTATTGAGTACGCTGTAGCTTACTTTAGCACTGATGCTAATTTTTAGCATCAGAATGCTGGGATCCAACACTTTGGCAGGCCCCGTTTAAATTTCCTAGTTATTATTATTATCATATTTCCGGGTATATCTAAATCATACATGCATCATCGTATTTGTACTAAACTTGTTAGGATTGATCTTTGTTAACCTCTAAAGAGCCCAATAACTTGACATTTCAATTCAACTCCACTGCACCCTCTGGGTTTTTCCAACAGCTATGTCTCCTTAACACACAGGTTTTGCCACAAGTACAAAACACTGGAATGAAATGGCTTAATTACCTCCTCCTTGTGTAGATCAGTTCTCTAGAGTCTTGCTAATGACCTAATTATTCTGTTCAGCTGTGCAGCAGAGGAACATCTAAAAGTTGCAGGACTGCAGCCCTTGAGGACTGGAGTTTGAGACCCCTACCTTAACTCATCACCCAATCTGCAGCAGATGTTTTGTGCATCGTCGCATCAGTGTGTACCGCCTGGTGGACAGGTACGGGAACTGCGTGAGAGCGTCACCGGTGTTGAGCAGGTGGCAATGCTGGAGCTCCCGCAGTCACCATGAGGCCGAAGCGGCGCTGAGCTCCGAGGGCCTCCAACACTGCTTGCAGCTTTAATTGGACTAGAAACTAGACCAAAATTAATTGGTAAGATTTTGTGTTTTTGCAGTGAAAGATTCCTGGATTTATTTTAGACAAAATAAACACAAATCCAAAGGGGAGGAAGGGGGGGACGGGGGGCAGACTATGCTCATGTTGTTGCAAATATCTTTTCTTTCAGACGTTGATGATTATGTGCAAAAAGCTTTATTCCTCACTGATCTACCCATCCAAGCTACAGAACATGAACCACAGTGATCCGGTAAAGCTGAAGAAGCTGCCTCCATCTTCATTAGGGGGCTGATGTTCAAGTCTGCATGAAGGTGGAAAAAGAAAAGATGAGATTTGGTGTGAACGCGAGTCCCTGACTGCAGGAGTTTCCGATTCCTGGCCATCATCTCCATCTCTTTCCCTCAGAATCCTTTAAGAAGTTTCCATGCCAATAACTTTGCTCTGCGACAGTCTGTCTTTCACCTCTGGAAAAAAAAAAAAAACAGCGGAGGAACACGCTTCTGCCACGGCGCGCAGGACAACCAAAGCAGCTCTCAGAAACTCGTGTTAGACCGTTTTCCTGCTGCGTTTAAAGCAAATACCGAAAAAAAGAAAAGAGCAGCTGCAGCTACTTGTTGTAACAAGGACACAATGACAAACAGCCAGAGTTTTAGTGCTGCTTCACAGGTGGAGTCTGGCTCATGATTGCATGCAGCTGCACAATACAGGAAAAGTGGTCAGAATATGATCCAAAACCTTTCTCTTTTTTTTTTTTTTTTTGCTAGCATAATTTGTTTCAAGAATTTAATTCAAGAAAAGGGGGAAACTGAGATTTCTGAGAAACCAAGAATATTGTGTAGGATTTGTGGAAACTGCAGGGCCGGATGAAGCCTATTTCAGGGCCTAAGCAAATTTTCACTTGCTTCATCATTTAAGAAGCTTCCATGCCAATAACTTTGCTCTGCGACGGTCTGTCTTTCACCTCTGGAAAAAAAACAAAAAACAGCGGAGGAACACACAAAAAATGTGTGGTGCCATAAATTTCGCACAAGTCGGCATGTATCAAAATGAATGGGAGCGTGAAAGTTTGTCTACATTTTTTTTGTACCTACTGTGAAAATGAGCGGCAGCCGCGGCGCTTTTCTACAACAAACTACAAAACGCCGAAATTCACCTAAACACACTGAAACCTGGATTCATTCAGCCTTATTTAGACCAGACATTCTTAACCACATTTGGGCTGCCAGCGCCACCTACAGATCAACACGTGGCGGATCGGTAGGTGGCCAAGAACTCCCAGGTTTTTTACCTGCTGGGCCGCGGTGTAGACATAGAACATTAATTTATAAAAACACAATTATCACACTTAATATAATAACATAATTACGTCGTATTAGAAACATGAAGCATTTTCACAATTACAACACTATTTAATAAAATAATAAAGCAAGGCTCTTTTAAAAGATCTTGCATTTAATACATTCACAACAGATGAAGGGAGTGGGCTCCATGCTTCATTCCTTTAAAAAAAAAAAAAACAGCCTTTTGTCCAGCATTCCTGTTACATGGTGTAAAACAACCTTTTTACGTATGCCTTGTATTAAAATTGTGTAAAGTTTGGCAAAATAAAAGTTGGTTATATAAAATAATTGATATTTTAAATACTACAATGTTTCTAAAAAAGCTCAAGATGGTAATTTCTACCTTATTTTTAACCAATTGCCAACCTAATGCTATGTGCATTCTGGTCATATTTGTGTATTTTGAAACATTTCAGAGCAAGACGAGCTGCCCTATTGTCAACTGATTTTGGTTTGCAGGACCAAACCATGGAGCAATATGACACAGTGTTAATGATTTGAGGGATTCATTTTAAAGGTATATAATGTAAACATATTTTTATAACACGCAGTCTGTGTTCAGTCTGCTGAGACCACGAAGTCCACAGTGACTCCCAGAGGTCTAGTTTCTAGGCGGCGCTGTGGTTAAGAATGGCTGGTCTAAATAACGCTGAATGAATCCAGGTTTGAGTAATGGCTGTTCCATTTATAAACTGTGGCTCAGTTTTGATTTTCAATTTGATCTAAATGTGTTTAAAACTAATTTATTTGTATGTGCCCAGTTTACAACATGCTGAATTTCACAGGCCAAAGTGCTGGACAGTGACTCAACAGATAGTTAATCACAGGCTTAATGAATCAGTATGGCAAAGTGATTCACATTTACAAAGTTAAGTGGGAACCCACACACACAGACTCCCTCATGGTCATGCACTGGATTATGGATTACAATCCCCCCTCACTTTTGACAATGATGCAAGAGGAACGCACTGGCTTTAATCTGCAGTATTTCCCAGCAGATTAAAGGCAGAGCAGTTCAACAATAAGTGTATGAAACCTAAAAATATTCACACAGAAAGACTCCTGTGTGCTTTTTGATCTACGGGAGGAAATATAGCAGTTATTTGCCCAGATTAAAGTCAAACATTAAGGAGTGGAAACTTGGATCTTACTGGAATAATGTGAGAACAGCAGAATGTCTAAAGCAAAAAGACGGTTTACACTGGATGGTATCTTTTGTGCTCAGGTAACAGTGTCATCAGAATAACATTAACATAATCCATCAACTTTCCACTGGTTGCTGTGGAACTGCTATGGGCGGAGCTAACTCTAATCTGTTGACCAACCAATAGAGGAAATCATGTAATCTTTGAAAGTTGTTGTAGTAAAGGAGACAATCTGGATGACAATCTCATGCTTTTCTCCAATAAGCTCAAGTGAATCCTCCAATTTTGGTCATCCATATCACCCAGTGCATCAGTGAAATGATCCAATGGACCTAGCTTTATGATCAGCTGTACAGTTAAGGGCTTTTTTAGCACTTCAGTCTAGAAGTACATTGCTATGATTTGGTTATATTTTTCAGTATATGTTGGTTCTACCAGACACCCTGAGACACAGGTGATTAGACAAAAGTTGTTAGGTACAATTTGCACCATGAGGAGAAGTAAATGTCTCCTATAGGCAGCATCCGACTCTTTAATAATGTTCCAGGCATCACTTGGAATCAGCATGAGGAATTAGTTGAGAGCGTGTGTGTTATGCCAGAAAGAAAAGATGGCTCCTTTAGAGTCTGAAGGCTGTCTGGTCAGAACACTCTGGTGGCAGATTGATGGGAACTGGATGGTTTGTTTCTAGGCCACAGAGACCATTCTAGTGATTGATCCTCAGATGTCTGTGGTCTACGCCAACCTAGAGATTTCAGCTTAGAGCTCCAGTTTCCTCAAGTTGCTTCCATTGTTGTCATGGGACACGTAAATCTCTGCGCTGTAAAATTTACAACTTTTGTCCTGAAGCATGGATGAAACTGTTTGAGTTGTTCTGGGTCTTGCTGAACTTTTTTGGTGTTCACACACACACACACACACACACACGCACACACCCACACACACACACACACACACACACTTGCATGGCTATCTTTGTGGGACTTTCCATTGACTTCCACTCATTTCTACCAACTAAACCTTACCTTTATTCTAATCCTAAACAAAACTCAATTCACACCCTAGTCCTAAATCTGACCCCTGACCCAAAACCAGTGTTTCCCCTCCTGGGGACCAGGCTTCGGTCCCCACAGGGAGCAGTATGTCCCCACAACGTAGTATGTGTCAGAAAAATTGTCCCCACAAGGTATTACAAACAAATGCACACACACACGCCTGCATATATGAATTCTAATTTGAAAAAATAATTGAAAATACTAAATCTCAGAAAACATAATGTGATAAAAGTATGGCACAATATTTTGAAAAAATATGAAAAATAATTTGAAAATATTAAAGGTGGAAAAAATAGCAAACAGCACAAATGTACCGTAGGTTCAGTCATTGCATTGCACACTGTATTTGCACTTTTCCATTTTTTAAATGCATTTTTCCTAAATCTCAATTCTTTGGAAACATGTCCTTTATTTGCAACGACACTGGAACAAACATCTCTCAATAAGAATGGCACAAACAGTGCGAAGGGTGTATGGAGCAATTTTTTTTTATTTTATTTTTTTCACAGGTCAATTTGGAATGCTTAACAAATAAAAATCATTATTTAAAAACAAATTTTTGTGATTACTCAGGTTATGTTGAAGAAATGATCCGAAACTGTGAAGTGTGAGAAAAAGAAAAGAAAGCAAAAAACAGATGATGACATAAGGGGACAAGTTTTTTTCTTTTTTAGGAAGCACCTAGCGAAGCTAAATGTGGAGAGCTTAATTTGAGCAGGACTGCAACAGAACAGGGTAGAGGGAGAAACAGTGCTGCTGATTCTCAGGTACCATCATGACGAGCACGGGTTGGGGATTAGAGAGTAATTTCAGGGACGCCGCGTCCTCGGAGAAGTGAGAGCTGTGTGGGTGGAGGGGGTTTATTAACATTCAGGCGGAAAACAAATTTCTGACTGACACTCCTCTCTTTTTTTCCACCCGGAAAGTCATTTATATCAGTTCTCCTTCTGCATCTGCATTAGCAGCAAAAAAAGAAAAAAAACTTAAATATTCTAGGTCATTTATGGGGTTGTGTTAAATATTCTTGTTTGAGCGAGAACCGAGTCTGATCAAACGTAGTGTCAAAAAGGAATTAGCTTCTTTCAAGTCAAGTCTAATAGAGTTTTTTTTTCTGTTTGCAACTGTGTGCAATAACATAATTGCAACTCCTGAGATTTGCTACAGAGGGCTAAAGTGGGAAGGATGGATGTAAGGAAGCCTGGATGTATTTAATCCAGAGCCACCAGGGGGGCTCAGAAAGAGCTTCACTGCAGCTCAAACTGTCCCAGATAAGGCTTGGTGCAATGGACGCCTGATCGTTACAGGAAGCTTCAAGTTATTGGTAAAAACGGAGGAAAGCCGCACCGGCTACCAGAAAGAAACGTTTCAGCGCGGCTATCGCTGTTAGCTAAGCGGTCAAGATAGCTAACAGAAAACAGATGGAACACACCTTTACAAAAAAATCCCACGAAAATCACATGTGACTTTCACATGTGACCACATGAAAACCACAAATGTGGTTCACACAACTTTTTCATTTGAATGATGTCTGAAAGATGTGAATCATATGTGAAAGCACATGTATACGTGTGATTTTGGAACGTTTCGTGGTGAAATCACGTGATTCACATATGATTCACATGTGAATCACACAGTTCCACATGTGATTTACACATTTTCACATGTGGAAATGTGTAAACCACATGTGTGGTTTTCATGTGGTCACATGTGAAAGTCAAGTGATTTTCATGGGATTTTTTTGTAAGGGCGACCCATGCATGGCGTCCTCTGTCGCATCTCTTTCCCGCTTTCACAACCCTCTTAGTGTAATATATATATATATACACACATATATATATATATATATATATATATATATATATATATATATATATATATATATATATATATATATATATATGGAGCTAAACAAGGAACAGATTGCTGATTAGAAACAGGTTGCAGGTATGAGGGGAGAGAGAGACAGAGAGGGAAAGAAAAATTGGCACAGGGTCTAAGGGAGAGTACACAAGCTGGGTATCTAGGAAAATGAATCTAACACCAACAAGTAATTAGCAAATAACATAATAAAACTACAGGACTGAACCAATGTAAAAACAAAGGTGATCTAATCAAAGAAAGGGACTAAGGAACACAGAAAAATGGAACTAGAATGAAATAACAAAAACACCTCAACAACCCAGGAGCCTGACAAGATTAGCTTCTGGCTAAGTGAAGAGCTACGCATTATGTAGCTTGACTTGCTTAAACTCTGGCATCAATAACAATTGACTCTGATGTTCTTTGCTTATTAAGAGCATCAGATGGATTCAGTCTGCAAAACTAAATGCTGTTTCTTTTTTCCTTCAAAGTGGCATTGGCTCATTAGAGGCAGACTTATAGGCATGCAGATAAACTAACAGTTGCCCATATAACCTTATTAGCACATTTGATTGTATCCCATAACATTGTCCATTCTCTCCAGAGGCTCATTATGCGTGCTTAGTGTGCAATTAGCATTCTCCAGAACTGACTGAGGCTTAACAAGGCTAGACCAGACTGCCGATCGTCACACTGGTGGAGGTCCAGGATGAGGCAATGGAACAGGAACGGAGGCTTGTTGGAGTTCGAAACTTGGTTTACAATGGTGGAGATCAGAGTTTTATAGTCATAATAAATGTTATTGTCCATAAACAGGAACGTTTGCACCCTTAATCCAGAACCAACTCTGTTTGTTAAACTTTAAATGGTAGAAAGTGTTAGTTAATGTGAAATAAGAACAACTAAAATGGTTATTTAGTGTTCTTCTAATTTTGTTGTCAATGCCGTTGCTTTTCGACATTCTGAACTCTGTAGGACCTTGGATGCAGCTCTTGGTCTGAAGTTTGTCTAAGAAGTTTGCAGTCTGACTTTGAGGGACCTTTCTATGAACATCCAATTCTGGGAAGAATGCTTATTGTCTCTTTTCACTCATGAAAATACTGGAGGCAAAACTAAAATTCAACTGATTTTCACATTACACTGAAAATAAAAACTCAAGGAGGAAGAGTTGTTTAACGATGACAGAAGGTCACTTTGCTCTTGGTCTCTTTTGGACTAGCCGTTAGCTTCAGCCTCCTGGACCAACTAAAATAGTTGGTCATGCTAACCGAAAATAGTCTGAATCAGTCTGTTATTGATTTTTGTATGGCAAGTTGAATGCTGGTAAATTAAATGCCCAAATGATAAGAATGTCATAGGCTGCCATTTGTAAAGTTACACAGTCAAAAATTAGCAGCAATAATTTGGGCTATTTATCCAGCGAGGAAGGAAAAAATGGAGTTCATTCTTCAGTCCTACTTTTACCATGTTATTCATTCATTTATAAATTTCACAGTTTCAAACTATTTAAATAGCTAGCTAAATATGTAGCGATGCAGCATTAAAGGGGACGTAGGTTACATGGATTTGATGAGAAAATGTTTAAAGGATTGAGATTTGACTCTGACTTAGAAAAAAAAAGTCACTGTGGACATTTCTGTTTAAAGGTCCAGTTGAAAATGAAATTATGATTTCCCTCCAGGCGTCTTTAGGAATATATTTGTGCTACATGAACACTTGGATCATTGGAGTTGAGTTACTGTTTTCTAAATGAGGTGAAAGCTAAGGGTCAAAAAAACATGTGCATTTTGATGACGTGTTAAAATCACAGTGCCATCTAGTGGCCTGGTATGACAACTACAGCAGACTTAAGGTTTCTTGGCAATGCCGTCTAAATGTACAACTGTTTTTTTTCAGTCAACAACACTCTTGAGTAAACATAGCTTTAATTTCCACTGTATAGAAACCAACAATATTGTAGAAATTTGGCATGAGGGTGTGAAGTGTTCCCCTTTCTGCTTGGTCAGCAACATAATCCCTCGAGTCACAAGTGAAGGCATAATTTACTTTTCTGAGGAAAGGGGATGAGTTTACAGTTTGCATGATTGTTGATGGAATTAGAGCCATTACTCTCCGGGGAAAGTAAAAAGTGAGTTACGGCCGAGCGCAGCTCTCTCGGATCCGTCTTCACAGGCTGAAACTATTTACTCTCTCCGGTTGGAATGTATGGATCCGCTGTCAGACATCCAGCAAATATGTATCAGCATGTCGCCACGACCGCGCCGCGCATCAACAACATTCTACAGCAAGAAAACAATCCGTTCCTGTCTGTCTTCTTGTTTTGAACCTAAAGTGATTTCTCTGCTTCTCTGGGCCCTCAGTTCTGCTTCCCAAATCCAAGTGTTCCACCCAGAATGGATTTCTATGGATCTTAGTGCTAAGACATAAAGCATATCCCTTCATTCCTTCTGGCTCTGGTGTCTCTTAATATAGGAAATCAGCGGCTTGTGCTCCGAGGATAGATTTTTAAAATGTATTGAGTTCACATTTCAGCAAACCGCCGATCGTTGCGATCACCGAGGCTGAAAAACGATGAGAAACACCTCAAAAGTTTCATCTTTTAGATCAGGAAAAAATGCATCAGAACAAGTCTGAACATCTCCACACATCTTCTTGCTTTCAGTCAGTCCCTAAGTAGAAAAGTTTTCAGTTCTCTGTATGAACCCCACTACCCCTACTGCGCTCTTTGTTCATTCACTGAACACACACAGCGTTAATTAGACGGAGGCCCAGTATGTTCCCCAGTCCCAGGGCTCGGGCTTCATCATGCGGCTTCTTTGTGTGTCTGTGAACATAAATCTCATCTCCTGAGATTGTTTTATTTTAATATGGCCTGAACTGAACTGAGCTACACGTGTCAGAGCAGTGATGCGAACCTCTGAAACATTAAACCATTCAGATCTAAGGTAGACAAGAGGAAATGAGGAGTTTCTTCTGTCATGGCTCAGAATGGACATGAAACTGGAGTTGAACACTTCATTTATAGGGAAACTTATTATGTAAAATTCACTTTCTACGTTCTTTTGTACTTACATTTAGGTCTCTACTACTTATAGAAACAGTTCAGACACTTAAAGGGGCAGCATTATGTGTTTTCCAGGCAGATAGCATCATTTTATTCCACAATCAAGTAGCTATGCTAACTTCCATTGTCAAATAAATACTCTTTATATCAAATATGACTTAAAAGAAATTTGATTTTGTAATTTAGTGTCTACTTAAAAACTTCTGCTCTTCCTGAAACTGCGCCTTCAGGAAGTCATCACAACATGGCTATTGTTTCCGTTTACAGCCTGAAGTGACGGATGCTTGCCACCAATCTGAGCTGGGATCTGCTCAGGCATAACTCATCGCTTGCCGACAGCCGTGGCCTTCCATTGTTCTCAGAACCAATTAAAAGCAGCTCGCAGAGAGAAAGGCTGCCTCATCTGATATCATCCGTCATGGTAAACATTACCTGCGCTGTACCGCCGAACTCCACTGTATCTGAGCCGGGGAACTGATGACCGCGTCTCCGGAAGACATTTTGTTCCCACCGCCGCATACAACGGGACAAACAGGAACAACAAACAGCACTCAGACAGCCGCCAATTAGCCAGATTCGACGGGTTTGTTGGAGTTTTTGATGACAACGTTGATGGATTAAACGTGGCGGCGTTTGTGCGGCAGCGCGTCTCCGTTGGTGTTTAATGGGTTGTAAAAGCACAGTGGAGATCTATCTCTTCACACCAGAACCAGAGCAGAATATTAAAACTCTGTTAGAATCTGTGGCACATTCGCCTCCGCCTTCTCAAGCATGAATGATTTAGAAGTGAGGGAAAAATATATGCATGTAACCTTGTACAGTTGCAGCTCAAGCTTGTCTCTCTACAGTCAGCGAGTGCTGCATTGAGACACTTCAAATATATACAGAACACCTTCCAGCCTGCTGTTTTAGCTTATGATCATGTTTTTCCAGAGAAAAGGGAAATGTTTCCTAGAGTTTAAGTTACCTCTGCATGTTACCCTCACAGTTGACATTCATTCTGCTAATTAGACCCAACTGTGTTCACTCCAGTCGTCACATCTCGGTAGATGTGTTTCCATTACAAACGTGCGCAAAATGTTGTCAATATTCGGCTAATGTTCAAAAAACACAATTTCACAATTGCGGTCTCACCACTAAATAAGAAACGCAATTAAAATCACATGTGAAGAAGTTTGTTCACGCGATAAGTCAATAAAAAAACATGCAGCGCTATCATCCTCCTACTACTTCCTGTTGTCGTCTTCTTCATGGGTTTTGCCAGTGGCAACATCCGGTTGTTGATCATGTGACCTGTGTGACGCAGAAGATGTATTTCCATTGCAACTTTGCAAAATAAACCATACGGTCAAAAAATATATATAAAAATAAACACCTCATCGTAGCGCAAAAACTTTTCATTGAAAAATTAGTTGTTTTTTTTAAATTGGCGCGTTTTCATTCAACTAATTTATTTTCAAAATTATATGGTCAATGAAAATGCAGCTGGTTTCTGTCATTCTCTGCTGGATTTTACTGTTGCAGAGAGAGTCTTCAGTCTGAGGCTTTTTATACTGTAATATTTGCCATGTTATGTAAATTTTGGGAAAACTTTTAAAAAGTCGCAAAAAATAATTAGGCGTATTAGGCATGTTTCCATCTACTGGTTTGAAGCGAATCAACCAGGCCATCCAAAGTGTTATTTAATCAGATGTTGACGCCAAGCATGGCTGTTAAAAACGCATGATGTCAAATTTTTTCAGAGTTTCGTGCCTCTGGTAAAGAACAGACCAACCAGTGATTGAGAGCGTCCCACCTAGAGGTTGCACTAGCCTTCTTCCAGTTTCCGTCATTTTGACATACGCTCTGAAAGAAAAAAAATTAACTACATCATAAGTTATTTTTACCTGTCATTTTATAAAACAGAAGCAGTGACATATTCGAATGGATTTCATTTTCATTAGGTTTTATAAATATTCAACAAGCTGAACAGAGAATCTACATGGTGAATTCACGGATCAGGCAGATGAATACGTGCAAGTTGCAGTTAAATTATGCCATTTCATCAACTTTTTCTAAAGCAGTACCTCCTAAATGCGCATTAATAAAAAAACATGGCTACAGACCGCCACAGGAAATCCTCCCTGCTTACAGCAACAAAAGAAAACTCTATAGTGAGTTACAACAACATTTAATTTCCCTCTTGGATTAGTGACATATTTTTGATTTGAATTTGAGTGTAATTGAATGCTCATTGTTTACTACTGCAGCAACAAGCAGATGCAGCATCCTGAATCACCATGAACAGGAACTGGAACTCAAGACATGAGTCAGTAGAAGTCAAAGGAGGACTTGTTATCCTCCTCACCAAAGACGGAGCAGTCTGCTGGTTTTTAAGCCTCTTTCTGCAGCACTTTGATGCATCTGAGGGGAAGTTTGGCCTTGTTTTAATGATGCTGACATGTTAGTTCAAAGGAATCGAGAGTAGGAAGAGATCTGACTGAGAAGTTCTACGAATCTTGCCTTCATGTTAATGCGGTGCCAAATTTTAAAAACGCTAATACAAAAAGTTCTGAATCATCAACAGGCACACTGCTTAAACTCAGGTAGGTCAGACACAGAGTTTCATCTCGTCTGCTGGAGTTCAACATGGCAGGAAGCCGGTGTGGGGTTACTGGGATGTACATCTGGAAAATCATTTGCATAGAGAAGAAATGGTGAGTCCCCAATGTCCACAAAGAAGGGTGTGTTGATGCATAGCAGAAAAGTTAAGGAGTTATTTAATCTGAAGTACAGTATTAAAAACCCCTAAAATTAAATACTTGATTTGGGAACATTGAATTAAGATGGAGACGACTTTCAGATCCCTCCCTGCTATGACTGGCTCTAATCAGGAATCTGGTGTCAGCGGCATTAACCATCCACCAGAGATCTCATTAGAGAAAAACCACATCAAGATGGACCTTCGCTGAGGAGGATCTTGTGTGGACAGCAGAGGTCCAGAACTTTAGAAATAAAGCGCTGCCTATTTGTGGGTCAGTATTTTCCATATTCTGATTTTTCTGTGGAACGTAACTCTAAAGGTTTAGAGTAAAATTTGTGGTTAGCTGACTTTTTCATAGTACACATGTAAAATATTTGAAAGAAAACCCAGCTCGGGAAGCTGAAATACCGAGACACAATGCTACTTGGCACACAATGGACTGGCATATGCGAAAAGGCCAATCCAGGAGTGGCTTCATTGTACTCGGTGCTGATTGGTTGTACCACTAAGGGCGGAGATAGACTGTGGATGCTCGCTCCTGCAGTAGCGCTGAAAGGGAAGACTATCGATATCAGCTTCAGCATTAGCAGTAAGACTGCAGATGTTAGCTTCTGCGGTAGCACCAAGACAGTTTAAACGTATTAAAGCATAAGGTTTAAGTTTGGAACATTAAAATTGGCAGTTTTAAGCGTTTTGAGCTAGCTTTGTGCCAAGCTAGCTAAAACTTCTAGATTGGTGGATTTTAGTTACTTGCTATGGTCGCTAGCCCCAGTGAATACACTCCACTGTATTGCAATGAAGATTACACCAGTTCTGTCTGAATAAATGATTCAAGAATTGTTCTCTAGCATTAGCCTCCATAGAACGTGCTGAAGGTTAATGACCCTGCATTTGGTAACCAGCTATATCCATATAGCCCTGATTGCTAACATGTATATTAGCTGAAACGTTACTAGCAATGCAGCTGTGTCAGAGCCAGTGAGAGAAACTCTGCTCCACTTGTGTGTGGCAGTGAAACCCCGAGGTGACTGAGTGGAAGAATGCCTCAGTTTGCCACCTGACTGTGCTGAGACACACCATCTGCTACCATAATACGCGCCCATTGCGTGGAGCAGAGACGATACGGAACGTGTTTGCCCACATTCGAATATTACATATTCAGATAATGTGCTGCATGCCGCATCTGTGTAGGTGTGTGTGGAATGTGTGGCTTTAGGGAAGTCGTGTCTTTTTTTTCCCTGTTTCCGGGGAAGAAACACGGAGTCGTACAGAAGTTTCCACTGACCTTGCAGATTGGCAGAGGAGACGAAGGAGCAATGGTATTTAGGAACTCAACAATGCCTGAGGGGCAGTCATTTGTGATGTGTGTGTGTGCGGGTGCCGCTGTGTGTGTGTCAGCTCACACCATCTGTTGTGTTCACTCTGGGGACCGTAGCAGCAGACACTTCTGATTCTCCACACATACTCCTGTAGAGGTGGGGGTGTAGGTGGAGGGGAGGAGGGTGTTGCTCTCAATAACAAAAGCACAGATGTGTTTATCAAAATCGGTGATAATTGAATATCTCGGAAGAAACTTGAGACAGTAAATACGATGCAAGAAAAAATAAACCCAGGAGCTCGTACAGTACTCAAAAACATCTCTGTTTGTTTGTGCCAAGCAGATGTAACGACGCCTCATCCTCTCCCAGGATTAATTTCTTCAATATTTAAGTTAATATAAACACTGCGAGAGAAGACAGGCAGCATGCTTCCCGACAAACAAGATGGCTGACTTGTTTGTTCAATTTAACAAGAAGCCAGAGGATTGTTTCTCTGGATTTTAGCGCGACCCGAGGAGCAGGGCTCACAGAACGCTCACAGGGCGCCTGCAGGGACCGCAAGGTGCTAAAGATAATTATCCCACAGTCAGACATCCCTCTGCACTAATAACAAGCCGGGTCTCACACTTCCTCCATGTGTCTGCATACCCAAACAGACTGCTGTCGTTATGCACTCTGCATTGGCCTCTCTGTCCCTCCGGGTTCAGAACAAACAGTTTCTCAGTGATGTCATTCACAGAGAAAGAACGTTTACTTCAGGTTCAGACCTTCATTCATTCACGTCCCGATAGGCAATTAACTTTACAGCATAACAACAACACACCAACAATTAATGTTTAGCCATGGGGCGCACTGCAAAAACACAAAACCTCACTAAGTATTTTTGGTTCAGTTTCTACTGCAAATATCTTAGCACACTTGAAATAAGATTAAACTAACATAGAAGTAACAGTTGTTGTAACTTTATGCTGTGATGTTGCATTTTATATCGGGTGACAATATTAAGAAAATATGTGACTGCTATTTTATTGTTGCCTATTCCAGTGATCATATCAATTATGATTAACTCTCAGTTTCCTA
Organism: Xiphophorus maculatus; assembly: GCF_002775205.1. Taxonomy (NCBI): domain Eukaryota; kingdom Metazoa; phylum Chordata; class Actinopteri; order Cyprinodontiformes; family Poeciliidae; genus Xiphophorus; species Xiphophorus maculatus. The sequence continues at coordinate 27,677,978 of NC_036465.1, read as the reverse complement.
ACTCTTTCCATTCCTCACTCTAACCAGCCAGAATACTGTTGTTATGCAGAAACTGAATGCATATCAGTTGAAATATAGCCAAGTTTTCAATAAAGGCAGACCTTTGTCATTGCAGTACTGAACACACTAGTATTGAAGTGACTATGGTAAATTAATGTATTGTGTGCATATAATGTAACAATGAAATACATGAGCTGGCCCATAGTTTCCTTTGAAAAAGTACCTTCCAGTATATCTGGAAACCATCTAGCCGTTGCAATGTGGTGTTTATGTTTAATTCAACCCCTCGCTGCTTGGAAGATACTTTAAAATAAAAACAGATTTGAAAAAGAAAATCTATCAGAGCAGAAAGTTAGTTTCCTGTAAGCCAGACTTTGTTGTCTTTCAGGAGGATGGTGTTTATGTGCTGCGTGTCGACGGATCATTAGATGTGTTGTCCCCGAGTTGAGCTGGGTCACGATGAACTCTGCAAGGGGAAAACACATCAGCTCCAAATTCTGGATTGCTTCCCAGAAAGTGAATGAAGAAGGAGGCCAGTGGAATTTAAACGTTTTGAAGCCGTTGTGTGTCAGGGATTGAGATTCCGATGGACCCAAGTTTGCTCGATATTCTGTGGAATTTGGTACGGATGTGAAATTAATTTTTGATTTTCTGGTCTGTTTGGTAGTGTTTTTATTTAACTGCACCGCTTTGCAAAAGTGTCTACACCTCTTAGACTTTTCCCACAAACTGTCACATTACAAATTAGAGTTTAGATCAGACCTAAAAAATAAGACCTGACCTTGATGCATAGGCTGCCCCATGACTTCTCCACTCAGCTCCTCCAGACTAGCCAGGAACAATTAGCAAACAACTGGTGGGACTGCGCATCTGCTGAGCTCATTATAGGAGCTATTTATCAATGAAATGTTGGTAAAAATGTTGTTAAAGTGTAAGAATAGAGGAGCCATGTTGTGATGACTTACTGAAGGGGGGGTTTCAGAAAGAGCAGGAGCTTCTTAAAGAGACAGAGACCCAATTTCAAGGTGCTAAATTACAAAGTCAAATTTCTTTTGTCAGTCATTTTTATAACTGAAGGCAACAGTTACTTGAATCTGCTAAAAGATGGCACGAGACTCACAGTCTACCTTTAAAAGATCAGACCACTTTTACAGGTAAACCTGCGGCGATTAAAACAACAAATACAGTAAGTGAAGCACTAAAAACAGAAGCTCGCGCACACAAATGGATTCAAAGACATATATACAAGCAAATACATGTTTAATTCATAGCTCTAACTGAGTGGGACTCATCTGTTTTGAGAGAGGCGGCTTTTGCTGTAGGACCCCTACGCTGACAGAGAGCCAAAACAATCTTCAAAATGAATGTTAGCACAAATGCACGAGTACACAGAGACAACGTTTCAGCAGCGCCACACACAGAAAGAGGAGCTGAGATCTTCCCATTCTGGGAGAGCTGCAATAACACAACTCAGAGACGAGGGATCAGGGGGGCCAAGGAGGCGTAAGATAATGATTTAACTGGATTGGGCTGGTGTCGGGGGACTGCATTCAATTCAGAACACCACAAAAAAAGACCCAAACGAAGATCTGGGCTACATGTCATGTGATTGAAGTGTTTTTATGGCTCAAAGTGCTTCGGAGTACACACATGATGATTTATACATGGCTGTTTTTTAATGTAGTATTCCTGCTGCTATTGTTCCTTAAACTCCCTCAGTGATGTTCTCTGGTTCACATTGAGCTGCTGTCAACAAGCAGTGATAGCATCTGAAGTCTTTCAGTAACTCAGTAACTCCTGACCTGTTTCCTGTGTCTGCAGGGAGTCGAATCAATTCACTCATCACTTGCAGTTCCTCCTCTTGCTTCTCAGCTGATTTTTAACAATCAGCCAATTAGCACAAACGGCATTTCATGATAAATGTTACTCCTTTGTTGTCATTGTTAGCCTGGGTACTTGCTCATCGTTGCTCAGCCTTCCACCATGTTAAAATGGCTAAATATGCAGGGAGCAACTTGCTGAAATGAGTTTCATTTTAGGGTACATGTTCAGTGTTGCCAGATTTGGTGTGTTTCCACCCAATTGGGCAGCTTTTGAACACATTGGGCTGGGAAAAAAACAAACAGTTTTGGATGGGTTGTTAAAATTTGGGCTGCTTTTTACAACATTTGGCGTAGTTTTTATAAAGTGTTCAGAGAAAAAATTCTTTCCAAATAGTTCTTATTACGTGGCAGAAAAGCACAAAACTTTTAATGAATTCAATTTCTTGCACTTGTCTTAAGTACTTTGTTTTGAAATCTCTAGAATGTGTCAAACATGACATCATCCATGATTAGTTATTGGTTAATCAGGTGTAACTACGTCGTAGCATTGTAAAACAGAAACCCCAGGGCAACTTCCTGATTTTAAAGGACTTGGAACAGAGTTCAGTCCTTTATAGATTGGTTCCGGTCAGAATGTAATAAAGGATGACCAAGCATGTTGTGAATTGTCACAACTCTATGAAAGCAACCAATGACCTAAAGGACATATAAGATTGGACATGTATATATGCATAAAAATATATGTTTGTTGTTATTAACATGAGTTTTTTGGGGGATTTGGGTGGGTTTTACATTATGTTTGGGCTGGACACTGTCAATCAGACCTGGCAACCCTTAGGATGTTCTCAGCCTGGACAGGAAACATGTTGGAATGACACACAACTTTTTATGAACTGTGTGACGCTCAGAGACACCTGGAGGAGCCAGCTCCTCCTACCACTTCCTGTCGTCTTTTTGTCATTTATGCCTGTAGTAACATCCGGCTGTTCACCACGCGACTCGTGTGACGCAAAAATTGTTTATACATAAACAAAAACCACAATAGTGCAAAAACATTTGATGAAAAAAAAACCCGTTTTTTGTTTTTTTTACGTTATTGTGTTTCCGTTGAGCAGATTTACTTTCGAAATTTCAATTTGCAAAATTCTACACTTAATGGAAATGCAGCTACTTGGTGTCAAGCAAACTGTTGTTGAAATTTCCTACAACTTTCTACAAGAGTTGTGTTGTCAACGCCATCAGCTAACAGTCAAAGTACCTGAAAAGCACAGCCGTTTGACAAACTGCAATGCCCTTCCATCCAAAACGTAGGCACCCAACAATCTCGTCAATCATCGGAAAATGTCCTTCGGCGCCTTAGAGGAAATCCCCGGCTTAGTGAGCAAAAGTCCAAGCTAATTCCACTCAGTTCTGCTGCTGGGGAGGTGACCAGCACTGAAAATATTCCCAGCGGAGATAATCACAAACCCTGGTTTTCACGTAAGCCCTTAAATAGAGGCTGCCTTATTTGAATGGGAGTCTGAGATTACACTAGGTCATCTCCTGCTGGAAACCAGAAATCACACACAACCTATAAATGCATCGGATTGGTCCGTCAAAGTGTCCGGGCCGAGCCGTCTGCCTCTGAGGGAATGTGTACAGATAACAGTATGGGAAATCGTGTGCCAGTCCACGAATGTGGCGACTCAGTGAGCGTTCTCCAGCATCATCTCATCGCAGCCAGTATTCCCTCACCTCCATCACCCCACACAGCAGTGGAAATGGAGGCTGCCGCCTGGCTTCCCTCATCGATTTACGGTTCAGACAAAGTGCCAGAGATTCAGACTGCGGTGCATCAGCAATTCCACTGCCAGGAGAAGGAATTAGAAATAAGCCGTCGCCCTGCATCTCTGCACTGCACGGACACAGTCTGGAGAGAAAAGAACACTTACTGCAGCGTCCAATCGTGAGAAAATGTAAGTACAGAACATCGATGAAAAGCTCTCATGTCAAAGTCGGTGCCTATTTTTAGTTTAATACCTTTTTATCTCGCCGATAAGGTAAGATGTTTAAAGCAAAGAGTTGGTTGGCTCTCTTCAATATGAATCCCAGAACCTTTAAGTTTCTGATAAATGCTTATATCACCCTTAATTAAGAGTTTTAATAGACTGTTTCAGTTTTTCCATATATACTACACCTAGTAAGTTAAGTTCAAGAATAACGTACACCACCAACCTCTTAAAGCAGTTGTATATAAACCACACACTATGAGTTTTATTGAAGTTTTCATCATCAAATTATGTAATATACAGTAAAACTAATCAAAAATGTGGTGAAAATGTACACTCACTTGAACACGTGATTATGTACACCTCTCTACTACCATCTTGCCTTCAAAACTGCCTTAATTCATTGGTAGCTGTAAATTTGCTTGCTAAACACAACCACATGTACAAAACATTAATTTGTTTAGCAGAAAGAGTTTAAAAGAAACTCCCATTTTTACATAAAAGGTTTCTGCGCTAGGACGAGGTGTGTCAAAGTTTGTGTACTTCGCAAAACTGCGAGGGAAACACTTTTTTCGCATCACTCATGTCACATTATCAACAACCGGATGTTACCACGGAAACGATGAAGATGACAACAGGAAGTGGTAGGAGGAGGATGGCGCAGCATGGTTTTTAATGACATCATGTGAATAAACTTATTCACATGTAATTTTAATGTTGTTTATTTAAGGGAAACGCCACAATTACAAAATTATGTTTTTTCCGTACACATCCTGACCAGTGATACAGTATTTATGTAAAAAATTCATTTTGTAAAGCGCCTGAACTTTTTAAACTGGTAATGGTTGTTATAGATAGTGGTAACAAGTGGAGAAATATGCAACTGGTTATTATTGGCGTCATGCTAATGGCCATAAAGGCAGGCGTGTATATATGGTTGCTACAATGACCAGCTGTGAATTACTGAGCGAGGGGAAAAACATGAACAGATTGTTCTGTGGAAGTCTCCGAGTAGGCTTTCCACTGGACATTGCAGTAAAATAAGTTGTTAGAAACATAGAGGATGTTAAGGCAAATCTGTCAATTCATAAACAAGAAATATATCTCGAGTCCTGGAGAATGAAGAAACTACATCTGATTACCATCACCGTAAACGTCCATAATCTGGCAAAGACAGTGAGCCGTGTTCTGGTGTTCTGTATGTTAAGCACCGATTAAATGGTTGAGTTCTGCAGAGCTGCATGGAGAATGAGGATCAGACTGTGGCCAGCGTGCAGCGTAGCAGCAGCAGACACGAAGTGTAGATGGATAAAGTAAAGAAAAGAAACAAATAGGAGAAAAATACCCAGCAATCATGACAACTGGAAAGTCCAAAAGTCAGTGACATCAGAAAGCAAAGATCACCAAACACATTGACTGATGAGAGGCAATGCTAGCAAGTTGCTCAGCTACAGAAACATCCTGTTCATCTCCCAAGTGATGCTTATTCTCCTGAATCAGAGGGAACACTCAGACTGCATCATCAGGCAAGAGAAACACAATTTAAATTTTTGTTTAGGGCTAAGCTAAGCTAAAAGTATGTTGTTTGACTTGTATGTTCTGTACAACCCTCAGCAGCTTTAATGCTTTACTATTACTATTACACAGTCCTTAATTAAATGAGAACCTTTTGAGGACACACCAAAAAAAAACTGTTAGTTTCTGTGTTTTCAGATTACAGAAACGTCTAAAGCTAAATTCGCTGGCAAACATATGCAGATACGTAGACACAATTCGTTTTATGTTTTTTGCCTCATAGTGACTGTTAAAAAATTAGCATAAATTTAGTGGTGTGTTTAAGTGTCTCTACTCATTAACAGCAGATGAACTGTGGGGCAAGACTGCTGAATTATTTTGACGGTCAAAAGGGCTGTAACTTGTGCCACTATAATTTAAAAATAATGACAAAATTATGTGGGTTGCTCAGCTTCGGGGTTCTTATAAAGTAGTGGCTGAAGGATCAGGGCGCATGTAATCTGTTTGTTTGTTTTTTTTTGCCTGGCATTTGAGTCTAATTACTTCTCAAAAAACTAATTAGTAGCTATTTATTGAATGAGCGTACACGCTCTATATTTAGCCCGGGTTTGTCCCTCGTTCGCTGGGTTTTGTCGGTGGAGAACACCTCCGGCTCGGCTGGCAGCTCGCGCGGCTCCACCTGCAGCTCGCGCGGCTCCACCTGGCTCATTGCTTTGACGCCAGTGCTCTCGTGTGGCAGCGGCGCGCGACTGCGGCCCGACGAAGCGACGAGCCTTAGAAGTGTTTGCGTCTCGCGGGGATGTTCGGCACCGCAGAACAAAGCCGAGGGATCACTCCGCGTCTTGACAAGTTCGAGTGAGCGCCGGAGCGGCTCGGCAGCAAAGCCAATCATTCTGGGGTTGTTGTTTTTTGACAACTCCAGAGACGATCAACGACATCACTGCGGTTCAGCACCTTTCCTCTTCTTTTTCTCTCCTCACTTTCTCTGTCAGCCGAGCTACGGCTGCTGCTTCCTCCCGCGGTCATTCCGGAATACCAAAGAAGCGGCTGGGGATGTCAGCGTGTTTAACACACACAGTATACACACCTACACACACACACACACACACACACACACACACACACACACACGCACACACACACACACACACACACACACACACACACGACTCTGAACCCAGATGTCGTCTTATTTGATTGGACTGATATTGTGTGATCAAATGCCTTTTGGGGAAAGGCGGAATGCAGAAAAATCACTTTCTGGGGTTTAGTTGTGTGGATGCAAAATCATCTTTCTTTCTTTTTTTTCCCTGACAAATGCGACATGACACGAGACTGACGGAAAGAGCAGGATGCAGAGAAGGGGTGACGTGAACGTGAGAGGAGAGAGGAGATGAAAGAGAGCAGAAATGGCTTAAGAGAGGGAGAAGGGAGGAAAAGCAAGACGCTGGAAATGAAGCCTGAAGACGAGGAATGCTGCATCAGAACAGGAAACAATGGAACAATGGAGAGTCTGATGTTTATCTCCACATGTTCCGGTTGTAGGGACGCTCCTCTGGTAAATAAACCATGACAGACTCAATTTCAGGTTTTCTAGTTGAAGTCAGCTGCATCCTAGAGGAGTGAGATACTCCTCTAGTATCTTGGTATTAATCCGATACCAAGTAGATACAGGAACCGTATTGCCAATACTAATGCCGATATCAATACCGATACTTTTTATTTAAGCATGATATATAATCAAACTCCTGCCTTTAGGTTTTTCTTTTGTTTAGTTTTTTTTCTCCACTGAAATATTTTGATCAACCATCAGAATATGGACAAAGTTTATGCGTGTCTACAAAATACTTTATTAACATGATGTCTGTGAAATTTTTCCTAAATAAATAAAATGTAAAACAAAGGGGGGAACAAAAAGTTAATTTAAGAGCAGATCAAAGCAAAATCTGTTTTGAGGTAGAGTTGAGAAACTATGACAGAAAAGTAAAATGAAGTGTTAAAAAGGAATCAGAAACTGAAAATATCAATCTTACCATGCAAATATCAATCTGATATTGGGTTGGTATCGATATTACCCATGTTATCACCTCTACTGCATTGACTAAAGTGTTCACACAACAAGGAAGCTACTGCTAAACATGGAGCTACATCGCAGATAAAAATGAGCAATCCACAGATAGTCTATATTTACTGCTAGTTTTGTTGTCAGACCATCTCTGAAAGACTACAAACACAGATGAAGAGAACAATAAAAGCTTTTAAAGGCTTCTTCTTTGGTCAAGTCTTTTTTTTAAAAAAAATATGAATGTGTGTTTGATGTTTGTGGAAATTACTTCTTGGAACCTTTTTATCTTTCTCCCTCTGAAAGTTTCTCCAGCTTGTTCTTTCAACTGTTGGACCTTTAAAGGTTTCCTTACATGACTTCGTAGATTTTAGCTCTCTCATAACTTCACAGGACAGCTTTGCGTTCCTCAGACATTCCTAAATGTCTTCTCTGTGCCACTGCACCGGGGAGCGTCGTCCTGTTGAAAGGCCAGCGCCAAATCATCCTTAGTCTTCTCCACAAGTTCAAACTAGGGGCAAATACATCCACAGTTTTATGAGGTCTCCACAGGAAAACATAGTGATTAAACAAAACGAGCATTAAAGAACATTTCTACCAGATTATAATCAGTGCAGTTTAATGAGTAAAATGTGCATTTTGTCCCAAACTGTTTTCCTTATAGCTCAAAAAGTCTTCCTCTGCTTTGTTTTCTTCTGTTATTACCACTGTTTCAATTATTATTATTAAATATAGTAAGATGTTTCAATTGGCCTTAAAATACGCTGTTGCATTAACAATTGACAGAATTATCAAAATGACTCGCAATAATGAGAGAAAGAACATGTCAGAGGTTTATTTATTTACTAACGTCTTCAAAATCAGAATCAAAATCATATTCATCTCTTCAAGCAATTATATGCAAGACAAACAGGTTTTGGTCCAAAATGTGCAGATTGACTTCAGAACAGAAGCTAAATTTGTGGTGAAATGTGTCCGGTACCGAAATAGGCTGAAAGGCTGCTCAGTGAGGAGGAGGAAGTAACAATGGTACTTGACAAGATGTAATGTTTACTTAATTGTTGACTTTGTTGGTGTCTTTTATAAATTTGTATTTTTGTTGTTTTCATGATGCAGATTCCCCCAGAAAACTTGCTAAGCCCGGTGGTCGGGGCGCCGAGGCGGTCCACTGGGGCTCCATCATGTTTTTGTATTAAAAGATGTTAAATGGGCAGGAAATGTAAAAAATACAACTTGGTAATTATATGTTAGGGAAAACATCGCCAGTGAAATTATATCTAAACCCAAACTTGTCTTAAAAACAACAAATCAAAAAATACAATTAAAATGAATGTCAATTATTTGCACTTCTGTTTAATCCAAATTAAGTCAGCGGCTCCATCAGGCCTTCAGGGCTTCAGGGCCCCATAAATACTAATATTTTAACACAGACCACAGATACATAAATGTAACATTTGTTTATTCAGAATATCAATGGTGATAAATTTGATTTAATGGTTTCAAGATACATAAATTAAAAGATTTTAAATTGTTTAACATTTATATGAAAAATTTTAAGGAGCTGGCAAGTTTACTCTGTAAAAGTTCAAGGAAAAATACTCATAGTTAGATTATTTTGTTACCATAGCTACAACCTGATGCTGTGAGTTTAATCTTTAAGTTTGAGCTCTGTTTGTTCACAAATACAAATGAGTAAACTGCAATGATAACTTCTTGCTTTTTAGGTCGGCCATTTAAATTACTTCCCCTCTTCCAGATTTTGCTAAAACACAGAAGCTGTTAGAGGTGCTGATGTTTTTAGCAGCAAGAGGGGCCCCTAAGTCAAATTCTGCTTAAGACCTCATACAGCCTTGGACCGGCCCTGCACGAGTTAAATTCGCTACACTGAGCAGAGACGTACAACAAACAGGAGATTTAATTTAATGCTGCTAATGTGGCTTTAGTAGCTCTCCCATTTCGTGTTTGTTGAGTTTTTAATAAGGGCCACAGAAACTATTTAGGCTGGTCGAGTTTCTCTGATCTCCCCTCTGCCGCGCACACTACAGTTATTCCTGCGGTTCACGTAGCGCTGCGCAACCAGAGCTAACACGGTTCGTTTTAAACTCTTATCTTGATCAAAAACTCTGGAAAGAAACATAATTCCTCACAGGGGGTTGATGTAAATAACCATACAGGTCAGCCTGTGTCCAGTGTGAGTGAAAGGAGGCGCGCGGGATCTGCACAGAGTTAAACTTCAAACATCCAGCTGCTGCAGCGCGCGAGGCGCCTGCAGCTGTGTGGTTGGTTCGGCTTTAAATGCATAAACTATAAACATATATTTTAGGAATAAATCTGTTCCACTAGTGAAACGCTCAGAGCAACAGAAACGCTTGCAATCCGACTTAAAAAAATAAATTAAAAAGATAGTGATTTAAAAAAAAATGTATTTCCTAATAACATAAACAAGAAAGGCTTAGCCTGGCGGTGGGGCTAGTAAAGCATTGCAGGCCGCCAGGCCTATAATACACTGGGGGAAACCCTGTGCACTTTGAGCTGCCTTGTTGCTGAAATACGTTATGAAAATAAACATGAGGGACTGATTAAGAATAAACATAAAAAGCCAGCTTGCAGTTTGCAAAGGCACACAAAGACAAAAATATTCACTTTTACATAGAATGTAGATTAAATAGTCCTGCCACAACAAAATTTAAGACCTGCGATTGGCATATTTAAGACCAGCTTACAATTTCTTGACTTAATGTACGATATATTTTAATGCCTTAATTTCAGAATTAAGACATTTTCAGGATGTGTCGACACCTTGTGTTAAAGCAGCAACCAGGTCAGCAACGCTAAAACAGCAACCAGCGCCACCACAGGACAGTAAACGGTAAAGACACAACAAAAAAGCATTTTTTATTTAGCAGCACCAAAATGTGGTGAAAGTATAGACTCGGGTGTTAAATATTTATTTTTTAACATCAATTTTATGATCATTTTGTTGGGAAAAACTGGTGAAAATCAGGTTTCTATGTGATACTTTGTGTTGGTTTACCAATTGAAATGTCAGTACCGCTTAGCCTGGAGCAATAAGCAATGAACCAATTTATCGCATGCTAAATAAATATGAGCTTGGTAAGTTTCTTTCTAATGATTAATATTTGAATATTTTTTGAAGGGCAGTTTTGTTTGCAGAGACATCATAATCCATTTCATTGATGGTTTCAGTTTTTCTCTCCGTTTTATTTATTGTTTTTCTTTATTGCGTTATATTCTGCTTATTTAAAACATGTTCCAGTTCCAGCCAGTTCCAGTGTTAACTGTTCTTTACAAAGTTTATTGGCCTTTGGTGAACTTGAAGTATTTTTGCCATTGTCAATGTATGCTGCTCAAAAATGGTCTCAAAATAACAATATTATCGTTTATCGCAATTGTTATTGGGGCATTTTATCGTCTAGCTAAATCTGCCATCGTGACAGACCTACCACACATTTTTGTAGTGGTTGTGCAAAAATAAAATCAAAATAGATGCTCATATATATATACATTACTGCATTAATCTATTGCCGTGTGAAACCAGATAAGTGGTGCTAGGTTTAAGCTATATACTGAAGTGAATGACGCTGAGGGTCATGAAGCTTCTTTAGCTCCAGAAATCCCACATCAGAACTAAAACGGCAGAGGATGCAGGATTATATTCCCTCTAAAGCGTCCATCAGTATTGTGTGCACTCTGAGGGAATCCCTTCTTACTGGATAAGTCTTAACTCCGTGTGGAACAGATTACAGCCTGCTCTTCTGTAAGACCCTCGCTAGGAAGTCAGCACAACCGGAGACATTTTTGACAGGATTACTTTACATGCAAATGCTTTGTACACTGACCCATAATGCAATTTCAGACAAGAAAAAGCAGGATTTACTGGAGAGCCGCAGCTGCGGAGGAACTCTATTCTACCGAGGAAGCTTTCTAGCTGATATGAACGTCGCCTGAGAGCTTTGTGTCCATCAAGTTTTGTTTTTTTTTCTTTCTAAAAGTACGTGAATAAGTGGAGAAAAAAAAAACTCAATTAACTCATCAATGCCTGCGGGAAATCCAAAGTTTGCCAGGAAGCCGGTTATCTGTTTGGCTTATTAGATTGCTCGCTGTCATCAGCTTCAGTGAGGTTGGCTGACTGTCGTCATCTACGGCGAGTCTGTTGGGCGCTGATTAAGAGTCCCTGTTTAATCTGTTGTAGCAGGACGGCCAATGGTATCCCTGAAAAGTTAGATTGGGAAAGGCGTTTTAGTCGGGCGCATCGGCTTTTTAATAGATAAGTTCCGGCAATCAAATCACATCGAACATTTCGTTAAGGATGTTCAACAGGGTGGCCGTGAACGCACGGCATAGAGATGGTGCAACTTTAGACTTAAAGTTGCAGAGACGCAAGTTTTCTTATCACCTGATTTTCTGATGTTACACAAAGTCCTGAGAGAAATGTTTTCATTTCCCTCACACCAGCAGAATATTAAATATTAATACGAATATTAAAATGCCACAATGTTTGTTGTCAGAGTGAAGGCTGCGAAGTTAGCAGTATGTGATTTCCTCTGGAGAAGTCAGTTTGAGGTGAGATTATGGGCTTCAGGTGTGGAGGTGAGTGCTTGAATCTATTGCAAGGCTCTTACTTTGAAGTAACTAAGGAAGTACTTGCTGAGTTGTAGTCAACAACACTGGATTGTAATGAAGAGAAAAATCATCCACCACTTGTAAGTTTAGTGTTTTCATGTGGCTGGTTTTAGAATATTCAGAAAATAAATTCAGAAGGACGATGACAGACATGATCTAAATCTATTTTGTTTATAAAGCATGTTTAAAAAGCTACTTGCTTAACCAAAGTTCTGTAAAGCATTAAACAGATCCAATAATAGAAATAATAAAATAGAACAAAATACAACAATAAAAACAATAACAGAGTTTCTGCAGGTCTCACCAACTCAAATTCAAGACTTTTAAGACCATTTAAGACCTGAAGTCTCAAACGTCGTCCAGCCAACTGGCGACAAATTTGCACTTACTGACAATAGATGCAAAAAAAGCTACCTAGCTAGCAAGGTTATAGCTAGCATGAACGGGTATATTAGCAGTGAGTCAGTGGTCAAATGCCTCCAGTCACAGAACACAATGAAGTTGTTTGAATGCAACTCAAACTCAGAAAAAAACCCAACAAAATATACAATATACGAGATGAAATATTCTAGTCAAGACAACATTTAACATCTGTGATTGACATAAAGAAGACTATCTTACTTTTTTAAAATGAATTTAAGACATTTTAAGACTTTAATTTTAGAAACACAAATTTAAGAATTTTTAAGGATTGGTACACAACCTGGGTAAAATGTAGAATAAAAGAGGAAACAACAGCAAACTAACTCACATTATGTCAAAACTCACTGAAAACAAATTTGTTTTTGTAAGAGAGAGAGAAAAAACAACAGGAAAATAAGTGCATCTAATGTTCCATGGCAACATAACTCCAGGGCTAGGTTGTAAAATCTAGATCTTCAATAGCTAAGTTTTACAACTATAGCTGTAAAACAACTTAAGTTTTACCACTTTAGTTGTAAAACAGTATAGTGGTTGTTTTACTTATAGTTGGGCAGTAAAGCAACTAAAAGGTTGTTTTACTGAGTTTCTTCACACTGGTCCTTCCTGGGCTGGAAAATTGTTTTAAAAACACAGCTGGAAATGCATTAAAATCATAAATACAGCATTGAGAAACACTTTTTGGCATTGGGACCATCGTAGGATTAGACTACTTCTACTGGTTTCAAGGTTTCCTGAAACATTTACTCCATTTGCAAAAAAAAGAGGATGAAAACATCTAAGATGCCATCTTGTTGGTTCTTATGAATCCATTATTGTGTATTCTCTTGTTTAGTTTGTAAGATGTATTATTAGACCAATAATAACCTCTGAATAAGAATCAGATTGATGTTTATTCATGTATTAATTACCTTAAGAGGTACCAGGTATGACACTTGATGCTACCATGTCACCACAGAGCAGTTAGCTTCTCATTTCATTTCCTTCATTTTGCCATAAATTATCATATGAAATGATACACAAGAAAAAGGAAAATGAACAGAATTCCTCAAAGATGTATTTAAACTTAGTCTTATATATATATATATATATATATATATATATATATATATATATATATATATATATATATATATATATATATATATATATATGGGGGGGTTTTGGCATTGCTAACGTAGCATATGTTAGCATAATGCTATCATTTACTTATGGTCTAACTGCCACAATTCGACTTCTTCCAGCTATTTTTCCTCAAGCTAAAGAGAAAAAAAAATGTTCCTGACAGGAGTTTTCTCTAAAGAGATTCTCTCAGTAACATCTTCTGCTTTCTTCCTTTTTTCTTCTGCCTTGTTGTTTCCCTCCTTATGGTCCCTCGGGTCAAACCACAGCAGATGAGCTAAGCTTGAGAAAATTCTGGTTAAGGGCTTGTGTTGGCAGCATCTCCCCGTCCCTGCCTCGCTCTGGCATAGATCTTTCCTCTCCTGCAGTGTAAGGAGTTTGCCCTGAATAATTGGATTTTTGGGAGAAAGAGAGTGGAGGCTGAAAAGGAGGTGAAGGAGAGGGAGATGGACAGAGGGAGACAAAAGGAAAGCTGCAGATGGATACATGTGTGGATGGTGACAGAGCGACTCGTTAGGGTTTTGTTTTTCCTTTTTTTTAAACTAAGAAAAACAGCAAAGGGAGTCGGTGTCTGTGTTTCCATTGATTACACAGCTGCAAAATTGGACATTTCACAAATAAATTTAGCTTTATTGGAAACAGGCAAATTTTGAAAAAACCACATTTTTCCATAAGTTTTGACGCTAGATGAGGTACTTCTTCAGCCATATCAAAGTTGGTGTATTTTGCAAAACTGCAATGGAAACACATTTTTAACATCACACAAGTCACATGATCAACAACAAGATGTTGCTACTGGCATAAATCACAAAGAAGAATACAACAGGAAGTAGTTGGAAGATAATGGACAGTATGTTTTTAATGACTTATCACCTGGGTGAACTTATTCACGTCTGATTTTAATTGTGTTTTTTTTTTTAATTTAACTTAAACACAGTAATTGTGAAATTGTGTTTTTTCAAAATAAGAGGGATATTTAGAAAGTTCTGAGGTTCCATTTGTAATGGAAATGCAGCTAATGCATCAAGAAGACAACTATCTCTGAAATCTTAAACCGACTTTCTGTTTTAAAGGACGGTAAGATGGTCAGACGACTTCAGAAACTAAAGTATTCCATTTCCTCTTGGTGGCTAAGCTAATGCAAGCTAATTTAATGATGTAACTAAAATAGAAATGGGAGCATTGCGGAGTTAGGAAAGTTAGGAAGCAAACTGGAAACAGGAAAAGACCTGAAAGTTGGTTGGATGTACTCTTATCCAAATAATTTTCCTACACCAAAAAAACCCCAATAATAATAATAGTTATGATTATTCTATGGTAACCAGTTCTGAAACAAGTTATAAACATTTGAATTATAAAGTTATAAACATTTTGTCAAACGCCATTATCAAAATCATAAAGCAAATATACATTAAATCTGTTCCAGTTATTAAGAATCCAAGGCAGATCTAATCAGGTTTGTTTTTAGCCTTGATTTAAAGGAACTCTGCGTTTTGCCAGTTTTTCAGTTTTCTGGAATTTTGTTTGTGTTCAGATGCTGGTTTTCTGAATGAGAAGGCCGCATTAGGAGGTTCTGCCGAAGCCGGCCGTCTCTCTGCGACTCCAATCAGAGCTGCAGCAAACGTCGCACGAGGATCCGCGTTTCATCTACTCAGGTTGTTACAATTGGACATTTAGTGACAAAAGATAATAATAATAATAATAATAATAATAATAATAATAATAATAATAATAATAATAATAATAATAATAATAATAATAATAATAGAGCAGCGGCGCAGATGTTTTCCACAGTATAATGACCCCTCTGGTACCCATTTGGAACAATCACACAAACACACACTGTCACAACATTTTCCGTATTAGATGCCTCATTATCTGTCGCCTCGCTTAATTTTGTCTGACTGCAGCAGGTCAAATACGCAAAACACAGAGAGAGGACGCTCCGACACGGATCCCCCTTTTTCACGCCGTTTACACAACTCACACAGAATCTGCATGAGTGCTGCGCATAATGAAGCCGTTGCTTAAACGACAGAAAGGAAGTCAGCTGACGCTCATCTGGATTGATAGCCTGCAGCTGTCGCCATGTTGTCTCGCAACATGTAAAATCAAAGCCATGAAATCGGAGTTGGATTTACATTTCTGTGGAAAACGTAGCTGCCTCCTTATAAGACACGTCTGATTTAGCTGCTCTGTTGTTGTTGTTTTTCTTTCTCACACTTAAACACACTGAAAATATAATCAAACCATTGAATCGGTGGGTTTAGTAAAGAAAAGCAAAGACAGAAGATGTCTATAAATTGGGGAAATACATTTTCAGGGTGATGTATGAGCTGGGACGTGACAAATCGGGCGCCTGGTATTATCCTAATTAATATAATTAATACTATACGTTGTTATGTTTGGCACACAGGCTGTAAAGTGAGTTGGTCTTTCTGCTGATTAAGTCTATTAGGGCAGAAACACTGCAGGCTGCAAATAATGAAGCATTATATGAAATCTCAACAACTTTCTCCACAACTAAAATAAATGTCTTTTCTCTGTTTTTCTCATCCTTTGCATCCTAAATGCATCTAAAGAAGCTCAAACTCACTTTATTGTCCCACAATGAGGAAACTCAGTTGGATGTAGAAACCAGAATGTTTGCCGGTTTCTACTTTCCGTTGCGTATACCAGAGTGACGGGCGGGTTTTTTCTGCGTCTTTCCACCGCCAGCCTTTCACACCGTAAACTTGTCCTTTTTAAGGAAACCCTAAATGACTGCCAGCTCTATTCGCCTCGCTGACTCCAATGCAAGACTTGCAGGAAGGTGACGAAGAAGCGCGTTTCTCCTCACGGGTAATGATTTCAGCAGCATTCACTCAAACGGAATACGTTCCAGCCGGCTGTCCTTTGTGGTGAGCTGAAACTAGCTGAATTCGGCTTTAAGTTTGAATAAAAAATAAATAAATAAAAATGTTTTGCTCAGAGGATGTTGGAATGTGGAGACACTCCCTATAAAATGTACGACTGCATTAAGAGTTTTCTGTTTCTGGTGAAGGAACAGGAGACGGAGCAAAGACAACAGAGAGGCTGAGATCCCGAAACAGCTCACTGACGATGACAATCATTGGTGTTAGCTGTGAGGCTGCCAACATAACACGCTAAATTGGAAATATAAAAAGAAAAAGTGTTTTGCTACTGATTAACACGATGACAACTAGATAACAAGGTCTAAGGGTATCACCTTTCACAGGTCAGGAAAAAGTCTTAACTTAAAAAAAATAGTGTGGAAGAGGGAAGTAGGTCAGTTATGCTAGCCTGACTTTGACAATCTTAACATGTAGATGTGATGCAGGATTCAGTGCGTTTCTGTTCAGCTAAAAAAAAAAAAATTTATAAAACCCACACACCTACTCTCTGATAGATCGTAGCAGCAGGTGTTTAAATGAGCTAATCAACCACCACTGTGTTCAGACGATCACTTATTAATAATCACAAAATAAAAACCTGAAAATATATTACTGAAATGGACTGAATGTTCTCTTCTTTGTGTGTGAAATGTTTTTTGGTGTCGAATCCTGACACACTAGTGGAGCTGTTGTCAGTCAGTTGCCATGGCAACCATCTCTGCGTTACGTAGCCGACAGAGAGTGCGGAAAAAGAATATTAACGGATTTGAATTGTTCGTCAATGTTTTGTTTGTGTTCTTTCGCTCTGCACTGAATTAATAACACCGATATATCTCCAGGTTTCATTCAGTGAACAGAACTGTTCTACTGAGGCAGCGCGGCTACAGATGACATGTAAAAGAATCGTCTTCTAGCACTCCGCTGTTCTGTGCAAAGTTCCCAGATACAAACAATAACATGAAACCTGTCTATATGGAAGACTTGAATTTATTTTGACTTTATAGTGGTGAATTGTCCAAGACAATGTCTTCAACTGACCGAGGTTGCCAAGTCCAACTTTGCGGCTGAATGAACAAAAAGCAGGAAAAAGAAAAAGAACCTGCTCACAGAACTGAGGCCCTCTGACCACCCATCAGTCTTTCCTTTACTGCCACCTTCTGTAGTTCCAACCACATTTCTTTGGACTGTCTGTGGTGTTACCTTTGCTCGTCTTTTATAATGAGGACAGTGATTCCATGGCAACCAGGAGCGATTGATTGTCTAGACTGTGCCGACATCAGCTGCAATCTTTCTTTTTTTTTCCAACAGTTCATCTGAGGAGTCGGGGCGAATGCATTGGTGGAATGGTTTCGAACAAACAGGTGCACCGCAATCTGCTCACCCGCCATCAAAAGACAGAACAAACCAAAGAGAGGACGACTGCTGAAAGATAAGAGACAGGAAAGGGAACGGAGTTTAACAAAGTCTGCAAACTTCCCCCCTGACTGTGGCGGGGTGGAACACAAAACATTAAAATCACACACAGCTCCATGGGGAACACCAGATATGTTAGATACCAAGAGCTTGTTTTATAGAGATGGTGTGTTTGAGGAAAATGGTTGGTGCAAATGACGGGAAGAAAACATGATTAGACAGAGTTAACTCTTCCCTGGAAGGGCCACCGTACTGACCTCAGCTTATTTATGCAGCAACAATTTATAATCTGAACTGCCATGTACGGTGGCCAGAAAGAATCAGCAAAACGCAAAAGCCACAATGCAGTAACAAAAGCAACAATGGAAGCTACGCTAAAGCTAAATTTATGCTAAGCTAAAAGCATAATTTCAGTAGGTGTGTTTCCATCACAAATGTGAGCTAAACTTTAGTCTATATTCCGCTAACATTTTTAAAAACACAATTTTGCAATTGAGGTGTTTTCATTAAATAAGAAACGCAATTAAAATCTCATGTAAGTACGTTTGTTCAAGTGATGAGTCATTAAACATGCCGCATCATCATCCTACAACTACTTCCTTTTCCTTTTCTTCTTCAAGGTCTGTGCTCATGTTGCACATGGGACGTGAAAAACGTGTTTCTATCGCAAGTTTTACAAAAAAAAAAACTATTTCAATATGGCCAAAAAAGACTTTTTTTTTGTAACTTTTATTTTTTAAATTGGCATGAATTTCGTTGTCCTTGTGACAATGACAATAAAGATTTATCTTATCTTATGTTTTCATTAGATGAATTTATTTTTAAAATGTAAAATTGTGCGATCATGTGGTCAGTGGAAAAACAGCTAGTTAGTTTTTGTTGACCTTTCTGAGCCACCGTAGCCAGGACTGACTTTACTAGTAACTTGACATTTTACACACTTTAATATCTCATGTAAGTGACTAACACAATTAGTGCAGCTAGTCCTGGTAACTCTAAATAGCAGTTACCGTGAATCCGCAAATACTTGAGACCGGATGTAAGAGCACTTAGTGTAATTGCTTATTTTAATGGTTCAAACACCAAATATACTTTTATATGAATAAATACGCACAATGGAACTCGTCTTAGCACTACTGTCGAAAGTAGTCTTCCTTATTTCCGCTCTTGGCCAATCAGTGCTAAGGAAAATAAATGGAGCTCCTGGATTTGTTTGTTTGCAAATGGCATTAAATGAAGAGTGAAGTAGCCTTTTGTCTGGGTAGCTCAGCTTCCCCAAGCTGAGAAAAATCTTACTTCTAAAAAGTAAAGAAAAATCAGACGTCCAAATATATGGACTTCTGGAAAATATTGAGAGTTTACAGATTGCCAGTGTATCAGATGCTGAATGTTATTTACTTAAACACTGAATCTCTGCACACCACTGAAACCCACAGCATGTACACAACACTATAGAGGATATATTTTTTGGGGGGGGCATTGCATTATTATTTTATACAATTTGAAGTCCTTAAATTAAGAATATTAGCAGACTCCACTCGGCTGAATTTGTTTTCATTGAAGAAAACCAGTTGATGGACTTGTTGCTCTTTACTTCACCATCTGTGCTACAAAGTGTCTATGTGAAGGCTCAGTAGCCTCAGGCTGGTTTGTCTTCTTTATGCTTTTCTAATTAAAATGTCAGTAGTTCTGTTCTGGCTTCACACTGAAGTGCTCATCGATTCTGTAGACTCTGAAATGAAGTCAGAGCCATTTCTGTGGAGCATTTTTAGATCTGTTTCAATTGTCTCAATTACAGTCTTGCCGTTACATCCATCCTACTCCACCAGTTGTACTCTGTTCCTCTGAGACATTTGCCAGGAATTCAGCCAATCTTCACAATATAAGCTTAACTATAAGACCAGCTGGAACAACAAAACATCAAACATGGTTATTACAGTTCAAGCCTCCATTCAGTTTTTCATAGCTGGTTTTGAGTTTAGAACGATTGCAGAGATTAACCTGACCATCAACACGAAGCCTGGTGGCTTTTCTTTCACATTCACATCAAAAAGAGTCTTTCAGTTCCTGCTCCTCTCTGTATGAAAGATATTGATTTTTGACAGATTTCTCCTATGTGTGTCTACGTTCCAGTGATCTTCATAAAACAGCTCAAATGTAGCTTTCCAAGTAATTCCACTCGATTCAAATCTCGCTCCATTGGGCTTTGGGTTTTGTCCTGTTGAGCCAGTTAAGATTTAGAATTTCAACCGGGCCAATCGACGAGCAGAAGAAGTAGTGAATGACGACGTCCATTTTCTGCACTGTTTTAGAGTCGTACTCTGCCTGTAGCTTTAGCAATGACAGCGGAGGAAGCTAACGAAGCCGTTCAGTTCATGTTGGCCACGCCTCAAAATATTGAGCTAACATTAACCGCCGCCTCGTTCGCCTCAGCTATTGTCTCTTTGAAACGGAGGATGGTTGTTTACAGCACAGCCTATTTCCACTGAGCTTCAAACGCCACGTTAGCGACTGGTTAAAATGTAAAACTTCAACACAACCCACGGCTCCTGGAAGCCATCGTTTCTTGATGAAGCAAAGTTTGGTACAAGAGGCTGCTTTCTACCAGGCTGCCCAATGACAGATAAAACAGAGGAAGTTATCTGCTAAAGAACTGCTCTCTCTCACTCTTTCACAGCCTGAAAGCGTTACAATAATGTCTCAAAATGTTGTAGAAAGAATGATTAATGATTTCTTACACCTTTTGAGGACTCTGACATTATTTGGAACACTCCACTGATGCAGAGAAAATAAAAATAAAAAATTACAAACTGGGTCAAATTTAAAACGTCATCGCCTCCAGGAAGCAATCGTTCCTCAACAACCGGGAACCCAGACCCTCTGAACGAAGCGAAGCGTAGAATAAGAGTCGGGTTTTTACCAAGCTAGCTAAAATGTACTCTGATCTTTCAATCGGTTGCTGTATTTGTGCTCAGGATGGGAAAATATTTCAACACCAATATGCGTTGTTCAAACTTTCTCAGGCTGATATACTGATGTTACCAGTCGCACTTAGATGGAGGCTTTATTAACTTGTCGACATGTAATATGAAATGACATATGCTTTCATTTTGGGCTATCAGAGTAAAGGAGGTTTTTAGCTGTAAATGTTTAGTGATGTATAAGCAGGTTTTCACAGAATTTATGTTCCTTCCACTTTCATGGGCCAGAAAAGTAAATAAAAGTCAGATGGAAATATTATTTTTGACAACCTACATGCTATTTCAACAAAAAATAATAAATAAAAAAGCTAAGATTGCAGTTTCATTGAGGTTGTCTTCTTGCTCTGTTTTAATCTGTTTAGCCGTTTTCGTGCCATTTCTCTCTCTCTAAGCGTGAATATGTTCGTTTTCTATCTGATTACTGATTTTCTGCTTGATAGCGTCTTAGTTGAAACCAAGCCATTGTAATTATACTTATTATAGAAATGTAGTGTTTGTCAATCCAAGAGATTTTTTTTCCCTCCCCTTCTGTGTCCTTCAGGGTCGTGTGTGCTGGATGTTCCAGACACAGTGGATAATTCCAAAATACTTTGTTATGAACAAAAAAAAAAAAAAAGAAGTCTTACACAACCAGGCAATTTAACAATGACAGAAAGAGACAGCAGTGTGTACGGAATACTGATGGAGCTGATAGAAACATAACGGCGCATTAAAACGCCTCAGACAGACAGGAGAACAGAGCTATGACCACTGCAGACCAGGCTCAGGTGGTTAAAGAGAAACCACAACGGTGTCCTAATTACGCACTAATTTATTGGTGAAATATCAGCAGGATGTACTGGAATGCACAACAAAATTTAAGAGCAAGATCCCACTTGGTTTAGATTGACTGGCAACACATGATCATCTTTGTTTACATATTAAAACTGCCATACAGCGTTATTTAGCTGAGCTAGCATTTTGAGAAACAGGTTATTGGATGTCTGAACATGAAGAAAAAGGGGAATGTTGTGGAACATCGAGTCCCATCGCGTCTTTTAAGTGTCTCTGCTGCTTTTGATGTGTTTTTTGTTCTGATTAGTGCGTGTGTGCTGGGATGAAGGGCGTGGCATTCACACTGAGGCACACGAAGCAGAAAGCTGTTTCAGCATCCTTCTTTGTTAAACACAAACATTAGCTTCACACTCATTTATCTCCGTAAAAAATAAAAAATCAACATAAAAAATAAATAAAATTACAAGAATCAAATCGTAGTAGTACAACTTTATTCTCATAATTTTATTTATTTTGTACTATCACATTATTATTATAACATTATGATAGCAAACTAATTATTTTGTTCTTGGTTATATATGCGCGTTTTCTCTTGTAATACTGGTTTAATTGTTTTTAAAAACCCATTTGAAATGCAAAAATACAAAAACTTTTGCCTTGCAATATTATGACTTTTTTCTCATATTATTTTTCCTTTGTCCTATAAAACTGGTCAGTAACTATACCAAGTGTTTTGATTGCCATTGATTTTTCTAGAAGGGTATAATTAATTTTCAATATGACAATTCTTCATAAAGAGAGTGTCTTCAGTCAGAGGCTTCTTCAAATTCACAGTTTGTCCTTGTCGCTGGGACTCTTACATTTTAAACCTTCCAGTGTGTGTCTTAGTGAGCTTCTTAGCTGCACTGGCCATTCTCTCTGTCCTCACTCCACCAATGATTCCATTCAATCCTATAATTAGTCGAAGCGCAACAAGCTGCACTGGCAGAAGAAAAATGTGCTCCGCAGTTCCACGAGGTTCCGACGTTCCCGAAGTTAAATGAACTAATTGAGGAGAGCCAGGAGCTCCTTTTGCTTGGGAGATCCAGGATTTAATCAGCTCCCATCAAAGCTGCTAACTAGACGGTTCCAGCTCAGTTCACTCCAATCACAACAGCATTCAAATGGAATGACTAATTTCTCTTTTCAGCTGGTGTTTCTTCTTCTGAATCCAACATTATCCACAAACTTGAGTACAGAATGACAAGTATGTGATTTGGGAATCTTCACGGTTCGGGGCATAGAGGAAGCCAGCCAGGAAATTTTTTGTGGTTTCCATTTTTGGAAACCACTAGCATACAACACTATTCAGCCCCAACAAACACATGTTTGAATAAAACAATATATCAGCTCCATTTAAAACATTAGCGCTTAATTTGGTAACTTTGTAAACTGAACTAAGAGTGGCTTTCTTTAGGCTGGAGTAAAACTCCAGGTATGTTTTTGATGAGGGAATAACATTAGAACAAGACATAAAGCTCTAAGTCAACTTTACATAATATTTAATACAATTTTATTTTGTTATTATAGTTCATCATTTAAAAAGGTATATTTATATATTTAATGGAATGTGTATTAGTACATTTATTGATTTCATATTACATTCACATTTAAACATCTTATGATCTGATTATTCACTTAGTTCTTTTTTTTTATTTTGCCACTACATACACCTCAGGGGTCAAATCATGATGACTCTTTTGACCCTCCACATGGTGTCTCGTGACCTCCCGAGGGGTCCCGACCCCCTACTTTGGGAAACCACTAGTTTAAAGGATGGATGGATGTTCATGTTTCTGATAAGTTGTGTTCATTTAGCTTTTCTGTTGCCTGTGTTCTAACTTTGCTACACCACATTACATTCATACTAACAAAACTGTTTTTCTAATTTTGCATTTATGTTTATTTTTAAAAAAAAAAAAGATTTATGATAACTAGATTATCACTCATATTACCAGAGCAGCAATTCTCTCAGGGGTCGGGTTAATAATAAAGCAGGAGTGTGATATTATCACAGAGGACGCTTCCTCTGACCCGTGCCTCTGCTGTGTCAGCTTAGTTCCTGTGCGTTTGTTTCTAATACCTTGTGGAAACATTTTCCTGACATATACTACGTTGTGGGGACCCACTGCTCCTTGTGGGGACCGAAGTCTGGTCCCCACAAGGGGAAACGCTGTTTTTGGGTCAGGGGTCAGATTTAAGACTAAGGTGTGAATTGAGTTTTGGTTAGGGTTAGGTATGTAATGGATAGGGTTAGGATAAGGGTAAGGGTAAGATTTAGGCTGTAGAAATGAATGGAAGTCAATGGAAAGTCCCCGCAAAGATAGCTGTGCAAACATGTGTGTGTGTGGGGGGTGAGGGGGGGTGGGGGGGTAGGAGTGTGCGTGCGTGGGTGTGTGTATGGGTAGATGCTAAGTGTCATTAGCCCAAGGTCCTAGCCTAAAAGCATAATTACTGCATAGTTGGCAAAAAAATACTTTATTTAGATAATAAATCATCTGGGACCATTATGGAGAATAAAACAATTGCTAGGCCGAGAACATTTTGATTGATCAGAAAAAGGTTTTTAACTTTTTGCCAAGTCATGCATCTTGTCTATATCTAACCATTTTGTTCTTTACTGCTGTATTTTTGGCCAATAAACAAAGTGACTGTGATTTTTTTTTTTTAACATTTTATAAAGACTGTTACCATTTTGTTAAAGTTTAATATATGAGACAGAATCTGTGAAAGGTTTGAACGCCTTCAGCTCCTCCCAGAGCTACTATTGTCATCTGAAGAAATGCACCGCTTCCGTTCAGAAACAACCAATCAGAGCCAGGAGGCTTAACGCTATCAATCAATCTCATGTTCTCATTGCTAAATATGCTAATGGCGGAGAAACACCTTACTGTTCCAGGAAAACAATCGTCATCAGTGACTATGCTAACTAGCCTTAGCAATTGTGGCGGGCTGTGTTGAAGCAAAGGCTTCAAATCAAACTGGACCTTTACCACACTAAAGAGATTTCAACCTTAACAAATGTAAAGATATTTATGTAAATGTTATGTTATAAACCATTAAAATAAACGCAGAGTTGGAAATATTATGCTTACAGTTTGTACACCTAAAATATTATACTTGGTTTTTAGAGCTTAGAAATACAAAAGGAGGTAGAGATTCTGAGAACAAACAGAAGATAACATTGTTAAGTATGGAAGGAAATGATACAAAAGAAGGGTGAAATGGGTGAAAAGTGGAGTTTCAGGAGCTCAGTGACTAATACAGGTTATCTGTCCTCTAATCTGTCCTGCCTGACCTGAGAGGGTGGGAATCGGCTGAGAGAGCTTATAAGGAACAGGAGGAAAGTTCGCACCCTCATTGCTGAGAGCAGAGAGGGAGATACTCAGACATCCACTTTCAAAAGCCAAGCCGGGAGGATATGGTTTGAGATGTTAGAGGAGGATTTGAGTCTTTGAAAATGTAATGGAAAAGGGAAGAGGGGTACTTACAGTTTCATTTGAACTGAGGGAGAAAAAAAACCTCAGCAGAGGGGAACAGAAAAGCTACACATAGAAACAAATTCAGTTTGGTTAGATTTGAGCTGTTCCTTTGCTCAGGGTGGAATGATTACGCAATTTGTACAATGAATTTTAAAGGTTTGAGTAAATTTATTACAGACATTCTTTGAAATTAGCCACAAATACACACATCTACTCAGTGATATTTGAAGCCTTCTGGCATACAAATGGCTGGACCTAACTTTAAAGAGTGTTTTCACACCTAATAGTCTGGTAGAGTCGGTTCAATTGGGGATCAAATTTGCAACATTTGTTAAAACATTTTCAGTTGCTGTGGCTTTCTTTCACATTCCACAGTGCTAAACGATCCAAACTAATTGAAAAACCTGTTCACCCCTCACCTGTGGTGGCGCTGCACCAACAACCAGAGATCCAAACACCTCAGAAGAAGACACTGAACACAACTTGTTCCTTTAAAAACGCAAACAAAAATGGCGTTAAATTTTAGCAGTTGCAGGATTTTTTTATGTCTTTGGTAAAAGACCACAATAATTTTCTTCCTCCACCGCTAGAATAGCACGTTTGTTTTGGTTGTACTTACCCAGAATGCCCTGTGCTATAGAACACTTCCTAATTTTGGAGTGGTCTCGAGTTCACTTGTATCCACACCAGAGTTCAACCAACTAGAGTTTGATTAAAGCGGACTTAGAGGGGCTGGTGTGAATGCAGCGTAATACATTTACCAACAGGACTGAAGTTGGGATTTAATGGTAGTAACATATTTTTGAGATCACTGTCCCAGTTTTGTCCATATTTAAAAATTTTTTATCTGATTTGAGCCCCTTTCACAAAACATTTCAAGGCAGAATTAAGTTTCTGTTCTCCTGATTGCAAGTGTTGAGTAAACGGAACGATCCGGCAACGGCTGTTGAGGTCAACCCACCGCTGTTACGCCATAAGCAGACTGAGATGTACAGGGAAGGCAGAGGGAGAGATTGTAGCGATGATGTGAAGACTTATGCATAGTGTGACCAGCCCATTGTAGGATTTAAAATAGCATAAAGGAATTTGGAAGGGAAGGGACGAGTAAGAACATCCATCATCTCCAGCAGTCACTAGAGACAAGGCAGGGTAAGTCCTGGACAGGTCGCCACTCCATCACATCACAGGGCAACACAGACACACTCAGGACAAACAACTGTGCACACGCACTCACACACAAGGACAATTAAGCCAACAGTCATGTTTTTGGACTGTACGAGGAAGCTGGAGCACTTGGAAAGGACATTGCTTTGAAAAGATTGCCGTGGATGGACTTCCAGCACAGATTTCATGTGTAGTCCATACTACGCAACACCTCTCGTCATTCCCAAATTCATATGCGAAGTTGGGAAAGAAGAATATAGATATTGCCATTTGTGCTTCTGTCAGCAACTTCTTAAGCTTCTTATAAAAGAGTCTTCACTGTTGACGGTCACCGGTGTTTCAAGTTCAGGGAAGCTTGATCTTTGCTTGTTCCTCTTTTGTTTCTCAACTTCCTGGCCAATTCCATTTTATCCGAGAGGGATGGTCTTACAAAAAGGTTTTTAAAAGTGGTAACACTGGAATCTGCAGTTGCTTAGAAATAGTTCCAAAATCTATAATCGTCTTTTTTTTAGTTCATTTTAGATGTCTCTTGGACTTGTCCATTACCCTGTGTAGTTGTAAACCAAAGCAACTAATTCAAGATTTTTGTCAAGCTCATTGGACTTAACCATGTCAAACACCGTCAGCCCATAATCTGTCGTTCACGTCTGTCCTATCTTCCATTTCCATATGTTAAACCAGTTCATTTCATAGTGCAACACTAACTTTGTATGTGACTGCTCTTGTTTCACCTTGGTATTATAAATCACTGCTTTAATCTTCTTGCCAGTATTACTTCTTATCTCTGCAAAACCAGAACTGATTCCATCACTGATTCTATGACTTCTCTCTCTACTGTCTGACTACAACTTATAATTGCAAACCTTACATTTGGTTCTACTTCCAATGCAAGCCTTGAAAATACACATTATTCAGACTTTAAACTGTCTCAGAAAACATTCCTGGCTATTGGAGTGAATGATTCGGGGGGGTTCCATTAGGAATCTCGCTTTTTATAGTCAAACCCTTTAAAATCATGAATACAGAACAGAAGCGAGTGTACGAGGCAGGATGCTGCCCCTCAAAGTGAAAAATGAGATGCTCCTGTTTCCCGCGTTTGGCTCGCTCTCTCTCCTACATATTGTTCATTGGCGTTCCCTCGCCCTGTGATGATGCGGTGCACCACAGTGGAAATGAGTCCCTGATTGTTCTGGAGTTTTAATCCTCCAGATTTATGTAGCCCTGAACAGATGCACACATGGAGGAGCCGCGCTCATTGTGTTGCATCTGTTCGACGGATCAGACTGGGAAGGGGAAAGATGCGGCGGGGATCAGCTTGACAGCCAATCGGAACCGGAACATTTTTAAGAAAACTGGAGTTTCCACCAAAGACACTCTGCTGCCAGTTGACTCTTGTCCTTATTCCCATACTGCTCTGGATGCTTTGCTAAATGTGTGTCTAATTAATTCTTGACATTCAGAAGCAAAGGAATAAAACGATTGTGGGCAACATAAAGGCTGTGACATGGATTGATGAATCAGTTGACTCTAATCTCTGGGTTTAAACAGCTCTTAAGGGGCTAAAAATACAAAACAAAACAAACAGAGATTGCTCTAACAATATACAGTGTAGAACACAGCAACCATTCTAGACTGTAGAACGGTTGCTGGCTTACCAACAGCTGTGTCAAAATACTCTATCTTGGCAGAGAGGGTCTGCTGAGGTCTGTTCCCAGAATAAAGTGACTTTGCATAAATGAGCCATCAGTGCGCCACCTGTTTTTCTTTGGACCACTTTGAGGAGGTGCACATATACAACTAGCCGCTCTAAACAACAAATCCCCCACAAGATTTGAGATTTTAGAGATACTCAGAGTCATTCATGTCTTTGTCAAAGCCATTTCTCAATGAAATACAACTTCAAGAACTAATTGTTCACTCAACACCAAGACTGCCCCGTCCTATGGCACCTGTGGTTATATGAGCAGCTTTAATTATCCATGCCGTAACTTACCAGATGTAAGGTAATTCATGTTGATATGATGTTCTCACTTTGAGCTGCCCAGGAAGCTACTGTGGCACAAACACTGCAGCTGTAAGAAGACTACTTATGGGCCCACAGCGACTTCAAACACTTGATTGATGGAAACCTCTTCAACTGTCCCATAGTTAGCATCCAAGTTCGAGCAATGGCAGTTTGTAAAAACCAGTGGGATTCTCCAAAGACAGCTTTGTCTACTCTACACAAAGCTCTGTCGCAGCACACCGGCTTGCCATGTTTCTACTGAGGCGTCTTCAGATAAAGTTTCCAATAAAGAGTGTCTCCCTTGGGTAGAGCTCAGGGAGGCTGTAATTACCTTCAGCTCTTCAAACTCTGTTGTTGGGAATTTACCGGGGGGGGGGGAACAGACACACCGAGAAAAAGTGAGAAAGCTGACACTTTGCTTCTCTTCGTACCACTTCGGCTAATGAAAGACTGCAGAGGAGGACTTTGTTTATCAAGCTGGAAAAGGGCTGTCTGTTTATGTGGCGCGCATTAGGGCAAACATGCCGCCTACTCATCAAACCTGAAAAGATCCGCTCTTCAGTTTCATTTCATATTGTGTCGACTCGCAGACTCCCAGATCTGCTCAGACGTCAGATCGTGTCACTGCCTTAGAATAAAATGTCAAAACGTATCGGCTTCACGGAAAGTCTCGGATGCATTTATTTTGCATAAGTCGTGTTGTTTAAAGCAGCACTGCATGCGTCTTTTGGAATTACCTTACAACATAATTTTATGCCTTTCACTGTTTATCATAACTGTTTTTTATAGTTGCATCTGTTCTTATTGAGAAAATAAGAACAGATGCTGTGTTTTACAAAACAAGCAGGAAGTTACAAAGAACGTCGAGTGAAAAGTCTTCACTGATTCGATTAGTACAAAAGTTTTAGTGTCTTTTCATTATCGTTTTTGCATACACAAACCTAGAAATGTACAATTGGGTTGAAAAAGACAGCAAAACCCAGAAAGTCAAAAGAATTGAACCCCCAGGGACTTTTTCTTACCAGAACGAATTTCAGATCAATGTTTGGTGGAAAACTAACTCTGGACATTAACATATACAAACTACCCCCCACCTTGAAACATGGTGATGGCAGAATCATGGTGTTGGAATACATTTCTTCTGCAGGGACAGATGGTCAGATGGAAGATGGATGCAGGATGATCCTGAAGGAAAACATTTTGGAGACTTCAACAAACTTTATAGACATTCAACAGAGCTACAATGGGTTGGTTAAGAGACAAGCACATGTACAGTATGTGTCAGAGTGACCCAGTCAAAGTCCAAACCTACTCTCCATTTTGCCTGAGCATGAGCTTTTATGTCTAAGAATGGGCAAAAGAAATCAGTTTCTAGACTGAAAGCAGGTAGAGACATGCCCCTACAGGCTTATGCCTGTCACTGCAGCGTAAGATGGTTCTGTAAGGTAGTGACTTAAATTCTTAATACAAACAGACGATACTTTTATTATAATACGTAAATAACTTTACACCATTACATCTAAATTATGTTTTGCTTGGTCTTAATAGATATTTGTCATGTGAAATACAGGGAGGGAGTCTCTGACATTTTTCCCAGGTCAAAGCAGTTCCTGTCCTCCAGGACTGAAGTTCACAAGAAACCTGCTGCACTTCCAGATCTCTCTTCTCCTCAGTTTAGTTTTGAATCTCGTAATATATTTGTTTCAGGAAGCTAGTTCCACCTTCAATTTGGCTCTGGTTGGTAGTAGATGCAATAAAAAAAGTTTTATATGGATTTGTTGCCCGATAAAGGGTTGACCACAAAAAGAGCAGCCAGCTGAATCATTTCCCAGACCTTACATGCTAATCAATGCACATCACTCCATATACTCAATGAATATGTGATGCAAGCAAATGGTTATGTAGGAGATTTAGACCATAGGGTCGTCCCAATCTGGTGTAAAAAGGGCCTTATAAGGTAATTATTTGTAGCTTTTATACATTTTACCATTGGCTGTAGCCGATTCCCAGCCACATCTAAACCCAGGAGACCTAAAACACCAAGTGCTGTTAAATATTTGGGACCTAAAGTGCTAAAATCTCATCATGCTGAAATCTGACACCTGAGCAAAGAGCAGCCCACATTTTCACACATTTAAAGTTCACCCTCTTTAACAAATGGCACGTACCAAACAGCAGAACAGTGACTGTCAGCTTCAGCTGTGAGTCATTATATTTACAAACCAGGCTGCCTCACCTTTCAGATAAAGCTTTGTATCCAAGATCCTTCTGAATGCTAAAGTGTATTCTGAGAGGTGAATCTCCATCTAGATAGAGATTAACAGTCAATCAAACACACACACACAAGCATACACAGAATAACTGTGATGGTTCGTTCCTCTGAGTTTTGTCAGAAGAAAGACTTCCTCAGTCTCTTATATCAATACCTGAAATTGACATACCTCATGTCAATACCTGAAATACTATAATTGCCTGTTTGGTGCTTCACCAACAAGGAAATCCTGTCAGCAATTAGAAAATGTTAAAAAATTATTGCTTTACTCATAAGCAAAAATGTTCAATTATGACTGATCGACAGAAAGCAGCTGCATGTTTGAACAGATTTTGTCTGGGTGGATCTGAAGATTGATCCTTAAATGGGTAATCTAGTGTAGGAAGAATAGATCCAGGCTCCACTGCAGTATCTGACCAACTTAGACCTCTTCTATATGTCATATGGGAAGGAAGGAACAGCTTTCCCTATCTGTTCCAAGGCAAAGATACACACCATGTTTGTGACAGAAGCTGATACACTGGACAACAGACCCTCCTGTCGGCGCTCCTGTATGTACAGGTAAGTCAATCTCCAACAGTAAAGGCATCATCAGAATCAGACCAGTAACACTTGATCATATTCGTAGCACTGGCACCGATATGTGATCTACATAGTGTCCCTTCATTTCTAAGTTTTTGCCATTGAATGTTTTTTGACATGTTCAAAATATCTATTGTAGCCTGACTTAGCTAGTGATCGAATTGCTTGAATTGTTACTTAGACCAGTGGTTCCCAAAGTGTGGGGTGTACCCCCTGGGGGGGGGCGCAGTGCCATTGCATGGGATGAACAGGAAGTAGTATGGAAGAATGAAAAAAAATAGTTCACTGGTTTGTAGTGTTTTGTTGCAACCTGAAGTGTGAAATAAACTTCAGTGGAATTTGAGAACAAAATGTATGTGAAGGTTTATGTCTGGTTGAACGATGTGTGAGCCCAGTTGATTTTCCTTTTCTTTTTTGGGAGGGATTTTATTGTAATCCATAGGGAGACCCAGAAAATCTTTGGGTACCACTGACTTAGACAAAGCAGCATTTACTCTAACATTTAAAACACGAGGCAGGAAGTAAGGAATGAACAGATGGAAGGACAACGGCTGAAAGAGCAAATGGGCCATAAGAAGGACCGTCAGAGGATTAGAACTGTTACGTCTTCTCCTAAACCCAAGTTAAGAAGTTAACCTCAACTATAGCCCTAATTTGTTGAAAATTTCACCAACACACACACACACACACACATTCTCTCAGACAGAGACAGACACATGTGTCCACAGAGATTTGTATTTGAAGGTTACAGGTCAGCTTTGCTTGTCTTTGTTTTTGCCTGTTTTGTCATTGGATGTAGTGCCACATGCCTGGACCCAGCAGTTTGAGGTAACACCTCTTTTTTTCCTCTGACTACAGTTAAGCTCCATTGCACTCATTCATTATGATCAGCCCCCAAGGTTTCCAAATCCCCCCACTTGAAGCGTTTTGCAAACTCATTCAGCATTAAAACCCTTTCAGAGCTCCACTATAGTTCTTTTCCAATGTAAGCAGCAATAGATACAAGTGCCTGCTAATTCAACATAATGTCCTAAACTCGTGCACACACAGGGAGGCTGTGTGACTCTTCACACACCGCAGCAGTAGATGGCTGATTAGACTTGAATGAGTACCATCTGCAGTGCAAAATGAAGCAGGGAAGACCCACACTGAGTCCAGCTGTACTGCTCAGTGCTACAGAATGGGCTCTTTGGTCAAAATGCTAACAGTTTTGTCACGATCCGGCCGCTCATTTACGTGCCAGTGACCGGAGTCTCTCACACCAACATTTTTTGAAATCTGGCCTCAGAGTTCAACTTTTCTGTGACACTCCCTGTGGACGTGTGAACACTCTGCAGGTGAGAAAGCGAACATGACCACAACGCAGGCTGTAGTGGTTATTGTATGAATTCACAGGCAGCTAACCACAAAAACAATGGCGGATGGCATTGTGATGCATTTTGCTACTTAATCTGTTCAGATTAGCCCAATTTCTGATAAGGAATACATGTCTTACATAAACACTTTGGTCATGAGACAGAGATGAGTTACTGTATACAGTAGTTGTGTTTCCATTCACCATAAAATTGTGCAAATTGAAATTTAAAAAAATAAACCACCTTAATGGAAACAAGCCAATTTTGAAAAAAACATGTTTTTCATTAAAAGGTTTTTGCGCTACGATGAGGCGGTTTTTCAGCTGTAACACAGAACAGAACTGCAATGGAAACAGTTTTTTCACATCACGAGTCACATGATCAACAACTGGATGTTACCACTGGCGAAAACCATGAAGAAGACGACAGGAAGTGGTGGGAGGATGACGGTTTGTTGGGTTTTTTTTTTTTAACAATGAGCAGCTGGCTCCACCAGAGCTCTCACAGCATCACATATTCATAAAATGTTATGCGTCATTCCAATGTGCTAAATCCATACCTGTTCTGTAAAATGGCCGACTACGATTTCCCCCAAACGCTACATAAGTAGTCACTCCTAAGTATTGTCGCCCCAACGCCTGAATAAAACGCCAATGTCTCCTCTGATTGGCTGTTAGATGACGAGCGCTGGCTCCATGACTGAATTATAAACATATCTCATGTAACTGTTTACATTCATCACTGTCAGGCGTTTTACTGAGTAATCACGAATACGGTCTGTGATTTTACATTAATTTCTTATTCATTTCAAAACATGAAATTGTGTTTCTTCAACATTAACAGGAAACAGACAAAGATTTGTGCACATTTATAATGGGAATGCAGCTAGTGAGACGGAAGCTAAGGGTCAAAAGCGCATGATTGTTGGATGACATGCTAAAATCACAGCGCCATCTAGTGACTATAAATGCCTTGGCGGTGCCTGGATCTTCTAAACGAGGAGCTTTTCCCCCAACTAACATCTGAAAATACCTGCAGCGATGTTGCGTAAATGTAGCCTAAAAAAACCCACAAAAACATTCACAAATCGTCATTGTTCATAGCTAACAGAAAGGTCACTATACAAATTATTTTAGACTAAATGCACAATACTGTCATTGTAGAGTTTTCAGCAACCGTATTATCTAATGTTTTGGAGATGACTTTTATGAAAAGGAAAAAGAAAACGCTCTACCTCAGTCACCAGGAGACCACTAAAGTATTTGTTATGTTTTGAGAAGAAGTACCCCCAGCTCAGTTAATACTGGATTCTCCAGGCAAACCTTAAAAACAAAATATTATTTTTACCATTACAGACGACCTAGTGATACCAGTAACAAAGGTTGAGAGCCAATAATAATTTAAACACTGATAAAAGTTTTGGGTTTTTTACTGGCATTAGCACCTTCCAACCTTTATAACCTTCTCCATCACAGCAGTGGGTGAAAACAAATTCAACCCAACTTCATGAATTATGGGTTTTTGTAATGAATAGTGAGATTAAAAGAAAGGATTAAGAGGATATATTCCAGCCTTGGGTGCAGGTAGCCTTGGCTAAGAAGCTCTTAGAAGAATAAGGTGTTATCCATAAATGAATAAGAGATTATTAGTGTAAGCACATGAGGGTGTAAACAAGCTTTACATAATGGAGGAGTGGGAGGACGCGGACTTACAAAGCAACACTGCCGGTGTTAAATTCTTCAGAAAATGACGACCGAAGGAGAAACTTTAGGAGAGGGATCGCTAATGAGGAGATGAGTGGATGGCGTGACACGCCTCAGCGCTTCTTCGCCTTGCATCTCCGGGAGGTTTCAAACCCGACGCCACGACTTCAGCATTATCAGGGACAGGCGCTGCGCCTGCCTTACAAAACACAAACAAAGTACCGCCATGAATTATGAATCAGCATGAATAAACATGAGCAAACGTGACGACAGCAGAGGTTTAAAGTGAGCCACAGGTAAAGGGCAGGCGGCGTGAATCCCCACTACAGCTGATGACGTTCAGAAGTGTTTGAACTGATTTTCATTTGCACATTTGTTCTCCATCTGCTGTCTAAAAAACAAGCTATGCTTGATTCTATAATGGGTTTGAAAGCTGCTCTAATAGAGGCTGTTTTTGTTTTTTACATTATTCTAAAAAGTAAACAAATACATACCATATAAACTTTGGTTTATTACATGAGCAGAAAATAGCTAGCTGATGCAAATGAGTGTTTTTCATAATGGACTATTAAAATAGACTCATGCCTCTCACATTAAATTATTACCTTAACGATGCATAAAATATTCACAGGTAAAGATGTCTAAACTGACAAAAGTTTCAGCACAACAGATCAGAACCGGTTCTGGTTCTGGTCTGCACTCGGGCCTGTTACTCCGGGCCTCACCAAAGCAAGCGCTGACATTATTTTTCCCATTTTGTCACTTTGGCATGACAAACGCAGTTTTTCTAAAAGTGCTTTGCATTCAGCACTCTTTACTGCAACACACCTGCTGCTTCGAGGAGCCACAAATCGAGTGTGATCGTGTGTAATTTAATCTCAGCTCCGTTCTGGAAAAACCTCAGATGTTTTTTTGGAGAACATTAAAGAACAAACAGCACCATGAACACAAAGTAACACAACACACATACTGTAGGTCAGGGAGAGTTTTAAACAGGGTTAGATTATAAAACACACAGCTGCACACTTACCAACATGTTCGTCCTCCTCAACCAGGATAGTCCAAAGAGTCTCCTAAAGCCCATTTGCGACGTCTATGTTGATTTTGTGTGGCCTCAACCAAAGCTAAAGTATGGAACATAATTGGCCCAGGGAGACTTTTTTTAAAGAGCAAATTTTTACATAAAAACTTAAATCAGTGGTCCCCAAACTACGGCCCGCGGGCCAGATGCGGCCCGCCTCCACATTTGGTCCGGCCCCCTGAACATTACCAGAGTATTTTCATATATGTGCATTTTTATTTGATAAGTTGGACTTTTGCAATAAAATAAATGTTCCTTAGTAATGAACTTTATTTATTATTAACTACTAGTTAGTAACTATTTTATACATGCACATAATTGACCCTAACCCTTTTTTTTATGTGGAGAACCCAGTGTTATTTGGTTATTATTTATTTCATAAATAGTGTTATTTCCTGACTTTTGTTCTCTGAAGAATCCAGAAAAGGTTATTTGATTGTGCTTTCTGAAAAACAATACATTTTTATGTTTAGCACTCTTACAATCGTCACACTTTTTCTGTTACAAACTGACCCCGGCCCCCCATCAGAGAAGAGACAAGTTATGTGGCCCTCACAGGAGAAAGTTTGGGGACCCCTGACTTAAATCTTCTTCAAATGGAATCTTTTACTGACGGTGCTTTTTGCTTTTTTAACTTCATTGCTAACTTGACCTCTAATACCTACTAACTCTTACTCATAAGGTAAACCTGGGAGCACTCAAATCTGCCTTTAATTTACTAATTAACTTGACCAAAAATAATCTATATTTTTAATGAAGAGTCTCGCAAATACAGTTGTTGTTGAGACAAGAAAATAAATGTTTCCTCAGACGAGGCACTGCTTAGAGTAGACCATGAGAAGCTTGCATCTGATTGTAACGGCACGATCTGTTGCGGAACCACGAGCCGTACCGTTAGCTCATCTGCGCATGTGCTAAAAGAAACACTTCCGCATCATTCTTAGAACGTATATCAGCAAAGTGTAAACATTGTGTTTATACGAATTAGAATACAACTTGTTATAAGAGGGCCTATTCTATAGTCAATGTTGTAATTCTCTTGATGAATGATGATTGTAATAATTCAGTTCAAAGATTAAAATTCAGTAGAAAATTGTGTATTTGACTTACGGCATTTACGCTGTCAGTGCGCCCTCTGGTGGACTTGTCACGGACAAAAACACTTTTTTATATATATGTAAAAATCACACCTTTTAAGAGATTAACTAAACTGTATCCCATGTATAAATGGGAAGCACTAATTTATTACTCAATTTTTCCCTCATGTTTGATTATTGTACATATACATTTACATGTTTTTGTCATAAGATATCAATCCCTATGTAGCGAAATGCGATTAAACCGTTTTTACTCTTATTTCGTGTTTTTCTCTTTGAATCACAAACAAGTTTTATAATTGCAACAAAACACAACAATAGAAAAGAAATAAAAAAACAGAAAGTAATTCTTTTAGCACATATGCAAATGATCTGATGGTACAGACAGTACTTCCTGGACACATGGGTGGAGTGATGTAGATTTGTAGGTGTAATTGTTGCTAAGGCTGAATCCTCTTTATTGATTCAGAGACGCTGAATACAAATGCACCCCACACTAGAGATTTTTAATACAAAAACCATTGAATGCCATGTATCAAAAACACACTACTTTCTCTATTGCATTGGCTGAATTTTGCTGTAATTCATGGGTTGTGAAAGCAGTTTTAATGCTCTATTTGGCTCTCTATTTACACGTCTATTGATACTTCCAGCAGCTTCCAAACCGGTTTTACATGAAGAAACAGAAAATGTGAAAAACAAGCCTGGAACTGACCCATCTGGAGCAACCATGAAGGACATCCATTGTGTTAATGTGCCTGACCACACTCCAGTTTGTTTACATGTGTGCATTTTTGTCCGCGCCATGTAAGGCCTTGTCCCAGCACTGCGTCCAAACGTGGGGACGGACGCTGCAGAGGCAGCATAATTTAGAAGTGATCATGCAAGAGGCAGCAGCAGGACCTTGTGTTCAGAGAGCCGTGGGACACACGTGCAAACGCCCCATGCTTTATAGTGCAGGACGGGACAGTGAAATTAAATTCATTTGTGTGTCTAAAAGTCATAACAAACATTTTACAGCTCCACAAAAACCACTCGTGACCTGCGTTCACAACCCCAACACACACACCTGAGTCATTACATCCTGAGCCAATAAGACGCCGCGCGAGTTAATGAGGCAACTAGGTTTACAGCCAAAGTACGCAGACGTCTGAGCACACACACACACACACAGCTGGGTGTGTGATATACCAGCTGCCGTTGGCTTAAACACACGGCGTGCTGAAGAGGAAGGGAGCCGAATTTTGCCCAGCGGCATAATTGTAATTAATGGTGCCCATTCTGTCCAGAACTATATTTGAACACGGGGATTTTCTGATGGACCAGCAGGCCTGTGTACGACCGCAGTCCCCGGCACTCACTCTGCATGCAATGTGACGAATCAATACTGCAGACCTCTCAGGACCGCAGGGCCGTAAATAAAGGTGAAGAGCTGCCAGCGGGTCAAGACATCTGAGGAGAAAACTTTACTCCTTCAACTCGTCTGCTTTGGTTTGGTTCTATCAGGAGAAAAAAGGGGTTGATAGAGTTAAAAGGTTTACACCAGAAATATAGGGGTTCTTTTTTCATACAGCCAAAAAGAATGGTAGTAAATGAGGAAGAAATTAAAAATAAAAACTTCTTCACATGACAACCTCCTCTTTGTTGGTGACAGAAATGACTGATGTGGAACATCTGCTTTGCTAACACATCGACTTGGTGAATTCATCCATGCGTATTGCTTGTATTGACGTAAAGAGAGACAGAAAACAACTGATGGCATGAATATTAATTCAATACCAATCGATGATACTAAATTGAGAGAAGCAGGGAAACAAGAAGATTTCTTGCATACTGAGAATATCATCTCTCATTAAATCCAAGCACAGCTGAAACCGGATATTTATAATTTAACTATTCTATAATGCCCACACGTAAACTAAAAAAAGACCAATCTTGTAGTGTCTGTATGGGCATTATAGAATAGTTAAATCATAATGCCAAAATTAAATGGGTGCTTATGGATTGTTGTCTTTCAAAGGCAGATATAAGTTAAATTGACATTTGCCTTTTAGTACTTTAGCATTAGCTTCGGCTAAGTACCATGTTAGTGTAGCGCTTTAGCGTTAGCAGAACTAATATTCATGATTAGCACTTTAGGGTTAGCACAATGAACCTTTTAGCTAGCAGTGACCACCACTGCGCTTTGAAGAACAAATTTGATTTAGCTAGGACAAAGTCTTCCATTTGGAAGTTGTAACAGAAGTACCAAATGCAAATGAAGCACGTTATAACTGAGGTCAAAATGGCTGCCCTTATCTGAAAGCTTCCTTTACAGGAATTTCATTTGGATTTGTCATCAAAGAAAATGTAACTCTGAAACCGAAACACAAAATTGTTTTCTTTAAGCACGTCAAGTTTTCTTTTCTTTTTTTTATGGTTTCAGAGACTATAGATGCTGCTTACAGATGTAAGTAGCTTCTTCTGTTTCTTACAATAAATCAAGCTTTTTGCTTAATTGACATCAAATTCGTCCTTGATTCTCCAAGTTGAAAACTAATTTTATTTTTTCTCGCTTCTCAGTTAAATGAAGAGTAGGACCTGCTTTGACTAAGGAGCCCATCATTTACTCATTAAAGCACATGCAGAGGTAATGGATATATTATGCTTTCTCTGTGCAATTTGGAGCAATCAAGTAGTTTTGAGTGTTGATTTTGCATTTCCAGTGACAGAAGCAGTGAGAGACGGTTTCTCACAAATCAACAGCCTCAGGAAGGCGTCTCTTTTTCTAAGACTACCAAAATGTCAGCAGAAATCAGAGGTTGAGAGAAGACAATAACACGGTGGAGGAAAAAGACTGAGAGGCTCAAGGTCGTAGGTGAGCCTTTCCGTCTCACCTGTAAGGTAAGGAAAAGATTATTTATTATAAAAATAATCTCTTTTTCTCAAGATATAAGTGAAATAATCTGCCAATGGAGCTAGTACTTCTTTTCCAACTTTAAGAAATTATTTACTCCAAACAAGCTCCTATATTTTGCTGAAAAGTTACTTTTTTTGTTTTAAGAAATTTGTACTAGCAACTAGGCTGAAAGTACTTGGTAGGATTTTGTGTTTTTGCATTGTAGGCAAGAACTTATAGTGGTTTCCTAACTTTTAAAGAGCAACACAATTTTCAACTAAAGAAAACTTATTTTAATTAACTTTCCCATTTTGAAGCCATATTTCTACACCAGGAAGTCAGTCGTTTCTGACTAAATCCTACAAAATGGTAAAGAATCTACTGCACCATATTGGGGCTATTGTAGATGGAACAAAGATGAGTCCATTTCCACAAAAACACTCACAAAATTTGAGATTAATCTCAAAGATTTTCTAGAAAGAACAGGAAAGTTTAAAAAGTCTAGAAGTTGCTAGGAAAAAAAAACTCAGAAATTTCGAACTCAATCTCAGAAATTTTCAAGAAGTAAAAGTCTGAGTTCCAGAAGTTGAAAATTTCAAAGTTTTTCTAGAACATTTCAGAGATTGTTTTGGTAGAATTTTTTATTATTTTTTTTAACCTAAATGTAAGTGACCCTAATATACCGTCATAAGAATCAGTTGGGGCAAAGCCTCAGCTATGTATTTTGTTGGTGTGGATAAAGGTGCTGGCAACCATGGCAACACTGATTTTTAACCATTATTTGTTTTCCCAAGCTAAATAAATTCACTCAAACTAACAGCTGGAGTTCTCCCATTTCTCAGTGAAAGATTAAGCCACTAATTTAGGATGAGTTCATTTAAACTCTTTTTACTCATCTCTAGCGGGGAGCCAGCGCCCTGTGCTGCTGCTGCTGCTGCTGCTGCTGCTGCATAGTTAATATTGACTCTGGCTCTTACTCCTGCCAAACAAAGCAGTTGATGTGCTTTTTTTTTTTTTAATGTAGCTTTATTTTGGTATTTTCAACATGTTTTCTTCTCAGAACATGTTCTTATTGTACAGTGGGATCCTTTTAAAGGCCTGAGATGAAGGCAAGAGAGACGGGCGACGTTAAAGTCCTTCAGTCAGTAAGAGAAAACAACATTCCTTACACGGCATCAGAAATTATAGAGCAAACAGCACAGCAAGAGAACAAATATAGAAATACATAGGAGAAGAGAAAATATTGCAAACAGCAGCGTGCTGCAGTAATAAAGTAAACTGGAATGAATCTGATCTCAGTTCTGTTTGTTCTATATTTAAATGAGCGACGAGGCAAATAAAGCTACTCTAATCACTCTTTGGCCACAGTCAGATTTTTTATTTTATTTTTTTAAGCAAATTGATGTGATTGTTAGATTGAAGTCACTCAACCTGAGTGTATTTCACACACAGAGTAAACATGCAGCAGTTGCTATGTTATGAATCAGAACAGATGAAATGCTGGCTGGCTGGCTGGCTGGCTGGTTGGCTGGTTGGTTGGTTGGTTGGTTGGTTGGTTGGTTGGTTGGTTGGTTGGTTGGTTGGTTGGTTGGTTGGTTGGTTGGTTGGTTGGTTGGTTGGTTGGTTGGTTGGTTGGTTGCAGTTTTCTGCTCACCTGCAGTTAAAATGTGGCTTTGTTTGAACGTATTGCTACCCTGTAAAAATGACTTCTGCAGGGTAGCAACTCTACAGCAGAGCAAAAGAGAAAAAAACTATGCTTGATAAATCCACAGCAGCACAAAAATCTGTCTTCTGCTCTTATTTAGTTAGAAAATATCTTGATTTCTCTCTTGTCCTGTTCTCTAGCTGTTCCCTCTTTCATCTCTCCTCCCTTCCCCTCATCCGTTGCTTTCTTATTTCACAGGCAGCTGGTTGCCAGGGTAACTGACATTAATTCATACGGCCATCGATTCGCTGCTCTGCTTATTACTATTTACCTCTGCAGGCCGCTGTGTACTTGTGCATTTGAAGCTTAACTGCGGCATGTGTGTGTGTGTGTGTGCGTGCGTGCGTCCGTGTGTGTGTGTGTGTGTGTGCGTGCGTGCGTGCGTGCGTGCGTGCGTGTGTGTGTGTGTGTGTGTGTGTGTGTGTGTGTGTGTTCCTCAGAAGTTTAATCAACCTTTATGAGCGTCGAGCTTCACTTCGCTACATGAAGACAGCAAGGTTTTTTATTTCTTAATTTCCTTGAATGTAAGCTTGTTATAGGCAACTGGTGTTGCAGCAGAATTTCAAATGTTCCCGTTTTGTTCCCATTTGATTTTTGCTTTTCATCAAGAACAAGAAACATAGATTAGGTGAGTGGGACAACAGGAAGCGATCCGGACAAACCAGCTGTAAGCCGTGTGTGTGTGTGTGTGAGAACCAGGTTTTTATATCCTCGTGGGGACCTATGTCTGTCTACAATGTGGGATTATGGGGACCATTGCTCCTTGAGGGGACATTTTCTTGGTCCCCATGAGGGGAAATTATGTTTTAGGGTTAGGAGTTAGGTATGTGATTGTTAGAGGTTGGGTTAGGGTGAGGCTAAGGGTTGGACTATAGAAAATTAATGGAAGTCAATGTATAGTTCCCACAAGCCATGAAAACATGTATGTGTGTGTATGTAAGGTCACTCTGTTTAACAGCTTGGTGGGTTAAGGTTCAGTTATCTGCCTACAAAGTCCCATCTTCTGCATTTTTTCCCTCTTACACACACACACACACACACACACATGCACCTGACTTCATTATCTGCAATCGGGATGTCAGCAGCAGCAGCAGCAACCATGGTAACAAGTAGCAAGAAGAAGACTGTTGAGATTCACAGCCACTTCACACCAATGCAGCATCATTAATGTCATTTAACTCACCCCTTGGTGACACTTTCTATCTACCCGTCTGTTTTCCACCGTCGCTTCCCCTCAGCGCCCCGTCTTCCTCCCCTTCCTCCTCCTCCTGTGTTTCACTTTTCTCTCACCCATCTGTGTCACACTGTCTCCCTCTGAGTCAGGCTTTTTACACCAGGCTTCGCCGGCCGGTGACTCACCATACCTGGTGATTTCCTAAATTGTGTGTGTGTGGGTTTTTTTGTTTTTTCTTTTGTGCAGCACAGTTTCAGCGGAGTCACCACCACGGGGGTCAATTAGTGACATTTCCACCTTTCTTTTCCAAACGACGGCACAGATTTCTCGCAGCGCAACACCTTCGCTGCAATGCAGTGGTGTAGTCCAAGGATGCTCCGCTCTGGGAAAAAATGAAAAAGCTTCCAATGTAGAAATGGATACGGGTCGTCTTTTGTTTGAGTTTTTTTTTTTTTTTTCCTGAAGTTTTCTGACAGAGATTTGCAGAGTTTTCAGGTTTCATCAGAATGCATCTTAAAAATGTGCAATCTGAACAACTGCTACTGAATCACAGCACTCTCTTGGCAGACTGAACATTTCTGTGCAAAATCAAATGGACTTTAATATAAATAATAAACATCAACAATGAGAATTGCTTAGTTATTCTATAAAAAAAACATAACGCGTGGGAGTTTAAAGTCAGATAATGCATGTTTACAGCAGATATGTTGAAAGAGACAGAGCAAAGGCAGACGATTAAAAAAAAGGACGTGTGGCTCCTGCTGATAAATGGAGCAACAGTGCCATCTGCTGGTCGTAAGTAGAAAACTCAGCATTAGGAGGGTAAAATCATTGCTGCTTTACTTCAAGATGTTTTTTCAGCCAGTGGGGAAAAAAGCACACTGCAGATGAAAGTTAAAAAAAAAAAAGCAACATATGTTTATATACCAAAAGGAATAGAATCTGGTAAGATTGCATTCAACAGATGTATCTTTGCTTCAATCATGTCCTGTCTGTTGAAATCAAAGCTTTTAGGAAAGAAGGAAGAGGAATTTGGAAGAAATGTTCCTTCATTGGAGCTCTTTTGATGCTTCAGGTTTACTGACTTCATATCCATAAGGCTTCTGGTTTTTGGTACAAAAACTGAAAGCCAGTTGATCTTATTTATGATCGAAGGTATGAATAAGAAATATGCTTTCATTTGTCATGGTTCCATTAGTAAAAAAGTAAAAAAATATCCCAGACCAGCACAGACTTGTCTTTTATC
Source organism: Xiphophorus maculatus (assembly GCF_002775205.1). Lineage (NCBI taxonomy): Eukaryota > Metazoa > Chordata > Actinopteri > Cyprinodontiformes > Poeciliidae > Xiphophorus > Xiphophorus maculatus. The sequence goes on along the minus strand of NC_036465.1, from coordinate 27,634,559 downwards.
AGGCTCAATGTTCCGAGGTTCCCCAATAAGTTCATTTAACAAACAAAGCTCCACCAATCAGTCACCAAAACAGAAACAGAACAGGTAAACTAAAAAATATACTATTCTGTCTTGGACCAAAATAAAAGGAACAAAACAAACGAAATAAGTTTTTAAAGGGAATTCTCACTCCATCTTATGTGTGTTTGTCGGCTTGCTTTTCAAACAAAACTTTACAGAAAACTGAATTTACAAAGAGACGGACACGGTGATGTAAGCTTATCCGACTCATTTGGTTCAGAGAGAAACATTGTTATCCGCCAATCTTGTCTGTCTCCAAAAAGGACTGAAAATCAGTCACTGTCCCCGTTTACTCTGCCATGAGAGGACTGACTGACAGACTCCTTTATATTTGGCAACCTTTCAGACACAAAAAAGAAACTTGTATAAGCCGAGATCAGAATCTGGATCTTTTTAAAGCTCAATGATCGGCCAGAAAACTACAATTGGTGTTGTCCCATGAAAAGATCGGATGAAAGAGTTAGAAAAGTGTTAGGGACGTACTCTCTGTAGGTATTTTCACTTAAATTGTGGAATGGGGTGGAAAACCATGGGTGAAGCCGGCAGGATGGTGTCTATGAATTTTAGATTTTTTTCCCACATACCTACCTTACTGAACACCTTGGATAAAGTTATTATAATGGTAGGCCAGTGGTTGTAATTCTAAATTTGGACATTAGATGGCAGCAGTGTAACATATTTTTTGTTGTTTTTTAAATGCCGGTTTTATCCGTTTACTGTATTGGACTAACTTTTTTTTTTTTTTTTACTTAAAAGTTATGTTTTGACGTTTTTCCCGTAAAATTTTGTTTTTAACAAAATTTAGACACATGTTTGCAAATATGGCGACATTCTATAAAAAGATGCCACTATTTAAACAAACAAAACAACCATTTTATCTTGGGGGAAGGAGAACAATGAAGAAAAAGTTTTCCTATCAACTACACATTCAAATGAGCACACTTCGAGATTCCTGTCAACAATTCTGGAAGTCCAGATTAAGGTCTTGATGTATATCCTAAAGAAAACAACAACAAAAAAGCGGACATACTGACAGACTGTTTACTATGACTAATGGCATGTGGTTAGCAGTTGTCAAGGCAACTGGCCAGCCATCCGCTGGGGCCTGAGAAAAACAGGAAGCAGAGTGAGAACCGAGAAAAGCAACCGAAACTGAAACAGACGTTAGAGCTCTGGATAAACTGAATGAAGCGACTGTCTCTCTCTCTGTGTGTGTGTGTGTGTGTGTGTGTGTGTGTGTGTGTGTGTGTGTGTGTGTGTGTGTGTGTGTGTGTGTGTGTGTGTGTGTGTGTGTGCACAGAGCAAGGCCTCATCTGACAAATACCTGAACCACTCATACCAGTTACTCCAGTTTCAGTCATTACAGGTGCTAACTTGCACAGTTCAGCAGCAAAACCTTCAGTCCTTATCTCAAAGTCGAGTCCCAGCCCAAGCTGCAGGAATGGTCAGCTTGCCAAGTAAAAGGTCTCTAGTCGTCACTTTGTTTTTATCTTAACAGCCACAGATATACGAGCTCTCAGAGGCTCAGCGGCTATAAAAAAAAAAATAAAAAAAAGTGGACTCTGCTCTTTCTGCCTATACTAGAGATTTAAAAAAAGAAAGAGTGCAATCTAACCCTGTTGTGACAGTCATAAAAATCCAATTGAACGCAGGATAAATACAAAAAACGCTTTATTTTCAGTTGAACATGTTGATTCACATGTAGATTTCACAATGTTACAGACGGATGGCGGGATGAAAAGCAGAGCAAAGGTAATTTTTATTTTCATGGTTGTTCGTTTTCCTTTCAGCTAAATAGTTACATTATCCTTTAAGAGATTGTGCTGCCGAACATAAAGAGGGACAACTCCTTCCTGATAAGAGATTTAATGGCTCTAAATTACTCTGGACAGCAGAAACAGCTCTGCAGCTTTCACTGCTCGTCTCTAACCGACATAAAGCAGAAGAAAGTAAATCTGTGGAAAAGCGCACGCAGGATGTTGCTGTGATTCTGCTGTTAAGGCAGTGGTTCCCAAAGATTTTCTGGGCCCCCCTATGAATTACAATTAAATCCCCCCACCCCAAAAAAATGTTTAAAAAATCAACTGGGCACACACATCGTTCAACCAGACATAAACCTATACACAAATTTTGTTTTCAAACTCCACTGAAGTTTATTTTACACTTCAGGCTGCAACAAGATGCACTACAAACCATCTTTGCAGTGAAACACTTAACTGTTTTGTTTTTTTTCATTCATCCATACAGCTTCCCGCGCCCAACACTTTGGGAACCACTGGGTTAAGGCAACGCAAATCGGTGGACTTTCAGAATGTTGTTGTCGTTACGCCAGCTCTTCTGATCAGCAATTTCCTCATATTTTTATTCCCCTTTTATATTCCAGGAAACACCTTGTGTATATTCCTGCGTCCACTCGAAGTAGCTACACTGATTCCAGAAACAAAACAAAAAAAACAATTTAAAAAAAGCAGACGGCTCTTAGTTCAGTTATTAGCAGAATTTGCTTTAAATATTACATAATGCAGGCAGGATTCACGAGCTGCATCTACAGACTGAAACGAGCTTTTTCCGTCATGGAGTAATAATAATAATAAAAAAGGCACAAGTATGAAAAGATTTTTGCAGTAAAGCAAGCAACAACCCCCTTTAATCCAGTGAGTCTTTATATTAAAAAAAAAATTTAAAAAAATCACCATGACGACTGAGTGAATCCAGTGTTACACTCTGGAGGGAGGGGGTTTGGTTCCCACAGTGACTCCACCGTCTTCCTGTTAGCTGCACTTTAGCCTGCTAGCTGTTAGCAACCCTTAATAATGGATCCTGTTTCCTCATAGCAGGGGCCGATGGCTCCTGAGCACTTACTTCCCAGCACTTTGTCAGTGCAGCTCAGTGTTTCTGTGCAGGGCAAATGGGAGACCTGTGCACTCAAGTTAAACTGCCCCTCCCGGGGCGTGCCGTGGTGGCGTAGGGCGTGGTGCGACCCGTGTTTGGAAGCCTTGAGTCCTCGACGCGGCCGTTGCGGGTTCGACTCCCAGACCCGACGACATTTGCCGCATGTCTTCCCCCCTCTCCTTCCCTGTTTCCTGTCAGCCAACTATCATATAGGGGACACTAGAGCCCACAAAAGACCCCCTGGAGGGGTTAAAAAAAATAAAAAATAAAACTGCCCCTCCCCCCAGCAGTGCTTTAAAAATAGAATAAAATCAAAGAAATAAAATCATATGCATATCTTATTTATAAAAAGGCACAAGAGCGACTTTCCGAGGTGTAGAGTTTGCCGCTAGCAGGCTAAAGCACAGCTAGCTTCAAGTAAGCATGGGCCGGTAACCGGTGTCGAGTTTTCATTTCAAAGTTTGATAACTTAAATTTCATTTTTTTCATTATGTTCCGCCTTATTTCCCATCAGAAACAAACTTCTTGGTGCTTGAAGTAAAATGGTTTAGATAATATTGAACATAACTCGTGTTTTTTTCCCCATTTTGTCAAAATTTTAGGATCTCATTGTATCAGGATTAAGAATCTCATACAGGCCCATGCCTAGTTTGAATCCGGCCACATCAAAAGGCACATATCAGCAAGTAAAGCTTTGCTCCCCGTTTCTCTCAGACTCACAAACACACACCCATACACACACACACGCACGCCAACCAGTGGGCTGCCTGTAAGGTGCTAAAGCAATCAAAAACCCACATACAAAAGAGTTATGTACATTGTGGACACCAGGAGGGCGGTGTTAGTCCCCCCGCTGTAGTAATGGTGAGTCCTGAGGAGACAGATCCACACGGCCTGCTGTCCACTGTGGGGCCAGTGATTGAGAGTATAAATAGATGATAATTAATCTGCTGACCTGAACTGATTGGGATGGCGACGCCACATACCGGTTCCGTGTGTCTCCAGCAAAGCATTTAACTTGGTAGTTAGGTGCTTGCGATGGTTAAACGTGGCGATAAGGAACATGATTGCAAACAGGCTGCATTTACTACATTTAGCTTGTCAAAACTAACGGACTGAATTAAACTAATCTTTGGTAAGCCGAACTCTTAAAAATGCTGAGAACCTCTCACTACTAAAAAGGCGTGTGAAGCTACTTAAGCTGCACATAAAAGTTCCACTGGTGGCACACGGAGGGCGTCGGTATGGTCCTCCTGTCCCCACTCAGGTGGAAGTGGTCTGCAGATTGTAAACCCGGCCGCCACGCTGACGGTCAAATGCTCACCGCTTGGCGGACCGGTACATCCAGCTGAGTGTCAGTCGGTCAAAAGGGAAAACTAAGAGAACTGAAAATCCACACAGGTGTTTTAGGCTCCGACGTAGCCCACATGTTCTCCGGAAGCGACTGTTCTTCCCCCTAGCCTCTTCATCCGAGGTCAGGGGTCAGGAGGAAGTGACGTCCGAGGTTTTCCTAATGACGCTTGCACGCACCTCGTGAGCGTGGCTGCTCGACGGCGGTGTGTGAGAGTTTTGGCCGCAGGCCGGCGTCCAGCTGTCGATGTGGTAGCTGATGAGGGGCGTGGGGTCCTTCAGGCTGGTGACCCGGAAGTTGGGTTTGCTCGGGTTGACGAACGAAGCCATGCCGGGGAGAGAGCACGGCGGGATTCTGAGGACCGACGGGTATTCCCGCTTCCACGTCGGACCGAGAGCCTGTCGGTGGGAACAAGGAGAAGAAGGAACATTTAAAAAGTTATGTACATATTGTAGACAATTTCTGATGCCAACTGTTGTGAACCTGGGGCTGAGCTGCATAGCAACGTGTTCATAACCCTTGGACTTTCTCACATTTTGTCATGTATTGTACGGAGACTTTACGGGAAGGAATAAAAAGTCGTCCATTATTGTGAAGTGGCACCGTAACGTGGTTTTCAAAGTTTATTTTATAAATGAAATGTATTCTACTGTGGGAATAGAGTTCATGGTCCAACTTTGCTCCCATGATGATCATTTTGCGCACAAAAGTTAGATTTGGTCTCATTTGAACCGAAGCAAGGGAGCATCAATCACAGCTTTCAAACCTGACCTGCCCTTTCCAACTTTGGCCGATACCAATTTTTTTTTGTCTGAAACTTTGCTAAATATAGCGACAAGTTGCTAAGTTAGGGTGAGGTGACTATTGTTAACCGGGCACGTGCAGGCCTGACCTGGTGGGCGGGTCAGCTCTCTCTCACAGCAGAACAAAAGGAGACAGTGGCTGATTTTCAGACCTTTTGTAGACAGATAAGATCGGTAGATAAGATCAGTTTCTCATGTAAGATAATTAAAGTGTAAATAACCTCCCCTGGGAGAGCATTACTTCGCCGCTGACAAATTTTGAAAAGTCCCAGCGAAGGGAGTGGATGTCTGCTGTAAGTTTGGACTGAATCTTTCTCTGTGAGTTAGTCTGTCACGATAAGCAACAGATCAAATAATCGCATGATCAATTAAAATGAGATTGATCATTTTTCTCGTGGGCAACAATCGTCAAAGAGATGCTCCCCTTTAAAATTATTGAAAAGCCGCCATTTTGAGAAACATTTGGTGGTTTGCATTACCTGGCCCTTTTACCTGTTTTCCCTGTCAAAGCTGAATGATATCTTTTGAAAAATCACTTTTGGTAACAGAAACTTCATAATCCATTTTAATTATTGTTCTGGTTATTTTGTTTATTTATTTTGGATGTTTAAGCTGTTTACCAGATCCAGTGTTAAAGGTTTATTTAGAAATTAAAGTTGTTTGATCTCTCAGAGGTTGTACTTGCATTAATATAAATCCATTACTGTAGAAGTTGAGCATGGTATCAAAAATGACTATATTGTTGTTTATCGCAAAATGTGATATTGTGACAGGCCCATCTGTGAGACGATAAAACCTTGGGATACATTACTGTGATGAATTTTAGTTTGCTGTATTAAAGTAAAGAGGGCTAAGTACACTTTTTAGATTTTTGTTAATTTCCTCATAAAGTGCCACCTTGTTTTGTTCCACTGAAATAAGAATGTGCTGAAACATAGTGCAGGAAAGTCCAAGGTGTGGTAATATTATTACAACACCAAACATAAAGCAGCTAAACGGTCCTTGTGTGTGTGTGACTCAGTGTAAATATTTAGCCGTCAGTAGTGTGTGCAAAATTAGCTAAAAGATCATCTCCTCTTTAAGTGCACATGAATTCCTGTGTTGTGGCTCAGGACAGGACAGCTTGTTAGCATGTGGTGACAGACAAAAGGACAAGCAGAGATCAAACTGTTAATGTTTGACTGCAGTGGTTCCTGACAGAGCCCTCCCTTTTCTCACTCTTTTGCAACCTTACAGGAAGGAACACACACACAGACACACACCTAACTCAACACGTAATAATAAAACAACGCTTTGAGCCTCTGAGATGCACCACAAACTCTCGTCACAGTCAGGGCCAAGGCTCCAAAACTTTATGATGCGCACACACACCCTGTTTGAGCAGGTAAAAACCTGTTTCTCTGAAAACTGGTCCAGCTGCTGATTCATTCAGCGCTCTTTGGTGTGTGTGTGTGTGTGTGTTAAGTGTGAGACCCACCTCTTTGTTGTCTTCTGTGTCGCTCTCTGTGTCGCTGCCTGCAGTCGGAGGAGACAGGAAAACGGAGGTAAAACCACACATGCAGGCCTGACAATTACCCCCTCCCCAACACACACAAGCGCACACACTGTTGCTCCTGCTACACTCAACTCTGAATGTTAGCTATGCAAACAAACACACAAGCAAGCAGAGCTGACACCCATAGATCAAGCTGGGCCTGAATGACGGGTCACGAACACATGAGATAAACCGGCTAGTAGCTAGAACAGAGGAGCAGTTACCTGCTTTTAGGTAAGCAGAGATAAAAAAAAAAAAAAAAAGCTACCAAAATGTTCTGGCAGGTGTTGGTTGATAAAGAGGTCTATCCCTCTGTTTTCACCCACCCAGCTGGTTTGGACAGACTGATGCTAACAGTTTAGCATCTAAACCACAGGGGTTTTTTTTATTGCTCAGGCAGAACATGAACTGCCGATCAGATAGAGTTGAGGAAAGCCAATCCTCTGTATTGAAACCACAATGATGTAAAAGAGGTTCCCATGTGGTCAGGAGCCTGTAGGTGCATTATTTGGGCTTTTTTTTTTGTTCCTCGTAACATGCTGCGGTTAAGAGGATGTGTTTGTGTGTGTGTGGTGTCTCACCACAGCATGACGATACAGGAGAGATCTGCAGAGGGTACGAGTGGGAGGAGCTAACGGTCTGCTCCTCGTTCTCGGTGGTCACCTCGATGGTCTGGCACACGTCCGGCAGCTGCTCGCACTGGATCAGGTGGTCCCCGGCCGGACTGTGGAGCGCTGCGGGTCACACACACACACAACACACGGAGAGTGAACACGAGGGAATCCGGTGCACTCCTGCGGCGCAGGGCGACACAAAACACAACGGCAGTACCTGATCCGCTGTTGGTCACTGTGAGCTCCCGGGCCTCTACTTTGAGCGCGAGCTGCTTGGAACAGTCGACGGGTCCGGGCTGGACTTCAGAAAAAGTCGTGTTTGGAGACTGAGCGGCTCCCTGAGGGGCAAAGGAAGAGGAGAGGTTGGATGTAGCTAAACATAACTGAAAATGCAGTATATAAAGATTAGGGATGCACTGATCCACTTTTATCCGACACAGATACCGGTGTAAATAACCCCAGGTTAAGCTCCTTATTTGTTGTGCTCCTTTTTAAGGCCTATCGCCTTTATTTTGTTAGTTGACTTCCAGTTTTTGAATTTAATGCTTTTATTTTGATGAGAGAACTTCCACTGTTTATGTTGTGCAGCAGCAGCTTGGCAACAGAAAGAAGGGAAGATAAGTTGGAACAGTGTTATAAATGTATCTTGTTATTAGCTGCCCCCTTAACAGAGGCACAAGGTGCATTTATTTTGTAAGCAGGATATTTCTAATATTGATCAAGTGGAATTGTGATCTTTGGTTTATTGTAATCAAATACGGTATGGCTTTTTTAATCAGTTGATGTTGTTAGTAGTGAACGTTGTTTTTAGTTTTCAGACATTATGGTTGTAAGAGCGTGTTTTGTATCTTATACTTTTGTGTTTGTGCAACAACTCTACGGGGAAACTTATGGTTTACTTCAATAAACCTGGCCGTTCATCAGTAAAGCCAAAACCCTTCATTTGGGGGCTCTGCCTCAACCGATATCTGAGGTTTAGCATCGGCTGATACCGATCCAACATAGGAAAAACAGTGCTGAATTGACTAAAAACCGATTCTTGTTTGTTTTTTCAAATGCAGACATAAATGCATTAAATTATAAATGTAACCCTAACTCTGTACCTGTACAGCCCATTTAAATACACCAACAGCTTCACAAACATGTAAAAAAACAACACAATTTTCATTTTGCAATTAGGAGTACAACAACTAATGCAACACAAATGTCAGGAATCGGCCAGAAAATTGCGATCGGTGCACTCCTAATATCTAGGCCTGATACAAGAAGCACCAAATCAATTAATTGCGTGATAAATGAAAACTGGCTCAGTAATTTCCATTTGCATGATTTCTTGTTTCTCTCTTTTTCAACCAAAAACTGGATGACAAAAGTCTTCAGTCAGTTGCTTTGATCTCAACCAGGCATTTTTATGAAGGACAATTTTGCTTACAGAGACTAAATAATTCATTTTATTTGGTGTTTTTGTTTTGTTGATATGTTCCTGCTCCAATGCAAGACGGTCCTTATCTTTGATCTTTGAGAATGTGTTCTGCAGTCAGCCTATGACATAAAATGTAAATAGAAAAGTGAAGTTATATAAAAGTGAAGTTTGTTTTGAGCCAGTACTGTGCTGCAGGGTGTAATATTCTCCGACTGGAGCGATGAACACGGACGACTTCCAGACACCTCTCCAATGACTCCACTCAACACCTTTTGAGTCCTGCATCTGCAGGAGAAACAGCTGGATTTCTGCACCTCCAGCTGGGAGCTACAACAACAAAGCAGGCATGCCTCGACCATCACCCACCCAGACAGAGCAGTCGATCCCTCCCACTGTGAGCCTCTCTCTTATCTGATCCAACACAGATGCAATTCTGCATTATGTGGGAACAGGAAGGAGACCTGATTGTTCCAACTCAGCCGTTCCCTCCCTCCCTCCACCTTCATCTCTCCCACTTCACTCTGACCTGACGAAGCTTTCTAGAAGTGTGGGGGTGGCCACAAACGCTTCTAGGTAAGGCATTTCGGCAATGCCGCCAAACTGGACTGTGAAGACCGGGTTTTTATCAGGCCTGGGTTAAAGTTTACATAGAGCGTGGATGGAAAACCCAGAGGTTTTCCTACCTCTTTGCTTCCCTTGGACTTTCCCTCCTTGTCGGCCTTCTTCTTTCCTACGAGGAGACACGGATCGGAGGGAGGATTCAGAAAACGTGTTTTGAGTCAAATCCAGGAGTAAAACAGCAGAGGAGGAACGAGCACAGCTCACCTTTCTTCAAGCTCCTCTCTGTGGACGAGAGCATCTTGTACACTCTGAAGGCGTTGGTTCCTTTCTTGATACTTTTGTCCTTCACCTCCTCGATGTCAGGCAGGCTGTTCATGGCGCAGCGGAAGTTAGCCTTCCAGGTCTTTGGGTCGGGCCGGTCCACGCCGGGCTGGTATTTACCTGCAGAAGAACATGAAGAGAAATGTACAGAAGTACAGCCTTTTCTCTTTAAAAAGAGAAAAGGATGTAACTACAGCATTATGTGTTCAGAATGCTTTGAATACTTTTCATGGAATTATGAAATTTGTCATATTATTACGTTAAAACCAGAGGTACATATATTCAGCGGGATTTTATGTGACGGACGAGGACAGAACTTGTCAAATTGGAAGAAGAAGAAAAATACACAATTCCCAGCCTTTTTTGTTCACCGAAATAAACCTGAAAAGTGTGGCGTGGATGTGTATTCAGAACTTCTGATTTAATAGTGCGAAGAAAAGCATCAGAGCCACAGTATTTCATTGACTGCATAGGGTGTTGCACTGTCTGTTTCTGTTATATTTAAATAAAACACACTGGCTTGGACTTTAGAAAAGGTTTACAGGGTAGTAACCCAGGGCTACAATTTTTTGGCCACAAATTTTAATTTTTTTTATAATGAATGCATGTTTTGCAAAGATTCTACTTTATTTAACAATCATACTCCTATATGAGGTGAGCTGTAATGTTTTTAGGATTTTTATAATACTCATGTATTTGAAAATGAAGTGAAAATATTTTTTTTTTTTGGAAACAGAATGGAGAAACTGGCCAAGTGACGTGTTACACCTACCATCACCAGCTGGTATCGTCAGTCCATATCCGGTTTATGGATAGGACCAACTTAATTTATTGTAATTTGCATTAATGAAACAACTTTTCTTTAGTGAATAGGACATCAAAACAGTTTCCGGGCCACGGAACCAAATATCTGTACATCTGGCCCTGAACACACAATGATGCTTGAGGTTATAATTTGACAAATTCTGAAAAGTTTCAAGGGTTAGAAATACTTCTGCAAGGTGTTGCATGGTTATTTTGTATTCAAAAAGAATGTGAAGAGAACCTTGTTCATTTGTGGCATTTAAATGTAAAACCTCAGTTCATGTTTCAAAATATATAGTCTGGAAGCAAAGATCCATTTTTTTTTCCATTCCTTGCTTATCCAGACCCAGAAAGCACTGAAAATTCTATTCTATTCTTTTCAGGACCGAGTAGGAAACCCATTTCACTCTTGCGAAACTACAGCCTGAAGGCGGCACCTCCCTCCACAGTTTGGAGTCCAAAACTGATTGGCTTTTACTTAGTTTTTTTTTTTTTTTCTTCTTTCTAAACCAATAAACATTGCCTAACCATAAAGTTTCTCAGATTTGTGACAGAAAACTAAGAGCGCTGTTTGGTCAGACAAACTGAAAGCCACAGGAAAGGAGAAGCAGTGAGAGTGTGCTCCAGCTACCAGTGTGTATGGCCCATCGCATGAAGAGCGGCGCGTCTTTCTCCAGGTCCCAGCCGTGACGCGCCGCATGCATCCATGGGATCTGGAAGATTCTCTTTTCCTAAAAATCAACGCGGCCTGTCAGCATCGTACTTCACAGAATGAGTCGAAGTCAGGATATTAAAAACACCAACTCACTTTGTTGACCCATTTCAGTCCTGGGATCTGACAAGAGTTGATCTGTTCCTCCAGCCACGGCCGCATCCTCATCCTTTCTACAGGCATGGTGACCTAAGAGACACAAACAATCACAGGTGTTAACAGGTGGCAGCTGGAACTGACCGAAATCTAAATTATTCTTCTCAAATAATAAGACAGCGTACCATGATTATTACTGGGGGTGAACCAATCAAATCGGGCAGAGATTATAAATCAGCCAATCGTCCTTTAAGTAGCTCTAAATGCCTGCTTAAGTATGTAAACGAGGGTAATCTTGCAATCCTGTCATTTCCCGTTTGATCCAAAGCTATAAATTATATCAAAAAGCCTGGAACACTTTTTGTTTTCCCCCCATCAAATATTGGAACTGGTCACAATCAGAGCTGGCTGCTCACCTAAAAGAAAACCACAAATCAATAACGGCCAGAAAAATCCTCATCAGTGCATTTCAAATTACTGACTCACAACAATAGGTTTTATTTCTAACGGCAGACTAAACACAGGGACGAATAAAAACATATTTCTGTTTCATTTAGTTTGGAAATGAGAGATGCCATTAAATAAAGAAATACAACTTTACTCAGGTTTTAACTTTTGCTAAAGAAAATCTGGTCCTAGAAAAAAAAAAAAAAAACACTTGGAACTATTACAACAGGAAGCTGGACAAAAATTCAAGCGGCAATCCAATAAATGCAGAATGTTTCCTTAAACAAACAAAACAAAAAAACAGGAGGAAAATTTCCCCCAGCCTGAAGCTCATGTTGGTTCCCGGCATGATCAAAGTCCAGCAGGCCCCGGTGATCCCAGCTGCACATTAATGTGGCCCTTCTGGTAACAGACAGTTCCCTAAAAGGTCAAACCAGGTAACATGGCACAACACCAGGCTGTTTTAACCAGCAGCAGGCCTGGAACATCCAGCTGAGTCCCTCTCTGTGTGTGTGTGTGTGTGTGTGTGTGTGTGTGTGTGTGTGTGTGTGTGTGTGTGTGTGTGTGTGTGTGTGTGTGTGTGTGTGTGTGTGTGTGTGTGTGTGTGTGGGTGTGTGTGTGTGTGTGTGTTACTCTGATCCTTATTGGGTTTTAACACTTACAATTATTGTGCATCACTTTTCTTTCTGATCAAACATGTGAGACGCACTTCTAAAAACTCTCAGATGTTTTAGTAAAATTTTAACTCTGCTGAAACGACCTTTGTTCCACTGGCTTGCAAATGCGGCTGAAACGCACCATCAGGTTCTACACTCTCCTCCCAGGCAATGTATAAAATACAATAATACAGTGAAAATATAACAACATAACGAAACAAAATTCAACATGGCACTCTCATAAGTAGCGCTATTACTATTCATTAGTAATTTTATTTCTCACAATTCAAACTCTGTGAAAAAAAACACAATTAGATAAATGAAAACTGACAAAATAACGAGAAGATTTAAGTCATAATATGTTCAAAATTACAGCACACACTAGCTTTCCGAGCGCTAACTCTGCGGCTGTAGCCACGTTTATTGAAGTAAAGTTGAATTTAGCAGCGGAGGTCAGGTCAAAAGTTTACCGCGCTCTGTTTGTCTACTGCCTGCCAGCGAGCTGACCCAAAAACAACGAAGCCAAAAGTGAAAATAAATCCAGTACCTCGCCGGCGAACGAAGACCAAAAAACTACAGGGGTACTTTCACTTACAGAGCGAGCTAAGGAGCTGTCATGTCGTCCCGTAGGAAGCCGCTGCGTATGACCGTGTGTACGCAGCCCAACGGCTTTTAATATGCGGAAATAAAAACTGTTACCGTCTCAGTTTGGACGGCCTGTGGCTCCTCAGCGCCGCTGTCGGAGAATAACACGCTGGGCTCGAGGTGGACAACGTAGCAGCTTCGAGGCTTTAAAATGCACATAGAAAAAAAAAAGAAAAAAAGAAAGAAAGATGGTGTCGGTGGTTTATTTCTGTTTCTGCATTCAGACCGAAAGCAAAACAACGACTGCTTCGGGAAGTCAGGGCGCGTGCTGGAAATCCCCCTGCAAGCTCTCGTGCTCTCGCTTTAGCCGAGTCGCGGAAGATCCTTTGCGCGCTCCCCAGAAGCACACGAAGAACGCTCACTCCGACTTATATTTCCGCCGTTGTTGTCGTCGTCGAAGTCGAAAATAGCTTCACGTGAACATTTGTACTTTGTTTAAAGGGCTCTTACATGTTTCAAGAGTAAATTGTCAAAAACCACTTGCACAAGAAATATTTTACTTTAATAAAATAAATACACATGTATTTATTTCGACTGGCTTAGCCATCATCAAATGCATAGACGATCTTTGAACTGGATTTCATTTTCGCTTCCTCAATTCTCCCTCCTCCCACAAGCTCCCACCGCAGCCCTTTTTTTTTAACGCGCCCGGTGCCAGAAACGAAACTAGAAACTTCTCACAACCGTGCATATACGTTTGTGCAAGGCCAAGCAGCTGCAGCAGTTATTGAGAAAATGCATTTTCGTTTTATTTTCCAGAGTGCGCAACTGAAAATGATCTGTGGTTGCTGCTGTTGGAAAGGGCCAAAACCATACCAGAAGGTTTCATGCATCTTTCTTAACCGAAACCAAATGTAGATGAAGCGTACTGCTGAAGAAAAATTAATCTGTTAAAAAAAATAATAACATTAAGGTACACATAAAAAAAATAATAATAATTTAAAAACAAAAGACATGGGTATAAAATAAATGCATAAAATAAAAAGTGAATGTTTAGATTTCAATTTTAAATGTTGTCGATGAGCAGTTTATGCAAACATTGAAACATTACAAAAGCAGATTTGCAAAATTCCTAAATGAATATATAAAACATTTAGATTTACTGATGAAGCTGTTAGCATCCCTGATAAAAAATAAATCTAAAATAGCTTCATATTTTATTCCAGTAGTCTTACACAAATATTGCTCCCTAATATATTAGGAGATTCTAACAACAATCTGATCAGTATCCCTCTCATCAACAGTTTATACATGCAGGACGGTATTTGTTTACCCATGACATTTCACAAAGTCGGAGAACATACAGAGATATTTTTGCATATTTAGATCCTGGATCCTCTTTTATGCTCTCCTCTCTTCAGTTTACACCAAAAAATGTTGATTTAGGTTTAAGGACTGAGATTGCTACTGAAGAAAGACCATGTTGTATGATGAACCATTTTAATCCTGATTTGGCTTATGGATCATCACCTTGTTGAAACATATTTTTGGTTTTTAAACAAAGAAGCAGGCCCTGAGTACCACAGGTCCTCTACTCTACTTACTAGCGTTTCCTTTTTTTTGTTGTTGTTGTTTTTCCATTTTTATCTTCTTTTTAATGCCAAAACCGATTTCCACAGGAAAGCTCAATTACAACCTCGCCAGGTGAAAATGTAAGTTTCGAAGTCCAAGCAGATTTTGAGTAAACTCTTGGGAATTTTTATGTGGATTGTAGATGATGCACATAATTTCTGTTTACAGAGAAAACAACATGATGCATTGAGGAACAGAAAATCACTGTGTCGAGAAGTGTCAGGTACCAACTCCGTGTTGCTTTACCCCTTCAGTTCGCCACAGGCAGGGATTATCTGTTTGTGCCAAGCGTGTTCTGCAGGCGATACTCGGGTGCGGCGAACAGACGGGCACAATTTAAACATCAACAGGGAAAGTTTGGTCATACAAGCCGCGCAGGATTTAGGAGAGGAGGGGAGCCAAGTTATTTACAGTATTTGGCAGCTGCAGAATTTTACAGGGCGTGTTGATGTGTGCGAAGAGGATTCTGAAAGTATAGTAAAAAAAAACAAAAAAACTCTTTTGAGGGTTACATTTAACAACAGGTTGAGTTCCCAAAACAAGTGAAGATCTGCTCTAAAACTTCCAATAGCTTCCTCTAGTGGCTGCAGGCTCGCATTGGTTATTCATTTATTTATTTATTTACAATTTCTCCTGGAATACAAATTACACCCGTCTTGTTAATCACATTTCATGCACGTATTAACAAGTACAGAGCAGTGGTGTAAAAAAAAAAGAAAAAAAAGTGGGGTATGACCTACCCATGGGGGCGCTGTGTGAGAAGGGGCGCCAGAACGATGATGGCGGAAAATGTGTTTTTAGTCAAGAACAAACTGGCGCGCTATTTATTTATTTATTTCTTCATTTGATGCGTGTTGTTGTCTGGCGACAAGGAGTTAAAGATGGAGAGGCTGAAAACAACAAACAAAGGATAAAGATGTTGTGGGGATGTAAAAAGATTTTCAAAGTGGTAGACGGACAGCAGGTAAGTTACATCAGTCTATCAAGAGGTGGCTTCCAAATATTCATGTTACCTTAAGTTACTAGGAAAATGACATGACGTCTTCCAACGGTGTTCTGTGGTTATGTAACGTGTTCCTATACACCTGAGAAAGTATCTAGCTGCTCCCGTACAGTGCTAATTTCACATAAGGACATTTTACAACAGGAACTACGTGGGTTTGGATACAGACAGCCAAGCAGTCTAAGACTATACCATATAGCTCTGTTAATTGTTTTTATCTAGTACCCCAGACAAAAACAGCAACAACAAATAAAGAAACATTTTCCCACAAAGTGTTTTTTGTAATGTGGGTCTCAGAACACGTTACAGCGTCCTCTGGTTCCGAAACACAGCAAGTAAAAAAAAACTAGCTAACAACGTTGGTTGATTCACTGATTATCTTAAATGATCCACCTCGTTCTCACAGGGAGTTGCAAGATCTCCTCAACAATGGAAAAAAGTGTTCATTTGATTAAAGTGAAAGGCAGTTGATACACCATGCTACATGCTAATGGAGTCATATTTCTGGAACAACTCAGAGCTGAAATATTTGTTATCAGAACAAGTCCGTTCCAGGAAGACAAACAGGGTAAGTGCAACAGCTGGAGTTCTCAGAAACCGTGTTCCGGGACGCAGCAGGTCCCGACAGGTTTTGGGGGAAAACTAGATGCTTCTGAAATGTGCTATGAGCTAACTTATTAGGAATTGTGTTTATGCAATTGGGAGTTGAAAGTAAATTCCTGTAGTGAGATTTGTGCTTCACTTATTAGGACAACTATCTGATTTAGACATGATGGAATAACCTCTGCTCTCTAAACATCTCAAGAAAAACAGTTGCCTATGACTCCATCCAACAGTATTTATCTAATAATCTAGAGTTTAAGGGATATTCTTTCTGTTTATAACAGTGTTACAATCAGTAGTAGGGTTATTAAGTGGCTGTTTCTATCGTTCTAATAATACTGTCTGAAAAAGAAAAATAGCTGAAGTAGAGAGAACATTAATCCTAACAGTCAGAGTGAAATTGTAATCAAAGCAGGATGAATGTGTCTTTAAGGACCTGGAACGTCACGGTAGGCTGTAATAAACCTCATTGGAAACCATAGCAAGTTCATCCTGGAAGCCTGGGCTGCTAAAGCCCATAACCGTCTCCCTCTTGTGTTCAGTAATCAAAGTGAAAGCAATTCTACAATAATTTGGAGAAAACAAACACATTTTAATGACAAAGATAACCCGAGTAAAAACAAAATACAGGTATTCAAATTCTTTTATTTATTAAGAGGGGGAAAAAAACTACAATGACCAAACTCTGTGTGATAGATGTGGAAAACGTTATTGAGCCCCAACTCCAGGACCTGAACGTACAACATCATTTTCCTCATTGTCCTGCTACATAATAGCGTCCGTAAGAACTGATGGTCAGACAATCTCCTTCAGGATGTTTTGGTAGAGAGCAAAAATTCAGGATTTGGTGTGCCATGGTGGCGTAGTGGTTAGCGCGACCCATATTTGGAGGCCTTGAGTCCTCCACGCGGCCGTCGCGGGTTCGACTCCCGGACCCGACGACATTTGCCGCATGTCTTCCCCCCTCTCCTTCCCTGTTTCCTGTCAGCCTACTATCATATAAGGGACACTAGAGCCCACAAAAGACCCCTTAGAAGGTAAAAAAAAAAAAATTCAGGATTCTTTCAAATTCTGGAAGTTGTCCTGGTTCTGAAGAAGCAAAACTTTCCCGTACCGTCACACACTGTTAATCTGATGTTCTTTTGCTGTGTTCGTTTTACCCCTGATGGTGAACCGCCTCTGAACAATAGGCCTAATAGTTTATAAAAAAAAAATACATTGTTGATGTGATTTTTCTGAAATCTGAAAACAACAGTTTCCTTAACAAGAACATAGTCTAATTCTGTTTCTACTCTAAATAAAATAATAAATGCTTTGAAAGTACTTTCTGAATCCCAAAGGTGAACACTTTATGAACTCATTTAGTAGAGAAGTAAAAGTCTTTGGTCAGCATTGACACAATGCAGGGGATTTGCTTTTTTCCACTAAATCCAGGCAAGTTGGAAGAAGATTCAAAGTGGAACGCCACCTTGTGGTTGACTCGCGTCATGATCTGCATCAGCTCCAGCTGTCCACTGAACTTAGCCAGATTTTCACACAGTGACTGTATGAACCAGGAGCCGTTACTGGTGTTTCTCCAGGAGTAAAAGCCTGCCAGGTGGAGCGACGAGTTAGAGAGGAGATTCAGGAAAGAACAAACCAGATGAAAGTTGAAGAGAAATCCAACCAGAGTAAGTTACCTGGAGCAGTAGAGTACGCGTACATAAAGTCTGCCTCCACGGGAATCTTCACAGACGTTTTGTCTACTGCAGAATCCATTTCGTCTACTGCAGCATCCGTCTCTACGCCATGGTCAAACTCTGAACCTCTGCACGCCTGGGACGCGAAGAACGACGAGGTGACATAAAGAAGGAGATGAAAAACAAACCAATTCACTCGATTCCCCCTCCACACACCCAACGATCACACCCAGAAAGCTTAGAATGAAGCGGAATTTTCAGCTAATGAACTGTAGCTGACCTGTATGAAGAAGAGCTTTGGTTTCCCCACCAGACTCATGCAACGACGTCCTTTAATGCATGCGATCAGCGTTTCAAGCTTTTCGAACCGATCCGTGCCGTAAATCACCTCCTGGTCTCCGTGGCTGAGCAGCACACACACAAACGAGGCGTTCTGGCTGTGGTCCTCCTTCGCCACTGCACACAGAGCGACACAAGCCCTTACACCAGGGCATTTCTGGATATTTGTGAACCAAATGATATTAATAATATAATTTGCAAGCCACACCTCTGTTGATTGTTACAAATTCATATGTGTGAAGGTCTGGTAAAATGAGAGTTTGAGCTTCTTCCTACCACCGACTATAGTTAGCGTTGATCGTAGCACGGGCCACATTTTGGCGTTGCTGGCAGGATGAGGTGGCCTGGCCAGTAAGGTGGAGTTATGCTGCTAGTCAATAGACTAACAGCATAACAATAGACTAATAGCAAACTATTCTTGTTCAGCCATTTTAGTCCTTCGTCAGTGCATCACTGTGGCTGTTATGGCATTAGCATGAACTATTGACAGCGTCTGACAGAAGTTTAACACTTATCAGTGTGTTTAAGACTGTTTTTCTTTAAGTTATGGTAGAATGAAGAGCAACTAAACCTTCTAGAAGTTTGCAACAGATCTGCTTATGGTGTAGAGTCAATATTTACAGTGTTTATTAGTCAGTAATTCACTCCAACGTGGTGGATATCAACTTATGAATCAAATTCAGACTGATGGTTACCCATCCTGATCATGACTGATCATTTGCTTCAAAGTCTCCTAGAGACCTGCCTCTTTTTCCTCTGGACAAAAACAGTTTTCATTTCTGTTTTTGTTATTATTTACAATGTACAGTACCCACAGTATCGTTTCTGGATTTAAAAACCTTGAAATCCTTACCAGTGC
Organism: Xiphophorus maculatus; assembly: GCF_002775205.1. Taxonomy (NCBI): domain Eukaryota; kingdom Metazoa; phylum Chordata; class Actinopteri; order Cyprinodontiformes; family Poeciliidae; genus Xiphophorus; species Xiphophorus maculatus. The sequence continues at coordinate 27,615,585 of NC_036465.1, read as the reverse complement.
CCCAAATTCTTGTAATTCTGTCCAACATACATTTGATATCATTTCTCAGAGCTTGTAGGTATTCATCTAAGAATCCAAGGACAGTTTCTGTCATCTGTCACACTGATTACATGCACAAGAACACTGTAGAGGATTCTTCTTATGGTCATATTTTGTGCTGTTGTATTGATATATTCTGTTCTGTTGTTTCCAACATGTAAAGTACTGAACAAAATTAAACATCTGCATCAGACAACATATGGCTACTGATAATAGAAATTGGTGCTTGAAATTGATAATTAACGCTTAAGCTGTGCTTGTAAAACAAATCTCACACTTCTAAGTCAGCCAGCAGCTCCATGTGGTGCATAAGGTTCTCTTTTTTCCCACTTGAGCGCCCCAACATGTCTGTGCATGCCACTGCCCCCCCGCTTTTTAAAACCTGACCTCAGGTTCCCAGTGGGGTTGAGATCTGGGAGGTCAAGAATGTCTGCGTTCTGCTCTTTGAGTCACTCTGCTGTCATTCTTAACTTGTGACACGGTGCTTCATCACGCTGGAAAATCCACTGTTCTTCACCAAATGCTCCAGGGATTGTGGGTGAAGCTGATCATGGGGGCTGTTCTGATCCAGCTCCTTGTTCAGAACCCCACACACTGATCAATGAGAGATTTACCAGAATAAACAACATTGCAGCAGTTTTGTAAATCATCCAGAACATTAGTCTGTCATGTTTGCCGTAGGAAGAAGTAGCTTCTTTGTGGCTGTTTTTGTAACAAGGCCACAGTCCAAAATGTTCCCACCAACTCAGCACCGACCTGCGATGCAGAGTTGACAAAACTCGGCACCACAGGTGGTAAAACGATGCTGTAGTACAGACCTCAGAGTCCAAGGAGGACTAAACAATGTCAAAGCACTTTCATATCTCTTAAAAAGCAATCATTAGCGTAAACTCTAAAACGTTTAGCAACCTCTGGGACAGACGGTCTGATAATGAATCACCTAAATTTGAGAATGACCAGGTAAGACTCAGTTGAACATGTAGGAGACTTTGGTCAGACAGCACAAAACGTCTGAGCCACAAGAGTATACCCCGATGAAAACACTTCCTCTTGTGAGGTACGAGGACGGTGCCGGAGTCTCAGTGATTTAAATGAATCCGAGTTGATCCGTTGAGGTGCTGTAGTTACCTGTATCCATCTGTTTCATCATGTTATCCATGGTCTGGTCATCCAACAGTCTGATCTCGTAACCCAGTTTAGTGAATGTCTTAGCAACATTAGCAGCATCAACATCGGTTCCATTTCGGACGTCCATTCCTGAAGGAAGACAGAGAGGAAAATCCGCTTAGCATCTGGATGGTAGTTCGATGAAGCCAGCATGAGATCTGTGGCCTGGATTTCCTGACCGATGAAATCTAACATTTTAAAAATCGCAGAATTTCCAAACACACCACAACAGGGTGAGTTCACACACACACACACACACACACACACACACATCGCGTTTTAATGGATTGAAGGCTTCTTTTGTTAGAGCAAAGGATGAAAAAAATAAATTAATTAATGAATCCAAGCAAGAGTAAATATCTATGAAAATAAAATAAAATTACATTTTTAATACATCTTTAACTACATTTTCCATCTTCTTCCAAGAAAGCAGATTTTTTTCAAAGTGAACATCTTAAAGAGAAGTTGTTCTTTAGTCATATTTCTGGCTCGATTCATACGTTAAATGAATCGGACTGGTAAATCGGATCCCTTTGTCTTCCTGGTTCGACTCCCGGACCCGACGATATTTGCCGCATGTCTTCCCCCATCTTCATCCCCCGTTTCCTCTCAGCCTACTGTCATATAAGGGACACTAGAGCCCACAAAAGACCCCCTGGAGGGGTTATAAAAAAAATAAACATAGCTCAATATTTTTGTTTTTGGGATTTAATCCAACCAAAATAAAAAATTAAAATTAAGGTAAAATCTGATTACTTAAGACATAGTATCCTTTTTAGTGACAAACGTGTTCTATAGCACGCTGATGTGAAATCTTACCAGTTTTTTTGTGGAAGTTCTTGTTGTTGATAATGAGGCAGATTCCCATGCAGGGGTAGTCCGTTCGGTAGCAGTAAAGGTCAGAGGGAGTACCTTGACCCCGTGAGCTGTTCTTCACCTTCTCATCATCATCATCATCAGCTGGTGGAGCTTTGCTGCTGCTGCACACATGGGAACACACAGAGACTCCTGAGGCTATTTCACTCAAACCAGAAGTACTTGTTCATCACCTAAACACTGAGTAATAATTATATGACAAAAGTCGAAATGGCTTTCAACCTAGTTTAACATGTGAACAGAAGCTGGATGTAACAGGTTCAGTCGAAACTTGGTTTCTGTGGAAAGGAAGAGGAACTTTCTTGTTTGGCAAGCCACTAGCAGCAGTTTACATTCATAAAGGGGAGAGAAAAAACAAAAAAAACCTGGAAAAAAACAACAAAAACCAAACAAAGAAACAGTCGCTACCTTTTGAGAGAGAATTTTGAGGTGTCCACGGTGTCTTCAGCCCGACCTTTGTCTTTGCCATTCTCGGCCATGTTCCTACAGACATTAGCAGATAAAAACAGCAAAGCAGAAGTCAGAGCAGAAGATAAGGGACAACAGTCTTATTTCCTGCTGAGAAGCAGCCTCTTTCAAAATCACTCGAGTCGAACTATCTTGGAAACGGAGAAAATTCCTCTTGTAGCTTTTGAAGCAGAATGTTCCAGACAAACTTCACTGGATTTCATCTGACAGAGCAGCACAAAGTAAAGGACCATTATATTACACATAGCGGAAACGAGTTTAACATAAATCTGGTGCAAATAATAGTTCATTAATTATTTAATGAACTAATACAATGAACATTTAAAACAGATTAGTAATATCCACTATGTGTTTACTCCCTTTCGCTTTGAAACACCTTAATAAAACCCCAGAGTAGCTACCGGTTTAATATCTAAAGGTCAAAGTCCATCTGTGTGTTACACTATTGTAAATGCAGCCAGCAAGTCCTCAAGATTACTGCTAGACACACGTGGACTTTAAGACCTCTAACAACATACTCTTGTGTTAGAATGGTCTAGTCAAAGCTCAGATCCAGTAGAGACAAGACCTGAAAAATACTGTTCACAGAAGTTCTCCATCCAGTTTAAACTAGAGAGAAATAAACAAAAACAAAAAAAGGAGAAGAAGACGCTACTAGAAGTATACCCCAGAAAACTTTAGACGTAAATGTTCTTACAGCAAAAAGGTGCTTTTACAAAAGACCGACTTGGGAGGGGTCCGAATACAAGCTCATGCCACACTTTTCAGATGTTTTCCATGCCAACAATGTGTTTGAAAACTGTATATTTCTCATTCTGCTTCACAATTAGGCCCTATTTTGTGTTTGTCAATCATATAAAAAGAATAAAGTTTGTGTTTGTAGGGAAGCAAACAGGAAGATATTAACTAACAGCTTTTGAGCCTCTTTTTGCCTTTAACCTGCTTAGATCAGCGTCACACCGTGTTCAAATGTGTCGGTACAGAGTTGAACATGGATCACTCAGCCAGGTATGCGGAGTGATCTGTAAAAGATAACTACCTAATTGGGTTGTTTTTTGTTTTTTTTACGTCACTCGGTGTTTTTGTATGAACCTGACTCACTGACGTGACAAGGGACTTCCTTCTGTAATCCGCAGATCAGCTGCAAAATATCAGTTCAGGAACATTGAGCTTTAAAACCAGACACAAGGCTACAGAAACAGTGTAGTTCCTCTGTCGGGCTGTCCGCTGTATTCCGGCCCAAAGCAGAATTTTATCACACATTTGTTTAGCTCAGACTTGGCATATCGAATGTGATGCTCTGAATTTCATTAAGGCTCAAAACCAAAGTACTATTTAAACACTAGCCATTTACAGCAGCTCTATATAAACAGCTTAAGTAAAATACGAAAATGAAAATAAGTTATCCAACAGGTATGAATCACTTTATAGCTGCGTAATCACGTCCGACTCAGTTTACAGTAAACGATTGTATAAGACAAGGGGAATCATTAACATGACTATATTTGGGCGTCATACTGGTACAAGCTAAAACAAATAAGGAATTAACAGGTCATTGTTAATTCCTCGCGAGGACCCGGTCACATATTACAAGAAGTCTTTACCGTGAACAGCAGCAACAAACTCACTATAGTCACCTTGAACCTACCTTTTGTAGAGACGTGTGGTAGAAATGCTTAACAAAATGTGTGTGAACTTCAAGACATTGTAAGGTTTTTGTATCCCTCGAGGGTATAAACCTGACACTTCCAGCCAATCAGAGACGCTGCATCAGTTGTAGGCGGATCAGTAAAAGCGAAGGACCGGCAGCCGGAAGCTGGTTGGCTGAGAACCTTGATTTAACCGAGTAGTTTCAAGTAATTTTACCTCTACATACTTATATTACAACCAATATGATTAATGATACTAAATCCACAGAAACATATTGAAAAGCCTCATTTATTGAATATGTTCATCTTACATTACAGTTACATACACAAATGCTAATTAAAATCTCGTTATTTTTGAGCCATCTTCTTAGCCTGGACTTCACTGGGAGGATGAACTGGTCTTTGAATGAGCTTTGTTTCCAACAACAGAGCCGGTAAACTGGATGCTCCAAACTGCAACAAAAGACATAAAATGTCACCGTCACTTATGCTTCAGATATGAACATGCATTATGAGATAAATGGCAACTAAACATAAAATTGTTCCTTCTGATGGACATAAAAATCTAGCGAATGCTCCGCTTTTTGGTAACCGGCCTTAATGAGTAAAAACGCCCTCTATTTTAAAAAAAAATATTATTACAGAAGTATAATCCAAAACTGAATGTTTCAGTAGGACAAGGGTGAAAAAGAAAACAAAGAAAAGATGCATTATAGATGCATACTAAACATTTCAGAGTGAGAATACGACACTGTGCTGACAGCTGATGTCTTCACCACAGGTAAAAATGTGGCCGTCACCGTTTTCTCAGAAAGTATCTATAAATCTCGCCGTCTATCATCAGCATCCCGCTGTGTTTCTACCGTCTCTTTCTCAGCGGGGTGCTTGCGTCGGTGGGCCAGGTAACGCGCGGTCAGCTCCCTGACGTCGTGGAGGAACGCCCGGCCTCTTCTGAGATCGTCCAGTCTCTGCTGGAGCTCCGCTTTCTCCTTCTCCAGGAGCCACAGCTGCCTCTCCGCCCTGCATGACCAAACCCCGACAAGAGGAATTCACAAACTCTAACACTGTGCATAGCGTCCCTTCAAAAATGACACACGGGGAAAACATCGGATTATTACAAGTTTGTGGAAAAGGGGCCACAAGTTGTTTTCATTTTTCCTCACCTCATTAGCTCGTTTTTGGCGTCCAACAGTCTCTGAGTCTTCCTTCGAATCAAAGAGCCCACCTGCCCAAACAGAAACCGCAGAGAGCCGATCAGCTTGTCACCAGCGAGCCTGCCTCTAGATGCTAGCCACTAGCCGGAGCTGCTGGACTTCACACTGGAGAAGCATGAATGTTACCTTTATGTTCTCTCTTTTCAAAGACCTGAAGTCCTTCAGAGATGAGATCTGAGGAAGAAAAGAAACTCAAAGAATGCATCTGATATTTAAAAAAACAAAGTCACGTTTTCAGATTTATTGGGCAGATTTAGATTCATTTTAGCATCTGAGTACAGCTTTGCAGATGTGTTTTTAAAAAACTAAGAACATGTTAAATTCTGACTATGACAAGCTAATATGAGTGTACGTCTCCACTGATTCAGTTATATTTCCCATAATCCTGTGCTGCATCAGCACCACTGTCATATAACCAAAGCTCCAGAGACAAACAGCAATAACATAAAAATAAATATCGGTTGTGAACCGATACTGATATCGGTTCACTAAATTACTATTTGTAATTTTAAAAAAATTACAAATACTGTATGATACCAACGGAACAACGATACATCGTACATGTCTACTTCTGGCATTCTGGTCACCCAGAGTAAACTTTAGTGTTGCCATGGAGAGGGTTGCTAGGCTTCCTACTAGAACCGCCTTGGATAAGCAATAGAAAGTGACAGTCATTGTCACGAATAATTTTGCTGGACGATAAATTGTCCCAGAAATGATTGGGATAAACGATAAAATTATAATTTTGAGACCATTTTCAGCTAATATCTTGATAACTGCATAAGAATGAAAGTACACCAAGGTATGTCACGATTACACCCGTTGCTGAATGAATGTTGCCTTTATGTTACAACGTGATAACATTGTCGTTTTGACACCATTTTCAACTAATCTGCTGATGGTGGCAGATTAATGCAAGCTCGCCTGCTCAAACACTAAGAAACTTTAACTTTGTGTAGAGCACTCCCATCTGCAACTGGAAGACATTTTAAATATCCAAAATATAAAAAGACAAACAACCAAAAACAATAAATAAGAACCACACACAACCAAGACCATGAAAAAAATTGATTATGTCTCTAAACAAAATTGCCCTACAGAAAAAATAATCGTCACAGTGGAAAATTATGAACTCATTTTAACTTATTCGATTATTTGTGACATCGGGTTTAGTCTCGATTCGTTTTCAGACTGCGTGGCGAAGTGTTTGAGCGTGTAACAGAGAAGCGGTGTCGCCGGGCGAACCTGTTCCTCTAGCTGAGCCTCCACGTTGCTGGCGAAGCAGCCGACGGACTCTCTGACTGCCGCCGACTCCACCGTCTCCCTGGAAACGAGCGCACAAAAGAAGCGAAAGTGGCTTTTGACGCAAAGTGAAAGAGTTGGTTTGCAGGATGCTCCATGTGGGCGATTTTACCCGTACTGCTGGCAGAAATCCAGCACGGCATCCAGAACCACCTCTAACTGGGATGCTCCCCGGCCGGCGCGCTTCTTCTGCCCAACGCCGCCGTCGGCTTTAGCAACTTTAGCTGCAAATATTCACATCTAGAGCTCAATACAAGCACATTGGAGCTTGGAAACATTTTTGTTTTTACTTGAAAATCTTCAACATATACTCTTATCTGATGAGGACTTTCTTCCCAAATGGAGGCATTTAGTCAGGTGTTTAGTCATCATTGGAGTGGGAGTCTGGAAAATGACAAACAGAAAATGGAAACGGTCATACGAACGTCATGCTGCTGCTTTCAGGCAGAACATGGGTTCATACCCAAACGCTGCCTTCATCGTCTTCCTCGTCGGACGAAGGGAGCTTCCTGCGGTTCCTCCGGGCTCCATCCGAGTCAGACTCCTCCTGTAGAGAGAGAGACAAAAAAAAAAAGTTGTGTGAACAGCATTTTTTCTCCAGACTCTGTCATTTTTAATGCACCAACACAAAACCTCTGTAGAAATATGGAGAGGTTCTGTGTTTGCCAGGGTTTTCCCCCTGTGCATCATAAGCCTGGCGGGCCACCAGGCTTTATTTGTACCCCCCCACCAGGCTCAGCATTGCTTATTTTTTAAAAGTCTTTTTAAAATGTTAGCATTTGTTAAGGCTTTATAGTTGCTGTTCAGGTATTAATCTTCCAATCTTTCAATAACATACAATTATCAAGTGATATTTTGAAATTTCCTGTCAACTTTAAACGGTTTATTTAACTCAAAAACACAACAGGCCACTGGATGAATGGGCCCAACCACAGGGCTTAGCAAGTTTTCTGGGGGGAAACCTTGTATGTACGTTAAAAACCTGCTTTCAATATCGTCTTCTAACAATCTTTACCTCAGACTCTGAAGTCTTCTCATCAGCTGATTCGCTCGCCGTCTCGCCCTCCTCCTCCAGCTGCTGCCTCTGTGCCGGTCTGGAAGGGAAACAGAAAACAATGCAGAAACACCTACAAAAAATTGCCATATCATCAAAACATTTTTTTTTTATATCATTCATTTCAGAGAGTGAAACTCATATTATATATATTCATTACTTCAGTATTTGGTTGGACATCCAAGTACTGATAGAATAGAAATTGCCATTTTTTCCCCCGAGAAATCTGACATTTCTGTGTAAAGAAATGTCAGATGTATTTTTTTTAAGTTGAGCTTATGTAATATTCAAATTTTCTGAGACACACAATTTTGGGTTTTTATTACATGTAAGCTATAAACATCAAAATTCTAAGAAATAAAAGCTTAAAGGGGCAGTGTTATTTGTTTTCCAGGCACAGAGCGCCATTTTTTAGCATACACAGGTAATTATGTTACCAGCAGTTATAAAAATGCTACATATGTATATATGACTTCAAAAATTTGACTTTCTGATTTAGAACCCTGACATTGGGCCTCTGTCTCTTCTGAAACTCCGCCTTCAGGAAGTCATCACAGCATGGCTCCTCTATTAACCCTTTAACAATGTTTTTACCAGCGTTGCACTGAGAAGCAGCTCATATAAAAAGCCCAGCAGATGCTCAGTTCCACTAGGTGTTTGCTATTTGCTGCTGGCTAGTCTGAAGGAGCTGAATGGGGGCGTCACAGGGGAGAGCTATTCTGTACGGTTGAAGCTTGGTAGCTTGAAAACTGCCCCTAAGCTTCGTAGCTCGTTTTGCACAGCTGAATGGTTGCCACGGAGATTAATGGATTTCTCAAACATGGATGAAAGAATCAAGGCAACACTCCAGCTATGTTCCTGATGAGGGAATAACATTATAACATGATGTAAAGCTCAAAAAAGTCAATTTTACACGATAATGCCCCTTTAAAATATTTAAATAAACCTGTTATGAATCTATATGATACGATTTACATTATAAAATGGGTGACGAAAAAAAATAAAATAAAACTTTTCACCCAATATTATATTTTTTTCAGTTGTCTGAAGTATTAACTGCCTCTTTAAAAAATGGAGCAAATTTGTTTTTGTTACATTTTTCCTCCTGCTATCATGATGAACTCTGAGCAGCGTCTCTCCGTTAGCGCGCTGACCTTCCAGCAGCCGTCCTTCCCGGGGCCTTCCTCATCCCGACAGGCTTCTTCCCACTCAGACGCCGGCTGATCGTCGCCGTGGCCCGGGTCGTTTTGGACCTCTGCGCTGTCTCGTCCGGTTGCCTTTCTGTTGCTCCCTTTTGTTGCCTGATTGTTGGCCGATGAGCATTGGATCTGAACTGTTGCCAAAATGATGTGGAATACAGGAACAAAGCGCTGAACATTACCTGGCTCTTCCCTTCCCTCCTCTATCTGTCCTGCTCTTCTTCTTCCTCTCCTCTTCCTCGCCTCCTCCTGAGCCTTTTCTCTTCGCTGCAGCTCCCTGCTTTTTGACAGGAGCAATCTTCCCTCTTTGTCCTCGGTTTTTGTCCAACTCTCCCTCCTCCTGGACATCCAAGTGCTCCTCCAAGGCAGTGCTGTGAAGAGGGTTGCCTAGGGAACAGATCCAATAAAGGTTTGGCTTTCAATAGGTAAACAAAATTAATTTAGCACACGAATTTGGGAAAATGGGTTGAATTTGTTGGTGCAGTAACACGGGGAGACACTCACTATCGTTCTGCTCCAGTCCTTTTATGAAGCTGACTTGGTCCACAGCAGACAGACTGGTAGACTGTTCCATCTATTTAGGACGTAAACGACAGGTTTACAGTTCAGGACTTACTGATTTTTCAGCACAGAGTCGATAAGACAGCGTTTAGAGACAAACTCACCTGGTTCTTGTGCACCTGGCCCTGAGGCACTTTGGTCCCTCGGCCCTTTCTGATGGCGCGGGGATGAGAAAACAGAGACGGGCCATTATTTTACAGCTTAAACAATCTGCCGTGATATATATTTATTTCTTAAGGTTACAGAGTGCATCATATTTACTTGTTGCGCCAATGAAATGGACACGTTTCCAAGTCAAACACCAAAGAATCTGATTTTTTCTAATCATTAAATGTGGCAAAACAGAGTTATCATTTTTCACTTCAAACACCAATTGAAAGTATCTTCATAGAGCCTTTTTTTTTTTAAATCAGCAAATAACTGAAGACATGCTTAGGTTTATCATCTAATTTCTTAATTTTTTGTTGGACTGTAACCTATTGGAAAAGTTTCAGCAAAATCAATGAAATGCAAATAGAAATGAAGGAATTTTAAAACAGGCCTATGAAATCTAAGACGTTTTTGGAGGAAAATAAATTGTGTTTCCAGTGATGCCCTAAAAGTGAAAATAATAATAATAATAATAATAATAATAATAATAATAATAATAATAATAATAAATGATAGAAAAGGCAGCTGCTTTCAGTTTTAAAAGGTCATCAACCGAAAAAATGTCTGTTTCTCTGCTTTATATGGATCTGAGCTGCATTTTATCATCTCTAGGTTAATTTTAAGTGACCTGGACTGGATTACTATGACGCCATTTTAGAGCAGCATTGTTGTGAAATATTTTGTTACCCATATTAGTTATGATAAATAGACATTTAAAAGCAAAATATTTTCACTTTTTATAAATCCTAACTTCCAGACCAAGGAGCTGGTTGGAGACTCAAGGCCTTTTCTTTAACCGCTTGTGATTTAGAGCGCCCTCTAACGGTGTTACTAGATATTGAAATTTCAGCCTACTAAATAAATGTGACTCCGTACTGGGTAGAATAACCCAATTCAGCTTTAACTACTCGAAACACTTAAGTTACATATTACATGCCAACCTTAATGTCGTGACGTTCTGTAACAAAACGTATTCAAACCTGTTATAAGCGAAAACAGAGCATTATTTTTCTATTAACGGCTACAGTATTTTTTATTACTGAGCTTTCGAACAACAAAATGTGGATATATTAAGACATAAAACAAAAAAAAACCCAAACTGCTTAGACGGATTAGTGTAATTTCCTCACCTCATTTTCCTCAGTGTTTTGTTGACACCGTTAGCTCGACCTGAAACAGCTGCTTCCCGCAAAACAGTTCGAGTTCCGGACGGAACCATTCCGCAAACACCGAGGGGGTGACAGAAATATTTTAAAGGTGGGGAAGAGAGGGAAACTCTTGAAATTCAAGGTTTAAATAAAGCAGCATATATTTTAAAAACTAATGTGCAGTCAAACCTTAAAAGATGTTTTGGAAACAGGAGTGATTTAGGAAATTCCTTAAAATATAGGAGTCTATCGCTCGAAATGTGAATATGGAATGGTCTAGTCCTACGGAAAGCGGGAGGTCATCTTGCCTTTCTTCGCCATTTCAGAGCAATGCACTAGAACCATTGCGTGTGGTGACATTTTTGTTGAAATCTTTTAAAATCTAATTCTTCATCATTTCATTGGATCTAATCTGGAAACATTACATCTTTTAACTACCCCCTCAATTCTTAAAAACAACCAGAAGTTTAAAAGTCAACGTGATTTTATTAATATTTTTTATAACAGAAGTAGAACAAATTTTAACTGCAACTAATTAAAGTCAATTTTGATGGAATGAGATATGATTTGGGGTTAATTTTTCCCTTCCAGCTGATTGTGAATAACCATCAAGATTGATGAAGTTTGCAGGGAGGGTTGAATGTTTCCAGTTAAATTTCTTCTAATAAAGCTAATGCTGCCCCGAACTGATCAGCCTGAACTAGAATTTGGTCCAAATTAATTAAAAAGAAGGAAGCAGTCAATTGAAAAACTATTTATGAACAAATATGCAACACTAGTGTGTTTTAAGCCTCTTCAAGTCTGAGACTGCATTTAATAAAAACGTAAGACTGTTTAAGATCTTGCAGAAACTAATCAGATTTGAAAGGAACCCACAGTTTTACTGTTTGCCAGTTTTTCTTAATCTTATCAAAGCAACAAATAAAAGCAGCAAAGATGAATCACAAAAGGTACAAATGCCACTCAGTAAATAGTTTACACAGATATTTTAATATTTCTTTAATGAAATCTTTTACAAAATGAAAACCTACTGATTAACATTCATTAGGAAAGGTCCTTTAGCCAGGAACCTTTTCTCATCATTATTATAAATAAATTAATACATTACAAAGATTTCCCATGTTGTTCCCATAGGTACCCGAGTTCCCCAAACACACCTAGATCAGACTGCGTTGTCCTCAGTGTCTGAACTAGTTCATGAGGCACCAAGCTTATTCATACATTAACAGTGAAAACAGTTTAAAATGTACATCTAATGTACAGAGATGACCATGCTGATCTAAAAATGGCTAAGACTCTTGTGGTCCTTTTCCACTAGCACCTAGCAGTGTAGCTCTACGTGTGGCTTTTTGTCAGACTTTGTCTCTGTTGGGAGTTTTAATGAATGGCGGTCGGATTATCGTAAGAGCATCACTCCTGTGATGCAAACAGAGTCTCCACCCCCTAAACAACAAGTGACTAATAGTCTCCTGACGTTAGTCAGGACCCCCAGCAAAATCAAAGGGTCCGAGTGTTTCCCAACCCTGGTCCTCAAGGCACACTGTCCTACATGTGTTAGAAGTTTCCCTGCTTTAATGTGCCTGATTCAACTGATTGCAGTTCAACAAACGCCTGTTAATCAGTCATCAATTGAAATCAGCTGGACTGAAGCAAGGAAATACCTAAAACATGCAGGGCAGTGTGGCTTGAGGACCAGGGTTGGGAAACATGTGGCTGGTCACGCTGAGTCCGTGCTGATAGAAAAGGACCATTAGCTTAAATATATGGCTTGTAATCAGTTTGTACATGTGGCTATTCACACCATGATTCCTGATGGAGCAGGAGAGACTGTTCCCTTTAAAATTTTCACATAGGAGCTGATTGGAATCATCTTAAAAAATATTTTAAAAAATCATATGTTTGTATTGTAGTGAAGTTTGATCATAGAAAGCACTTCATGTGTAAAAACTCCTCTGGACTGTGAGGTTTAGTGTTCCACAGATCCCGTCTTGGAAATGCTTGACAAACACTAAAAGCTGCGTGTCGGCCTGCTCTGCTCGTTTCTTGTGTTCCAGCTCGACACCTTGGAGCTTCCTGTTCAGACTTGCCGCCTCTTTCTCTCCTCACAACACAAACGAAGCTCATGAGTCCTCCTACATGCTGATCCCAGCGTACAGCTCATCTATCTGGGATCTGAAGTACTGGCGCATTTCGTTCCTCTTGGCCTTCAGTGTTGGGGTGAGCAGGCCGTTCTCGATGGAGAACATCTCTGTATGGATGTGGATGTCCTTAACCTGCAGGACATCGGAGAATAATGCTTCGTCAGCAACTCATCTCAGCTTTGTTACATTTCTACAGGATTCACAGTCTTGCGAATCTCGTCTAGAAGCCAGTGCTGCACCTGCTCAAAGGACTTGAGGCCTCCCTCTTTGCCAAGCCGCAGGATGTCCTCCAAGATGGCTGCCTTGACCTCCTATAAAGAAAAGTAAAATTGTAAACATGATGTCCTCAAGAAGTTGATTTCAAGCCAATTAAAAAATGTTACAATTAAAAAAAGAAGAGGGTTGAAACGATTAATTGGATTTCTTGTGATTAATCGATTATTAAAATAATGGTCAGCTATTTAGAAATCGATTTATCGTCAAATTGAGTATACACACTCAAAAACAAGAACATTTGCTGAAATAACAACACAGAGCAGCAATTAAGTCAAAACTGTACAAAAATATATATACATATAGACTTCGTCAGTTCTACCAAAACTCCTCAAGTGGCAGTTTTAGCTTCACCTGGTTCAAATTATTTTTTTTTAAAAAAGGAAAAGAGTCCTAAACACCTTTCACTATCCAATTATTAATTGGTTAATTGTAAAATTAATCAACAGATCAGCCCTACACTGTATTGATGTTGAGCCCAGTTGATGTTAGAAGTATTATTTTAGCTGTGGATGCCGACAAAAGATCAAGTGTTGAGGTAAAGAAATGCTATATTAAGGCATTTTAGGCAATAAAGTGCTTATTTTCTTATTTAGATGCATCTTTTAATGGAATTCTAATATTACATAAAAATATTCAATGAAAGTCTTGCAGAATGTGTAATTTTTTCATCTGATTAATCGATTACTAAAATAATCGTTAGTTGAGGGCTAAAAAAGTATGTGCATAGTAAAGCTCTGAAAATTGGCTTTGTCATTAAGTGATCGTAGAAATTTTGTGAACAGTTTGCTGGGATTACCGCTTTCCCACACAGCTCCTGATAGCTTCCCTGCAGCCTCAGCGTCTTCTTGGCCCAGCTACACAGGAAGTCGGGGTCAGGGACCACCACTGCTACCAGACAAGCCTGGAGACAACAGTCACACCCGTCTCAATACGGTAGGCGGCCTCAGATGAGTTTGAGAGAAACCAAAACAGTTTAGCTTCAAGATGGCTGACCTGCAGACTGTCTCCATGCACAAACACCTGCACCACTGCATCACTCCTTGTGTAGATGTTCTCGATCTTCTCTGGAGCGATGTACTCGCCCTGGGCCAGCTTGAAAATGTGCTTCTTCCTGTCGACGATCTTCAGTGTGCCGTTCTGTGGAGAGATGTGTGCACCGTGTTACTATTCCCTGCAACATCGAGGCTTCTGATAAGAAGGACGCAGTGAGAAGCAGCAGGAACAAAGTCAGATTCACATTCGGGGCCGATGATTAATCGATAAAGATTTAATTTTTGGAAAATGTGTATTTTTTCGCCCCCCCAACAATGCACTCCTTGGGTTCTCATAATTCAGAGTGATGTCGCCTTGCTCAAGGCCGCCATCTTGTTTGACAAGCGTATTTTAAAGCTTCTTTTTATGTGGAATTTAGGTCAACTCTACAATGGAATATTAGGGCCAAATTTTATTTTAAATTACAAGAATAAAGTCATAATATTACCAGAATGAAGTTGTGATTTAAGAGGAATTAAGTAGTGCTTTTGAAATAAAAAATAGCAAAAAAAGAAAAAAAAAGGAGAAAACAACACGGTCATGTCAGATCTCAATAAGTCTAGAAACTTCCTCATAATTTCAGTACATTCTTCTGGTAAAAATACATCTGCAGTCTGCTAATATTGTGACTATATTATGATAATTTAACAGAAATTCTTGTAACCTTGCCCTAAAACTCTATTGTACAAATCACAGAAGGGATGACTGAAATAAAAGACACTTTTTGAAAATATTTCCTGTCAGTGAGAACATTTAAAAAATCAATTAAAATTGAATCTGGTATGACGAGATCTTTAAGCAATATCGCTATAATTCACATAGCAAAAAATGTGAGAATAAATGAAGCTGGATGAACGTACAGGGAGCCACTTCCCGATGTCTCCGGTGTGCAGCCAACCGTCTGCATCTATAGTCTCTGCGGTCTTCTCCGGGTCTTTCAGGTAGCCCTGGAAGACGTTTGGACCCTTCACACACACCTAAAAAACAAAAACACACACCTGCATGTAGAAGGGAGAGAAGGCTAAACAAAACCACGTGATTCCATCGGCTGGTGTTGGTGTCCCACCTCCCCTTCCCCGTTTACGGCCAGGTAGTTCATCTCAGCGACATCCACCAGTTTGATGGCGTTGCAGGGCAGAGGAGGTCCGACGTGACCTGCTGAGCAGAGGTCGCTCTCAGTTCACGTCTCACTGGCCGATTAGACGGCTTCGTGCGGCAAAACATTACCTGCACTACAGTCGCCAGGAAGGGTCATCGTGCATCCGGCGGTGCACTCCGTCTGCCCGTAGCCTTCGTAGAACTGCAGAGCAACAAGATTGGATTAACGTGGATCTGATTTATGAAGCAGCAGAGAGCAAACTTTCAGCTGAACCGTTACCTGACAGCCGATGGCAACTCTGAGGAAGCAGAGGACTGTAGGGGAGACAGGGGCCGCTCCTGTCACCATGAGACGCACGCGGCCTCCGAGGCTGGCCTGTAGGGGGCAGCGTGGGATACTACTGAGAAATCTAAAACAATATCAGTCAAAGTAAGCAACAAGCTCTTGCACCTGATCAGCAAAGTCTGATTCAGGGGCGGGGGCCCGGATGGGAGGCAGAATATGACATCAGGGATCCAAACCTTTATCACGTCTGATGAGAGCTGGAGAAGAGCTGGCCCTCTCCTGTTGAGTATTGTGTATGTAGGATTATATAATATGGTGCCCCAGTCATTGTTGACTCATGGTTACTAAAAACCTTACAAGACCGACTGATTTTAGTGACATAGTGGGTGTAAAATATTGAATAAAATGTTGTGCTATACATGACTGGCTTTATTTACATTTAACTTTATGACACACAAAATTACAAGTGGATCATCCTTATTGTCTCCAAGTGTATTCTGGGTAAAGCTTGTCACCAGCCGTCCATCATCAGTCACTTGGTAACAGATGACAAATGAGCTAGAGCATTTCTATGGACTAAGTTAACAAGAGTGGAGCTCCATGGAGCGGCAAATTGAAAAGGATGGAAAAAAGCGAGCAAGGAAAAACCAAAAACTGGATGCATATTTTGTTCCTCGCCTTGGAGATGAACCGGACTTTTTTGTTGGCAGCGATTCAGAGCCGCCAAAACTGCCAGCCCAGCGAAGGAGCCGGACTAGTTACAGGTAGCAACTCTGACATTATTCACAAAGTGTGAGTTAACTGTAGACTGATTGTAAACTGTATCAGCCCAGCCGCAGAGCTTACATCCCCTTTTCTCTGTTATCAGTGGTACAGCGGTGATGTCAGGGACTGAAGGCTGAGTTATAGTCGCGCTCAACAGTTCGGGTCGAGCGCGTTTTGAGCCAAGACAGCAGTATGGCTTTTATAGTTAAGGTTTCCATTGGAGCCGCCTGGAAGAGCATCTTCCACATCGTCCAGTTTGTGTGAACAGCGGCGACCGCGATCGCCCTGAGTTACAAACATGCACAAGGTGCTGCGCATGTGGCGCGTGCCGCTGCGCTCCTGCTTCAACGCGCACTGCTGCGTGCTCGGTTTAATGCGTCAACAATAAACGTAGCTTCAGTAGTTATTGAAGCTACTCCAGGCTCTGAGTTGAAACTGATAAAGTGTCAAAATGATCCGAACCCATCCGTGGTTCTGAACTGATTTCATCATTAGTGACCAGCAGCCTGATGTTTCTGTTGTTCTCTTGGTTTTTTGAACTTCATGTCAGATGGATTTCAGAATGACACAGTCACTCTCTGTGGTGGTGAAACTTGTAAGCTCCGCTGTTGCAAGCATGTCTATGTTGTAAAGTTAAATTATCATGAGCTTTATTATTTGGGTATAAAGGGCCCGGTCATTAGCCGAGGAGAAAAATGACCAGCAACTACTGCTGCCACTTATTCAATGAAAAATTAAAAACGTGCTGAGAAAATGTTTGGTTTCCTTTGAGTTGAGGAACAATGTGACCAGTAGGACATCCTGTCCCCAGCAGAGGATTCTGCGGTAGAAAAACAGGAGTGATGGGTGCGCTGGTTCTGCGTACCTGGACCTTCCTGAAGATGAGTCGATCCCAGATGCTGTCTGTCCGCACGATGCCTTTCATGACCTCTGCCTGCTTCTTCCTGTACGCCAAGTCCAGCAGCCAGCGCTTCAAAGAGGTGTTGGCCTGCCCAAAGATCTGAGCGTGCACACGCACACACACACACACACACACACACACACACACACACACACACACACACACACACAGACACACACACGTAAACAGTCAGTGAAAACAAGGTGAACCTCATCATTCCCAACCCCCTTTTGGTAGATCTACAACTCCTAGAGCTGACACGATTAACCGTGATTAATTGATTATTGTAATTGGTTCATCAATAACTGGAATATTCAGACTCTAAAAGTGGCCAGTAATTAAACCAAAGCCTTTACAAAAATCTTTACATTTTGCATTTAAGATGAAAGAACCTTCTTTGCATGTACACATCTACTACCCAGAACTCAAGTGGGAATTTTAACTTCACTTCAAATTATGTACTAAAGCAAATCTCATATTAAGCACCTTCTGCTATCCAGGTATTAATCCAAAAAACAAACAATAGCTTAGTAGACAGTATGATTTTTTTAGCTGCGGATGGATCCTGTTGCTCCAGATGATCAAACGTACACTAAAGAAATGCTGTTGTTGCATTTTAGACAATAAAATATTTACTTTCTTACTGGAATTATCTTTAATAGAAATGTTATGCTTATTTGCATTTTTATTGTATTTCTAATAGTGTAAAAATGTCTAAAGTGAAACATCTGTAGAATGTGTCAGTTTCTTAACAGATTAATCATCAGAACAATTGATAGAATAATCGATTACTAAAATAGTCGTTAGTTGCAGACCTACCAGTAGACGTTAAGGTGGCTCACTCACCTTATCATACATTCTGTTGAGAAGTCTGGGTACGACTGGGAACACCGTAGGCCTCAGTGCAATCAGATCATCCGATAACCGGCGGACGTCTCCCTGGAAAAAGCCGATTCTGGCTCCGTGCACCAGCATGACACCCTGTCAGACAAAGATGGCACCGAAAACATTTTTTTGCAGCGTGTTCCTGCAGTAGAGAAGATGGAGCGACTAAAAGGTGGCAACCTGAGACATACCTGGACTATCCTCTCAAACATATGAGCCAAGGGGAGGTAGGAAATATGGACGTCGCTGGAATTCAGCGGACAGCGCAGCTACAGGAAATGACAGCAAGGAAGGTAGAAACACCAGGGTGAGGGATTTTATACCACAGGCAGAAAAGAAAGCATCAAGTCTCCTAATGTTGTCCAAATATACGACTGGACAGGTGAGGACGTGGATCATAAAAACCTCCTACTCTGCATCTTAAACCAGCTGACTCAGCAGCGTCGCAGGAAAGCTAAACAATCCAACAAGCCAACACTAAATGAAATATGAAAGTGAAAGCCATTTTCTCCCCAAACCATTTGTGGCTTTCTGAGTGACGGATGGAACAGAAATAACTCAATAAAGAAACATTGCATGCAGAGCTTCATGTTTGTTTTGGGTGTGGTTCCTCTGTGAGTCAGCTGCCTGAATGCTGACAAAAAACAAAACATAAATCTGACGTAGGAGCTGCAGTTTCTCATGGCGAAGGCTCCTCTCTGCCATATTTGTATGCATTTGTTTTGGTACATACCTGTGGTCTTTTTTTCACATGTTTGATGCTACATCATTTCACATTTGATTTGTTCTGTTGTTTCTTTCCCACTCAAAGAGCAAAAATACAAAATCCTAACAAATATTTTCACTCTAGTTTCTGGGGCAAATATCTTTGTACACTTGAAATAAGATAAAACTTACAAGTAACTTTTCAACAAGATAGATTTGATTTAAGTCAATAATTTCTTAATAGAACTAGAACTTTTTCATCAATAGGTGAATTAATCTGCCAGTGGAAGAAGATACTTTTCCCATTTTATAAGTTAAAATGTCTTTTTGCTTCCCCAAATTTCCTAGATAAAAATCAGAGCAAATCTTAGAAGCTGAATTTAAAGAAGTGGAAAAATAAGTGTTTTTATCTGGATTGTAAGTCCAGATAAAAGCTCTCACCTGTGTTAGTTTGATGAAGGAAGAGTAGTTGGACACAATGTTGCCATGTGTTAACATCGCTCCTTTCGGGCTTCCTGAAAATGAACAGCAGCATGGAGGCTTTGGTATGAATGAAGGTGTTTAGTGTGCGGTTCAGACGGCGTGTGCTACCTGTGGTTCCACTGGTGAAGCAGATGACTGCCATGTCATCAGGCTGAGGGGGCTGACGGGGGTCAAACAGATGAGTTTAAGGTCACGTTTGTTAGCGTTGGAAAGTTCTGGGCAGAGTTGGTGCTACTTACAATCGGCTGCTTGTAGTTGGCCTGACCGAGAGCCTGAGGAACAGGAAGGTAAAACAAAATGGTAAACGAGGGGAGAAAAGGACATTTGATTCCTTCAAAGTGAAAATGGTTTAGGAAAAATGAAAAATGATGACATAAAGATTGGAAACAACTCAGCAGAGAGAAAAATAAAAGTTACCCAACAAGTAAAATCCATTACATGATTAAAAAAACAGCCTTAAAATCCACCAGTCAGACATGATGTAGAGGTTAAGAAGTGTCTCCAGACCTCGGTCTCCTGCAGGCTCAGGATGTGGACTCCGGCCTGCTGGGCCCTCTCCACCAGGCTGGCGCTGGGGGTCTCCATCAGAACGATGGTCTTCACCGAGTGCTTCATGTCTGTAAGGCAGTCCAGCACCAAGCTGGCTTTGTCCGTCACGTCACACACGATGGTAGAGATGGAAGCTGCACAAACACAACCCCGACATACGAAAGAGGGTTGAGTCGAGGACAGGATAAAAAATGATAACTAATAGCAGCATGCGTAACCTTTGAACCTTTTCCACATTTCCTAGCATCACAAGGACAAACCTTTATGTATTTTAATGGGATTCACCAACATAAAGTAGTAAGATTGGGAAGGTAAATGTGAACATGGCTTTCAAAGGTTGGATGAAGTAAAATCAGAAAAGTGTTTATTTTATTATTATTATTTAAAATTTTATTTACACATATCAGACTAAAGAAGGCCAAATACAAAAGCACAAAATATAAATTTTTAGCAAATACATGTAAATATATATTTATAAGAGTAAAATAGCAAAATAATTTGTCGCTCTTCAACGCTATGGACCTTACCAAGCTCCGCCCACAACCGACCCACGTGACCGCAAGTCTCACAAACAAAGCCTCACGGTGGTTGTTTCTATGTAAACATGACTGATTAGTGCATCATTTCTACCAGATTTTCACAATATATCAGCTACTACAATGGACAGAGGAACTAACAAGTTCATATCATCATCTGGGAGGAGGTCACTGGTTTCTCAGTCACAAGCTGGTTGCAAACCTGAGGCCAGCAGGTGTCAGTCAGTTATGGTAGATCTGACATTTGGTTTGATGACATCAATATGAGAAGCTACAGACTGATAGGAGGAACCAAAGAGCTCTGTAAAGGTAAAGGCAAATCTTCTGAAGTTGGGATATAATTAATTTAATTTCACATAATTACTGCGGTAGAAACCATTTGTTTGTTAAAATTTTATAAAATATTTTTTCTATTTGATGTTTGTTGTGAATGACATAAACTCACAAACGAACGAGGTAATTAGTCCAACGTTTAGAAACTACAGCGGCTGTAATGAGCCACAGCAAAGGCAAACAAAGGTAAAATAACCTGAACAGGTGATCAACTCAAAACCACTCCTACCTTTTTACTCTCTCTCTCTCTTTGTAGTATAAGCACACCTGTTACCGTGGCAACCGCCTGCGCGCCGCAAGATGAGCAAAGATTACGGTAAAAACATAACATTCAGTTCGTTACGATATCAAGTTTCCAGGCTTGATATTTATTTCTCGATTATTAATCAGCGATTCCCTGAACAGAGCGATGGTTGATTGACTAGCTGTACTTGGTGCTAACGTGGCTAACATGAGTAACAGTTTAGTCCAAAACCTTTTCTGCTAAATAAAATCTTTAGTGTATGTCAGATATAGACACATTGAATATTGATGTTTAGCTAACGTAAGACTGTGTAGCAGACAGGCTTCAAGGTGTAGAAGTTGTATCAGTTCTGCCATTATGCTGTACTTAGCTAACGGGTAAGTAGCTAAGTACTTACTTTATATATATACTGTATATACACAGTACAGACCAAAAGTTTGGGTTTGGGTTCAGACCCCAAAGACAAAGATGAAGACAAAGGCAAAGAAGAAGAACTGGTGCCTTCCTTCCTGCCAGCACCCAAGTCCTGTCACCATCCATGCGGAGAAGAAGCTCATCAGACCTACAGAGATCCCGGCCTTCGTCGATCAACTTCCTCCTCCTGCTGCAGCACCTTCTTCATCATCAGGCCAGGTCTGGGGTTTGAAAAGCCATGCTCCGTCCGTCTCTCTCAAAGGTTCCCTTTTTTAGTTCTCAGTGTCAGCATTAGGGAAAGATAAACTAGATGATTGATTTTACTTATTTGATTATTTCTGCTACTGAATTAAGCTGTACTGACCCTTGCAAAACTGCCTTACTAATAAAATACTTAGCATAAAGAAAATCTAAAAGATGTTGTGGACATTCAGTTAATGAGTCACCTTAAGGTTCTTTGATGGTTGTAAAATAGCTCTGATGTTTGATTCTGGAGAGGAAGAGGTAGAAAATGTTTTATAGGTTGCTGGTAGCCCATATGTAAAACAACATCCTTGGGACTCGCCGAGTCACTAAAACCAACCTGGTTCTGTACCAAGTGCAAGTTGTCATAAAGAGAAGAGCGACCGTCAACAGGTGAGCTCTGTGAAACTAGTTGGCTGCAGGCTGCTCAGTCTGGCTAATTCACAGGGGGAAGAAGGTTGGGACACCTGGATGTAGTTCGTCAGGAACCAGGCGACTCTTTTCTCGATGCCAGCTTAAACAGACTTTACTTCAGTTCTGGACAGGATAAAACCCAGCAGATTTAGGAAACTCAATTAACCCAATAGACGGAGAGCTGGTAGCACATCTCACCTCTCAGAAGAGGAAGTAGAGAGTGAGAGAGGAGAGAGACTGAAGAGGGGGGAGATGTTGCGCAACAACAAATTAAATTTGATCATTAACATAGAGTTAACAAAGATTAGAGAAAATTTTGTTTTGCAAATGTTTATAAAATCTGAACAATTTCCTCCCAGAACCAAATTAATAATGGATAAAGACAATTCAATTCATATGGCAGCAGGTACAGAAAACCAAGGTAGAAATCTATTGTTAATCAATTCATGTTAAATAAATGGGGAAAAAAATTACTTATTAAATATTTGGTCATAATTTCAGTTTGAGTTGGGCAGAACTTATCTGTTCGTTCCCATAGCAACGATCAGAAGCCGACCCTCCCCAGAGCCACAGTGACCTCACTGATGAGGTCACTGATGACATCATAAACATCACAACAGATCAAAGAAGTTCTGAGGCTTTAACTGCTTGAATCTCAACACATCAGTTAGAATCCAAACGTTTCAGTGAGATTCAGGTTTTGTGTCTAGTGAGAATTTTTGTTTCCAAAATGCCATACCCTTTAATTTTCCCAATTGGTTTTGGACTAGGATATCTGGTGACAACAGGGATGAGGAAAGTGTTCGACCATTTCTTTCCTGGAAATGATTCAGGCATAAGTACCTCCAAGTACCTCCGAGTACCTCCAGTACCTGTTGAGAGAGATTTGTTTTGGGACGGGCTTCCATCGGATCCCAGACATAGAGCTGACCCGGCTGGGGAAGTTTCTTCTGTACAAAATCTGAGTCCTTTCTCAAGCTCCCAGGATGATGAGAAAGATTTGTTTTGGGACGGATTTCCATTGGTTCCCAGACATAGAGCTGACCCGGCTGGGGAAGTTTCTTCTGCCCAAAATCTAAGTCGTCTCTCAAGCTCCCAGGATGATGAGAAAGATTTGTTTTGGGACAGGTTAACACACAGGAGCAGGAGTGAAGGCCCAGGCGGTAAGACTGGTGTTCGCAAACACAAAACCGCCCTGAAAAAGGGCAGGAGGGAGTCAAAAGATGAAGAAAGATTTTTGGAACGTTCAGAACAGTTTGTAGAGACTTCAACCTTAGAAGAAGAGGAACAACTTTGGAACCGGATGTTACTGATTCCCCAAAAGGAAAACTACCCCGAATTGGACAGTTCAAGCTTAGAAGAAGAGGAAAAACTTTGGAACCGTATTGTACTGATTCCCCCCCCAAAAAAATACCCCGAATGGGACAGTTCAAGCTCAGAAGAAGAGGATTCATGAGAAGCAAACGCATGAAGAGAAACACCACACTCCACAGAAAATCCCACCTAATGGTTTCTCCTGCCACTAATCTCCAAAACAACAAAGCTGTTTTTTTAGAGGAGGAAGAAACATTGAATTTTGTGAATAAACTATCAAAAGTTAACATCCTGTTTGCAGGTTTCTCTCCGGGCGCTCCGGCTTCCTGCCACAATCTAAAGTCATCGCTGTTTTGTTAATTAGTTTCTAAATTCTCCTTTGGTGTGAATAAAACATCAGGGCTGCACAGTAGCTCAGTGGATAACACTGCTGCCTTGCAGTAAGAAAGTCCTGGGTTTGAATCCCAGCCTGGTTCTGCCTGCATGGGATTTTCTGGTTCTCCATGTCCATATGTGGGTTCTCTCCGGGCGCTCCGGCTTCCTCCCACAGTCCAAAAAGATTTAGTGCGCTTCATAGTGGATTGATATTATTATTATTAATAATAATAATAATATTAATATTACTATATATAAATAGACATATCCATATCTCTAAATATATATATCTATTAATCTATCTCCATCTCTCTCTCTCGCTATATATATATATTTATATATATATATATAAAGATTGATCTATAGATGTACAGTACAGACCAAAAGTTTGGACACACCTTCTAATTCAATGGGTTTTCTTTATTTTCATGACTATTTATAAGGCTAGAAATCCCACTTATTAACCTGACAGGGCAGGTTGACCTATGAAGTGAAAACCATTTCAGGTGACGACCTCTTGAAGCTCATCAAGAAAATGCAGAGTGTGTGCAAAGCAGTAATCACAGCAAAAGGTTGCTACTTTGAAGAAACTAGAATATAAGGGCTATTTTCAGTTGTTTTACACTTTTTTGTTTAGTGCATATTTCCACATGTGTTATTCATAGTTTTGATGCCTTCAGTGTGAATCTACAATGTCAATAGTCATGAAAATAAAGGAAACTCATTGAATTAAAAGGTGTGTCCAAACTTTTGGTCTATACTGTATATATATATATGCTTTTACAGTTAGATGCTAGTTGTGTTGGTTTCCATATGACATTCATTGAGGTTTGTGTTTGTAACTCATTTAAATGTGAAAAAAACTGAATGGATGTGAATAATTTAGCAAAACATTCTGCTGTTGCAGGGTTTCACCTTTGTCTATGATGTAGGAAATGGCCTCTGTTCCCAGCGTGTCATAAAGAGGGACGGACACCAGGGAGTAGGTGTAGCACGCCAGCTCACTGATGGTCCACTAGACATTACAGCGTCAAAACAAAACAAAACTTATTTAATGTTAGATTGGAATTCTACATCCCCCCCAAAAAAACAACAAAAAAACAAACAAACTGAAGGATAAAGGGAAAAGTTTGTACCTCTGGTCTGTTCTGAGAGAAAATACCAATGTGGGGGTTGGTGGTTTTTGAATGTCCTTTGTGAAGAAATGCAGAACCCAGATTTTCTGCTCGCTTCATTACCTACCAAACACACAAACACACAAACACACACACCCAGGGGATCTTAAGGCAGCACAGATAAGCTGATACACTAAATTAGTAGACACTAACGTAAAAGTAACTTTCTGGTAAGAAATAGGAGTTTGTTTTAAGTTCCTTAACATTAATTAAAAAGCAGTTTTTTTTTTAATCAATGGCAGATAATTTCACTTATAACTCATACTTTTTCATCAATATTAAGGAATTATTGATTCCTATATCTTACTGAACAGTTACTCCTGAGTTCATTTTGAATTAATTCAAATATAATAATATATTTGCTCTAGAAAGTAGACAAAAAAAGATTTTGTGTTTTTGCAGTGCAACAGGCACCTCTTTGTAAGACATCCACTCGTACGGCTGTTTTGGTTTCCTGAAGCCCAAACAGGGACCGTTATCTGGCAGGAGAGAAGAGAGGTGAAGGGTCAAAGTGTGAGGAAGAAGAAAAAAAAACAAGAGACAGCTTGAGAAGGGTTTTATACCTGCAAAACATTCATTTCTACTTCAAAACTGTAAAAATGAAATAATCAAGAGACTGATGATCTGCTGAACTTAAACCTAAATGAAAACTGTGCTGTGGGTCAGAGGGCATATCCCAGGTTAAAGCTTTAAGCTCTTCATCGTCTCACTTACTGGAGACTCTTGCTCCTCTGATGAAGGACTCGTACATAGTTCTGGCGTCTTCATAGACGTGAGTCAGGTAACCGTCTTCGTTCTGTAGCGCTGAGCGGTGCACAAAATCACTGCCCTGAAAAACACAACGCATGTTATGAAAGCTAATAAAAGAGATTTCAGGCACTGAAGAAGGCTTTTGTCTAGGATGTAATTCAGCTTGTTTTTGTGAGGGATCATGTGGCTACAATGTAGCTGCACCAGTGTGTGAATGATAGTTTGAAGCATTTTGGAGTCCTTGGACTGTACTAGACCAGACTATCCAGCCTTTGTCACAGTTTCATCATCCGTCTTCAGTAAACTGTAAGTTGATTTTTCCGGCAATAGAGAGATTGATTTTCTAGGATTGCTCACATCTTTAGCAAAAATAATTTCTTTTCCCAGAGGTGGAAACATTTATCCAGGAATGGATGAGAACGTTTGACACATTGCAGTCTGTTCAAGGCGTCTTGTAAAGAAACCTCGAGGTGACATTTCTTATGAGTTGATGCCATGCAAACAGCTGCACTGAATTATATTTAGTATTAAACTTTATTTTGTAGTAGACAACAACTTATCCATGTCATTTGAAAAAAAAATATTTTCTTGGCTTGTTCTTGAGTTTGTCCAACCTTCACTTTTCCATACAAGTGTGTTCATTTTCCCCCAGGACTTAAACTCACCGGAACCTCGACTGACTGCGTGTGCAGGTCCCAGAGCGGTGGGAGGGCTTTGGGTCGCGTAGTCAGGTAGTAGGTGGTGGCAGCGGCTACTGCTCCCATGCTGACCAACATGGGGGTGGAGATGCTCCTGATGTACTGGCTCACGTCTTCCAGGTCTAAGGACTTCATCTTCTCTAGGAACTCCTGGCTCAGCATGCTGCTGTGGCACTGGAAAAACAGAGGTGGGCTTGGGGGCTCAGGAAAGGTCACAGGTCAGATGTCGCAGGCGCTGGACAGATGCTGGTCAGGAGGCGACCTAGAATTTAACAGAACAGGAATATTCAGGTGTGACAGCAGCATCGAAGCATGTAGGTTCACACCATGTAGCATGTAGGTGCCCCCCTTGTTAAACTCCAGACGAGTTTAACAACGGGGGCATCGGCTTATTTTGGGGGAGCAAAATGAATCTACGTAGCAATAATAATAATATTACTCAAGTAAAAGAAAAAGGTACAGTGCAGTAAAACTACTCTTATAAGTACCTTTTTTTCCAAAATAGTTACTCAAGTGAATGTAACAAGTACTACTCACTTTTAAACAAAGACAACATCAGTAGCCTGTACTTAAACTTATAGTGCTGTACTGGTATTAACTAGTCATCATTTAGCTAACATTGTCTGGATCCAACAGCTTTACTCAACTCAGTCGGTTAGTTTGGGGGAAAAACTGTGCAAAGTTTGTTCCGTTTTGCTGGTTTGCTGCCATGATTCTAATACACACCTGTACAGCTCTGCACAGCAACTGCAGCACAGGTGTAAACCCAGAGCGAGCATCTTAGCGCTCATGTTGCGTTTAAAGGCGGCTCGGAAAAACAGGTGACGACGTGTTAACGGATTAACCAATTTTAACCTCTGAAAAAAGTGACAGAGAACACAGATATGGGAAGTACGGAGGGCTGTGCTGTATCAAATCGATCTAGGAATAACAGAGAGTTGGCCACAGCCTCCAATCCAGGGGGGGCACAGCTGATTCCGCCTGCCTGCCAGGCCTGGTTCACACAAAGATAAAATATTTAAAAAGTACACGAAAACTATACTAAAGATAATACAGACATACTTGCACATTACTGCAAGTGATGCATACGGAAAATGCTGAAGGGCAAAAAGACGAATCTTTTAGAACCCAGAACAATTCTGTTAACTAAATGAAACCTGGAGATGTAGGTATTATACACTTAGTGCAGTGCGAGACAACAAAGGCAAAACCATTGAAGAACAAGTCAAAACCACTAATGTTCTTTTTTTTTTCCCTCGCTCTCTGTGTCGGCTATTCTACTCGCAGACTTGTTGCCACAGCAACTGATAATAATGCCACTAAATGTAACACCAAAAAACACTCAAACATTTCTCACAAAGAACAGAACATTCAGTCCGTTACAGTATCATGTTTATTTTGCTGTTATTAATAAGTGATCATCTGAACACAGTTGTGGTTTATTAGCTCATTTAAACACCCGAGGTACTGAGGTTCTGTCAGAGAGTTGGTATTTAGATCGCCTTATATTTTTGGCTTTTTAACTGAACCAAAACACTCAATTCTGCAGCACATAAACTGTACATGTTAAGTTGTCAAAGTCAAGCTAGCATAGCTGAGTTACTTCCAGGGTTTCCTCCAGAAAACTTTCTAAACCCGGTGGTAGGCTGCTGGATGACCGCCATTTTTTTTTTTTTTTTTATTAAAAATATTTCAAGTTGACAGAAAATATCACTTGATAAGTATGTTATTGGAAGATTAATACCTGCACACCAACTATAAAGTCTTTAAAATGGGGAAAACATTAAAACAAACTAAAATAAACAAACAATGCTTAGCGTGGTGTGGACACAAGTAAAGCCTGGCGGCCCGCCAGGCTTATAGTCATTGGGAGAAACCCTGTACTTTCCTATCCCGCTATTTTTTTTTCTTTTTAATCAAAACGTTTTCCTGACTTTGTTATCTAGAAAAGACTCAGGATAAAACTGTTTGTTTTTTTAAGTTTTTTTTTTTTTTTGGCTCTAGTGGCCTTTATTTGAAAGTGTTTAGACAGGAATGTAGGCAATGAGAGAGAGGGAAGACATGCAGCAAAGATCAGCAGGCCGGGATTTGAACCCTCGACGGCCATGTTGAGGCCTAAGGTCTCCTTAAGTGGGTTGTACTTTACCTTTTTGCCACCTCGGTATGCCAGGATAAGACTGTTTGAGTAATATTTAGTCTTAACATCTGGAACCTTAAAACTGACTCTTCAGTATCATCCTTGTTTATTTCCTGTGAAAAGGAGACAACTTCCATAGGAAATAAAGGTGCCATTTTCCCTTCCTGCACTCATATTCACACTGTTTGAACATCAGCTTTGCATCAATGATTGTCCCGAGGTATTTATAAGACTGCACCTGTTCAATGGTTTACCCATTAATTAAGGTGGACTCTGGAGTTGGGATTACTCTTCTGACATAAACGGCCTTCGTTTTTGAGGTGTTGATTTGCAGATGTGAGTCTTCACACCACCTCAGAGTCAATGACTGAGCTGGCTTGCTTTTACACAGGCAGTCATATGTGATCAGCTAACAAAGTGCATCTAATTAGCTGCTCCTGTCTTTTATTTACCCTATTAATACTTGGAAGAAGGTTGTATGTATCAATATAGATTTTTTTCAGTCTGGAAGATCAGATAGTATTCAGCACAGATGAGTTAGTAATCAGTAAAATGTAAATCAAAGGGCTCCACTGTCATCTTATATCACATTCTGAACAGAATTTCAGGTTGAGCCGCCGGAGGTGGAATTAACCCATCCATCATAGTGCGCAGGGAAAAGACTCTCAGATTAAGGACACATTTAAAAACAGCACAGGGTGGAGCCTGATTCCTTCACTACAGGTGAGAAAGTGAGAGGAAAAAATTACGCTTGATTAAACTGGACTCAAGTTCATGGCATTTGGCCAAGAAATGAACACAAAGGATATCAGATCAAATTATCATCGTTATTGGAAGTTATGAGGCTCGGTGGCAAAACCTGAAGCTGCTGCTGTGCAAGTTGCTCAACATGTTGTTGCTAGGTAACCAAAGAGTAAGTGGGTTAATTGATGCCGCTCACCTTGCTTAGCTAGTGGTGAGAAGTTGAGAAGCTATAGTTGTATGCCTACAACTTGGGGGTGTAGGCATATTCCTCTGCCTACATCCCCCAGAATGCTGTGGAGTTCTGGATCAGAGTTCAGTGGAATTGTTGAAGACCAGTGGCGGAGAATTAGTGGCAGTCAAATTGGGTGGTCCCATCGTTACCTCAGTACATGTCTCATCGCCTAGCAACCATGGCGGTGCTAAATACGAGCTGCTAAAAATTGTGCAGGTATTTTTTTAATTAGCTCTTTTTTTTAAGAACATTGTAATAAAAAACACGTCTTTGCAAAATGACAAAAACATAACACAACCTAGTTTAAGCTGTTAAAGCTAACATTTGGATATACTTCTATTTAAAGGTGTGCTCCTCTCTTGCACAAGAACAAAAATCTCCTGTTCAGTTTTCAGTGAATCTTGGGACAGAGTGCCATACAGGAAAAGAGGGAACACATTTGGAGGAACCTTCGTCGCATCGCCATGCAAGGAATTTGAACACATCGAAAGACTACAGATTGTAAATATGCTACAACAGTCTGATAGGTACACCTGTAGCGTTTAATAACTCATCAATTTAATAAGCATTTTTGGTAAACGACTGAGTCCATGTGGCTTTTGGAGTCAAAGGAGCCGTTCAGTGAAGATGGCGGGAAAAACTGAGTCGTATTGCTGTTGAGGAAACAATGGAGAGCTCATTTTAAAGATGAATGACAAAAAGAAAACCTGAATATGCAGAATTTAAGAACGGTGCTTAGGCTTGAGGACAACATTCCCCTTCATGCTCTTTCCTCTGTAATTGTCCAAGGAGGAGCTGTGTATTCGGTTTCACTGTTTCTCCTTCAGCAAGAACACACAAAGTTCTGAGGCATGTTGCTACTGAACATGACGGAGGCTTAGAAACGGCCAAACAAACCCAGACTGGATCACTCACTCTACACAGAAATATGGGTAATATAACAGGAGAAACTAAACTACGTAGATATAGAGAGTCTGGTCAGTAGACTTTAAAAGTAAAAGAACTAAACCGATTTCACAGACTACTAAAACTAGACAATGATGCATAAAATGGAAAAACAAGTATATAAGGAAAAGAAGACAAAACAAGAATCTTTATCTACTACCAAAAGTACAACTCTGTATCGTTCTATCCAATGTTTGCCACTAACCTGGAACAGAAAGCAGCGGATGCCTAATCTCTGCTGATCACCCACGGACAGCGACCCCGTCAACGCTGCTGCTTCCACGAGGAGGAAGTGACACTAAAAACCCACAGGAACCTGTTAATACACGGTTAGCCAGAGCTAGCCCTCCAATCACACATCACACAGGCATCAGGAAGCCCTCTGATAGGCCCACGGCTCCAAGACAGTTGGCCTGATTGTTTACATTTGGCCTTTGAGACGGTCAATGACCAAGATAGGAACAGAGACAAGAGAGAAGCAACTTCTACTATTTTATTACTTTTACAGAAGCTCATAAAACACTTGTTTAGCGCTCACAGTTCTGTTCAATTAAAACACCACTGGAGTGAACGAAAGTTTCCCACAGTGTGTTTCAAAAAGTGGGAAGAAGGAGCAGCTCAGTGTCCTCACCTCTGCCTCAGTGACCTATGACCCCCCCCTGCATGATTTCATGGGTCGAGATAAAAGCTGATCAAAGTGGAACGGCTGCGGAGGACATTAAAACGTGTTGCACAACGAACTCCATTCATTCGTCTAATTTGTAAAATTTGAAGCTGTCCCTTCGGACAAAGAAAAGCTGCAAAGAAAAGCTGCAAATCATCTCAACCGATGATAAGTCTGATCATTTAAATATTAAAACAAATGTTGATTTCCAGAAACAGGGATGATTTTTGTTTAGGCAAAATGTAAATGTAGAATAATGAAGTTACAAAAATAAAGAAGACTCCAATTCAGGTCTGGAACATTATGTACAAACAATCATTGGTACATTTTTATGGATTTTCATTAAACAGTCAGCTGATGGGAATGAGAGCAAGAGATAAAAATTGAAGAAATCATTTCACCGCCTTGTGCAAGGCTGGATTATCAAGTAGGTGAAAGGTGAAGTGGAGCAGGTCCCTTAACCCCCCGCTGGGTTGCTAGATATCCTACTCCTTTATTTTCTTAAGCACAAGCAGAAACGCCTTAAATATCCCCAGAATACTTATGGTTCTTTATAAAAATTATGTCTGGTAAAAACTGCACTTCACCCTGAACACAAAGTGCCCACAGTGGAACATGGTGGTGGCAGCATCGTGCTTTGGGGAAGCTCCTTTGAAGCAGAGATAGGGAAGCTGTTGTGAGATGATGAAAAGATGTTAAGTTTCAAAATCATCTCTAAATGATCACAAAAACAACACAACAATTTTTGTACGATATTATTTTTTGGCGTATTCCAGTTTGCTAGTACTTTCTGCTAATGTGACTGATGCACACTTTCCATATTCCACTTTCTGCCCCTGGAACACATCACGTTTTAGTAAACTAACTAAACTAATTGCAATACAAACTGCAAGTCAATTTGTATGGTTGAAATATTTCAAATTATTTATAATTATTACTTTTCTTATTTTATTTACTAATTAGATTTTTTTTCACATTTATTTTCATGCTTTTTATTTCTTTCCACTTTTTTCCCCCAGCAGTCTTTTGAATGACACAAAAAAAAAACTGATTTTGTTTTCATTTAATTGTATCTATTTGGTCAGTTATTGTAACAAATTAAGACATATTTAAGTTTCTGGTAAAAAGCCACATTAAAGGCTTTTATCAAAAACAAAAACAAGGGTGAAAACCTCATCACCTCCTGTGACCTATCAGGAATTGGCTGTTCTGACAGGAAGGGAAAACGTAGAAAAAGCAGAAATATTTTTTTGAGCTTTTTTTTTTTTTGCCACAGTGGGCTTATTTTACTGGTCCAGTATGTTAAAATGTGCTTCCAGCTTGCTACCCGTCCTCTTGTGAATTCACCAGATATAAAATTTTGTTATCATTTAGATGAGCTTTTGCCCTTTACATAGATTTGCAATATGCCTATATTGGTTATTGCATAGAACGTGCTTAGATTGATCGTGTTAGCAGAAATGCTGCAGGACCCAAAATTGGGTCTGTTTTGGACCATAGTGAAAAACATTGCACAAATGCTTTTAACTACAGTTAATAATGACTAAAAACTAGATGTTAAGAAAAACTCAGATTTTTTTTTCTTCAAAAAGCTGCTTAACCAGAGAATGGACGCCGCGAAACTGTCCTTTTTGCTCCACTTTATGCAAATTACAAATTACAGACCAGACTTAACGCGGAACAATAAAAACAGAGAAAGACACGCTGGCCATACAAGTAAACAATACTCAATACAAACAGCTGCTTTAAAGCCGATACGTGCTTGAAATACCTTTAAAACGTCACGCTGTTCAACCTGAAATGTAATTAAATATTTTGCCAAGTGAATTTCTGAGCGCTCCTTCAGATGGATAAAACTTCTAGTACGCTTTGTGTGAGCTACGTAGTATCAAGGTCAGCAGTACCACAGTGATAATTCAGCAACGTAAGTCTGACATTTCTTACCTGTTGCTCGCCGCCGCTTCACGCTCTCCACCACGCGCACCTGAAGTTGGAGCTGCTTCGTTCTTGAAGGCGACTTCCGGGTTTGCCCTTCAAAGTAAAGGACACAATACTGACCTGAAGCTAAAACTGAAGAACGCGCAAGGCACAATTTTCAATTTCTCGTTAATGACGGAGATAACTTCCACCGGCGGCTGTTTTATTTTAAAGTTACTAACCAGACTTCCATAAAACAACTCAGAGCCATCCTCAGCTATGACGTGTTAAATATAGATTAACACGTCATGGTTAACTGTTTTTTCCTGTTTTCCAGCATATTCATATTTACTTAAGGTAAGATCTACCCTGCCTAAACCAGCTTCCACTAATGACATCACACGAGGCATATAGGACCATCAGATCTCTTTTTTCTCTTGTGTCTGCATGTTTTGTGAAATACATTTTCCAGTGGGGGGTTTGTTTTATGCTGTACAGCTGCAGCAAAAATGATTTTATTTCTGGGAAACAAAAACCTCATCCATCTTAGTGCCAAACCGAATGCAGCTATTTATTGCTACACTCTTATCTCCACTGGGAATTTACTGCCCAGTTACAGTGAGAGTATTACAAAGGCCTGGGCTGCGCCTGGGACAGCGTGTTGCCAGGAAGCTCATAAAAGCTAATGTTTAACCAGGAGTGTCCTGGCCTGTGTGCATACGACTGCACACCCTCAGATCTTGTGCAATGTGAACCGATTGTAGCACCTTTAATGTGAGGTTTGGAGCTTATAAACATCACCAGGTCATTAGCTATTTTTGACTGAAGAAGCAGTCAGACTTGGTAGGATTTCTTAGCTGCTGGACATCACAGGTGTTACAACCTAATAATTCACAGTAGTGGTATAAAATGTAGGTCATACGCTGGTTGAGGTGTGAATTAACTGGTGGGTGTGTTTTGGATGTCCATTACTAAAAACACATGAATTAAATGTACAGGAACCAAACAAAAAGAATCCAGTTGGTTTAGGACAAATAAACCAGAGACGCACACACGACTAGTATTTTTCTACATATTTTATTTCTTTGTGAAATCAACACGAAATGATTTCATACACCAAAAACATAATGTTTAACAACAAATAACTCTGTTTATTAAAAACAAAATAAAACCTTTTATGTGTGAGTTCTCACACACCTGAAAATTGCAATATTTGAATGGCGAACAGCTTTCACAACATAAAAATAAATTATCTGAAATTATGCTTCAAATATCTGTCAGGAAATCTGAAATGGAAGTATAAATTATGACCATAATACCATAAAATCTCTTAGTTCTTCTTTGTCCTATGCTCGTGCATTTCAGCAAAGTGAAAGTGCAGTGAAATACCTTCAGGATGGGGTCAGCTGGAGCAGAAGGAGCAGTGGATTCCTCCGGTCAGGTCGCTAACGACCCCCTCTCTCACCAGTCTGTGCAGGAACTGAGTTTCTTTGTCCACGTTGTGCATGTTCTGCTGCTGCATGACCCTCGTGGGCAGGCTGTCATAGTAGTGCAGCGGCGCCCCCTGCTGGGACAGGTTGTAGCCGAATCCCGCCAGGCTGACCTCGTCACACAGCAGGCTGGCTAAGCTCAGTGCGGTCACGCCCAGCGTCGGTACATTCTGCGAGGAAATTAAGATTCTTCAGGTTTTATCCACCCGGTGCTTTCAACTTTAAGCACGCTCTAATTAAAAAATGTGAAACGCGACTTACAGAACTGACCTCGACTCTAGTGAATTATCTTTATGGGTTTATCACTAGTAGCTCTTGACACAGATCTATGTATGTGCATAAGCCACAACTCCTTTGTAGCGAGAAACTCAAGGTCTGTTTCAGGTTTAACTTGAAATACTTGATGTTCTGCAGCAGGAGGACATAGAGCTGAAGACAGGACTTCCTCCACAATTTATAATTTATTACCTTTAAATGGCTTTTTGGGGAATTATACAAAAGCATAACATTAGGCTTGAAACAATTAATCGTGATTAATCGACCGCTGTAAAATATTCTCAACTAATTTTGTAATCGATTAATCGTTAAACTACTCAAATATATAACATTGCATTCAAGAAAGAAAAAAAACTGCTACAGATGATCAAACATTCACAAGAGGAATGCTACGTAATTGCATTTTAGGCAATAAAATATTCTTTTAATTCATATATTTAATAATGTGTAAAAATGCTTAACTGGATAAATGAAAAATAAAAAAAACATTTTTTTTGTCCAATTAATCGGTTTTCAGAGTAATCAATTACTAAAAAAATGTTAGTTGCGGTCCAAATATTACATTTAGAGATAAAGTTAAATGAAAACTACATTTCATATTGTGTTTGTGTCTCTCAGCATGTCAATAACTTGTTGAGATACTGTAGCTTTAAAATCAAGAGAAATTTGGCTTCTACCAGCACCTTTGACTCGTTCCTGATGTCATTTCTTTTGCTGAGCTCACTTTGTTCCCCCCCTGTCTGCTAGAAGGGGCCAGGACGCACCGTTTAATGAGTGACGTCATTTCTGTGCACTGACTTCGATTTAAATGCCGCAGTTCACAAAACATAACACAAGGGGGCGATACGTCTTCATTTAAAAAGAAAGCATGAGGTCTGCAGAGACAAAATGTTAAGACAGATGAGGCCTTTTGATTTCATCTTTGCAGTGTTAGAACGGTACATCTAAAGCCTCCTCTTTTCAAACTAAATGTCACTCCAACTTTCTCTGTGAACATCAGATTGAAGAACTTCACCAACCTACAGCTGGTGATCCTGAGTGGATCAGATATTACTACTAATGTTTTGATCACTTTAAGTTTTTTTTCCAGAATGTTTTAGAGCTATTAAAAATGAAAAAAAATTTAAAAATCCAATTGTCTAAATGTTGTCCCGTTTTTCCTCCACCCTGATTCCTCAGGAAATGGTTTGAACTGAGCAGTACCTGGTCCCAGCCCCACAGGCGCCACCTGGGTTTAGGGTATTCCAGGAAGTCCAAGGCAGTCTGCCTGAGGACGTCGGGATTCAGAAGTCGGAACCTTGAGGGATCTAGAGGAATTTCCTGTGGAACCCTCTGCCAGAAGAAGAACCAGTCCCAAAATGTCTGCAACACAAAGCAGCACTTTGATTGCTAAAGAGGAAACGCTGTCCTCGTCACACGTTGGAAAAACGTCACTCGACTGGGTCGGCTCAAAAGACAAAACCTATGCATGTTGGGTTAGCGCTATAGAACACTCAGAAACCTCTTGCAGATCTACGTTAGACGTGCCAGAACTTATATGACTGGGGAAAAAGAAAAAAAATTTAAAAGTCAATGCCTACGTTTAGTCATTTATCCAACCAAACCAAATGTTTGTCGGTCAGATTTGCGTACAGCAGATGAATATGAAAATAAAATACGGATTTTATCTTGCTGGCTCACAACAGAGAACAAGATAACGACGACGGTGAAGCCAACGCTCCAGCCACTCACCACGCCGAGCTTCCTGATCATGCCTGAGATCCAGCTGAGGTCAACGCCTTTGTAGATCACGGCCACGAACACGGAATGAGGGTCTGTGTCCGCCCAGCGGAGGGGCGTGCCCTCAGGATAACTCATCCTGATGCTGGTTCGATTCCCCACGTCGCCCGTGTGCTTTCCCAGGGGGCCGCTGTTCAACCTGACAGACACAGAGAGAGGAGAAGAAAGTCAAAATGTTTCGCAGAACAGGAGCAAGATTGGAGTTTGTTACCATTAGAGGCGCAACTAATGATTATTTGACCAGTTATTCTGACGATTAATCGATTAATCAGACGAAAAAATGTGCCAATTTATTTGGCCACATTTATTATACATTAAGCGATGCAACTCATCCATCCATCTTCTTCCGCTTATCCGGGGTCGGGTCGTGGGGGTAGCAGCTTCAGGTGGGAGGTCCAGACTTCCCTCTCTGCAGCCACTTGTTCCAGCTCCTCCGGGGGAATCCCAAGGTTTTCCCAGGCCA
Source organism: Xiphophorus maculatus (assembly GCF_002775205.1). NCBI lineage: Eukaryota > Metazoa > Chordata > Actinopteri > Cyprinodontiformes > Poeciliidae > Xiphophorus > Xiphophorus maculatus. The sequence continues at coordinate 27,578,494 of NC_036465.1, read as the reverse complement.
GCCGAGAGACATAGTCCCTCCAGCGTGTCCTGGGTCTTCCCCGGGGCCTCCACCCGGTGGGACGTGCCGGGAACACCTCACCAGGGAGGCGTCCAGGAGGCATCCTGACCAGATGCCCGAGCCACCTCAACTGGCTCCTCTCGATGTGAAGGAGCAGCGGCTCTACTCTGAGTCCCTCCAGGATGACTGAGCTTCTCACCCTATCTCTAAGGGAGAGCCCAGCCACCCTACGGAGAAAACCCATTTCACCCGCTTGTATCCACGATCTTGTTCTTTCGGTCACGACCTAAAGCTCATGACCATAGATGAGGGGGGGAACGTAGATCGACCGGTAAATCGAGAGCTTTGCTTAAGCGATGCAACTAAACTATTTAATTTCTTTTTGAAATAATAAACATTTTATTGCATAAAATGCAATACCACAGCATTCCTTTGGTGTGCACTTGATCATTTTATACTTCTAACATCAATGTGAAAAGTTTGTTTAACTAAAAATCATTGCAATGTAGCAAAAGTAGCTTAATAGCAGATATATATATATATTTTTTTTTACAAAAAAAAGTTTTTTTTTCTAAATCTTAAATGCAAAATGTTTTTGATTGAATTACTGCTCTGTATTTTTCCAGCAAATGGCCTTTTTTTAGTCTGTATTCTCCAGATAATGATGGGATTACTAAATTAGTTAACAATTATTTGCAATAGTCGAGTAATCACAATTAATCGTTTCATTAATTGTGATTAATTAAGCTGCCACGGGAAACAAAAACCAGGAGGTCTCAGTCTGAGTGCAGAGTCCAGTTTGTTAAGTTGTAAGTAGCATACTGCGCATGTGTGAAATGTAAGGAGTGGGAGGCGGGGCTAGATCTGGGGTCCTTGGGGGTTCGTGTGTGGGGAGTGCGGATCAGAAGTTGTTAACGGTTAATGGCGACCATTAAAGTGTGGATGCTAACATCAGTAGTGTGATTATTGTTTCAACATTGGTAGCAGAGGATGGTTGCTGCTGGAAATTACAAAGTTCCCCCACCGTTCGACGAGAAGACGTCTTACGAAAGTTGGAAAAATGAAATTGAAATCTGGAGACTTGTTACCGACTTGGACAAAAAGACAAAAAAAAAAAAAAAAAAAAGACAAAAAGAAGCAGGCCCTAGCGGTTACCCTGTCGCTATCAGTCCTGCAGAACTACCAGAAGCGAAAGCGAAGACGGACCTGATTACGGTGTGGAAACTGTCGATCTGCTGACCGAGCTCCAGGCCCTTCAGCACGCCCCCGTTCCCCACCACCACACAGCGGCGACACTTCCCGGCAGCCTCCTCTGGTCCCGGGTCAGGGTGGGCCGCTGGCAGCTGGAAGCACAGAGAGCTAATCAGGTCCGACGTTCTGAGAGACTTTGTGGCTTTAACCAGAAACCACTGAGGCTGCAGACAGCAAAACCCAAGATGACCCAATCAACCAATAGCAGAGACGCTATGGTTGGTTGTATGGCTTCTTGTGAGTTTTTGCTTTTTAATGTGCCTGTCCTCCTCAGTAGTTGACATATAACGATCTGATATTATCTGCATTTGCCTTGATATTGAAAAAAACAAACTCTAGACCAGGCATCGGTGACCATGTGCCTGATCAATAAGAGCAGATCTATTCAGTCCAATTCTATCCCATCTTGCTTTATTATTTATTTTAGCATTATATTTAGAATCCCTGATTGCACTTTATGAACTATTTGAAAAAAGGTTTGTTGCAGTTCATTTTTTACATGTTTGACCTATTGTTGTTCTTTAATCAGTTTCAGTTTGTCTTTTATTTTTACAATAGCTGTTCTACTCCTAATTGAACTGACTGAACAAATTAAAGTTGTCTTGTTTTTACATGGCGACCAAAGCTTCCAAAGTCATTGGTGTATTTAAGTGAGCTGCACTTGTGCAGATTTAGCAAATAAATGCATAATTTAGTACATTTATGTCTGTGTTTTTTAAAAAAAGGAAATGTTTTCAGTCAATTCAGCATTAGTTTTCTGTATCGGCTGATGCTAATGCTCAGATATCTGTAGCTTCCATTGTAGAAAGTGCATTTTGTGAACAGAGATTAAATTTTACTACGCAACTTCAGGCGCTGCACTAACAACTGAAACCATGCAAGTTGGACTGTGGCTTTTCTGAGTTAACAGTAAAACCTCCCTAGATGGTATTTTCATTCACCAGCGTCAGCAGGTTCTCTACTTTGCCTTTAAGCCCTTTGAAGCCAAATGGTGGTGGGTAGAGGAGGAGCTGGGCAGGGATCGGCTGGTCCCTCCACAGGAAGGGCTGGACGGCGCCGCTGGCAGACGGGAACAGAGCGAGCAGCTTCTCCCTGCTGCCTCTGGGGCGACACTGGCCCTCCAGAACTCGCCGCGCGTTCTCATGCACCAGCTGCAGGGCGAAACAAAGAGTCCATCATTGCAACCTGCACATGTATCTGCTTTGTTGTTACATAACCCGCAGAATGCTGTGGCGTAAGACATCTCCAGGGAGGTGTCGTGTGTCAGAAGGATAAACAATATGCTTCACGTCCTTTTCAGTCCCGGAACCCGCTTTGTTTTTTATTACAACTCAAACTGTAGCAAAACTGGAACGTCTATCTGACTTAGTTTATTTTGTGTTTGTTGTGGTTTCACATGCCAGTAAAACGTGAGGACACGAGCTCAAGCTAATGGTTTTTAGTGTTTGCTGACTTTTCCATTTTGATGTAGGAAAGTGAAGGAGTGGTGAGTGAAGTTTAAAAGGAGCTTAACCGGAATTGGCTCCGTGTGTACTTTATGACATTTTAAATGCAGATGCAGTTCTTCATGTCAACACCTCCATTGATGCAGCAGATTACAGGACAACTGACAGATGTACAGACAAGTGTCATTTAGTCACGACTCAACTATCACCCAACAATAGTTACAAACAATAACTTCCACCTCATCTTCAAACAGAAATATCATCATGACTTAGCAAAAAATCAAAAATAGTTAAAGGTGCAGAGGGGAAGTATTATGCATTTTCCAATACATAATAAAATAGCACAGTCGTTTCAAAGGTGTTTTGCAAAGCTGAATGGTTGCCATGGAGACTTTCATGCATATTTGATTTCTTAAATATGCATGAAGGAATAGAGGCAGGTATATTTTTGATGAGGGAAATGTTGATTTTACATAGTACTGCCCCTTTAAGACATCAACTCACCTCTAAAGCTTCAGTATTACTGAGCTTAACTTAATACAATCAAGCAGCAAAAGATAACTGACTCCATAATTATTCTATGCTGTTAGGATTGCATTGACACGATTGATCATCTATTTTTAATAAATTATTCCTTCCAGAACTGTTCCTCAAACGGTGGCAGCATGTTGGACTAGATGTGTTACGTTAGTTCTACCTTGTTCAATATTTCACGGACTCAGGCAATATTGTTTTGAATAAATTACTGTGCAGCTGGAAGAATGTTTTTTCTTTGTTAACTTTCAGACAGTTACGATGCGTAACCGGGGCAACAAGGCATTGTTTTTACAACTGGGACCAGCTGATTAGCATCTCTGTTGTGGCTTGCTAACCACACAGATAAAAATATTTTAAAAAAGGAGCGACAAAAGCAAATGAGGTGGATTATCAGCTCGTACAAACAACTGATGGAGTCATCCGGACACAGAAATTGATTTTCAGTCAGAGGCCTCTTCAGATTCGTTACAAGACCAGTGTTGTACAGTACAGTGAGTGAACCAAACACACCAACGATAAGCTAACAAGAAAGATGAAGCAAGTTTTCTTTGGCTGCTAAATGTTCTTTCTAAGAAGATGCTTTTCTGCTACATTTTCCCTTTAAATAAACATTTGAGCTAACCTGGTTAGCATGTCAAATGGATGAATGCCGTACCTGCCTGTGCTATAATGTTGAGTCATATAAATCAGGGGTGTCCAAACGTTTTGTCACATGGGCCAAAATTATTTAGTACTTGCAGGCCAAGATGATGAAAAAACAACTGAAATTAAGCAAATAAAGCAGTAAAATAGTCTCTATTTGAAGGAAAGGGATGTTATTTAAGTAAGAGAATACTTACTTATACTTATCTACCAACCATGAATAGGAGTATCTAGTTGGATCAACATTATTACCTTTTTCTTCTTTTGCCCTTTCCTTTGGTTTGTTATTTTGTTTGTATTTCCTTTTAAATCCCGTAAAGCACTTTGTATTGCCTTGTTGCTGAAAATGTGCTATATAATTAAAATTACCTTTACCTTTAATCCAAAACTTTAAAAGGATTTTGATGATGTTGCTTTATTGAAAGAGAAGCGTCTAGTTTTTATTTTTTTACGCAACTATTCTAATTTACTCTCAGTTATGAAAACGGGATTTGGGGGCGTGCCGTGGTGGCGTAGGGCGTAGGGCGACCCGTATTTGGAGGCCTTGAGTCCTCGACGCGGCCGTCGCGGGTTCGACTCCCGGACCCGACGACATTTGCCGCATGTCTTCCCCCCTCTCCTTCCCCGTTTCCTGTCAGCCTACTATCACATAAGGGACACTAGAGCCCACAAAAATACCCCCTGGAGGGGTAAAAAAAAAATGTAAAAAAAAAAAAAATAATAATTTAAAAAAAGAAAACGGGATTTGGGTCACTTTCTTTCGAAACACTTGCTATAATGAGCCAAGTTTGATAAATCGGATAAAAGCTGATTTCCGAGCACCAAAGTCGATTTTTCAGTCAAAGCCTCAGGATAGTCGCGGTTCTACTCATCATAAAAGATCGGTTATAGAAATACGAATACTCTGTGTCGTCATTGACTTTTTCCATTGTAGGAAAATCACGTTGGAAATAATTTTACACTGATCACAAATAAAAAAGGTATTTTTGAAGAACAGATGGAAAATCCAGACAACTCTCGTGGTGAAAAGCCTGAAGTGGTTCCAGTGCGCTCCGTTGAGCTTCCCTCACCTGTTTATGTGCAGAGTTGACATGAAACTGAAATGGTTCCTCTGTCCTCGTCTGCATCAGCAGCAGGAAGGATATCACCAAAACCAGCAAAGCCAAAACAATAAGCGCCGACCACACCTGCCTGCAGAGAAATGGAAAAAGAAAATCCAACAGTTAGGCTTAAAAAATGAAGCCAAAGACAAACATGAAAAATGATAGCAGAGAGGAAGTACGTTCACGTTTCTGATGTCTTTCACATTGGAGACGTTACAGAGTCGAGCATTTTGACTGAGATCCTATTAGAGGTTTTTATATGCTGATACAGCAACATCAGCATCTTATTCAGGCGTCGGAGCAACAACCCCCTTTTTTTTGCGTTTGTGTAATTTTAAAGCTCAGATAAGTTAAAGGGACAATTTTATGTAAAATTGCCTTTTTGAGTTTTACATCATGTTACAATGTTATTCCCTCATTAAAACAAATTGCTTTGATTCTTTCATACACGTTTCAGAAAACCTTTCAGCAACCATTCAGCTGTCCAAAACACCTAGCTGGACCCAGCCCATCCTTTGAGGATGAAGCTCCTCCTCTGATCTGCAGTTTTCAAGCTTCCACCTCACAGAGGAGCCTTCCTCGCCAATCCCCCACTCAGTTCCTTCAGACTAGCCAGCAGCAATTAGCAAACACCTGGTGGAACTGAGCATCAGCTGAGCTCATTATATGAGATGCTTCTCAGTAAAACGCTGGTAAAAAAAATGTTAAAGCGTTAATAGAGGAGCCATGTTGTGATGACTTCTCAAAGAGCAGAAGCTTCTTAAAGAGACAAAGGCCCAATTTCAAGGCGTTAAATTACAACGTCAACGTGAGGGGGATGTCTGGAGGCTCCCTCCCGGACCTGTTGCCCCAGCAACCAAGACTTGGACAAGCAGAAAAATCTGATGATTTGCATTTTTTGTCCTTGAACCCGCATTTCTTGTCATGCTGACATGCATGAATTGAATGTGCAGGTCTGGGAACGTGTGATGACATACAAATTATGGGAATGACATATTTCTCTGTTTGGGTCCAACTGACCCACATGCAAGGACCAGTGATACTGCCAACAATAATTGTGTTTTTTTTCTAATGTTCCACACCAAAGAGAGGAGTTCTCAGCCACAGGCACCAACACAATGTGAATGGGTGAGTAGTGATCACCTGTGTGCTGGACAGCGCAAGGAAAGCTCCATGTTGTCATCTGCCGTGGATCCAGCAATCACCTTGGGTCTCCCAGCTGAAGCTCGGAGCCCTCTGGCTCTCAGCCATCCTGTCCTGGACACACACACACACACACAGTATTTCTCTTTGTCCACACAGACTACCAGAATAGAGGAGCTTCTGTGGCTAATGTGACATAATTCAAAGGGTTGGTGGTTGGATACATTTTCTGCTTCCCCAGTGTCTGGGATCAGATGATTGTCAGCTTACACATTCTGTTCGGTTTGACTGTCCATGAACACACAGCACAGAAAAGGCAATGATTATCATCTAAGGCATTAAAATACTTACCCAGTTTAGAGCTGTGACTAACAGGTAATCGGTTACTTGTGTTAATTATTCTGATGATTTTTCATTAAACTACTCAAGCCTTTTATTATACAATATTAGAAATACATTAAACATCAAAATAAACAAATAATTCAATTAACATTTTACAAAAGACAGACATTTTATTGCCTAAAATGCAATTAATATTGGCCAATATTTTGACTTAAGATTAATAACTGGGTGGCAAAAAGGTGCTAGGAGATTTTTTAAAAACTGAATCTGAACTGGGTGAAGCTAAAACTGTAATAAGAATATTTTTCATCTCAATTCGTGCTCCAGCCTCTGGTGGTTGGCAATGGTTTCACCCGTGCTTTGAGAATTTGCCATTGAATTTTCTAGAATTCTTATTACTGAAGTTCAATATGCGACAAACCCCTGAGAAAAATATGTGACAAAGCTGAAACAGTCATCAGATTTCCGTCAGCCTCCAGCCGGCTGGCTGAAGGCTAAAACGCAGGTTGTGATCTGCACAACAGATATTGTCCTTGTCCCAAATACGACAATCACATTGATTTTATTTATTTATTTTTCTGCACCAAATTCGATCTCTTAAGTTCAGAACCAGTAACACCTACACAACAGTGAACGTTACTCTAAGTGACCATTTCTATAAATCATAGATAAGCGCACAACGCATAACGATTCAATTTTTACTAAAAATGAGGTTTAGCATCATAAAAAATATATTTTACAAAACCCTTACTGAAGGCCTGACCTGAATGCTAACTCGAGCTTCGTCCTGTTGCCCACTTTTAAATGACTAAGATGATAACATAACGGAGTAAAAGACCTCCGCCTGGTTCCGTTTAATGAAATAACTCCGGACCGTAATATACCAATAACATGAGTTCAGTAATGGCTTTATTTTTTTATAAATTAGCCGTCAGTGTGGTGGGGTCTATAAGCAGGCAGGGGGACAAACTGCGTGTTGCTCGGGCAGCATAATGGCGCAGTCTCTAACGGTCGGTCTGCTGCGTTTAAATAGCGAGGGGCTCGCGTGCGAGTGACAGCGGGCCGAGCTCGAACCGCGGCACCGGCAGCGGCCACGATCCGAGCCCGCTGGTTCTCCGGGCTATCGCTACGTTATTACCCTACACGAAATCCCTCAGTTTCTTTACGTCTTCCCTTTCCATCCGAGTAAAACATAAGCTAGATATTTTTTTGAATACTGAGTTTGTTTACCGCAGCGTCCAGAGGTGGTAAAAGGTCTCGTTTTGAAAATGTTTAAACATTAATCCAGCCGCATTAAAAATGAGCTGCTGTTCGGTTACAATAGCCATAATTACCGTTTACGAAAATAGTCCGCTACGGGCCTTTATCTACTTATAAGCGTCCTACGTCTCCTGGAGTTTGCTCCTTTACTCTGTTACTTAAAAGTGTCCTTACCCTCGCATGGACCCCGGTGGCTCTTCATGGCTCCATTCAGTGAAATGAAACGAGCTGCTCTCCAGTTCTGACAGAGTTTAGCCTGGAGCTGACTTCATCTGTAACATTCTTCAAGGAGCCGTGACGCAGCCAGCCAATCAGCGACAGGGGAACACACCCATCACTTCCGCTTTTTTTTCACATTACCCGTACATTATAGTTACAAACCAACCTGCACACACAAAACCGCTAGACAATTAAGATTTATTGTCACTTTGTACATCATTAGATAGAGGAAACAATGGAGATATAGGCTGCCTTCTAAACAATTCTGTATTTATGACAGTAAAGTCTCAGTTTAAAAAGTTTTGAACAGAAACTTTTTACTTATTTACTGTATCATACAATATATGCTTAAAGGCATACATATTATCCTGTAAAAAACTGAAAGGCTTTAATGGGTTACATTAGTCTCCACATGAAACCTTTCTTAACAGGACATTTGGTTTGCAAAGTACTCTTAAAAAACATATTGAACATAACATTCCTGTCTGCATTCCAGACAAATGGCGCTTCAGCTGCAGGATAGAGAACAAACATGCAAACAGTTGCCAGCAGTTCGTCCTACTGCAGAGGCTGCTTCAGTTCAAACAGGCCTGTTCCACCTTTGACCACCTTCCCTACAACCAAGCAGGCCGAGGGAGAAACCAGCTGATCCCGTGACCCTGTGAAAGAAAAAAAAAAGAGTAAAGATATCAATGAGTAAGAAAGAAACTGAGCATGCTGGTTTCTGCAAACTGTATGTCACTGAATGCACTGTGGTTGAAACGAGTGAACCAAAGCTGGAGGAATGTCATTTACAAGCTCAAACACAGGAGCCATTTTCATCCCATAAGTATGAAAATCATATTAGACTCGAGATCCACTGTTGAATCGTCGGCGGTTCCCTCCATTTCTTACCCAGCATGGTGGCCTGTTTGAGGAACTTGAAGCTGGTCTCAAAGGTCATCTGCTGCAGAGGGGAAGAGTTCGACATGATGGCGTGTCGGTTTAACGGCTTGTAGACGCCTTCGAAACACATGTAGTCTGCCACCAACGACAGATGCCGGGGGTCAACCTCAATCCCTGCAGACGGGGGTCAGAGATACCGGGTCACAATCTGAGAGCCAGGTAATCTAAGAGTTCTGCACGTTCTGTTGAACGCTACAGAGTTTTCTACACTCAAATTTCCAGACGTAACTGGGGGTTCTTTCAGGATAAATATGACAGATGTGGGTGTAGAGGTCAGACTTTACACATTAAATCTGCAAAATAAAGAAATAAGGCAAAAAAGAAAAGAAGGCAATAAGAAGGAAGGATGGTAATAGAAAGAAAGGAAGGAATGCAATAGTATGGAAGGAAAAGAAGAAGACAAAAAGGAAGGAACAAGGAGGGATAATAGGAAGGAGGAATACAAAAGGAAGTAACACAGAAAGGAAGGAAAGAAGGCGATAGGAAAGAGAAAGACAGAAGACAAAAGGAAGGAAGAAGGGAAAGAAAGGTAAAAGGAGGGAAGGAAGAATCGAAGGAAGAGGGAAAAAGGGAATCAGATAATAGACAAATGGATGTGTGGATGGATGGAAAAAGTCAGATAAAACAAATTAATTCCATCATACCTGATCCAGACTACAAAATAATTAAATTCCAGACCTGTTTAAACACTGAAGTAATACTGTGAGTTAGAGCATAGCTGCGTGTGTGTGTGTGTGTGTGTGTGTGTACGTACCATAAACTGCAAAGACGTCTTTGATCTCCTTCTCTATGACTTTCAGAGCCACTTCGATCCCGTAGGTGCTGGCCATGGCGTGGACCTCATTGGAGTACAGTTTGTTGACGTCCAGGATCTGGAGACACAAGCTGATCATGTGACAACTAAACACATCCATGCAAAGATGTGTTTAGTTGTTCCAACCTGATTTAATTCCAACAATCAGGTTGGACTTAAACCAATTCTGTTCAGCTGGTGGAACTGGAACATGAGGATATCAGCTGAGGTTAAAATGCTTAACCGTGTTCATCAAGTCTTGAACAATGGCTGAACTTGTAAATGCAACAACTAATCAGATTATAATATTAATATAGACATGTTGCAATGTGACGTCATGCACGGAAGATCCCTGCCCCCATCGCCCTGCTGGAGGGCAAAAAAATGCTAGCTTACCGTTCGCTTTAGCTGTTAAGTTGTCAACATAACATGCTAAATATTAAATGTAGCATCACGTATAAAAGAAAAGGGATGCAGTTCTTTGCTACAAACTGTCAGCACTACAACATTTTAATTAAACAATAGTTATTAAATCTAGCATAACTGATCTAGCCAAGCTGTTGAATCGTCCACAGAAATATGCTGAAATATACAAACATAACCGAACATAACTGATCTAGCCAAGCTACATCCGTTATGCTAACTTGACTTTGACAACCTTAACATATAGATTTGCTGTGGAATTTGTTGTGTTTCGGTTCAATTTGAAAAAAGATGATGAGCTCTGACAGCTCATCGGCAGAGCAGGTATAGAGCGAGGTAATAGAAGAACGAGTGGTTTTGAACAAAGGTTTTTCTGTATTATTGATGCCTTTGTTGTGACTCACTGCACTAAATTAATAATGCTACATTTCCAGGTTTAATTTAGTTAATGCTGCAGCATCTCAATCATCTCATCGCCCTTCAGCGTTGTGCGCATGTGTAAAATTTCCGATTGTAAACAATAACATGCAACCTGTCTATACATGGAGAGAAATGTCTGAAAAAGTTGAAGCTTTACATCACATTATTGATAATCAATAACAGAACATGCCACTAATAAACCAATATGATTGAGCTGTAATTTCAAGTTCTTTCATTTATATACAGTACAGACCAAAAGTTTGGACACACCTTCTCATTGAATTCAATGAGAAAGTTGTGTCCAAACTTTTGGTCTGTACTGTATATCCCTCGACATATACTTCTTAGATTACTGTGTAATTTCTTGTTATTCAGTGCAAGAGTGAGTCAAAGTGTGGCATAAATTATGGAATAAGTGTGTTACAGGTTGTGTGGAATGCGGCCGACGTACATCGTTGTACTTAAAGATTTCGTGCATGTTGATGCCCTCTGTGTTGAGAACCGTCTGCTTTTCCCCAGACTTGGTTGTGGTCTCGCTCAGCAGGCACCGCGTCAGGCCTCGGGTCTCCATGATGACGGCGTTCTGGGCCAGAGTCGACAGGACCGAGGTCAGGTCGAAGTGGACCCTGTTCAAAGGGAATTCCAGCTCCACCTGTGTGAAACGTCACGTTTCATACAAGTCGTTAGCACATCGGAGTTGACGGGTGGAAACAATGACAGAACAGCGGGGGTGTTTAAAGAGTGAGCAAACTTTGGGCCTAACCCACACCAGGCACCTTTCACTACATTCAGTATGTTCACAGCCTTTATGGGTTTAAAACTTACGGTTTCTAGGCAGGCAAGTTCCAATATTTCCAGCTGGAAATCTGACTTCAGGGGGTGTTTCTTGTTTTCCCACCGAATGTCTCAGATTTAAGACTTGTAAAGCCGAATTTAAAACAGTTTTCAAGACCATAATGAATAAAAGTTCTCCACAGAAATATACAAATTTTGTCCAGCCAACTGGCTTACAACAGATGCAGAAAACTAACTAGCTAATATATAATTGTTAGCTAGCTAAATACTTTAAAATACTTAAATATCTAAGTATTTTAGAATACTATTCGATTCTTTTCACCAGTAAAAAGACTCATTGATTCCACCTTAAATGCTAGCTAGCTAAACCCTTGCTAAGTAGCAATACCCTGAACCCATTCTATGTACGAAGGGTATAGCTAGCTAGCATTAAAATTGTAGCTAGCTATACCCTTGCTACTTAGCGAGGGTATGCTAGCAGTGAGTTACAGTAACCTGAACTGTCTCAAATCACAGAATGCAATGAAGATGTCTGAGTGCGATTCAAACTTCTGCTCGACAGAAAAGTCTCCCCAGAAAAAAAAAAAAAACATTTAATACAAGATTAAATAGTTCTGTCAAGACAAAATTTAAGACTTGCAATTAAGGCCAATTTTCTTTAAAAAAAATCTCTATTTAAGACATTTTAATACCTTCATTTTAGCTACATGAATTTAAGACTTTTAAAGGATGCATTAACACCCTGTTTCACTGACTTATGTTAGAAAATCTGACATACGAGCGATAAGAGAATGCACCCAAAATCTCCTGTTAGTGTAGTTTATAGCAGATTCTCAAAGTAACTTATTAAAGAAAAGTCATTAATCAAGTATAACAATAAACATATTGATTGAACTCCTATGTAGGTATACCATTTTGCACAAATATGGACCAATAGCCTAGTTGTAGTTTACTGTAACTCTCTAAAGTGCAACCTGGCTCACCTCACACCAGAGTTCTTCCTGCTGATCGAAGGAGTATCTCTTTATGGCCGAGTTAGATGACAGAACCGAGTTCACCCTCATCTGGACCGAGGACTCTCCCCCTTGCCCCACTCTCATTTCTTTCTTCTTCTTCTTCTTCTGCTGCTGCTGCTCTCCAGTGTCTGCTGACTCAGGCTGGGTCTCCTCCTCAGAGTTTGCCTGGCTGTTCTCCTCCTCGCCCTGATCCTCTTCGGCATCGCCACCTTCGCCCTCGTCTTCGCTTTCGTAGTCTACCTGTAAGTAGAGGTGAATTATCAGCTTGGACATCCATGACGGCAGGATTTTTGTCTCCAACTACACTGACTAAATTCTCTGGAAATCCCCCCCAGTTCTAAATGAAAGCAATCAGAATAACACTGGTATTTCTGCTGAGTTATTATACAGTGAGAATTTCATCATACAAAATGGTCAAAGTGTTCATCTAAATCCTTAGTCGGAAGAGTGAGCGAAATCTCATTAAGCAAGTGTTTCAAACACATTTCCATAAGAAGTACTGCTTTAACCAGCTGTGGTTATTTGGTTTCAGCCTTACTGAACAGACATTTTGCCATGTTTTTACCTCCCTCAGTCATGCTGCATTCAGGTTTTAGCTTAGCTTACCGAGTTTCAGTTTTATTCGATTCAAAACCACTACTGATCTCAAAGGGAAATTAAATGTTGCAACTCAGAGAAACTGGCAACAGTTTTAGCTTTAGTGCTTTCACTTCAATTCTTGTTTCAGCTTCCACTCTTTGGCCTGGTATTTGTGGAGTCTTATTTTTTTTTTTTTTACAAAAATTGGACTCATTGCCAAGTTTGTGCACACAGACAAGGAATTTCACTGTGGTTCCGATTTACTTTCAATTAAGACATTTAAAATCTAAATATATGAGAAAGGGAAAATAAAAAGCACAATTACCTTTATGTCTTTTAATAATAATAATAATAATAATAATAATAATAATAAAAAGACCATTAATAGTGGGGTTCTCCAAGGCGCAATTCCTGGTCCAGTACTTTATTTTCTGTAAATTCTCCCAATAGTTTGGATTTTTAGCAAACAAACCAGATCAAATTGGACGATGTAGACCAGAGGTGGCAAACCTGCGGCTCTTCGCGGGTCTCATGCACACACACATGTGCGGGTCTTTGATACCAAAATTTCCCACACTCATTGAAGGCAGCATTGCAAAAGCAGCATAAGGTGCAGCGCAGGATGTGAAATTTTAAGCTAGCGCTACAAGTCTGCAGTAGTTGTCGGTCTAGGAGGAGAGACTTTAGGTAATAGATGGAAGCTAAATCATTTAGGAATAAAAGCTACCCGTGGTACGCAACTGGTAGAGGTCACCACAATGACCTCAAATAGGTACAAATCTGGGCCATGTGAATAAATTGTCCTACATGTTTTAAAAATGTTCTGCATGAGTCGCTTCCACATCTGCTAGTTAGGCAGACGGAGCTCGAAGGTTTTCTGTATGTGTGTGAATAAATTTCTACTACACTTAAACAAATCTAATCACCATCTTGTTTTCACTGACACATGTGGAAGAGTTGCTTTGAGTAGCTATAACAGAGTACAAACCAAAAAAAACAAAAGAACGCTGTTAGGTGTCCCACTAAAGCAGTGGTTCCCAAAGTGTGGGGCGCGCCCCATAAGGGGGCCGTGGGAAACAATATGAATGAATGAAAAAAAAAACAGTTACACAAAAGTGTTTCACTGTAAAGATGGTTTGTAGTGTGTTTTGTTGCAACCTAAAGTGTGAAATAAACTTCAGTGGAGTGTGAAAACAAAATATGTGTAAAGGTTTATGTCTGGTTGAACGATGTGTGGACCCAGTTGATTTTTTTTTCTTTTTGGGGGGGCTATGTTATTGTAATCCAGAGGGGGACCCAGAAAATCTTTGGGAACCACTGCACAAAAGCCTCAGGCACGAAGAAAAAAGCTTTTTCAGCAGCAATGTGGTATGAAGCTGATCTTGAAATTGTTGTGTGGCTCTTTACGGTGATGATGAGCTTCATTTGGCTCTTGTTGCTGAACTGGTTCACCACCCCTTGTCTAGACCATTTAAAGTTGCAAAAAAATAAATAAATAAAATAAAATAAAAAAATTTGCTTTTTACCAAAAATCTTCTGTTTCATTATCACTGACATTGGCTAATTGAGCCATATTAAAATTTCTACTCTAAGTGAGGAACTTTGAATTAACAATCCACGAACTGGTGCAGAGGCCCTTTCCTTTTAGACACTTTTGAAAATGGGGAAGACAGGAAAATGCTCCATTTAGGTAAGCTAGCTCTTTAGGTGAGCTAAAGAAAGTAGCACACCTAAACCTGCTCATACCTACAGTGAGAGCAATAATCAAAATGTTGCAAACAAATAGAGCTGTGACTGATATGGCTGGATGAGGACTCAAAAAAGTGAGCAGAAGCATAATAATAACAATGACCTTTGTGTTCAAAGGTCATTGTTGGGGTTTCTGAGTCTCCATATATTGTTCATATAATATCTTTATTGTGGGCGCCAGTAACTGTTGCAACCAAAGTCCCTCCATGATTCTACAGCTACAATGTCCCTCAGTAAGCTTTTGTGTTTTTGTTCTTGTTTCTACTGCAAATATCTCAGTACACTTAAATAAGACAAGACTAGCAGGTCACTTTTCAGCAAGAAATAGGAGCTTGTTTTTAAGTCGATAATTCCTTAATTATCGACTTAAAAACACACACACACACACACAAACTAGTGTGTGTGTGTGTGGATGAGAAGCATTGTTTTAAAATCTAGTTTCAAGTGACCTTTATTTTTGAGTCTGACAGGTGAGTCGGTCAGTCGCAGCCTTATGCAGTAAGACTAAACTCTATGCCTTCTTCTATGTTTTTAGAACATAGAAGAAGAACATTGTTCTTGTGTGCAACAAGGACAATGTTCTTGTTGCATTGGCAGATTATTTCACAAGATATTTTAAAAGTGAAATAATCCGCCATTGGAAGTAGTAATTTATCATCAATATTAAGGAAATACTGACTCAAAACCAGCTGCTATATCTTGCTGAAAAGCTACTTGTAAGTTAGTTTTGTCCTATTTAAAGTACACTAATATATTTGCACAAGAAACTAGACTGAAAACACTTGGTAAGACTTTGTGTGTTTTTGCAGTGTACTGCTCGTATGCTGATTGAGTCAGAGTTTCTGGGAGTACATTCCATTCCAACCAAGTTGAAACTCGTGTTGGCGACCATGAGAAAATGTTACAGGAAGTCTGACATTGGGGAAGACACCTCAATTCGTGGAATTACGTTTCACAAAGGAACACGCCCCGTTTCAGCCTAAGCCCTACCTCCTCCGCCTGTTTGCTTTTCCTCTTGGCGTCTGACGCATCAGCGTCTCCTTCATCCCCCTGGTCATCAACTATCTCTCCTTCCTCCTCCTCTTCTCCACCGCCGTCCTGTGGAACGTCAACGTGAATGAAAAAAAAAGCTCGAGCACGTCTGAGGCTGATGGAGAGCACTGAAAAATAATGACAAAACTAAATTGAAACCTGGACCCCTGCGGTCCCATCCTCGTCCATGTTTTTATCTCCAGGGGTGGCCTTCCTCGTCTCCACGGCGATGGAGGCCAGCTTGGCTGAGCGCTTTTTAATGGCTTCCAGGAGGAGACGGAAAAACCTGAAAGTAAATGTGGAGATGGATGAGAGCAGGTGGGGTTAAAGACAAACAGGTTAGCTCTGACTGTTTCCTGGCATGCAAACACACACCTCGTCTCCATGTAGTGGAGGATCTGATGGGGAGTTAACAGCTTGTCGTCACGGTAACGCTCAGGAGGCAGGAAATGAAAGGTGACTTTAAACGATTGCAGTCTTTGATAAGCTTCGATCCGAAGCGTCTCGACAACGTCCACCTTCTGCAGCACCTACACACACACACACACACACATCATTTATCTGTAACCCTGATAAATGAAAGGGGCGGTGAAGTTTGCCCTCCCACCTTCTTCAAATCAGGCGAAATGGGTGTCAATTAACTTGACTCCGTTTGTGCAGCAAAACTTGTCATTTGTGCTGCTTTGGCTTTGAAGATATTAATGAAAGGTTAGAGGTCAAAAGGCCAACCAGCCCCCCCCCCCCCCCCCCCCCCTTTTATAAAATCAAACAAAATAGGTGTCAATCACCTCGGCTATGTTTGTGCTGGTTTGTGCAGCAAAAATCTTTGTTTGTGCTGCTACCATTCTAAAGATATTAAGAAAAATGTTCTCCAGGGGTCATCAGAGGTCAACCACTCCTGTGGCCCTGCTCACAATTGCAAAAATAAATAAATTTGGTATCAATCAATTGTGCTACGTTTGTGCAGGAAATTTATTTTTATATATACATTTTTTTTTTTTTTTTTTCGTACCCCGCCAGGGGGTCTTTTTGTGGGCTCTAGTGTCCCTTATTTTTTTAAAGTAGGCTGACAGGAAAGGGGGAAGAAGACATGCGGCAAATGTCGCCGGGTCCGGGAGTCGAACCCGCGACGAGGACTCAAGGCCTCCAAACACAGGTCGACCCCAACGCCACCACGGCACGCCCGTGCAGGAAAAATTTTAATTTGTACTGCTATCATTTTAATGATATTAATAACAGGTTGTAGAGGTCATTAAAGGCCAGTGAACATCTGCTCATGCTGAAACTTTGAATTTCATTTAATTTATAAGTTGCTAACCTATGAACATGAATAATTTAATTTTAACCTGGAAGAAATTCAATTCAAACTTGGTCTTATTTAGAATGAACAACAACACCTCCCAAAACAATCTCGGTGACCTGTGTCTTAGCTTCTGATCACTAGAGGGTGCTATTAGACAAACTGTACTTTTGAAATACAAAAAATAAGAATAAAACCAAACATGTGCTTGGCATCTACTTTTGAGGTCAATGTTATGATCAACAGCAATCATCAACTCTTCTTTTCAATAATTCACACCAAATTTATTTATTTTTGCAATTGTGAGCAGGGCTACAGGAGTGGTTGACCTCTGATGTCCCCTGGAGAACATTTTTCTTAATATCTTTAGAATGATAGCAGCACAAACAAAAAAATTTGCTGCACAAACCAGCACAAACATAGCTGAGGTGGTTGTCACCTACTTTGTTTGATTTTATAAAAGTGGGGGTGATGGTTGACCTTTAACCTTTCATTAATATCTTCAAAACCAAAGCAGCACAAACGACAATTTTTGCTGCACAAACGGAGTCGAGTTAATTGACACCCATTTCGGCTGATTTGAAGAAGGTGGGGGGGCTGGTTGACCTTTGATGACCTCTAGAAACATTTCTTTATATCTTTAAAATGATAGCGGCACAAATAAAAAATTTTGCTGCACAAACCAGCACAAACGTTTGACACAAATTTTGTCTCATTTGAAGAAGATGGGGGGGCAAACTCAGGTGTATTACCCAGGTATACAGTGCAGTTTTGTAATTATAAATTGCTGTATATATTAAACATGACTTTCAAAAAAATCTGAAGTTTTATTTTAACACCTTAAAATTGGGCCTCTGTCTCTTTAAGAACAGCTCTTTCTGAAACTCTGCCTTCAAGAAGTCATCACAACATGGCCCCTCTATTAACCCTTTAGAAACATTTTTATCAGCGTTGCACTGAGAAGTAGCTCCTATAATGAGCTCAGCTGTTCCACCAGATGTTTGCTAATTTCTGCTGGCTAGTCTGAAGGAGCTGAGTGGGGAAGTGGCGGGGAGGGGGGCTGTTCTGTGAGGCAGAAGCTCGGTAGCTTGGAAACTGCAGCTCTGAGAGGAGCTTTGTCCTCGAAAGTGGGGCTAGGTTCATCCAGGAGTTTTAGCACAGCTGAACGGTTGCCATGAAGATTAAAGGATTTCTGAAGCATGCATGAAAGAATCAAGGAAACACTCCAGGTATGCTTTTGATGAGGGAATAGCATTACAACATGGTGTAATGCAAAAAAAAAGTTGATTTTACACTATCCTGCCAGATACTTCTAGTCATTCCTAAGTGTAATCTCAAGCTAAACTGAAGGCATGTCTTAGTTCTGAGCCTAAAAGCGATGGGCTGCTGCATTAAGAGTGGGCTTTGATGAGGGAGAAACAGCTAAGCTCAGAAAGAGCCTACAGCGGAGGAGATGAGTAAAGCACCATGTAACAAAGAGAAACTGGTAAGAAAACCAAACTGTGACGGCCTCAGACCTCAGCCAGGCAGACTCTGGTGAGCTGTTTCCGCAGCGTTTTGGCCCTCTTCAAGGCCTTCTTGTTCTTCAGCACCGGGACGCTCATCATGGGGGTTTTAATGTTGGAACTGGCCACCATCAGGATCTCCCTCAGTCTGGAAGATTGGTGTTGGCTCTCGTTAAAATGAGATGTCAACGATAACGATGGACACAAGCGTTGTGAGTGTGAGGGGTTGTTACCGGGGGATTCCCAGAGTGACGTTCATCTCTCCTCTGCCCGCGAAGTGGAAGGTGTTGAGGGTCATCTGGGTGGAGGGCTCGCCTATGGACTGAGCTGCCAGCAGGCCCACAGCTTCCCCCGGGTCGCACAGGGAGCGCTGCCACTTATAGTGAAGCAGCTGCCGCAGCCTGCAATCATTCATTACTGTACGTCACTCAGCTGCTTTTACAGCAGAGGAGAAACAATCAAACAGGAATCTAATTCTAGCTGTACAGAACAGAGTGGGAGGTTGTGCCAAAAAAAACATAATTCTTATTTACTAACCATTCAAAATGTCCCAAAAATCTATTTAAAATGCCCTAAAAACGTAATTAAAATGTCCAAAAATCATTTTAATTGCAAATATTTTTGAAATGTCCCCTCACGTACCAAAAAAGAAGAAAAGTCCCCAAAATAATACTCGTAAATTGTATACCAGTGCCATACTGTTACTGTAATATGTGCAATGTACTGAATTTAATGTAAATTACTCTTTGCCAACCAGATAGGTTTATATTTACACTTTTTTTTGTGTTTGTTCTGTTCATAAGTGAAAAATTAGTAAAAATTTAAATTACAAACAAAAATCCCAAATACTGATTAAAAATAGCCCCAAATTGACTAAAATTATCTCTAAAATCAATTCAGTGATCCAAAACCAATTAAAAACAACCTCAAAAGATCGACTTCAAATGACCCAAAAATCAATCAAAATTTACTCAAAATGAATTGAAAATGTCCCAAAAACTGATTCAAATTGAAAAAAACAATCTGCCATCTGTCAGCCTGCATTGTGTAACTCAGCTTGACATTCCAGCTACAAAAACATATCAGATGGCTAAAAACTCCATCTGATAACTGGAACTTGCAACGCCATCGTCCATGGAGGAGCCTGTCTGCGGAAACGTGACGCTTCGCTGAAGCAAAACAGAAACACACGCAGGGAGAGAGAGAGGACTTCCATTTAATCACGGATTCATATTTAAAACTTTATAAATGTGAGAAAAAAAACCCACTTCAATATTTCCATTTGTCATTCTGCCTTGCAGAGGCAGACAGGATTCTTTGCACACTGATGGATTAAGGCAGAAATCACCAATACGAGTTGAAAATTGATTTTGAATCTAATTATTAGATGGTAAAATATTCCCACCTCTGGTATTTTGGTGTACGTATGAGGCAGAAATGTCATAAAGCTCAAAAGGAAAATCAAGAAAAATGCTGAACATTTAAAGCAATTTGAAGAGTAAAATATTGTGATAGAGATTGCTTCACTGACTGCAACAGACAACATGAAAACAAGGTGGGACTTAAGGATATTTTCAGCGATTTGGAAACGCAACATATTTTTACCCCACTTCCTCACCACTTACCATAAAGCAGGAACCTAGAAGTTGAACTAAGCTTGATTACGTGTTCAAACGCCTCTGATGGTGACAGATCTGACCACAGTTCAACTACAGACTTTATTTTCATCTTTTTAGCAGCACTCAGATTAGTGCACGGCTACAAAGTGGAAGAAAAAGGATGCGAGGTTCAATCGTCCACTAAGAAAAGTTGTTTTTATTGCTTTTCAGTACCTCTGTGTCTCCATGCCATCCTCCGTGGCGTTGCCTCTGTTCTGAAGGTACTTCTCGGTGATGTCATGGAAGTTTTCCGACACCGACCCGAAGCAGACGTCGGGCCTGAACAGGCCCAGGGTCGGCTCGGGGCAGCGGGACGACCGCCTGGTGTATTTGGCTCTGCCGGCTTCGCCCAGAGAGTGCCAGTCCTTCACCAACTGATGAGACAAAGAAAGAGAGAGAGGGAGAAGGGTTCAGACGACACTGTATATGCGGGAAGTCAAACTAAAACAGACTTTTACCTGCAGCACTGCGGGATCTTGAGCGGGCAGCGGCTCAGTTGACGGCATGGCCTCTCGCAGTTTCGCTAACTTCTTCTGGGAAAACAGCAGAAAGGCTCCTGGCACAGAAAACACGGTCAAATCAAAATTTATGGAAAAAAATAAATAAAAATAGAGCAGCAATCCAAACATTTTTTTGTTTTAGATATATATACCTCTGCGAGGACACGCCAGCTCCCTCTTTGCTTTCCAACGCTGGATGGCTGTGAAGTGGCGGGCTGCAGTGTGAGGGTCCAAACGGGCCAGAACGCTGTCCAGGTCCTGTGACCTCCTGATGACCTGAGGAGGAACAGAACGCACAGGCAAAGGAAGTTTTAAATGATTCTTCAAATTAAAACTGTATGCTCAATGGTGACAATAGCAACAGGAGAAGAAGAAAGAACAGAAAACATATTTTACAGCCGTAAGAAAGAAGAAGCCAAATTTAAAGTTCTGAAAACATTTATGTGGTATTCTGATTCTGGATATTCCATCAGTAAATCTTTCTTTGCATCTTTTCTTTGTTTTTCTTCCTTCTTTCTTTTCCTTCGTTGCACCTTTTTCTTCATCCTCTCTTTATTGTATGTTTCTTTCAAAACTGTGGAGTTTATTGGTCTAAACTTGCCCTTGCATTCGGTGCAGGTTGTCCAAAAAACGAAGCTGGCGAGTGGAAATTGTTACGTTTTTGTCATAAGACAAGCATTTATATTAGTAGAAGAAAGAAGAACAATGTAGCAGGGGAAAAGCTGACAAAATGCTCACTTAAACGGTTAAATACAGAATTAAAGTTGAGTTTTAATGACGCTGTGTGTTCTGTGGTTGATGGACGGTTCGTTTTTACCGCTGCGTTTATGTGAATGCTTCTTTAAAAATAATAAAAAAATTGATTTACTTCTCTTTTATTTCCCTCCTTCCTTTCAACAAGCAGAGTGAATGTTCTTGTGGTTTGTAGAGATGCAATTTTGAAAAAAACTTGTTTTCCTATTAAAACCTTTAGCGCTAGCATGAGGTGACTTTTGTTTTTGGCCATTATAAAAATTTGTTAATTTCACAAAATTGCAATGGAGACACTTTTTTCACACAAGTCACATGATCAACAAGCGGATGTTGCCCGCTGCTGCAAACCACGAAGAAGATGGCAGGAAGTAGTTGGGAGATCATTAAATTTTTGTTTTTTTTGCGGCGCTAGTGGCTCGTATTTTTTCAACAGTAGGCAGACAGGAAGGAAGGTGAGAAGAGGGGGAAAGACATGCGGCAAAGGTCGTCGGGACCGGGAGTCGGACCCACGACGTCCGCGTCGAGGACTAAGGCCTCCAAACGTGGGGCGTGCTAACCCCCTGCGCCACCACAGCACGCCCCGGAAGATCATTAATGACTTATCGCGTGAACAAACTTATTCAACTTCAAGTGTGATTTTTAATTGCGTTTGATATCTAATAAAAACACTGCAATTGAGAGCCCATGTTGTTTCAACATCAGCAAAATATTGACAAAGCTTTGTGCAGATTTGTAATTTAAACGCAGCTATTTATGGTGAAAATGGCCGACTTTGACCCCTTCTTTTGATAACTTCACCATAGAAGAGAATTGTTGTCAGCCTTTAGTGATTAGATACGGTGCATTCACTGACAAGAAAAAAGATGCGATTATTTATTTTCAACCATTTGATCAGCGATCAGGGATGTTTGGAAGTAAAAATCTCTTTTTGCAGACCCCAGTTGGTTTTGCGGTACATCTCTAAGTACAACATCAACGAGATGGAATTTAAAAAAATATTAAATTATGCTAGCAAATTATGACAAATATTTCCAAAAAGTAGCAACTTTTTAAAATAAAATCAGTCTGGCCTCCCCACAGAAAGCCAGTCAGTGTCTGTGTTTATTGCGACACCTCGTGGTTGTTCTCGATGAACGGGAACTGCCTCGGCTGAAGGAACTGGGTCTTGGGGATGTCCAGCCCATCCTCGCCGTACAGGAACTGGACCACGGAGCCGTCGCTGTCCCTGACGGTCAGGTCGTACTGCACCACCAGACCCTCCAGGTGCTTTATGATGCATCTGGGGAGCAGAAGGCAGCAGATGAAGAGAAGAGGAAGCACAGCAATCCCACACATTTACAACCACTTCAACTTCCCAACACCGGCTAAAATTTGCTCCGTTTCCATCAGGAAAAGTTTTGTGTAAAGGTGAGTTACCTCTGGAGATATCCTGATCGGGACGTTTTCACAGCCGTGTCCACCAGTCCTTCTCTACCAGCCATGCAGTGGAAGAAAAACTCCTGGTGACACATCACAATCATCAGGGTTTCTGCAGGTTTCACCAACTCAAAATTAAGACTTTTTAAGAACATTAATTAAATTAAAGACCGAAATCACAACAGAAATGTACAAAAGAAAATAGCATATTTTATACAGTAGTAGTGCCAAGCCTTTTTTTTCACAGACAACACCTAGACTTGTGTCAGGTGTAGTGGAGCCAAGTGGTGATAAATTTGCAACCATGATGAACTCAAAAAAGCTAGCTAGGTAGTTAGCAAAGGTATATTAGCAGCTAGTTAACGGTGGCCTCAACCGTCTCGAGTCACAGAACGCAAAAAAGATATCTGAATGCGACTCAAATGTCTGCCTGACAGAAAAATCCCAAGAGGAAAACAAACTACATAGCTAGCTAGTAAGGCTATATTAGCAGCTAGTTAGCCGCAGCTTCAACATACGATGAAGATGTCAGAGTGCGACTCAAAGGTTTGCCTGACAGAAAAGCTCCAAGAAAAAATAAACTACAGAGAAAATTTCATTAACTAGAAAACAAAACTTTTAAGACCTATGGTTAACATATTTAAGGCCATCTTAACTTTTTCTAATGAATTGAAGACATTTTAATGCTTTAACTCTAGCTTCATGAATTTAAGACTTTACAGATACAGAGACCTTGATCATGGAGTAACAAAGTTTTTTATTAATGCGAAGGCGGCAAAGTCCAAGCAGGGACATAAGTAATAAAAATAATCAACATGTGGTTGGAAAACCCAATGATTTATGCTTCAATTTAATATTAGAGCTCATTCTATTTTTAATATATATAAGATAATATAGTATATGTTATAGAACTAAAATCCTATTAGTCTTAGGAATATAAGTAGCACAACTTCCCAAATAATTTCACTTTATTACTAACGAGTTTATTTATGACACGTTTAGTAAGCAACTGTTTTATCTGCTGCTGCATGTGCAACTTAACCTGCACGTATCTGACAGTCTGCCTGTCATAATGTCCTTCTGTAGCCAAACACAAACCGCCCTCCACCTCCACAGCCGAGTGGACGAACCTGTGGTTTGATTCCTGTGAGGAAGCGTCCAGAAACGAAGCCCCCCGCGCCGGGTGAAGGGTCGTATGGCTGGAAGCAAGGCAGAAACTTTCCTGAAGGCATCAGGGGCGGCCTGCGGCCCTCCAGCTCAATCTGACCCAGCAGGCAGGAGATCTGGAACGAGCAGCAACAAACGGGATCAGAACTAGGAGTGCGCTGAAAAGAGGGTTGACATTTTTTTCCTTCACAATCCATATAAAATGGAGGACAGGACGCTGTGGGAAGGGTGAACTTGCATCACCTGCATGGTGTTGACGGTGGAGCCTTTAGCGCCAGACTGCACCATGAGCTGGAGGTTGTTTTCTGGGAACGGGGTGTGCAGTCCGACCGGCATACACACCTGCACACCAACACATGGTCACTGAAACACACTTTGATACACACAAAGTGGTGATGCTTCATCCTGTTAGAACGTCAAACTACAAACTGCCGTTACAGTTTGTTGGTGTCATAAAATCCATCAGTTTTAAAGACATTATTAGCGTCTGAGTACATGAACTCGTTGGATTTCATCTGGTTCTTTTCCCCTCTGCAAAGACTTCTGATTTTTTAGCATATGGGCAATAAGTTGCAAACTGATATCTCCAAAATAAACCAAGAAAATAAATGTTGAAAAATATCTCGAGAGGATAATCCACAAAGAAATACAGATTTAATAAAAGTTGTGAAGAGTAGTATCTTTATTTTAAAAACTATTATTTCAGTTTGTTTTTTGCATCTAAACTGAATCTAAAAAAATTTTCAATGTCTGTTTATCTGTTAGTAAAGCAAAAACAAGAAATGATAAGTGAAACATAGGCCTGTCACGATAACAAATTTTTCTGAAAGATCAATTGTCTCAAAAATTATTGCGATAAACGATAATATTGTTTGAAGACCTTTTGACACTGGTGTAATGGAAATGACGTAATAATGCATGTGATTTCCTGCCAAAGACAGATACACTTTATTTTCAAAAGAACAGTAAACACTGGAACTGATAAACAAAATAAACAAAACAAAACAACCAAAAACAAAAATAAAATGGATTCTCAGTCTCCATTAACAAAAAATTTACTTGAAAAAAAACTAAACAACATAAAGCCAAAGTGGAAATAAATACTGCATTCAACCAAAAGAGTGCAGATTATGAAGTCTGTATATTATGTTGCCCTTCAGTAATAATTAGATTTAAATAGAGAAAATGGGCACATCGACTACCTGATGCAATAATTCACACTACAAGGTTTTTTTGCCCCTATTTTTCCCCTTAAGACAATGTTAGAACGCCGGCCGTTCTAAGATTGTCGCTTACGATTTTGTAACCGATCATCCTGTAGTGTTTGGTGTGTTACGGAAGATCAGGGGGCTCAATACGTCGATCACGGGAAGGTTTTGAGTTGATCTCGGCAGCAGGTGACAAACTGAACGCCGCCAGGACAATGAGACCAGAACTTCCTCTTCTGACACGTTTATCAAAATATTCACTAAGATCCTAAACGTTTGTAGCTTCATTAAAGAATAATATATATATATATTTATATATATATATATATATACAGTATATACAGTATATAGATCTATATACAGTACATATACATATATGTGATACTTTTCTATTCAATTATTATTTGTTTAAGATCTGAGTTTAATCAATCCCAATATTAGTTGTTCAACAAATTACATAATTATTGATAATTTCAGAACAAGGTAGTATAAAATATTGTGAAGAAAACTCGAGCTCATCCCACTTCCCCATGCTGGAGATTTAAGTTTAACAGTAATAATAAATAAAGTTATCTTTAAAATGAAACACTCAAGTGACATCAAGTGACAACAGTAGACTTAAACATCAATAAAATAAATCTGGTGGGTTGTTTTTGTCTCCTGCAAATTTTGCTTTAATTCTATTCATTTTTTCTATCTAATCATAATAAATCATAGTCAGTCAGAGAGAGTCATGAAACAGGAAGAGCAGGTTTCCTGGAAAAAGAGGAAGTAAGTTTCCAGCCTGCAAATTTATAAAAATAGTTGAGACTATTCCTTATTTTAAAGCATGAAAGTTTTAAAGAATGAAAGTCTAAACATTTGGAGTAATTGGATAAGATTCAAAGTAAAATACTTATATTAATACTGGTTTACTTGTAATAACACTTACACTTACATTTGTGGGAATGCTTGCAAGTAAAACAAGTAACTGTAACTTTGGCAACAAATAATTAGAATAATAGATTATTCTTGGTTTCTGTTCAGAAAAACATCTGTAATAACTCACATTAAGACTATAATAAGAGTAATTAATAAGTTATGGTTATAACATTATAAATGAAAGCTAAATCAGAGAAGCTAAAGAAGTTATAAATGCGATTTTGACATTGAACTTGAAATGGTGTAAAATGTGTAACTGCAATTAAACATCACTGATATGTTGGAAGTAGATGGTAGGTGAAAGGTGAAAGGTTAAGGGAAAAAGGAGAACTAACAGGAGAGCAGAGATGATCAGCGTCTTATTTCGAAACAGGTTGTTGAACAATTTAAATGTTTCAAAGAAAAGGTTGTGCAGGCAACGGACGTAGGAGGACCATTGGGCAACCATGAGACATTAGCACAGACATCAAGACATAATGTCTGTAAAACAGTGATGGATATGAGATCATCTGTCTGAGCAGACAACCAATTAAACAAGCACAGCAACAGTGCTAGCCAATGCAAACACACCAAAATGGTGGATAAACCCTATAAAAGGTGGGTGCAAAAGAGGAATCTTTGGTTGGATCCTCCAGGCAGCTTCGAGCCAAGATCGAGACGGACAAAGAACTCTGCAGCTGAAGAAGAGCCGGGGCCACAGAGCCGAAGACTGTCCTGCTCATGGAGACCAACCCGTTAGCCCCGCAACATCTGGCTTCAAATCGCACTTCTCTCATCAGCTGGGTTCAGACCCCAAAGACAAAGATGAAGACAAAGGCAAAGACAAAAGCAAAGACCAAAGGCAAAGAAGAAGAACTGGTGCCTTCCTTCCTGCCAGCACCCAAGTCCTGTCACCATCCATGCGGAGAAGAAGCTCATCAGACCTACAGAGATCCCGGCCTTCGTCGATCAACTTCCTCCTCCTGCTGCAGCACCTTCTTCATCATCAGGCCAGGTCTGGGGTTTGAAAAGCCATGCTCCGTCCGTCTCTCTCAAAGGTTCCCTTTTTTAGTTCTCAGTGTCAGCATTAGGGAAAGATAAACTAGATGATTGATTTTACTTATTTGATTATTTCTGCTACTGAATTAAGCTGCACTGACCCTTGCAAAAATGCCTTACTAATAAAATACTTAGCATAAAGAAAATCTAAAAGATGTTGTGGACATTCAATTAATGAGTCACCTTAAGGTTCTTTGATGTTTGTAAAATAGCTCTGATGTTTGATTCTGGAGAGGAAAAAGTGGAAAATGTTTTATAGGTTGCTGGTAGCCCATATGTAAAACAACATCCTTGGGACTCGCCGAGTCACTAAAACCAACCTGGTTCTGTACCAAGTGCAAGTTGTCATAAAGAGAAGAGCGACCGTCAACAGGTGAGCTCTGTGAAACTAGTTGGCTGCAGGCTGCTCAGTCTGGCTAATTCACAGGGGGAAGAAGGTTGGGACACCTGGATGTAGTTCGTCAGGAACCAGGCGAATCTTTTCTCGATGCCAGCTTAAACAGACTTTACTTCAGTTCTGGACAGGATAAAACCCAGCAGATTTAGGAAACTCAATTAACCCAATAGACAGAGTGCTGGTAGCACATCTCCTCTCTCAGAAGAGGAAGTAGAGAGTGAGAGAGGAGAGAGACTGAAGAGGGGGGAGATGTTGCGCAACAACAAATTAAATTTGATCATTAACATAGAGTTAACAAAGATTAGAGAAAATTTTGTTTTGCAAATGTTTATAAAATCTGAACAATTTCCTCCCAGAACCAAATTAATAATGGATAAAGACAATTCAATTCATATGGCAGCAGGTACAGAAAACCAAGGTAGAAATCTATTGTTAATCAATTCCTGTTAAATAAATGAAAAAAAAAATTACTTATTAAATATTTGGTCATAATTTCAGTTTGAGTCGGACAGAACTTATCTGTTCATTCCCATAGCAACGATCAGAAGCAGGACCCTCCCCAGAGCCACAGTGACCTCACTGATGAGGTCACAGACGACATCATGAACATCACAACAGATCAAAGAAGTTCTGAGGCTTTAACTGCTTGAATCTCAACACATCAGTTAGAATCCAAACGTTTCAGTGAGATTCAGGTTTTGTGTCTAGTGAGAATTTTTGTGTTTCCAAAATGCCATACCCTTTAATTTTCCCAATTGGTTTTGGACTAGGATATCTGGTGACGACAGGGATGAGGAAAGTGTTCGACCATTTCTTTCCTGGAAATGATTCAGGCATAAGTACCTCCAAGTACCTCCGAGTACCTCCAGTACCTGTTGAGAGAGATTTGTTTTGGGACGGGCTTCCATCGGATCCCAGACATAGAGCTGACCCGGCTGGGAAAGTTTCTTCTGTACAAAATCTGAGTCCTTTCTCAAGCTCCCAGGATGATGAGAAAGATTTGTTTTGGGACGGGTTTCCATTGGTTCCCAGACATAGAGCTGACCCGGCTGGGGAAGTTTCTTCTGCCCAAAATCTAAGTCGTCTCTCAAGCTCCCATGATGATGAGAAAGATTTGTTTTGGGACAGGTTAACACACAGGAGCAGGAGTGAAGGCCCAGGCGGTAAGACTATTAGCAAACACAAAACCGCCCTGAAAAAGGGCAGGAGGGAGTCAAAAGATGAAGAAAGATTTTTGGAACGTTCAGAACAGTTTGTAGAGACTTCAACCTCACAAGAAGAGGAACAACTTTGGAACCGGATGTTACTGATTCCCCAAAAGGAAAACTACCCCGAATCGGACAGTTCAAGCTTAGAAGAAGAGGAAAAACTTTGGAACCGTATTGTACTGATTCCCCCCCCAAAAAAATACCCCGAATGGGACAGTTCAAGCTCAGAAGAAGAGGATTCATGAGAAGCAAACACATGAAGAGAAACACCACACTCCACACTCCACAGAAAATCCCACCTAATGGTTTCTCCTGCCACTAATCTCCAAAACAACAAAGCTGTTTTTTTAGAGGAGGAAGAAACATTGAATTTTGTGAATAAACTATCAAAAGTTAACATCCTGTTTGCAGGTTTCTCTCCGGGCGCTCCGGCTTCCTGCCACAATCTAAAGTCATCGCTGTTTTGTTAATTAGTTTCTAAATTCTCCTTTGGTGTGAATAAAACATCAGGGCTGCACAGTAGCTCAGTGGGTAACACTGCTGCCTTGCAGTAAGAAAGTCCTGGGTTTGAATCCCAGCCTGGTTCTGTCTACATGGGATTTTCTGGTTCTCCATGGCCATATGTGGGTTCTCTCCGGGCGCTCCGGCTTCCTCCCACAGTCCAAAAAGATTTAGTGCGCTTCATAGTGGATTGATATTATTATTAATAATAATAATAATATTATTATTAATATTACTATTACTATATATAAATAGATATATCCATATCTCTAAATATATATATCTATTAATCCAACTCTATCTCTCTCTCACTATATATATATATATATAAAGATTGATCTATAGATGTACAGTACAGACCAAAGGTTTGGACACACCTTCTAATTCAATGGGTTTTCTTTATTTTCATGACCATTTATAAGGCAAGAAATCCCACTTATTAACCTGACAGGGCAGGTTGACCTATGAAGTGAAAACCATTTCAGGTGACGACCTCTTGAAGCTCATCAAGAAAATGCAGAGTGTGTGCAAAGCAGTAATCACAGCAAAAGGTTGCTACTTTGAAGGAACTAGAATATAAGGGCTATTTTCAGTTGTTTTACACTTTTTTGTTTAGTGCATATTTCCACATGTGTTATTCATAGTTTTGATGCCTTCAGTGTGAATCTACAATGTCAATAGTCATGAAAATAAAGGAAACTCATTGAATAAAAAGGTGTGTCCAAACTTTTGGTCTGTACTGTATATATAGATCTATCTTTATATACACTGCCTGGCCAAAAAAAAGTCGCCACCTGGATTTAACTAAGCAAATAGGTACAAGCCTCCTATTGGATAAGTACTGCATAGGCGATTATCTTTCAGCTGGCAACAAGTTATTTAACCCCAGCTGATGCAATGAGCAACTCCTCATTTCTTAAACAACCATGGCAAAAGACACATCCTGTGGCGGTGAAAAAGACGTTAGTCTGTTTAAGAAGGGTCAAATCATTGGCATGCATCAAGCAGAGAAAACATCTAAGGAGATTGCAGAAACTACTATAATTGGGTTAAGAACTGTCCAACGCATCATTAAAAACTGGAAGGATGGTGGGGAACCATCGTCTTCCAGGAAGAAATGTGGTCGGAAAAAAATCCTGAATGATCGTGATCGGCGATTACTTAAACGTTTGGTCAAATCAAATCGAAGAAAAACAACAGCAGAACTCAGGAGTATGTTTAATTGTGAACGCAAAAGCATTTCCACACGCACAATGCGAAGGGAACTCACGGGGTTGTGTTACGGAGTAAAGCTTCTTCTCAAACAAGACGGAGGCTCGTATTTCTTTTACTGAACCTTTCTGTTCAGTATTTATTGAAGAGAAAAAGAACGGCGTCAGCTGATAACGGGCAACAGCTGTTCGTAACCAATGGCAATCAAAAGTCAACAAAGCAAGATAGTGACAAACAGTAACAGATCCTTAAGCATTCTTCAAAATAAAAGACTTCCTCTATTCAAATAAATCATGTATTGCACTTAAATATATTTCACTTCACCTTTGTAATTATATACAATCATGTTCAATACAATTAATAATAATCATCATGTAAATTATGCTTAACATATAATTGTAAATCAGTCACCTATCATGCAAATATACCGAACAACATAAGTGTAAAAAAGTCACAACATCCTCCCGCCCGATGAACAACTGTTCATCTGTGTAGGATTTACCTTTCATTTAAGATACCTCTAAAGGGTACAATAACTGAATGGGCCTGCGTAACAAGCCACCAGTCGAAGTACGAACATTGCATGAACGTATGAGACCATCCCTGCCTGGAAAGACCTCTACAATTCTACCCCTTTTCCATGTCTGTCTGGGTGTATTGTCCTCCCCCAAAAGAACTACATCTCCTACTTTAAGTAGTGTTGGAGTACGACTGTTCACCCTGTGGGCTGATTTCAAGTCCATCAAATAATCTCTGCGCCAGCGTTTGCAAAGGCCTATCAAAAGTTTCTGTTGGTATTTCCACCTCCTACCTAGCTGTTCGCGGTTTGCAGTGAGAACCTGATTTAGGTGAGGTGAAGGACTAATCTTTGGTGGCAAGGAAGTTAAGCGTTTACCAACTAGGAAACGAGATGGGGTAAGTGGCTGGGGCTCTAATGCATCACTAGTTACATAGGACAGAGGCCTAGAGTTCAAAACTGCCTCAACTTCAGTAAGAACAGTTGTGAGCTCCTCAAAACTCAAAGATGCTTTCCCCAGTACCTTTCTTAAGCATGTTTTTACAGATCTCACAAGCCTTTCCCAGAATCCCCCCCACCAAGCTGCTCGCTCAGCGATAAACTTCCATGTGATTCCCTTGTCAGTGAAAAACTCTGTGTCGATCCTAAGATATTTTGCCATAACTCTTTTAAATCTTTGTCAGCTCTTTTGAATGTTCTAGCATTGTCAGAGTAAATGACCCTACATAGACCTCGTCTTGCAATGAATCTCTTTAAGGCCAATAAGAAATTCTCTGTAGTCTGATCTGAGACCAACTCTAAGTGTACTGCTCTTGTCACTGCACATGTAAACTGCTATATATGATTTTACAGACCCGTCCTTAGTTTTAACATATAAGGGTCCAGCTAAATCTACACCAGTAACTTCAAAAGGAGGTGATTCTATTACTCTGTCTCGAGGTAAGGGAGCAGTAATCTGTTGTGCTGCCTTAACCTTTAGTTTTTTGCAAATGTAACATTTTGAAACAATGTTTCCTACAAGCTGTCTGGCTCTCAAAATCCAATATTGTTCTCTAACTTGAGTTAATGTGTCTCTTACACCAGAATGCATCACTCTTTCGTGACATGACTGAACTAATAGTTCAGAATACTTGTGATTTGTCGGTAGTATCCAAGGGTGTTGTTCTCTGAAACTAAGATCTGAATTCTGCAGTCTTCCCCCAACACTTATTAGACCATTTTCATCTAAGAATGGTTTCAATTCTTTGATTTTAGAATCTACTTTCACATTTTGGTTTGACCTTAACTGCGATATTTCAGAACCGAAACAACTCTCTTGTGTTGACTTAATCCAGTACATTTCAGCTGTACCAAGTTCTTCTGTACTTAACTCTCCCTGAACCTTCAGACAAGATCTTGTGTTACTAACAAACCGCTTTACCCATGCAGTGATTCTTAATGTGGTCTTAAGCTTGCTGTACCTTTCTAAGTTTAACAGAGGTTCAGTTTGCTCAGTGCCAGTGAACTGCACGACATACCCAGCCCTCAGCTCTGCATTCACTTCATCCACTACATAGTCATTACAAATGTCCAGCTCCTTATCATCTGTAGACAGTGAAGTGGGTCCCTTCCACCACAGCTGGCTCTCAATAAGGCTCCGAGCATGGTAACCCCGCGTAAGAAGGTCGGCAGGGTTCATTTTGCCAGCACAGTGGGACCAGAGTTCTGGATTTGTGAGCCCTTGTATTTCTGCCACTCTGTTGCTCACAAATGGTTTCCATCGACGTGATGAGCTGCAGATCCAGTGAAGCGTAATCATAGAGTCCGTCCACATGTTGAGCTGGTTTTTCTCCATGTTCAGTGGCTTAAGAAGGCTGTATCCTAATCTTGCTCCAATAAGTGCACCCATGAGCTCCAAGCGAGGTAATGTCATTTTCTTTAATGGTGCTACTCGTGACTTGGAGGCCACAAAACTGGTAATAGTCTCTCCTAGGTTGTTTTGTCCTTGAAGATATGCCACAGCAGCGTAAGCCTTTTCACTTGCATCACAGTAGACATGCAACTTTACAGTGTGTGACTCTTTGTTGATCTCAGTGTGGTACCACCTGGGAATAGACACCAGGTGTAACAGTGGTAACTCCACACACCGCTGCTCCCACTTCTTTTCTAAGTCAGTAGGTAATGGTTCATCCCAACTCAGTCCCTTTTCCCACATCTCTTGGAAAAGGCACTTTACTCGGACTGTAAAAGGAGTAAGAAACCCAATAGGGTCGAATATACAGGCTGATGTTCTTAGTACACTTCTTTTTGTATTTTCTCTGTCTTTCAAAATGTCCATTAACCCCCTTTGATCAAACACAAAATCATCGTGTTCCGGTCTCCAAACTAGTCCAAGTACTTTAAGCACATTTCCACTGGACTCTGTATCACCAGTGAGCTCTACTCCATTCTCTTTCCACATGGCTTTCAGATCAGGTGAGTTGGTAACCCATTTGCAGAGGTTCATGCTTGCCTGAGAGAGAATGTACTTTGCTGCAGTTGTCATGTGAAGAGCATCCTGCACAGTAGGTGAGCTTGAAATAAAGTCATCTACATACATAGAGTCTCTGAGAGCCTGTACTGCCCATGGCTGTTTTCTTTCAAATTGTTTGAGATGTTTTCTGATGGTGGCAGCAAGCAAGAATGGGCTGGGAGTTACTCCAAAAACAATTCTTTTCATCCTCAGGACACGCACCTCATTTTTCCAGTCCTTAGCTAAAGGTCTGTGCACCCACAAGAACCTGACAGCATCTCTGTCCTTTTCTGCTAGTGAGATTTGAAGAAAGGCCTTAGTTATATCAGCAGTAAATGCTATCTTGTGCAATCTGAACTTTATGAGCACATCTAGCAGGTTTGGGTTCAGGTTAGGTCCAGTGTACAGACAGTCGTTGAGGGATGGACTGTTTGCCTCATGTGAGGATGCATCAAATACCACTTGAAGTTTGGTTGTGGCCTTTTCTTCTCTTATTACAGCATGATGGGGCATATAATATTTCACAGTCTGTTGATTCATTTCTGGTTTTCCATCTGCAACCTCCTCACAGATACCATTTTGAAGATGGTCTTCTATTACATCGTTGTATCTGGCAAATAAATTTACATCAGTCTTCAGCTTTCTCGTTAGATTCTCAAAGCATTTCTTCGCTACCCTGAAGTTGTCTGGAAGCTGGTCTTTGTCACATTGCCAGGGTAACTCAACTTGGTACCTTCCGTCTTCAAATGTTGTTGTTTGTTCAAAACGTTGCATAATTTCTGAGTCCTCTGGGCTTTCTGACTGTTTATTTACAGAACCCAGGGACTCCACCTCCCAGAATGCATGCAACTGCTTAGACAGCTGGGTGTCTTCGTTCAAACTAATGTGCATACACGTGGTGTCTGTAACACTGGAGGTAGTCACTGGTCCCTGTAAAGCCCATCCAAAAAGGGTTTCAACTGCCACTAATGAATCTGTAACCCTTTGGACCTTTCCAGTAAGAGCCTGCCAGTAGTAATCTGCTCCAATTAACATCTGCAACTCTTGTTCATTAGCACCCTCTAGTGGAAAGTCTCCAAGCTGCAGTCCTCTTTTCTTAATCTCTGCTTGAATGGGCTCAGTTGGTACCTTTATTACAGCAGTGCACACCTCGGGGGTCTCTACAGCATCTATTTCGATTTTCCGTTCAGTGTTCCACACATTTTCAAGTTGAACTCTCACTATGTTGCGTTTCTCTACTACAGGACTGCTGGAACCAAAAACATGGAGGTTTAGTGTCTCTTGCCTCACAACTGGCAGTCCTAGGGCTCGGACAATGTCTCTGTGAACAAAACTACGCTGGCTACCTCCATCTAACAGACGGCGAGATATTTTTCTCTCCTTTGGTCCTACAGCCCATGCCTTAACCGTCTGGAGCAATACTGTGTTCTGAGTATTCGTCTTCACTTTGACTGAGCTGGTCAACGAAGACAACACAGCCTGTGCATTTCCACTATTGCTGGTACTGTCGACTTCTGGTTTAGCTTCAGATTGTTCACAAACTGACAAGTGGTGTTTTCGATTGCACTGTCTGCACAAAATCTTCACTCTGCAGTATTTCGCAATATGTTTCGGGCCCAGGCAGACAAAACACCGTCTAAGCCTTTTCAGTTTCTCCCTGCGTGCACTTATTGTAAAACCAGGACAGTTCTCTGGTTTATGGTCATTACCGTCACAAAACACACAGGTTTGTGGCACGACGCTGGCTGTGTGCAAAGCAGTCGCTGATGGGATGCTCCACTTTCTGGGTTGATCACAGGCATAGGATGGCTTACCCACATGCTTGTGTTGTGTGCTCGGGCTCTTTAATGTGTGGCCTGGTCTGGTCAGCAGAAGCGCCCGTTCTCTGCTTTGCACTTCATTTTGCAGAAACTGAATCAATTCTGGGACTTTCCGTTCATTAGTTGAGTTTTGTTGCCTTGTATAAGCAAGTGCTATGTCTTCTGGAATAAGCTGTAGCAACACTGAACATAGGAGACAGCCGTAAGTATCACTTTGCACTCCAAGAGACTCCAAGCTGCGTATCTGGATCTCGCATTCATCATAAATATGCCTCAAAGCTGCAACATCAGATGATCTTCTCACAGGTGTCAAGTTCAGCAATTTAGACATATGAGCACTTATCACAATATCCTTCCTTCCAAAACGATTCTGGAGTAACTCTATTGCAGCATCATAGTTGACATCTGTCATTGTCAGTCCTGCAATAGTCCGAGCAGCTGCTCCAGTTAGGTAAGATCTCAGGTAAGTGAACTTGTCCGTCTTACATAGTCCATCATTTCTGTGAATGGCTGATTCATACTGTGACCAGAATTCCTGCCATTGGCTTATTTCTCCATCATACTTGATTATCGTTAGTTTGGGCAGTTTAACCGTCTGTTTGGATTGTGATGAAAATGAGCCGTTGTTTACGTCACTCACACGCGCTCTCAGGGTGTCTGTAGCGGTCTCCTGCAATCCAATAACGTTGGTGGTGCGAACCTTCCAAACGAGAATCCGGTCCGTGTAATCCTGTGAGTTCGTTATCTCAGTGTCCAAGTCTTCAATTGACGTTTCATCTTCTATGCTCTTGTCCAACTCCAATAAAATTTCCTCCTTAGAAGATAAAACTGCCAGGAACTCACGCAGTCTATCCATATCTGGACTCTCTTTGCCCACCTCATCCTCTAGTCGAGTTAACAGCTTCGTCGTTGCTGTCCGGATAGTCGACCGTTTCCTCTTTAATCGCTCCAGTCCTTCCGTCATGTTGGCTGCTAAACTGAGCCTTAGCTTCACTGCGTTCAGAAAAATAAAAAAAAATCCTTATTCCCGGGTTTCGGCACCAAAATGTTACGGAGTAAAGCTTCTTCTCAAACAAGACGGAGGCTCGTATTTCTTTTACCGAACCTTTCTGTTCAGTATTTATTGACGAGAAAAAGAACGGCGTCAGTTGATAACGGGCAACAGCTGTTCGTAACCAATGGCAATCAAAAGTCAACAAAGCAAGATAGTGACAAACAGTAACAGATCCTTAAGCATTCTTCAAAATAAAAGACTTCCTCTATTCAAATAAATCATGTCTTGCACTTAAATATATTTCACTTCACCTTTGTAATTATATACAATCATGTTCAATACAATTAATAATAATCATCATGTAAATTATGCTTAACATATAATTGTAAATCAGTCACTTATCATGCAAATATACCGAACAACATAAGTGTAAAAAAGTCACAACAGGTTGGGATTGAACAGCTGTGTAGCCGTAAGAAAACCTCTAATCAGTAAGGCTAACCAGAAAAAAGGCTTCAGTTTGCTAGGGAGCATAAAGATTGGACTCTGGAGGAATGGAAGAGGGTCATGTGGTCTGATGAGTCCAGATTTACCCTGTTCCAGAGTGATGGGCGCATCAGGGTAAGAAGAGAGGCAGGTGAAGTGATGCACCCATCATGCCTAGTGCCTACTGTACAAGCCTGTGGGGGCAGTGCTATGATCTGGGGTTGCTGCAGGTCTAGGTTCAGCAACATTGTGTGCCCAAAGAATGAGGTCAGCTGACTACCTGAATATACTGAATGACCAGGTTATTCCATCAATGGATTTTGTCTTCCCAAATGGAACGGGCATATTCCAAGATGACAATGCCAGGATTCATGGGGCTCACATTGTGAAAGAGTGGTTCAGGGAGCATGAGACATCTTTTTCACACATGGATTGGCCACCACAGAGTCCAGACCTTAACCCCATTGAGAATCTTTGGGATGTGCTGGAGAAGGCATTGTGCAGTGGTCAGACTCTCCCATCATCAATACAAGATCTTGGTGAAAGATTAATGCAACACTGGATGGAAATAAATCTTGTGACACTGCAGAAGCTTATTGAAACAATGCCACAGCGAATGCGGGCTGTAATCAAAGCTAAAGGCAGTCCAACAAAATATTAGAGAGTGTGACCATTTTTGGTGGCGACTTTTTTTTTGGCCAGGCAGTGTATATACATATATATATATATATATATATATATATATATATATATATATATATATATATAGGCCTGTCACAATAGCAAATTTTGCTCAACGATTAATTGTCTCAAAAATTATTGCGATAAATGATAATATTGTTTGAAGACTTTTTTACACTGATTTAATGTAAATGACGTAATAATGCATGCGATTTCCTGCCAAAGATAGATACACTTTATTTTCAAAAGAACACTAAACACTGGAGCTGATAAACAAAACAACCAAAAACAAAGATAAAATGGATTCTCAGTCTCCATTAACAAAAAACTCACTTGAAAAAAAAACTAAACAACATAAAGCCAAAGTGGAAATAAATACTGCATTCAACCAAAAGAGGGCAGATTATGAAGTCTGTATATTATGTTGCCCTTCAGTAATAATTAGATTTAAATAGAGAAAATGGGCACATCGACTACCTGATGCAATAGTTCACAATACATGATTTTTGCTCCTTTTTTCCTCTTACAACAATCTTAGAACGTTGGTCTTTCTAAGATTGTGTGGTGTGTTACGGTAGATCTTCGTTGCCGCTCCGATCTAAATCAGGGATTTTCCCCGACTGGAAGCTTTAACTACACCTGTTGAATGTGACAGGTAGCCAATCAGAAAGCGTGGATCCTCCTCCACTCTTTCTGAGTGGAAATTACAGAGGGGAATCCCAAACAGCTGACAAGGCAACGGGAAGTCCAGCGGACATTGGAGATGATGTGTGGAAATAACATTAATGTTTATTCAACATGCAAAGAATATAGAAATGACAAGGGGAGGAGTTGGAGCGAAATTGCTACCGCAGTTGTTAAACCCGGTAACTTTTCAGCTGTTCTTCGTTAACGTGACGTAAATAGGTTCTAATGATTTTCATTCAGTCAGGACTGACACTAGCAACATGCATTGCAGGTAGATTGTAGTAAAGAATTTTTTAATGCCTGGTTTTAAAATTAGTTCACTGGACTTGTAGCCATTATTTTGTGCCCATTGTTGGACACCACATGGCAGGACCGAACCCGATAGAACCGTTATACCTAGGACTTCTGTCGGCTAATGTGTGATCTGTCAGGTTTTGAAAATGGGCCGACAGCTCTTAGATCGGGTCTTGTACGCTGGGCTTTACACTAAGGAAATGAGGAAGGGAGGGTCAGTGGAGAGCACCGGAGTTGAGTCTTTTTTCATTCGGTGTCATCAACAGAAAGAGAAAAGGGCCGGAAGAGACGATAATAATGCCGATAATTGAAATGCCGTCGATAGTTTTGATTTATCGTACGATTAATTGATTTACCGTTTATCGCGACAGGCCTATATATATATATATATATATATATATATATATATATATATATATATATATATATATATATATACATACATCAGGTACGGAAAACCAGGGTAGAACTCTATTGTTAATCAATTCCTGTTAAATAAATGAAAAAAAAAAATACTTATTAAATATTTGGTCATAATTTCATTTTGAGTCGGGCAGAACTTATCTGTTCGTTCCCATAGCAACGATCAGAAGCAGGACCCTCCCCAGAGCCACAGTGACCTCACTGATGAGGTCACAGACGACATCATGAACATCACAACAGATCAAAGAAGTTCTGAGGCTTTAACTGCTTGAATCTCAACACATCAGTCAGAATCCAAACGTTTCAGTGAGATTCAGGTTTTGTGTCTAGTGAGAATTTTTGTGTTTCCAAGATGCCATACCCTTTAATTTTCCCAATTGGTTTTGGACTAGGATATCTGGTGACGACAGGGATGAGGAAAGTGTTCGACCATTTCTTTCCTGGAAATGATTCAGGCATAAGTACCTCCAAGTACCTCCGAGTACCTGTTGAGAGAGATTTGTTTTGGGACGGGCTTCCATCGGATCCCAGACATAGAGCTGACCCGGCTGGGAAAGTTTCTTCTGTACAAAATCTGAGTCCTTTCTCAAGCTCCCAGGATGATGAGAAAGATTTGTTTTGGGACGGGTTTCCATTGGTTCCCAGACATAGAGCTGACCCGGCTGGGGAAGTTTCTTCTGCCCAAAATCTAAGTCGTCTCTCAAGCTCCCAGGATGATGAGAAAGATTTGTTTTGGGACAGGTTAACACACAGGAGCAGGAGTGAAGGCCCAGGCGGTAAGACTATTAGCAAACACAAAACCGCCCTGAAAAAGGGCAGGAGGGAGTCAAAAGATGAAGAAAGATTTTTGGAACGTTCAGAACAGTTTGTAGAGACTTCAACCTCACAAGAAGAGGAACAACTTTGGAACCGGATGTTACTGATTCCCCAAAAGGAAAACTACTCCAAATCGGACAGTTCAAGCTTAGAAGAAGAGGAAAAACTTTGGAACCGTATTGTACTGATTCCCCCCCAAAAAAAATACCCCGAATGGGACAGTTCAAGCTCAGAAGAAGAGGATTCATGAGAAGCAAACACATGAAGAGAAACGCCACACTCCACACTCCACAGAAAATCCCACCTAATGGTTTCTCCTGCCACTAATCTCCAAAACAACAAAGCTGTTTTTTTAGAGGAGGAAGAAACATTGAATTTTGTGAATAAACTATCAAAAGTTAACATCCTGTTTGCAGGTTTCTCTCCGGGCGCTCCGGCTTCCTGCCACAATCTAAAAAGATTTAATGCGTTTATGATGGATGGATGTTAATAATATTACTATATATAAATTGATATATGTATCCATCTAGGAATCAAAATATATATATATATATATATATATATATATATATATATACAGTACAGACCAAAAGTTTGGACACAACTGTGTGTCCAAACTTTTGGTCCAAATCTTTTTGCAAGAGGAAGGAACATGATGAACAAGTAATCAGTTAAACACAGAACAAGGCAAAGACAAATAAAATGAACACAGACACAAACACAAGCACACACTTATTCCTAAAGAGAACTTAGACCAATAAACCTAAGATTTTACAGATAGAGAGAGAAGGCTGAAGTACCCAGAGAGCACCCACGCAAACATACAAAAGAGCCTGAAAATTCAATGTATAAACATCCCAGTCCAGGATTCAAACCCAGCATCTTTTTGATGCAAGACAGCAGAGCTAACAATTAATATATTCACTTTAGATTTTACTAGAAAACAGTTACATTTGTTGACCTAATATTCTGAGCAAATGCTTTCTTTAATAGTCATTTGCAGGGGCTGCACAGTTACCAAGTCAATAAAATGTTCATACTCTGAAAAGCCCAGACTTAAACCTAAAGTTACTTCACCAAGCTGCTGGTCTTACATCATCCTCCGCTCCCCTGTGCTGCATCTATAAACACCACTGTTATTGACTTCCCACACAGTGGATGATATCTACCTTAAATCTTCAATGTTAAATATTAAATGAAATGTTTACCTCTGCACACAGCATTT
Source organism: Xiphophorus maculatus (assembly GCF_002775205.1). Taxonomy (NCBI): domain Eukaryota; kingdom Metazoa; phylum Chordata; class Actinopteri; order Cyprinodontiformes; family Poeciliidae; genus Xiphophorus; species Xiphophorus maculatus. The sequence goes on along the minus strand of NC_036465.1, from coordinate 27,537,582 downwards.
CTTTTGATGTCATCTTCCTTTTGCCATATGAGTATATTATATATTTATATGCTATTATATAAATGGTATCAAGACAATGACCATTACGGTTTTGTAGAATCTCTGTTCAGTGTTAAATATTCTCATTATAGTTTGCCCAGAAAAAAGTGCTGTGGGTTTAGAGCTGACCAAAAGCACTTCAAATTCTTTGAACAAAAGAATCTCTAAATCAGATAGAAATGTCATTAGCCAGCTGCAGTGAACCTCCATGTGATTTCTTTCACTGCTTACACTGTCCATTACACTCCAAATTAAATATACTTGCAAATAAGCAATAGATAGCTCACTGTGGGTGCAAATAGCATATCTTTTTCTTCTTCTCCATTGTTCTTGCAGTCCCCCATCTGGAAGCCCCTCTGAGAGCCACGTCACTTATATTAGGAACTGACTGGCAAGCTGATTTCCTAATGATGCAACCACACCAACCGTTTCTGGTGTGTTGGAGTAAGGAATTCTAGGAAAACAGCTCAATGAAGACTAAAAGGATTTATAGACTGCATAAGTGCATGAAAGAATCAAAGCAATGCCCCAGGTATGTTTTTGATGAGGGAATAGCTATAACATGATATAAAGCTCATTAAATATTTTGTGCCACCCAACTTGAAAGCAAGAACTTCTTAAATTAAAAAAAATTTAAAAGGTTGCATGGCTTCTGACAACATTGGAACCTCTAAGATGGACTTTAATATCCAAGTGGGAGGACTTGTTAAGCTTGTTCCTGCTGTATTCTCCTTCACCCCAAATCAAATTTAAATCAGTTTCACTCCCCCACCCCCAGTAGATGTGGCTGCACCACTTCGCTGTCACTGTTTGTTGGGTTGACGCGGACCACTGTGGGTACCATTCAACAACTCTCAGCTCAGAGACTCTGGGATTTACTCTAGCATAATATGCATCCCTTGGTTATTCTCATGCAATAAATGGCAATTACAGATCATTAGATCCTTTACTTCCCCCCTCCCAACAATGTACAATAAGAATCCTTTGTCATATTTCCATTTTGTTGCTTCTTAAAAGTTTCAGGACCATGTCAGGGGGGATTTCCTTGAGCAGAGCTTTCTGAATCATCTCTCCTGACATGTTCGTCCTGAATTAGAGATGATATAGTGACTCGGGAATGTGTGGAGTAAATAGCAAGATCTTCGTTTGTTGGGTGGTAGTTAGGCCTGTCACGATAGCAAATTTTGCTGAGCGATTAATTGTCTCAAAAAATTATTGCGATAAACGATAATATTGTCTGAAGACCTTTTTACACTGATTTAATGGAAATGACGTAATAATGCATGCGATTTCCTGCCAAAGATAGATACACTTTGTTTTCAAAAGAATATTTAACACTGGAGCTGATAAACAAAATAAACAAAACAACCAAAAACAAAACGGACTCTCAGTCTCCATTAACAAAAAATGTACTTGATAAAAACTAAACAACATAAAGCCAAAGTGTAAATAAATACTGCATTCAACCAAAAGAGGGCAGATTATGAAGTCTGTATATTATGTTGCCCTTCAGTAATAATTAGATTTAAATAGAGAAGATGGGCACATCGACTACCTGATGCAATAGTTCACACTACAAGGTTTTTTTGCCCCTATTTTTCCCCTTATGACAATCTTAGAACGTTGGTCTTTCTAAGATTGTGTGGTGTGTTACGGTAGATCGTTGTTGCCGCTCCGATCCAAATCAGGGTTTTTCCCCGACTGGGCGCTTTAACGCAGCCTGTTGAATGTGACAGGTAGCCAATCAGAAAGCGTGGATTCTCCTCTTGTTTTCTGAGGGGAAATTATGTCGGGGAATCCCAAACAGCTGACACGGCGCAACCCGAAGTCCAGCGGACGTGGAAACAACATTAATGTTTATTCAACATGCAAAGAATATAGAAATGACAAGAGGAGAAGTTGGAGCGAAATTGCTACCGCAGTTGATAAACCCGATAACTTTTCAGCTGTTCTTTGTTAACGTGACGTAAATAGGTTCTAATGATTTTCATTCAGTCAGGACTTTACGCTGACACTAGCCACATGCATTGCAGGTAGATTGTAGTAAAGCATTGATTAATGCCTGGTTTTAAAATTAGTTCACTGGACTTGTAGCCTTTATTTTGTGCCCATTGTTGGACACCACATGGCACGATCGAACCGTTATACCTAAGATTTCTGTCAGCTCATGTGTGGTCTGTCAGGTTTTTAAAATGGGCCGACAATCAGCCGACAGCTCTTAGATCGGGTCGTGTGCGCTGGGCTTTACACTAAGGAAATGAGAAAGGAGGGTCAGTGGAGAGCACCGGAGTTGAGCCTTTTTTCATTCGGTGTCATCAACAGAAAGAGAAAAAGGCCGGAAGAGACGATAATGCCGATAATTGAAATGACGTCGATAGTTTTAATTTATCGTACGATTAATCGTTTTATCGTTTATCGCGACAGGCCTAGTGAAACACAACTTTTCATATGGCAAACCAATAGTAAAAAAGTTAACATTTAAATGATTAAATACTGGAATAATTTATATGCTGTGAACGTATGGGTCATTAATGATCCTGGTGACGGAGAGTGAAACCTTGTTGATGTCGTTGTTCACTTGGTTGGCCACTTCCTTGAATTTGTGATCGGCCATGCTGAAGTCTCTCTGGTCGGGGCTGAGGTGAGCGTCCTGCCACCGACTGGCGGCTTCAGCCGGAGTCACGGTGGGAGGCAGGTTGTAGGCAGCCTGCAGGGCCTGAGGGGACACACACACACGCACACACACACACACAACTGTTTGAAAATTACTTACCAACAAGAACCAAAGGAGATTTCATGAGCACACTTTGCTGGTGGCTTGAAGAAAGATCAGCTAAATAATTGAAACTAAGTTGCACATTAGCAGACAAGTTCTCCAGTTATGTAAATGAATCATTATTTCTACATGTTACCTGTCCCAGAGCTCCTGTTGCACCATAATAATAACCTTGATGTAACTTGTTAGCTTTAAGGGGCGGGTCTTAAATTTTTCGCTAATATCCTAAACGATACAGCAAAGTTGAAGGCGGCAAAATTGAGCCTAAAGCTATTGGAGAGATACAGGATTGTCCAAACCAAGATGGCGAAACGTACCGACGGTCAGCAGTCTGCTAGCTCAACACAAAATGTTCAACATGAAATATACAAAGATTGGTCTTAAAAAAAAAACTGTGAGAATCCCTCATTCACATCAGAAATTAGCGATTAATCAATTGTCAATTATTCGATTATATCTTGGAGGCTTGGAAGATTTTTGGTTTCATCTTTGGAAAATTTGGATTTCCCCCTCCCACCAATGCACGTCTTTGGTTTCCGTAGTTCAGAGTGATGTCAGTGCGGCCATCTTTGTTGAACAAATGTGTTTCACAGCAGACTTTGAATTCTATTTAACTCTGCGCAGTAATGGGGCCGTTCAACCATTTTGTTTTATTGCAATTACGAGAATAAAGTGTCAATTTTACCTGAATAAAGGAGAATAAATTTACTACTTCATTAGAAGAATTAAGTAATAATTTTATGAGAATTCCTACATGAAAATAACCTAAACCGGCGTTTCCCAATTCCGGTCCTCAGGCCTCCCTGCTCTGCATGTTTTAGATGTGCCTCTATTCCAGAGCAGCTGATTCAAATGATTGCATGACCATTAAGTGCTGCAGAAACCTGTTGATCACCCATATATTCAATCCAGGTGTGTAGCAGAAGGGAAACACCTAAAACATGCAGGGCAGGGAGGCCTGAGGACCGGAATTGGGAAACACTGACCTAAACATTAAAATGAGCATATTCTGAAGTTACACAGGAAATGCATCTTTTAACACACCAGCATCAAATTAAAAAAACTCTTTTTTAAATTTTAAGACGTTTTTTTCGAGTAAAATTGCACCTTCATTCTGCTACTATTACACAAATAAGAAGAATTATTCTCACCTAATCCTAATAATCTGTTGTACAACTAACAGAAGGGATGATTAAAATAAAAACACTTTTTGAAAATATCTTTCTGTCATTTCTAATTTCTTTTTTATAGAAAAGATAGTGAGAAAAACAATGTTTAAATCGCATTTCAAATCCAACGCTGTTCAGTGTTCAGCCTTCCCGAGTGTTTGTGTGCAGTACATGTTTGTCCCCAGTGGGCATGTGGAGCACCGTGGGGCCCATAAACTGCACCGTTACTGTGGCAGCCATTTTGGCCAGTGGCATCCAAGAAGAAGGAAGCACTGAATTTGACAAGGCTGCAGGATTTCATGAGCGCATTAAGCACAAACCGGGGAGCTTCGCTCACTTTGGTGCCGATTTTCAGAGACTCTTGGATGATTTGTTTCCTCCGCATATTGGCTCCAGGTTTCACCAGAATGTCTTCCACTCCTAGATAGACACAGACGGGTAACCCAGATTTAAGGCTCGACAGAAGTATGACTCAATCTAACGCGTTTGTAACTATTACCTATAGCGTCCCTATCGAGGCCATTACAGTTAACTAAAACTAGCAAAACGACAAAAATTTAAATTGAAAAAACATTTTTGTTCACTGAAATAAATAAAAACAGTTTGAATGGGGAAAAACAACAGCTAACAGGAACTATATTGTGCGTTTATAAAACTAAAACATACTGAAAGACAGATATAATATCCATTATTCTTATGTTTATTAATCTATTTATTAGCTTTCTGAACTCATGTAAAATTAATTTTTTTCCCCCACAGAAAAAAAGCTGTTTAATTCAGCTGTCGGCAAATTACTGCACTCGGACTAGTCCACAAAATGGTGACAGCAAAAGTTGGACGAAAACGCCAAAGTCAGTTGATTTAATAAATGTTTTGAAAATGGTATGCTCTGATGTGGATTCGTTACCCAATCAGTGTATACATCATCACAAAAAGTATTTTTATTAGCTTTTGGGGGAAATGTGTTGGATATGCAAGAGGTTCTCCTACCAGAGCTGTTGTACAAATGATTCTATTTGTGTTTTCTTCGTGTGTAAGTGTGTTTTATTTTTGCATAAATAATACACATGTATATACTGATATCCAAAAGCTTTCTTTTTTGTTTGTTTGTTTCTTTCACACCACAAATCTGAAACAAAATGTCCAGAAAACCACAAAACAACCTAAACACAGAGTTCCTTTAAATCTAGACTAGGAGTAAAAACCCACCTGTTTAGAGTTGCTTTGGAACCATAATTACTGGTTTAACATATTTGATGTGTATTTATATTTTTCGACAAAATGTAATTCTAGTTACTGGTTTCTCAATTGGTGACTGTATGATGTTTTTTATGACGTTGTATTTTTGTGTTTTTATGATGGAAAGCATTGTGAACCAAATTGATGCTGAAATGTGCTCTACAAATAAACTTGATCGATTGATTAATAAAGACTAAACTGAAACTAAACAATGTTTAACTAATAAAAACCGATAGAAACCCAGAGCTGTTGAAAGGCTGGATCATACCCAGAGTGAAGCCCCTGTAGAGCTGCAGGTAGGCGGTGAAGAGTCGAGCCAGACAGCTGAGCAGTTTCCCGCTGGTCTCCCCTCCGTACAGCTCGTAGCAGCAGTGGACCAACCCGTAGGCCGACGAGCCGTAGTGCGCTTTGTCCAGAACGCCGACCAGCAGCTCGCCCTGACGGATCACCACCTGCAGGACGACACAGTGAAGAAGCCAGTTCAACCCGCCGATAAGCTCCGGAATGTCTCCTCTAGTGTGTGTGGGGGGGTGTGTGTGTGTGCGTGTTCCTACCTGTGATTCACACATGCTCTCCGGGTTGTACCCCGGAGAAGATCGAGGCGGGAGCTGGATCCAAGCCTTGCCGGGGATTTTGGCTTTGCCGGTGAGGTTAAGCGGGACGGCTTTGTCTGGGAGGATGTTCAGCAATAAAGTGGAGACGACCTGTGGAGGAGGAAGAGGAGGATGGATGAGGTAGCAAATACAGGTCTGGGAAAAAAAATGAAGAGCTCACTGCACTGAAAACCTCCTGGTTATTCCACCAAATACTGATTTCTGAACTCTTCCTCAGTTAAAACATAACTGATTTAAAGGAGCAGAATACAAATATTCACCACACCTTCAATACCTTCAAACAAATCAAATAGCCTCAAATGAGGTTTATTGTTAATGAGTAAATAAATCCTAGAAATGTATCGAGGTTAAAATAACTGAAGCAGAAATTCCTGTTTTGCAGTGTGATTCTGTAGTAAATGCAAAATACGTCATAGTTTTCCAGGTTTTGTTTCAAAGTATTTGAGGTAATCAGTTGTCACAAATATTTTATGTTCTGTGTCAGAATCTCTGGGTAGTAAAAAGTTAACGTTTTGGACTTTTCTGTACTTAAAGCAACAAAAAAAAAAAAAAAACTCCTTCAGACTAGCCAGAAACAATTAGCAAACATCTAGGAGCACTGTGTATCTACTAAGTTCATAATATGAGCTATTTAGTGAAACGCTGGTTAAAAAAAAGAAGTTGTTGAAGGGTTAATAAAGGAGCAATGTTGTCTTGACCTCCTGGAGTCAGAGTTTCAGAAAGAGCAGGAACTTCTTAAAGAGACAGAGCCCCAAATTTAAAGTGCTAAAATGGGAGGTCAAATTTCTTTTAAGTCATATTTGATATATAAACAATTTTGAAACTATAAAATGGCACAATGTACTTGGAAAACACATAACACTGCCCCTTCAATAATTGCTCACTTCATAGTTTAATAGAAGTAAGAACATCTGTTCTATTTTCATCCCTATTAAAATAAATTATCCTCCAAAATGAGAAAAAGGATGTTATAAGTTAGATTAAAATGACTTAATTTAAGCATTTATAGCTTAAAGTGAGATTGCTAGGAAAATGGCGACTTTTTGATGAGCCCTCATATTAAATCCCAGTCCAGTTTGTGGAAATGTGAAAGCCAAGTTAAATGTGTGTGAATATTCTTTATATTTTTCCCTCTGTGGTTACAGAAGGAGTCGTGTGCAGCGGTCACCTGCTTTCCGGTCCACAGCTGCTGAGGTTTGAGGACGGCGGGGGCCAGCAGCCTGACCCGGCCCGTCTTGTCGGTCAGCCCTCGGTACACCAGCTCGGTGTACTGGTCCTTGGTGAGGAAGCAGCCTCTGATGGTCATCTTGGTTCCTGACACCATGTGGTCCTGGATGAGGCCCGCTAAAGGTTTACCATCCTGACCACAAACAGGGAAGGAAACCAACAACTCATTCACATCCCTCTGATTCAAGGAGTTCAGGGTCTGAGAGTGGAAAAGTGGGCGGGGCTAAATGTGTGTGTGCTGAAGGGGTTCTGTGGGGGTCCACCTTGGGGACGAGGTACTGCTGGTTGGTGCTGACCAGCGTGTAGGCCTCGGCTCGGCCCAGTTCGGTCTGAGGGAAGTGGGCGTTCATCTCGTCGCCGTCAAAGTCGGCGTTGTACGCCTTGCAGTTGGCGTAGTGAAGCCGCAGGACCTGAGGAGCAGAGGACAGAGAGAGGTGACTGGTCATGTGATCTACAGGGTTACTACGGTAACCAGGTTTCACTACGATGGAGTTCTGAAATTTACTGAATTTATTGATGGATATTTACACAGCAGGTGGGATCTGACTAGAACGAGAAACGATTAAGGAAGACAATAGGAAGTCAAGGAAGGAAGGAAGGAAAGAAAGATGGAAGGAAGAAAGGCAAAGGGAGGGAAAGTAAAAATGAAGAAAGTCAATAGGAAGGAAGGAAAGGAGCAAGAGAGAAAGAAAGGAAGGTAGGAAGAAAAAATAAGACAGGAAGAAAGGCAATGTGAGTGAAGGAAAGTAAAAATGAGGGAAGGAAGAAAGGAAAGAAGGAAGCAAAAAAGAAGGTTGGAATGAAAAAATAAAGAAGGAAGGCAATGCGAAAGAGGGAAAGAAGGAGGAAAGAAAAGAAGACAATAGGAAGAAGGAAGGAAAAGGGAAGGTAGGAAGGAAGACAACAGGAAGAAAGGAAACAGAAAGGAAGTCGGGCAATATGAAGGAAGCAAGGACTCCACATTTATAAAGAAGGATAAGGAATAATGTGTAGGAACCTTTTCCTTCATGGATCCTTCATAGAGCAATGAGAGCAGAAGGAGAGAAGAGGTGTTACCTTCTCTCCGGGTAAGATGCGAGCGCAGTGGGCTTGTATGGAGGGTCTGTGCAGGGTGGGCTGTCTGTTGAGCAGCAGAACGTCTCCGTTCTTTATGTGTCGATTCACCTGAGGCAACGACAACACAGCATGACGGAGTGACAACCCAGCCACAGCTCTCAGTGGGTCCGCTTCCAGTCAGACTTACAATCTTCATGGGCATCTTTTGTGGACCGGGACAGGGCGTCAGCAGTTGCTTGGCGACCGCCTCTCTCTGCGCGGCGCTGCTGGGCGACAGGATGGTCTTCCTGCCGTCCTCGTTAATCACCATGGAGGCGCCGGGGTGGACATTGGGCCCGTTGAGGACGGCCTGCCGGAGCTCCTTCACGTTCCAGGGTGTGACGGGCTGAGGGTAGGTCAGCTTGGTGGCAAACACCTCAACACACACACACACACACACACACACACACACACACACACCGTCAACACGTCAACAATCAACTGGTTGACAACTCTGTTGCTACTCTCCACCTAGATTTAGTTACCATGGGGATCCCGATCTCGTTGGTTCCGATGTACATGTCGGGACAAATGACGGACCGGGCAGCGTAGTCCACCCGCTTCCCCATCATGTGCTTCCGGAACAATCCATCCTTCTTCTCCAGGATCTGCCGGACGGAACAGAAAAGTCTTTGGTTTTATCTTAAAAAGAGAATTGACTTTTTTTATTTGCGTCCTTTAATGTTTTTTTCTAATACTGTATAGAAAGCAGCTTCAGTAGTTAAATGAAAAATCTGCAGAATGTTGCAATTTTTTTACCCGATTGTCAGAAAAAAATCACTCCCTAAAAATGATCCCTAGCTGCAGCCGTATTTTAAACATGTCCTAGTTCATGTCCCATTTTTCCCCCTACATGCCATGACTGTATCCCAGTCTGTCACACCTGTCTGATCCCGGGGTATTTATCCGTTATCAGTTTGTCCATGTCACTGTCGAAGACGATGTTGACGTGGCTCTGCAGGCGGATCCACGTGTTAAAGAGCTTATCCGGTAACGTCGCTCCGCTGATTCCCGACAGGAACGTCTGATCCTCTGGCTCCAACGTCTGGGGGTGCGAGGGGAGACAAACGGTAGGATAAATAAAGAGCTGAGATAAAGTATTCCCAAAAGGAAGGCGCGATGTTCCCTCACCACTTCCTCCTCCTCCTCCTCCTCAGTTTGCTTCTCTCCTGCAATGAGAGCCAGAAGTTTCCTGATGATGCCGCAGTCCTTCATCACAGCCTGCATGTTGACCGTCTGGCCGTTGGTGAACATCTGGTCGCCTAGGCGATTGATGGGGCGATATCTGGAACAGAGGGCGGGTCAGGTGCGTGTACGGCTGCAGTCAGCCTTCGTGCCGGCGCGTTGTGCTGCCAGCGTACCTGCAGGGTGGAACCACCAGCAGCTCCAGGAAGAACAGGTCCGGGTAGAAACCCTTCTGTCCCTCAGACCCTGAGCTCTCCTCCAGACCAGGAAACAGGAACTTCAGGAAGAAACCTGGAATCAAAGGCGTCGCGATGACTCAAGATTTCCCCGCGCTGGACATTTTGTTTAGCAGTAACAATACATAAAATTACCTGTAAAATTAATCATATAAAGTAACATCTAGACCTAACAGTAACTCTAATTCTTTGTGTATTTAATCATAAGAAATCAAAGTCATAATCATAGGCAGAGAGAGAGTGCTGTCAAGCCATGGAAAAGGAACAGCAGGCTTCCTGCAGGCTGGAAGGGAGTTTTCAGCCTGCAGAGAGTTTTAAAGAATGAAGTCTAAATATTTTGAGTAATCGAATAAGAACCAGTGCAAAATACTTGGATTAATGTTGTTTTGATGCTGAGTTGGAGAAGCTAAAAGAGGTTATAGATGTGATTTTTGACAATGCACTTGGAATGCAAATGTGTAACTGCAATCAAAGATCACTGATGTTGTGTGTTGGAGGCAGATACTAGGTGAAAGGTTAGGAAAAGGATGATCAGTAATAATCATGTCTCATGTGTTTGACCTGTAACCTCAGTAAAAGTTGATCAGAGTTTCATACTGGTTGCTGACATGTAGTGAATCAGCAAACAGGTGGGCGGCCCAAAAGAGGAACTGAAACTGCTGGAGGGAAGGAAAGTCTGCAGGGTAAAGGCCTGTGACCCTTGAGCAGGCCCAGGACAAGAACACAGACATGACATGATGGTGCGAAGCGAAGGTGGATCTGAGATCATCTGTTCAAGCAGGCAGTCAATGGGAAAGGGCAGCCTGCGACATGAGAGTGACCTTTGAGCGTTCTCGGGGTGCTTAAAAGTCTGCTGCAAAAGGAGAGGAGTGGATTTTTCCTTCCGTAAGGTCTGCTCTGATCAACAAAGCCATGGATCTACACTGAACAAAAATATAGACACCTCATGTCAAATTTAAGAGTTTCATGAACATTTGGGTTGAACAATATATAGAGAAACTCAAAGTATATTGTCAGTAATCACTGATCTTCATATCAGCATTCATAACATCGTGCTATGGCCATTTGAAGCAGTTTGACAGTCCTTTGAACATAATAGGGGTCAGTTTGAGGAATTTGATTTTGACCAGTTGGCTTCTGGTAGGTGGTTACGGACAGTCTGAGGTGCGATGCTGTTGTGCAGACCAATAGACTCATCAGCTGTGTGCCGCTGGTCTTAGCCAATCCCACAGATGGACGAGCCGGATGTGGCGATCTTATGCTGAAGTGGTCACACGAGGGTGAGGTCGATTTGGAGTCGTGCCAGTCTGTTGGAAACCAACTCTTAACCGACCAATGGTCCGACAATGGACCTAGACTCATGCAGTTACTGCTCTGGTGGACATCCCTGCATCCAACATCCCAATGGCACGCTCCAGCATAACTTCAGACATCTGAGGCATTATGACTTGTGATAAAATTTGATATTTTGGGGCGGCCTTTTATTGTCCCCAGTCCAAGGATTGTCCAGCTGTTGCTCATTTTGTCTGATCACCCAGTGGACATGCCCCACCCATGCACTGAGTAAAAAAAACAACTCACTGAGTAATACTCCCTGACAACAGGTTGGATTTAATATTATAACAAATCAAGAGAAATATTACCTTTGTACAATAAAATGCTCATTTACAGTTGCTAACTCCCCATGGCAACAATATTTGACACGGGGCGTTTATATGTTTTACTCAGTTTACGTGGAAGAGACCCACAAGCTGATGGACTTCAGCAGAGCACCTGTACGCGCATGAGGAAATTTCCCCAAGATCCAACAGCTGCTGCGTTGAATCTGGACTCTTCCAGCATCCAGGCCTTCAGGCCAACAGACCTCGGCTCCCCGGGGACAGGGGCCCCCTCACTCTGCCGGGACAGATCCTATGCCAACGGATTGGGCTAGAGTTTGTGGTTCAGCTCTCCGTCTTGCAAATAGATTTTATTACACATCTCTTTGATTTGATGTTTGCATCTGTTCTCTGCTACTGCTAAATGCTGTATAATCCCCCTCATCCCAAGCCATAATTAAGTGAGCAGACAAAGACACTCACATGGTGGACATTCTTTCTGTGCATCACTCTATAGTCCCCTGATGGGTGTAATTAATCGTGGTGTTAAAACTAAACCAACAAGCTGTAACTACCGGTGGCTTAGCAAACAAATAAAAGATAAAAATATCTCCTTTGCGATTTCTAACTCAAGACGCAAAAACCTAAACTGGGCAAACTTTAAGAGCACGTTGTGAAAAAGAGGAGAACGACCGTTAACGGGTGTGATCTGTTGGACCTAATTCAACTCCGGCAGCTGGTAAGCTAACCCACAGGAGGAAGCGAGAAGGAACATCCTGGAAGAATGTTCCAGGATGTTCCAGACACAGGCAAATGTCCTCCAGTGAATCCAGCTGAAAGGTTTTCCGTGAACTCGGCCAGAGGCTGCAGCTGGATGGAGCACTGATTCTCCTCCAGAGAAAAGCGCCGACTTAGACAAAGGAAACAGGAATCACTTCCCTGCAAAGTCTGACGGATCAAGTGGTTTAGTTAAAATATGTCTAGCAGGTAGAAAGAGAAAAAAAAAGGAAAACATCTATACAAGATTAGTTTTGGCATCACAATTTAGTTCCACCAAACCAGGACCTTCAGATTTCTCCGACTCATCTCTATGCATTAAATAATGTTCTTTATGCTCATATATTGTCTAATTTCAGCTCTCAGGGTTTGGATTTTACCTTCTTTCTCCCAGACTTTACTGATGTGCTCCCTGGCGGTGCTGGCAGTGAGGAACACTCTCTTTCCAGTCAGAAGATCTTCTGCAATACCGACAAAAAGGACATGTAAGCAGAGAGAAATATTCTCATCCAACACATCCCACGCAAAATAAGAGCGGAAATCTGGAAAAGATATCTTCACAATAAGCGACAGACACCTTCCTCTTGTATGAATTCTTTGTTCTAACTGCATATTTCTTTGTTTTGCTTTATTGAACACTTTACTACTTCTTACTCCACTGAAATGTCTCAGCTACTTCTGGACCACGGCAAACTAAGCCTGAAATCAGTTATGCTGAAGAGTTTAATCGGTTTCCGCCTTTTGTTGATTAAACATTCTTTTAGTAAAAACTTTTAGTTCATTTTAAGTTTCTCTAGATCTTGCTGGGACATTAAAACGTAGGAACGTTGGGAATGTTCTTCAGGTGACAGAAGGCTGATTTTGTAACTATCTTTATGTGACTCTGAAGCCTCAGGTCTGATGCTGGTTTCTCGCTGTAATAACTGAAGCTGAAGTTAACGAAAACTAACAAAATAACAAAAAACAGAAATTGAGAAACCAATTTTGTTAAATAAAAACGGTAATTAATGGGGGGAAAAATTTACTAACTTCAAAAATATTTGTTATAAAACTAAGTAAAACATACAGAAATTAGAGACATAATAGCCATAGTTTTCGTGTTTATGAATCTATTTATTAGCCTTTTGAATTATTTTTATTCCCCCACACAAGCGGTTTACATCAGCTGTCCGCACATTATAGCGCTCCATACTCCAACTAGTGGTGCTTATGCTCACGACAGTGGCGACAGCAAAAAGTTGGGAGAAAACACCAGAGTCAGCTGGTCGTTCAATAATTATTAAAAATGTTTTTTTGAAAATTGTATAATCTGTTGAGTACTCATTACCAAATCGATGTATAAATAATCACAATACAATACTTTTACCTTTTTGAATTCTGCACCTAAAAATAAACCAAACTAGTATGTAAAAACTAAAACTACCACTATAACCAGTATAAACTAAATTAAAACTAAACATTTACTAATAATAACTAATAAAAACTCAATTAGACAAAAAGTCAACAATACTATTATAACCCTGGTTTGAATCAAAAGCAAAGGCTAAACCTTTTTTCTTTTTTAAGTTGAGAAAAATATCATCTTGTTCATGGTTTTAGTCAGTTTGTATGAATTTGGATTATTTTTATTTGGAAACAAAAAGCTATAAATGAAAGCTACCATGAATAATGAATTACTTACTAATTAGATTAACAGGAGTGATTTCAGCAGGACTGTTCCACAGCTTCGTTTAGGTTGTACTGAAATCTTCCCCCCTTTAACTACAAGCCCCTGAACTTCACAAAACACCCTGCAAATCCAAACATTATGCACTGCCAAACTCCCCCACCTGTGTTTTCAGCAGTTTGTCCTCCGGTTGGCATGGTGACAATCAGCTTGCTGTTGTGTTCGCGACGCACCGTTGTCCTGCCACCTCTTCCCCCGGATAAAACACAAACATATAGCACGAGGTGAACTTTGCGTCACCGTTCAGAACGTCATGCTTCACGTTCAGGCTGGGTCTCTGTCGGCCTACCTGCAGTACGGACACTTCCTCGTGTTCAACTGGACCCTCCAGAAGTCGTTTATCAGGCTGCTCTTCTTCTCAACCAGATGTTTAATCTAACAAACAGAAGCAAAGCGGAGTCGGTGCGTGACGCAGGAAGATGTCGTCAGTGAAACCAACTGTCCGGTTGGGTTTGTGATTATGTGGCAGTGTAAACTCACGGGTTTGGAGTTCTGTGAGGCCTCGGCGTTCGCTCCAACGACCATGCTGGTGAACTCCCTCAGCACCTGCTCGATCTCGTCTCCTGTGGCTTTGGGGTTCTCTTCAAGGTGCTAACATAAACAGAACAATAATCAAATTGATTTTTAATTTTTTTTGTCTGATCGCAAATCTCCACGGTTTCCTATGGTTACTAGTTAACTACACACTAAAAGTACAAGTAAGGTCCCAATTCATCTTTAAAAATGAACTTATCGGTATCAATTCGTCAACAGATTCAAATTTGAATCGGTGGAAATTCTGATGTTGATGCTTCACAGCAGCTTCAGATTTGATCGGATTGATGTTCCTTTAACCCACCTGATTAAGAACTCTCTCCACAAGATGGACCTCCTCCATGGCTCCATGCTCCAGTAACCGGAGCTGGTTCACCAGCAGGTGGATGGTGGCGCGGGGACACGTCAACATGTGACACGACAGGCACGTGCCGCGGATCAACAGGTAGAGTTTCTGAAGGGGAACAACACGTCAGAGACAGACACAAAATGAAATTAATGAATTAAAAATTGGACTATTTAAAGCTAGAAGCATATCGGAAGCTGATGGGATGCGCTGAGAGCAACACTCTTTAGTGTAGAAGCTCTAAGTGTAGAAAACTATTATCTATTAGCTATTCCTTCTGTCAGTGACATGACAGCACAAAACCTGGAAGACAATGTTTAAAAGGAAGCTATAGTTTCTTCAGGCTAATGGAGAGAGTGAGAGTTGCAGGAAATAACAAGAAGGCTAAACGTGAAAAAACAAAGTTACGCTCCTTTATCTTGTTCAACTTTTTTCTATCTATCTATAATGAAGTCAGGTTACTGCAGTTTTCTTTTTTATTATTATTACTAATTCTGCTTAATTTTTTATTTTTATTTTCACCTGAATGGCACATAAGAAATGTCACATTTCTTGGGGAAACATTTCTAAATTATTCATAAATATTATCTTTGTGTGTTACAAAACTCTTAGACTTTAATAGCTGTGTGTACTTTAGAGAACAACAGTAATCACCAATATAAAAATCCTAAAGAACGCTGAAAATGTTCCCTCAATTAATAATAATAATAATAATAATAATATGTCAATGTTTTTAAAATGTTAAAACTGTATTTTGCATAAATGGTAAGACTCTTTTCGGCAGTATTATGAATAATTGTCAATTGCTCATTGTAGGAAAGAGGAAAAAAATACATATTTTCAACACTAT
This sequence comes from Xiphophorus maculatus, assembly GCF_002775205.1. Classification (NCBI taxonomy): domain Eukaryota; kingdom Metazoa; phylum Chordata; class Actinopteri; order Cyprinodontiformes; family Poeciliidae; genus Xiphophorus; species Xiphophorus maculatus. The sequence goes on along the minus strand of NC_036465.1, from coordinate 27,522,171 downwards.
GTTTTTTTTTTTTTTTCAAAATATTGAAAGAAAATTTGTAAAAACAGCATGATGTGAAATAAATAAATACATGAAATAAGCAGCTGAACTCAATTTTCATATCCTTCAACTGAATATTCTTATATTTGTTAAAACGGTTAATCTGTTTTTTTCTGCTGTGGCAGCTGAAGGAGGAACAACTTATCCTGCTCTCTCTCGTTCTTACTGATAACTTTGCCTGTGAGTTATTTTTAAAGTCACAGTTTGCTTTAACTATGCAGATGACACACAGCTCTACATTACAATGTCACCAGGTGACCTTTGACCCCATCCAATCACTGAACAGATGCTTAGAACAGATAAATGTGTGGATGTGCCAAAACTTTCTCCAGCTGAACAGAAACAAAACTGAAGTTATTATTTTTGGACCTAAAGAGGAACGATCTAGAGTTATAGATCTAGAGTCAATGCACAGCTTCAGTTATTACAACTGAAAACCAGCGATCAGCCCGAAACCTGGGAGTAGTGATGGACTCTGACCTGAACCTACAGAACCACATAAAGACAGCTACAAAGTCGGCCTTCTATCACCTGAAGAACATTTCCAGGATTAAAGGACTAATGTCTCAGCCAGATCTAGAGAAACTCATCCATGCGTTCATCTTCAGTCGTATTGATTATTGCAACAGCGTCTTCACAGGTCTGTCCAACAAATCAATCAAACAGCTGCAGCTGATCCAGAATGCTGCTGCTCGCGTTCTCACTAAAACCAGGAAGATAGAGCACATAACACCAGTTTTAAAGTCCCTCCACTGGCTCCCTGTAGCTCAAAGAATAGACTTTAAAATACTGTTGTTAGTTTATAAATCACTGAACGGCTTAGCACCACAATACATTAAAGATCTGCTGTTGTTGTATCAACCTTCCAGACCTCTCAGGTCTTCCGGTTCTGGTTCTGCTCTGCATCCCCAGAACCAGAACCAAACGAGGAGAAGCAGCTTTCAGCATCTATGCACCACAAATCTGGAACAAACTTCCAGAAAACTGTAAAACAGCTGAAACACTGACTTCCTTTAAATCTCGACTAAAAACCCACCTGTTTAAAATTGTATTTGAAACGTAATCAATTACAAATTTAATGATGGAACTTGACTTAATGCTGTTTTTTGATTGTTGATTCTATCTTGCATTGTGTTTCTGTGTTTGTAATGATGTAAATCACTTTGAAATGCCTTGCTGCTGAAATGTGCTATACAAATAAAATTTGATTGATTGACATATGTTTGTGTATTGAATGATGCTCACATCAAAGAACAGTGGGTTGTAGACTGGTAGAGGCAGCTCTATGTGTCCAAAGTGTCCTGGACAGTTGTTGAAATCCTGACAGCAGGTGGAACAGACCTGGGAAAACCCAACAATATTAAGCAAAGTAACATTATTCATTTAAATGCAAAATGAGAAATTTGATTCATTCAAAAGATTCAGCTATAATGTCCAAACACTGAGCATATATAATGTTTCAGTAAAGCACCTCTTTGATGTCTGCAGGCCCCAGCGCCAAGTCATACAAACTGTTCTGGGCCACATTTCCAACAGAGTCCAGAAGCTTGGAGTTGGTGATGGTTTTCACGCTCAACTTCCTGAAAAAGAGATGGAAAAATGTTGCAACTTATCCTCAGTTACTTTTTAATTAGTTTGTCACTGGTTCTGAGCTTTTTGGATCAGAAAGTAAAACAGGTGTGAAGTTTTTTTGGACTTATTATTTGACAAGCATACTCAGCTGCTACAAGTAATGCGTCTCCCCGCAGCAGCTCCGATGTGACAGACTTTCAGGGAGCTTGAAGCCACGAGCTTCTACGTTGTTTTGAACTGTGACTCGCCAGAAGTTAACATGCTAAACCTGCCTCACCTTATTTCTTCGGTTGAGTACAAGCCAAACGACATGCCCTCCAGCCGCCGCCATGGCACTTCTTTGGAAAACAACATTTTTGGATGCTAGCTGAAACTTTGCGTTGCTTATAGTTGTAAATTCATGGCGCTGAGCTTGAAGCCCACGAGTCTCACTTTCCTCCTGTTAACGCACGTGGGACCGCGAAACCACAGCTGAGACTGGAGGGGAGCACGCGCACATACATTACAAGACGTTTACACGAAATTACTCTTTACTTTCACTTTATATTTCAATGTTACCTACGAAATGGTTGTTAAGGCAGATTTAAATCAGATATTCTTTGGCATTGACTTTTGAAAACCCTGTGAGTATTATTTATTCCCCCCTCTTTCACTGGACATGGTTTATCCCTTTCCCACAAGCCTTCAGTTTTTAACAATATGGCGGCTCCCTGTAGGCACGTAGGACATCATATTCAGAAAAATGGAAGATTTCTGCGGATTAACATCGACCAGCTGTTTGTTAGCAGGTAGGTCGTGCTTGTGAATGTTTTTCTGTTATATTCTACTGTCACTTACTTGTAAGGTCGTGTGTGTTATTAGTTTAATAGCAGTAGCATCCCCCCGGCAGGAGAGGTCACGTCCCTGACTTTCTACTTACATCACAACTACTATGAGTCGGCTAAATCTGTTTGAATTAAACATATGCAGCTTAAGGTCAGACTACTGTGTACTCAGAAAGCGGAAAAAATACTTCTAGTTGTAAAAAAAAAAAAATCAAGTCTTGCAGCAGTTCCGCAGTAAACTGTAGACTAACTACAGATGCTTTACTGTGTTAAGTAAATGTAAGTGCAGCATTAAATTAAATTCTGTTTCCCATTTATTCGTTGGAAATATTGGTTTATTGGTTCGTCTATGGTGGCGCAGTTGATGGCGTTCTTGTATTTGCAATACGAAGGTTATGTGTTCGATTCCCGGTTAGGGTCTTCCTAAATTGTGCGCCTTATTGGCTGGGTCCAGATAATTAAAGCTTAGTTCTGTCTCCCCTCAGGAGTTTCGGCCGGACTTCAGCTCTGCAACAACAAGCTACCGACCTTCATAAAGGTAAACCAATCAAAGCATTATGGACGTTTGATCTGGAGTTTATGGAAAGACTCATGTCTCTAAAAACCTGCTGGAAACTGAAAACCCTTCACCTTCCAGCAACATAAACATGGACATAAAACAAATGTGAAATACAGTTAAGATAATGCACCGTAACCATAGCAAATCAGTCTTGATTTCCTGTTGTCTCTTGATGTTAAATTGCTTATTTTACTGTATTCCAGAATCAAAAGAAGCGATAGTCATCCCCAGAAAGAAATCATGGTATGTCTAATGTATCATAAACAGCATAAAAAGTTTTATTCTGATCACTGATGACTACATTCTTTAGCACAGTCAGTATTGCGTTTTCCTCTTGACAGGAACAAGGAGGCAGTGCTGGAGGCCCTGGCTTCTACTGTCCAACGAGTAAGAGTTCTCTCGGGCTAAGATTTTGGTTTCTCTGCGTGGTTCTGTTTGTTATTTTGGTTGTTTACCATGTTTCCTGTTTGGACATTTCTCCCTGCAGGACCCAACAGCGTATCCCTACCAGTTCCAGGACGACTCGTACCTCTCACCCAGGACGTCCACTGAGTTTGTAGGAGCTCTAGCTCGATATATTGACTTTTAAATCTGTGTTACCATAGTGATTTCTCAAAAATGAATGGGGACAGTACCTGACAGTGAGTTGTTTGTTTTTCTTCTTTCCCTTTGCAGAAGCTGTTCTCCCTCTCTCAGGAGTCCGGCAGAGCTGCAGCCAAGTACTTTGTCAACAGCAACCCCAAGTTATTCACCAAAGACTTCGCAGAACCGCATATACCAGTAAGAACCGCAGGGACGCAAATAATTAATCGACTTCCGGTTAATTGTCGATTGGTGGTTTATTAGATTAAAACTAGTTCCAATAATGTCTGCTTAAACCTTCTTTCAGTGTTGTAGTTTGACCGCCGGACAAAAGAGGGCGCCATTGATCATTCTTATGCACAGCCAACTGATACAGAAACGATCCAAACAGAAACCTGTTGGGATGTAAAATACACTTTATGCAGGTTTTTTGTTGTGAGTTAAAGCTCTTCATGGAGCAAAGAGAACTTCTGCCTGTAGATGTCTCCGTTTATGGGGGAATTAAGTGTTTCACACAGTTTATTCTTTTCATCTTTTATTTTTCTGTTCAGCAACCAATGAGCTTCCTCTTTTGTTGTATTCGATGTCTAAATTTAATAATATATGTAAACCACAATTTTCTTTGTATTTGATAAGTATTTAATAAAGCAGAGACCAAATAATTTTGTCTCAGCTTTTTTATTCAGCATAGTCTGTAAAATATAGCTCTTTTGTTATGGAAAGACAGCCGACCATTTTGATACTAGAGAAAACCGAGGGTTTTAGAAAAAGGCCGCTTATCAATTAATCATTAGTGGATCGATGATGGGGTTTTTGGTTTGTTTTTGCAACCCCACATGTCTCCTGCAGGGACCCAGTGTGAGATATAATTTCTTTTCCATCATCTACATTCATGTTGTTATACTCATCTAACAAAGGTCAGCGACTTTATTGGCGTTTATTGCAGACAGATGCCTGCAGCCTCAGGCATCTGTCTACCCATGTCTTATGTTGTTTGTTTATGTTTTTTTTTTATTCTTTATGCTTTGGGTGGGCTGTACTGAAGCAAATTTTGTTGTTCTGATTCTGATAGCAATCAGCTGTAGATGAATTTATTAATGAACGACTTGCACACTTTTTTAGTTTGTTTTGTGTGCATTTGTAGTGTTTGATGCCAGAGAGTGTGGCGCTGCGTCTGGAGGAGGTGAGCCAGGAGGCGCTGGAGGAACGGATCAGCCTGAGGAAGGTCTTGGCTGCAGTGGAGATGTACGATCAGCTGCTGCAGTCCGGTGAGGTCGCATGCAAGAAAGGCTATGTTTCTTTAAAAAAAAATAAAAATAAAAACGCCACCAATGTGCCGCTTCATTTCTGGTGAATATTGCTCCTTCCAGGCACAGCAGTCTCCATGGAGACAACCCACAAGTTGTTGGACCTCATCTGTCTGTACTGTGACAGGGACCCAGTACAGGAGGGGGCGCCGCAGACTGAGGACAGAGTGAGTCAACCTTAACCAGGATGACGTGGTCAGCTCTACGGAGCCCGGGTGCTGAGGTTTGTTTCTGTGTTCGGTTCAGGAGGAGGCAAGAGAGGAGGAGGGTGGGAGGCGGAAACCCATGGGGCGCCGAGCGATGGACTTACCGAAGTTCACCTGGAAGGAGAACAACAACGCGGAGAGGATCTTCAACCTGCTGCCGGAGAGAGACGCGCGGTGTTACTCCGCTCTGATCAGAGGAATGGTGAAAGTAAGGCCTCGCTCACATCCGTCATGCTGAACAAACAGCCGCGTTTCATCACCGGAGCGTTCCTTCATTGTTTATGTCTCTCTGCAGCATGGAGCATACGCAAAGGCTTTCAACCTGTACGCAGACCTGCTCAACAACAGACTGTCAGGTGAGGATCAGGACACACAGCGAGCAGGAAGCAGCGCATTGATAATACTGGACGAATATCTGCTTAGATCCAGGATAACTCAGATGTGGGGTTCCCCAAGGTTCAACCCTGGGACTCCTTCTATTTGATTTCATACCCCACCTCTACTTTATCAGGTATTAACAAGAAATAAGATTAATTACCATTAGGGATGTCGCAATAAACCAATTTATAGCAACATGACTTACTTTTAATACTTCTTAGCACCAGAGTTTCCCCCAGAAAACTTTCCAAACCCGGTGGTAGGCCGTTGGATGACCGCCACTTTTTTTTTTTTTAGTTAAAAAATTTTTCAAGTTGACAAGAAATTTGAAAATATCACTTGATGATTAAGTTATTGGAAGATTGATACCTGCAGACCAATTATAAAGTCTTAAAAAAAGGGGGCAAACATTAAAACAAACTAAGATAAATAAACAATGCTTAGCCTGGTGGGCTAATTCAGCCAGGAAAGTCGCGTAGCACCAAAAAACTGACGGTTTTCTGACGGTTTTCTCACATTCACAGCTGACGTCCATGTCTTCAACGCGCTGATCTCAGCCGTTCCTGATGTCAGGGAGAAGTTCAATGAGAGATGGGACCTTATCGCTGTAAGTACTTCTCAACTCTGGAACGTTATTCAGATTCCCTTTAATTAGAAAAAAGACATTTTTAACATCAGAATGACTGAAGGAAGCAGTAAGACCAGGTGTTAAATGTTAAACTATGTGTGTGTGTGTGTGTGTGTGTAGGAGTTGCTGAACCAGATGAATGAACAGAAAGTTCATCCCAACCTGCTCACCTTCAACAGTGTTCTCAAAGCTCTGAGGCGATGCGGCTTCCTGGCTAAAACCTTCTCGCCCCAGACCCTGAACGAGATGAAAGCCCTGGGAATCAGTAAGCTACAGGCTTTGTCGCCTCTGCCGTTTACCTCCAGGGGTCACGGGGTCATGTTGTTTCCTCACCCATGTTTTCCGCTGTGTAACCTTCAGCTCCAAGCTTGGCCACCTACGAACACATCCTGGCAGTCTTCTACAAGTCAGGTAGGTCTCGCTCTCGCTGAGGCAGGTGTTTATGAGCTACTTCCTGTTTATGAGCTACTTCCTGTACGCTTACTGAGCGGTGGACATTTCCTCCGCAGCCTCTTCCGGGCCCAGCAACACGGAGGTCTTACAGGATGTGTTGACAGAGCTGGAGGGAACCAGCTTTACCTGCCAGGACCCTAATGACGGTGAGCGACAGAGAGAGGAAATGATGTCATCTGTACTGATACGATGGCAGGAAACCTTTCTAAACTTTTATTTTTCTTTTCTTCCCAGTTTTGTTCTTCACCACTGCAATGAAAATGGTAAGTTTTAAAACTTTCTCTTTCTTTTTTTAATATCTTTCTTTTTTTTTCTGTTTCAATTTTTAAAAAAAAATTTTTTTTTTTAGCTTTGACTTGACTTTTTTAGTGTAGAATCAGAATTCGGTTTTATTCACCAAGTTTGAGCAATCAAACAAGAAAATTACATTTAGGGCTGTAACTCTGTTCCTGCTACATTAACCTCACCTCCAATGTCTCCAAGTGTTTGGACGGTAAAGATCTGGAGCTGGGTTACAAAGTTCACAGTCTGGTGGAAGTTGGAGAGAACTGGAGGCTGCTGGGAGATTCTTATCAACAGGGTCTCTATTAGTAAGTTCCCAGAAATAGCTCTTCTGATGCAGTCTGTCTTCATTTTAGTTTTTTCCTTCTTCCTAACCCTCCCCGTTTCCTCGGCAGCGGTCGCTTCTTCAACCTGCTGTGCATGATGGAGCACATCGACGTGGTGCTGAAGTGGTACAGCCGGATCGTCCCCTCGGTCAGTGCGCCCCCATCCGGCTGCGTTTCCATTACAGACGTGCACCAAACTTTGTCAAGGTTCTGCTAATGTTGGGGGGGGGGGAAGCACAATTTTGCATATGCAGTGTTTCCATTATTTAAGAAACGCGATAAAATCACGTGAATAAGTTTTTCCTCGTGAAAAGTCATTAAAAAACATGCAGCGCCGTCGTCTTCCAGCTACTTCCTGTCATCTTCTTCTTTGTGATTTTCTCCAGTAGTGACATCCGGTCGTTGATCATGTGACTCGTCTGATGTGGGGGAAAAAAGTGCTTTTGTGTTTTGTGAATTTGACCAACCCTGGTTGATGAGGCCCATCAGACACCATCTTCCTGTTTTTAGATAATTGTCGATATAAAAGCTTTTTTTTTTTTTTTACTATCAAGAGGTAAATTTAATTTATTTGTTTGGAAAAAATTTTAAACATTTAAAATACGATCATATTTGCCCTTTAATAGTCTTTTGTTTTGTTTATTTTATCATAAATGATGTAAAAGATAAAGAAGAGCGTGTGAAATAAACTACCTGGGATGTGGCCGAAAAAACCCCCCACGTTATCCTAGCAGCAAAGCTTTTTATAGAAAAACAAGTTTTTTCGAAATTGCCTCGTTTCTATTCCTTTTTGAAATGACAAATTGCGCAATTACACGGTCAATGGAAGCGCAGCTACTGTTTGCAGATTCCTACGGTGGCCGACAGGTGCAAATGCGCAGCAAAAGAGAAAACATGCAAACAAAAAAGAAGACACCCCCGAATGAAATGCAGCAAACAAAAAGTGTTGAAAACGGAAGTGCTCCAGACCACTAGGGGGAGTCAAAGAAAATAGTATTCATTTCTATGGGACCAGATGCAAGATTCAGAGAAAGAAATTTGAAAGAAAGTAAAGGTATCTCTCTGAATCTTGCATCTGGAAAGTGTGATTATTGTGAGAAGTCTGAAACAATAGAGCATGTTATTTTAGAGTGTTGTAAGTATGAAGAAGAGAGAAGATGCATGCTGAGAGAGTGTGTAGGTATTAAAGAAAGGTTTAATTTAATAGAATTTTTGAGGAGAGATTTCGGGAGTAGACATATTCAAATAATTATTCGGTATCTTAAAAAAACAAAGCTATTTCATAGGATATGAGTAGAGCAAGTTGGGTGTGAATGTGTAAAGAATATCAAAGAGGGGTATATAAAGCTATAAGCAAGTTGGATAATATAAGCAGGTGTGTATGTGTGGGGGTATGTTTAATCAGGAGTTAATGGAGGGAAAAGGTAGAAAGTGAAAGTTTATAGACCATCTCGAACCACACTCCATACTGGTAAGTGGCGGTAATGCTACTGTAAGTTTGTTGCCAACCGCCAATAAATACCAAGAAGAAGAAGAAGAAGAATCTTGCATCTGGTCCCATAGAAATGAATACTATTTTCTTTGACTCCCCCTAGTGGTCTGGAGCACTTCCGTTTTCAACACTTTTTGTTTGCTGCATTTCATTCGGGGGTGTTTGCGTCTCTCTTTTTGTTTGCTGCATTTCATTCGGGGGTGTCTTCTTTTTTGTTTGCATGTTTTCTCTTTTGCTGCGCATTTGCACCTGTCGGCCACCGTAGATTCCTGCCGTCTGTGGACGGTAGCTCACTCTTCAGTCTGCTGCTTGCAGTTGCACTACCTCAACCCTCAGGGAATGAAGAACCTGCTGCAGGCTCTGGACACGGACAGCCGCCTGGACCTGCTGCCCACCATATGGAAAGGTCCGTCCCACACCGCCAGGGGCGCTCCACCTGCCTTTGTTTCTATTAATATGGTTCATTTCCCTTTATTGTCTGCAGACATTAAGGCTTTGGGTCATGATAACAAGGTGGATCTGGTGGAGGAGCTGCTGAGTCTCATGGCCAGAGAGGAGCACAGTGTGGAGGTCTGTTTTCGTCCCTCACTGATTCACTTTTTTCACGTCCAATACAGAAAAAAATTGGCTGGATTGACTGAAAACATGTATTTAAAAAAAACCCAAAACAACACAGACATAAATGTGCTGAATTAAAATTCATTTGATAACTCTTCACCAGTACGGCACACTTAAATACACAAATAGCTTCATGAGTTTGGTCAAACATGTAAAAACAACACAATTTTAATTTGCTCAGTCAACGCAATTAGGAGTATAATAGCCATTGTAAAATAATAATAAAGTGAAACTGACTATCTTGGTCAAACATGGAAAAGTACTGCAGCAAACTTTCTTTCAAATGGTTTAAAGAGTGCATTTAGGAATTCTAAATATAATGTAAAATGAATAATAAAGCATGACATCACTCGGACACAAAACGTAGAATTAGACTGAATAGATCTGCCCTTATGAATCGGGCCCATCGTCACGTATACCTGAACTAGGATTTTCTTTTTTCAATATTGGCACCGATACAGATATTAACATTGGGTCATGTGTCTTTAAAAGGCTCACTTTCATTGTGTCATTTATCATTTGGAGTGAAGAATTTTCTATTATAGCAATAAATTCTACTAAATGTTTAAAACACCCCAAAAACTGACTATTGTCAGATTTTCCACTATTTTCTCCTGTTTGTTCCATAAAAGCATCAATAAATCCCAGTAACGTGCGGTGAGGTGCAAAGCTGGTGAGGCACTGACTTAATTATAATCAGATATACGAATGTGCATGGAGGGCAAAAAGACAATTCTTCAACATCTATAACTCCGTTAACTCAATCAAACTTGGTAATGTAGATATTATTAATTTCGTGTTGTGCTCCACAGCAAAAGGAGAAACGGTTTAAATGCAACTCAAAACCATGTCTTTCTTTCTCGCTCTTTGAGTTGGCCTGGCTAAGCGCGGACTCGTTGCCATAGCAACTGACAACAACGCCCCTAAAAATACTGAAATACTTTGCACACAAAGAGCAGAACATTCAGTCTGTTGCAGTCGTATGGTTTTAGGCTTAATGTTTATTTTGTGATTATTAATAAGTGATTGCTGTGGTACGAGGAGAAAACTATAAATATATCGCTGCACTTTACTGTATGGCTAGCTCCATGGCTAGCTCGCTGTTACTGTCTCTTACTCTGTAGTTGTGGAGTCACAATGTCTGGGATCATGAGCGCCCCCTGCCATGAGGCAGGAGAACTGCCTGCCTCACCTCCAATCTGTTCTCTGCCTTATGATCGCTCCTCAACACACGAAACACGTTACACACAGTTGGTGACAAAAAGCACTGTACGTTCTATACATAAGCTAAATTATGGAAAATCAGTTCATATATTAAATGTTTTTTAACCATTTTATTGGCAAAGTACAGAAAGGAGGAGCATGCTGTCATAGAGTGGCAGCCAGTGCAGTTAGTGAGAGGTTGATCAATCCCAGGTGAGGCTCAGCTTCCTGCTGCCTCACCAGCTGCACTTCTGAGCATTTGAATGGGAAAATGCGAAAATTCAGCAATTGTGAAGAAAAAATAATCAGAATTGGTTAAGCTAAATAAAAAATAAATACTTGACAGTACAAACCACAGGGTGAAAATAGCAATATAGATTATTTTAGCATTATATTTTTCAATTATGACAGGTGAGACTCTGCCTCACTTGCCTCCCCTGACTGCACGTCACTGATAAATTCAAAACTGTGATCAAATGTAGTTACTGTGAGCAGTTTAATGATAAATAAAATGTATTTTGCCATTTGGTTAGTTAAAAAAAGACTGCAAAGATGTAATAAATAGTTTTAATAGTTATCCTAACAGTACCACAAGATCTAGTGATAAAATGTCTGTGTGACCATGTCGTCTGCAGGTCCAGGAGTCTTTTGCTGCGTGTGCTCTGGATGTTAAAAGCGTGTTTGACGGGAGGCCCAGCATGGAGTGGAGCACCTCGTCGCTGTCGCACATCTCCACCCTGCTGCTGCGAGCCAACAAGCTCCAAAAGGCCTGGTGAGAGAGGGATTCATACCGCTTACAGGCTGGCAGTGCATCCTTAAAATGTCTTCTGCTCAATTATGTAAAATGAAGGCAATAAAATGTCTTAATTTATTTATTTTTTTAAGTGGGCCTTCAATATATTAATCACAGGTATTACATTTTGTCTTGACAAGACTATTTGATCTCTTCTATTATATGTATTTTTATTTCTGGCAGGACTTTTAAGTCAGGCAAAAGTTTGAGTCACACTCAAGACACCTTGACGTTCTGTTACTGGAGTCTGTTGAAGTTTTCCTTTAATTGGTTTCTTACTGACGTTAAGCTGTTCTTTCTGTCGCTATAAAGCTGTAAATCAAGGAAAATGTGTAAAGATATCTCTCAACTCTTAATTTTTTTAAATTTATTTCATCTCCAGTGGAATAAAGCCTTAAAAAGTTTTTAAGAAACTTTTAATTACCCTAATTAAAAACCCTAATTAAAAAAAAAAGAAAAAAGACGGTTGAGGTTATCGGTAACTCACAGCTAGCTAGCAAGCTTTTTGCATCCATCATGGGTAAAGGCAGTTGTTTGAACGAAGGTCGTACGTTGCTAGGCAATAAGTCTTCAATTCCTTTCATAAAAAGTCTTGAGCTCTCTTTATCGCATTACACACACACTACAATAGAATGATGCGTGGTTTTGAAAAACTGATCAATCTAAAAAGCACGTCTATTCTGCCTTCTCGTATACCGTCAAATAAATTGTTATTCAACTCATTTTATTAAAGTAAAATGCGTTGAAATTTTTTGGTTATGTTGAGAGAAAATATGGAATGGTTTAGGACAGGGGTGCCCAAAGTCGGTCCTCGAGGGCCGGCATCCTGCATGTTTTAGTTCTCTCCCTGGTTTAGCGCACCTGAATCCAACAATGGCTCGTTAGAAGGCCTAAGAAGAACACTGACATGCTGAAAAGGTTGTTACTTCCACCAGAGAGAGAACTAAAACTTTCAGGATGCCGGCCCTCGAGGACCGACTTTGGGCACCCCTGGTTTAGGAGGTTGGACTGCCTAATGGTTTCTGACCTCGTTGTGTCTCTTCCGGTTCCCTCTGCAGGGACATGCTGCAGCTCTTCAAAGACAAAAACAGAGTTCCTTCGTAAGTTTGCGCACCATTCCTTTTTCTTCTTTTTTTTTTAGCGTGTAATGAGCCCTTGTTTCCCTGCTGTCTTTTTTTCTCCACAGTGGGGCACTGTTGAGCAGCTTCCTGACCGCGTGTCGATGCAGCGCTTCCCCTCAGAGAGCCGTGGAGCTGGTCCAGCTGTCTGCTGCTTTCGGTCTCCCAACAACCCCGGAGCTAGCGAAGAGGACACAGGCTGAGTTTGAGCTGAACGACAAGCAAAGGTGACTCACTTAGTTACCTGGAATCGACCAACCGATTGGCAAATCAATTTTACTAAATCGTTATATTCTTCTGGGGAGTTAGAAAAAATGTGTGAGGCACCGTGCAAAAGTTTTAAACCGCCAGACCGGCGATCAGAATAATAATGAAAACACTCCCAGGGTAGACTGCGAAGCACTATCTGGTGGCCTGGTCATGAATTATTTGCAGACACTACTTGGAACTGACTTGGAACATTTAAAGTCCTGACAGCAGCATCTGAATAAATTAGAGCGGTACATTGCAGGCCTTGTCTGACTGCAGAGGAAGAGTGTGGAGGTGGGATGGTTATGGTTTGGGCCAGTGCAGCATCTGACTGAAAGCTTCGAACGTCAAAAAGAATCTACTTGAAAATCTTAAGAGACTAAAATCGATGGATTAAGAAAAATGCAGCATATCTCCTTAAAAAAAAATACCGGAGACCCGTCTCAGAGCATCAATTTAGCTGTGCAAACTACTAAATGTATAAAGAATTACAATGTTTTTTCTCACTTTTATTCACTATTTAATAAATATTACGTTCATTTGGCATAAAAGCTGCCTCATGCCTTCTGATTTTAGTCAGCCCTGAGTTCTTAGGGTTTTGTCTTTTTGTATCCAGGGTTACTGTTGCTTCTGTCTTTTTTTGTCAGAAACTTTTCCATTTTTTTGATAACTATGCTAGCTTGAAGAGCAAAGCAGCTTGATCAATCTGACTATCAAGCCAGATGAGTATGCCATCCATCCATCCATCCATCCATCCATCCATCCATCCATCCATTTTCTGTTCACCCTTTGTCCCTAATGGGGTCGGGAGGGTTGCTGGTGCCTATCTCCAGCTGCGTTCCGGGCGAGAGGCGGGGTTCACCCTGGACAGGTCGCCAGTCTGTCACAGGGCAACACAAAGACATACAGGACAAACAACCATTCACACACACACTCACACCTAGGGAGAATTTAGATAGACCAATCAACCTAACAGCCATGTTTTTGGACTGTGGGAGGAAGCCACAGTATGCCAAATAAGTTATTTTAATTTATTTTATAATAATGATTGACCATTAGGGCCATTACTAATTAAACATAAAATTATGAAAATAGTCATGAAATTATGGGAATAAAGTTGTAATAGAACTTTATTCTATAATTCTACAAATTTATTATATTTTTTCGACTTTATGAGTGAATGAGTGTACTCTCATATTATGACTTTATTCTAGAAAGACTTCTTGTAATATTGTGACTTTGTTTTTGTAACTTTATGTTTTATTATTATTTTTTAACATGGCCCTAATACTCCATTAAAAAAAACAGATTAGTTTTTATGATGACATTTTTTAAAATTAATTTTTATTATTTTTGCAGTTATTTTTTTACTTTTTTTCCCATTGTTTATGAGGTTCCCATTAGCGCCCCCTGATGGTCTCCCCGGGATCAGTGGGCCTCCCACTTAGAAAAACACTGGGTAGAGAAACCAATCTGTTTTTTTTGTTTTGTTTTGTTTTTTACTCTGAAGAAAATCAAAGTAACTTTCTACATGAGGCTCACTGAGTAGTTTGTCACCTTATCTGATTATTAATCACCATTTATTTACTAATCAGTGGCAGAAATTAGTAATATAAAATGGATGCACTTTCTTTGCCTTTAATGCGATTTTGTTTTGTGTTTGAAAAGAAAAACATGAATCCTGTTATTAAAGCTGACCTCTTCCTGCACACATTAACTCAGTGTTTCCCTCCTTCTCTTCCAGATCCATTGTGTCTGAATTCGAAGCTGCACCAGAGAAAGAAGACTAAATAAAAATCAGTGTAACTATAAAAGCCCTTATTGTTAAAGTCCTACTGCGTATTATTGTAAGAAACACTTGTCTCCACTCGTCTGTGTAATAAAACATTTCAACAAATGCAGCCGCTTTCTTTTCTTTTCTTTCTGTCCACTAGAGGTCAGTGTTTCTCATGTAACCTTTTTTTTTTTTTGCTCCTCTGGAGTTTTTAATCCTTTTCTTTCCTTTTATGGTCGACGTTTGAAGATCTTAGACTCGCGCTGGGTTTCTTGGTGTGAAATGGACCGTCCCAGTCTTAAATGGTTGTTTTTCTGTATAATCCAACAAAATTGACTTTACCCTCGAGGGCTGGGGGGGAGACACAGGCGCACATTTCTCTCTGTGATAATTTACCAGCTTCCTGAAACTGCTGATAAGCTCCTTCCTCAACATGCTGCCTGCGGATTACATTGCAGGGGGGTCTGGAATGTTGTGCTGAACTTGAGATCTAAACAGACTGGAGTACCTATAGGTGGCGGTACGCAGGATGTGCTCATTACAATGAGGCAGGTCAGCGGTTTGTGTGAAAATGTCTGTCAAAACTTTAAAAACCAAGCAGGACAAATGTTTCAGCACAGCGGATGAGGTGAAGACGTTAGATTAATAGTTACATTTGTGGAGCAATAGTGTCGACCCAAGTATTCTCTCATGTCTCTACCTGTCCACACTCAGGGGAGATGCAGGGTGGGAGTGGGCAAGCCGGCACAGGTGAGTTCATCCTAATCAAATCCCCTCCACCAATCATCAGCTGAGCTGCCAAGTGTGACCAAATAAGGATAAGTGGGCAGAAGAGTGAAGGGGAGGGAAGGACAGGCTGGTGAGTCGGGATGGGTGTGGTCCGAGACGGAGCTTCACACACTCATTAAGGACACACACACACACACACACTACCTCACTCGGACCCATGGCTTTGCATGGAATACAAAATGCTGCCCTTTCGTTTCATGCAGCCTCCTGATTTGGTTGATGCCACGTGGTTTTGCCTGTGGATGTAACCAAGGTGTAGAAATCCTTAAATAGACACACAGAGGGTTGAATTAATGGAGGGTGTTTTATTTCATCCATCCATTTTCTAACACCCTTGTCCCCTAGTGGGTCAGGAGGTGCTGGTGCCTATCTCCAGCTAACGTTCTGGGCGAGAGGCGGGGTTCACCCTGGACTGGTCCCCAGTCTGTCGCAGGTTTTATTTGCCTTAATTGTTTTTAAAAAGCCAGAAGTAGGTGGAGGGAGACATCCCTTACTCGTTGTATCTGAAGCGGCGAGGGTCAGAGGTCGAATTTGTTGCTTATATGCAGCAGGCCGAGTATTCTGGATTTTTCATAAAAAATGTTTAATCTATTGGGGTTTAGATTTAAAAAAAAAAAAAAAAAGCAATGTCAGGCAGGAAAAAGAAGAGAAGAAGGAATAAATAGACTAAAACATTAGCTTCTGACACAACAGTAAAGAATAATTCCTGAACTCATTCGACTTTTTATCAAAAGACATTGCTGAAAGAAAGCTCTACTGTGGCAGCAGTACACCTTCAGCGTTTTTACATTCTGAGCCACTGCAACCACAAATTTGAGTATGTTGTGACTTTACGTGGCAGGCCAACACAAAGTACAGTAGTTCACAGTTCTGGAGTGGAGGGAAAATGATATGTGGTTTCTGTATTCAGATGTTTCAGCATTTAAAGAGACAGAGGACAGGCTTCAGGTACGTCACCAGTTTCTGGACATTTGCTTCTGCGTGAGCAAATGCGTGTCCCACACGGCCGTCTGTTTTCCATTCATTCCCTTTTTCACACTGCTGAACAATGGTGAATTGAGCTGCAGTTTGTTTGGCTCTGCTGTCTCCGGTGTTAGCACACAAGCTGCCTGTCATCATGCAGGACAGGGAAAAAAATCCCAAGGTTTTTCAGCAGCTGTGTTTCTAGATCAGGGGTCTGCAACCTGCAGCTGCGGAGCCACAAGTGGCTCTTTGGACCTTCAACAATGGCCCTTAATCATTTGAACCAACAAACTTTTTTTATATAATATAGATATAATAAGTTATGACGGAGTATTGGGTCCATGCTAAGAACAGATACATTATGAGGATAAAGTCGTATGAGAGAAGTTCAAATAATATGAGAATAAAGTTGTATTTTGAGAATAAAAACAATATTATTAGAAGGACATTGTACAAAAATGATAATAAATTTTAAAAAAAATAAACTTTTACAAACTCAGAACATTTCCACGTTTTTTTCTAGAAAATTCAAAACTTCATCTCAAAATTTCTTCTTTTCTTTTTCTCGCAAATTTTCAGCTTATGGAGTTAAGAAATGTCCCAAGTTTTTTCTAGAACATTGCTGAGACTGATCTCAGAATTTCCTATATTTTTGGCAGAAAGGCACTCCTTTTTTCCCCGTCTATCTACCGTGCTCCTACTACGCCGTCGCACCAGAACGGCTCGCATCACGCTGGTTTCATATCAAACTCGCTTGATGTGAAAAAAGTGTTTCCCCTGCAGTTTTGAGAAAAACACCAAACTCGATCCGGCTGAAAAGCCACCTCATCCCAACACAAACACTTCTTATCAAAAAAAAAAAAAAAAACTTGACTTTTTTCAAATTTGGTGTGTTCCCATTAAGCAAATTTATCCTGCGTAATTCCAACTCGCTCTGGTCAGTGGAAACACAGACACTGACTGTCACCCAGGGTAGTGGAGGGCTGATGATGTGGGCTTGTTTTCAACCGCAGGCCCTTGGCGCCTTGCAGTCACTGAGTCAACTCTGTGTACCGAAGTATTCTAGAGTCAAACTCGGGGCCTTCTGTCCGACAGCTCAAGTCTCAACTGGGTCATGCAACCTGATCTGGAAGCACAGCGGCGCGTCTGCAACAGACTGGCTGAAAGAAAGGAAACTATTGTGGAGAAATGGGACTAATTTAGTGGATATGTGTTTCTCTTTAGTTTATTAGCAATGCAGGGGAGGATTTCAGTTTGTTTCAAGTATCAAACATGTCTCAATAAGTCAGATATTATTATCTGTCTCAAATCTTTACATATCTCTCCATCTGTATGAAGGATATTCCTGAATGTAGGGGATGAACTGTAAGTTTCTGTTGATTCCCAGTTTCCTTGTGTGGAAAATCACAGTTTAAGACTCCCTAACACTCTTCATGCAATGACTAAAATGTACTTAGATCAAAGGTTGGATAGCTTAATGACAGTAGAGTAAAATGACAAAATGAATCTAATTGAAGGCTTTTCACTAGCTTAAAAATAGTGAATGCCTCTCTATGGTTTTTCATGTAATTTCAGATATTATTCTGAGTAAAATATATAAATATACATATATATTTTCTTCAGGTCTTGTTTATATTTTGACAAACAGTACTGAGTTAATCCATTCTGGGTTCTCCTAAATATATTTCTATAAGCAGCCTTTATGATCGGCATGGTATTATGTGTTTTCCAGCCCCATAGTGCCACTTAACTGTTACCTTCAGTTGTGATGACAATGCTACGCATATAAAATATGACTTAAAAGAAATTTGTCTTTGTAATTTAACTCCTTGAAATTGGGCCTCTGTTTCTTTAAGAAGAAGCTCCTGCTCTTTCTGAAACTGCGCCTTCAAGGAGTCATTACCACATGGCTCCTCTATTTACCCTTTAGCAACGATCTTTTTACCATTGTTTCACTGAGAAGTAGCTCCTATAGTGAGCTCAGCAGATGTGCAGTTCCACCAGGTGTTTGCTAATTGCTGCTGGCTAGTCTGAAGGAGCTGAATGGGAAAGATTAAAAGATTTTTCAAATATTTCTCAAATATTAAGGGGACACTCTAGGTATGTTTTTGATTAGGAAATAACATTATAACATGTTATTAATCTAAAAAAAAAAGATTTTACATAATACTGCTCCTTTAACAAAACAATGTTGCAAAAGTATTCACATGCCCTTTCAATTTTCCTCATTTCTGTTCCAATCCATCAGTGGTGGTGGCATCATGCTGTGGGAAGGGTTTACGCACCGCCCAGCCCCCCGACCCACTCATTTGATTTTCACACAGTTCCATGTGACACCAACTGAATTTGTTGCGGTGGTTGCGTGACAAAATCTCACGAGACGGTTTATCTGCCGAACACAATGTGGCTCTCAGTCCCGATCCACACGTTTGTTTCTCAGAAAGACGAGTTCTAGAAAAGCCCCCTAAAGAAGTGCTCTCTCTGGTTCATATTTAAGGTATTCACTCTGACAAGATTCAGCACATCGCTTCAGGAAGACGGGGTGAGAGATAACAGGAGGACGGGGAGAACGAATGGAGGAGAGGGAGGAGGAATTCCTGCATGTACGGGCTAGCAGCGCTAACAGCTTGGATGCAAAATGACACTTACTGCTACAGCATGCTTCCACTGAGGAATGTCAAAACAATTACAACATCAACACATCTGCATTTCTGCAAGAAGATGACAACGGTACATCTACTAATCAGAAGGTTCTAGTTGATGCCTACATTAGGGCATCAATTAGATGCCCTAATGTAGGGGCAACTAGAAGGTTCTAGTTGATGCCTACATTAGGGTGCAGCAGCTGGTCAATGCAGTGGCATGTGTGACTAACTGTGAGTGGGTTAGTGTATAACAAGAAGGTCTTACTTATCTTCTGATTCTCATAGGATGTGGCAATAATCCTGGATCGGGGCAGGCGAGCTCTCAAGGGGGAATAACAGATCCTGAACCGCACATTGTTCAAAGAGAAAATAACAGAGGCTAAAAGTGATTCTCAGAAAAACGTTAAAAAGGTTGCTCAAAGATATGTAAAATTATATTTTCACAGTTCACTTTTTAAAAAAAATCTTATTGGGGTTTTAAATGATGGATGCACGCAAAGCAGTGGATGATCTTGAAATGGAAGATCAGTGTTCAGTGGATTTCATTTTTTCACTAATTAAAATCAGAAAAATTTGCATCATGTATTCACATTTGGCATGCTTGTCCAGCGTTGTGTCCTGTTTAACACAGACCATACATGTAAAATGCACTATTGAGAATGCAAAAACATTTGATTTAGACAAATTAGAATATTTTAAATGATTAATTATTCAAAGCTGAGACTTAGGAATTGGCAGATTTACTTTATAAAAATACAAACAACCTTCATTGTCCGATTGTTGTGTTTACTTTGTGTTTGACCTCTTTGTTGTACATTTTGGAAAATAATAATTATCAGTGATTGTTTTTGTCTTAGCCAATTAAATTTGGATTCCATCAAATCCACATTGAAACGCTGTTATTGGTGGTGTTTTAACTGAAAAGGGGTAACTTAGCAAAATTCTGCTTAAGGCCCCATTCAACCTTAAGCAGCTCTGCTTAACCTTTCACGTTACAATTGTGTTGTTCTGTCACACAAAACCCCAATAAAATGCAAAAGTGTGCCGGTCAATGGGACAAAATGTGAAACTATTCCGAGGTAAGGACTTTTACAGGTCACTGAATGAATAATTTTAAATGCTATAATTTGGAAAAAGCTCAATATCTTCTCAGAATATTTGTTGAACAGCGGCCCGAACATTAACATTAGCATATTCTGCCGTGAGTTGGTGATAGGTAGGCTATATTACCGCCTGTTCTCGGTAAGACTGTAAAAATGTGGAATTTCTTGGTCATAACACAACATATTAAACATTATAGCTTTGTGAAACATACCTCAGAAAATAAAATGGCATTTTAAATCAAATATGTGATGTATAATTTCATTTTATTTTATTTTAGCAACAAGTTTTAAAAAAAGAAGAAAGAAGGAAACTTCCGGGGGGAAACTAGCTTTCTCCCAGAAACCGTAATTTATTGATACCTTTGGGTGTGCGGTCTGTGGAGGCGGGATGTGCCCCGGAGGAGAAGGGGTGGCGCGGCGGAGGGCGGAGCGGCTCCGCTTACCGGGCGGTGTCAGCCGTGAAAACGGGACGGAGCGGCAGAAGCAGGCCGACAGAGGGTTCCGTTCCTCCGGGTGCTTCCACCGAACTGCTCCAGCGGACTTCAGGTAAGGACGTGATGTTTCTTAAGGGCGTTTGAATGTTATAGCCCGCAGCTTTTATTACTGCGCCACATCTCTTTAAAACAACATTACTGCAGCTTGAAGTTTAAAATTATGTAACATTTTAACAATGTCACAAATGTAGTTTAGAATGATTTAAAAAAAAAAAAAGACTATTACGTGAACCTTCAGCATAAACACCCAACCGAAATGTTAATATTATGGTTTTATGTGATATGGTAGCGTTTTATTTTCTTTCTCTCTCTCTTTCTGTAATTTTTGGTCCCAGCAGCAGCCATGACCCATAATCAAGAAAGTCATGAGCATCGCTGCTGCTGCTGAGGCTGGCTGGCTGGCTGGCTGGATGGATGGCTGGATGGATGGATGGATGGATGGATGGATGGATGGATGGATGATAATGTGCCAACAACATCTAGATTGACTCGGTGTTTCCTCTGGACACGCTGTTTTTAACTATCCTGGTGACCATGTTGCCCTGGGTAACCTCAGTGGTGACCTTTTGTTATTGGTGGACCAGTGTGGTCAGACTCAGTCAGATAAATGAATCTCTTGCGGTACTGCTGTCACTGATGCCGGTGAAGTGAAAGACAATACCGCCTATAAACAGTGACATCTTGTGGCAGTAAAATGCACATCTTTTCTGAGTGCACCCATGAAACAAGTTTTCATGAACTCAATAATAATACATTTAATACCAGAGATGAACAAATCCATCAGAGAAGGATTGGAATAAGCAAAATAAGCAGATTTTCTCGTGCAAACATATTCACATTCACAATTCAAACACCAAAATATATATTTATTTAGCAATTTGTTTGAAAAGAAGGTTGGCAGAAATGTACACATATTTGTTCCTGCCAGCTTTCTTTTTCTTGTCTTACTTTGCATCATTCTTTATTTAAAGATTTCATTAAACTAAGAGCTCCTCATAATTGTTTTTGTCTGTAAATGCAGCAACGATGCAGTCTGATGTGCGTATATGGTCTCAATTAAAATCAAAGGAAATATGCTCTGATGATTAAATGAGAGGATTTTGTCATTTCCTCATCACTTCTTACTCCATCAAATAACATTCAATATTTATTTCTTCTTCTAGCCATAATCAAGCCGCTCAGTTTTTGCTTTGATTGGCTCTGTTTATTCCGCTGCTCATTTTGGCTTGCTAAGGCAGTAGTTTGTAGCTGCCATGCAGGAGTAACATACTCGCTGCTGTCTGTATGGTATTTGCGGTGGTAAAAATTCTCCGGTACCCATTATTCAAATAGTCTGGGAAACAGCATAACTGCGCTACACAACCCCCAGGTTTCACAGTCCCATAATGCATTTGTCACAAGTGGTTTGCAAAATGATCCCATGCCTTTCACCACTGGCACGTTCATCCATTATAATGCGCTCCTTTTTGACTATTCAACCATCAGGTTTGCATACTTCCCCTCAAGCTGAAATCTCTCGTTTGTTTGTCGGGCTGTGGTTTCATTAAAGCATGCAAACAAGGACCTTGCAGATTTAGACGTGGACAGGTTGACTGCAGTTGACATGCTTTGGACTAAAACAGCAAAGAGACGTCACAACACAGCTCCCTTTTCTCCAAAAAGTCTTCACAGATCTGTTAAGAGCAGCTGGTTTAGGGGGCGGGGCCATTTTAGGTGACCACACCCACCTAAAATGGGTGACCACTCCCATTTTAGGTGGGTGTCCTTTGAGATGGATGGTGAAGCTTTGTGTTACAAAGCTAGCACACGTTCAAAACACACTGTCCAACAGTTCATATATTAACCCATTTTTATACTAAAATAAAAATATTGGAGTTAAAATTTCATGTAATTATGAAAATGTAAATACATACACACAATAAACCCATCAATTGTGTACAGAACAACAACAAGATGAATGGCAAGAGAAATTGGTTGTCTTTGTATCTGTTAGCCATACACGTTAGAGAAAGGAATAAAACATTGTAAGTTCATCTAACTTTAATGCCAGTGGTAAAGATGAGTTTGGCTCAATATGAGGTTAAAATTGAATATAAAGGAGGCCAGATGGTGATGATTGGAGGTCATAAATGTGACCCGCCCGCAGACATTATTGAAGGCTGTTGGTCATTTCACTCCTTCTCCATGTTGACCTCTGAATGTTTTGTAGTACAATTATTGAGTTTCACTTGGCGTCACAAATTTGACACCGTGTGAGAGGCTGACATTAGCTTCTGCTTATTTTACTTTTATTGCATGGCTGGGGATGTGTTTTTAAACAATTTTCTATTTCTGAATGTTATGGTTTTGTGTCATGTTGGCATTTGTGTTGTTTTAAATGTTTTTGATGTATTCTGTACAACACCTTGGTCCCTTTGGTCATTTAAAGTGCTTTATGAATAAAGTTAGATTGGATTGGATAGGAAATGGTGCTGTCCCCAACAAGTGTTTCATAACAGTTTATTACTGACAGATCATGTAATTTTATGATTCGGATCAAAGGAATCTACAATTAAGAAGTAGAGTGCACCGATTGCAGTTTTCTGGTTCGTCACTGATACCAATTTGTTTGTCTAAAAAGCTGCAACGGTGTCGCTAAGTTGGCAATACAGGGGTGACTATTGAGGGCTAGTCGTTCAGTCAGCCATTTTCAGGCCTTTTGTGGAGGCAGATAAGATTGGTGGGTAGGATCGGTTTCTTATTTAAGTACCATCCAATATTAAGAAAGTCTGGGCCAGTTTGTTGGTGTGTGCACAGTAAGAAGTCAGTTGGATATCTTGGTTTGATATCATGTCTATCAGATTTGATAAAAGTCGACTGGTTTAAAAGATCTCAGTCAATTCACCCATTAATACTTACACATTCCTATCTCATCCCATACATAGGAACGGAATAAACTTTGTACAAACGGTTGGTAGAAAACTTTATGTTTGTTATGAAAACAAGCCGAATTGCAAAGGTTTGGTGGAAAGATGATAGGACGAAAGCCATCTAAACAAACATCAGAAATACAATTAACAGGCAGAGAAAGAGAAACAAAGTTCATGGATAGCGTTCAGTTGAACTGAATTCGATCATCCAATGGTGACCTTTTAGCCAATTTGCAATGGTTTAAGGTCATATAAAAATGTTTGTTAATGGCTGCACGTCAAAAACAAAATCTTACCAACTACTTTTGGTTTAGTTTCTAGTGCAACTATCTTAGCATCCTTGACATAAGACAAAACTTATAAGATCCAAGAGCTTATTTTAAGTCACTAATTCCTTAATATTAAAGTACTGGTTCCACTGGATGATTATTTCACTCATAACTAGTACTTTTTCATCAATATTAAGGAATTATTGAATTGAAACAAGCACCTATATCTTATTATTATACTACTATAATAATAGTAACATTTCTTATTTTGGACAGTGACAAACTGTGACTGTGAGTAATTCCCTTTGCTAACAGGCAGTGTTTGTTATCAGGGAAATCTCAGTCCATCTGCTCTCTGCAGCTAACAGCTCTCAAATCAAACACCAGCTAAATCAAATTCAGGATGGGGCCATCTCACTACCCTCCTGTTTCTGGAACTGGGCATCCACAGTAATTCTTTCTGGAGCATTGTCTAAGCTTTCATGCAATGTAATAAGATAGCTCTTAGCTCAGTAAGAGCGAATATCTTGCAGTAGTGGATGCATCAAAACAACTCAGTCTACAATGATCAAATATCGATGAGATCAGATGGAGCTAATAAGTAACCTAGCAGAAGAACAATGATAGATAAACCCTAATATACAGTAAGCTATAATAATCCATTTCTGTAACTTCCATTGGAAAGCTTCTGATAAAGGCTGTATTAAAACAGTAGAATATCAGGGAATCAGTTCTGTCCGGCTTTGTCACAGATGAATTTGCGCCGCCATGAAGTGATCCACTAACAGGAAGAGAAATCAGAGTGCGGCAGTCAGCTTCATGAACATCTGTCTCTCCGTCAGGTCAGCATGTCTGGGAAGGTGAGCGCCGAGCAGCTGGAGGAGATCAGGCAGTGCTTCCAGAAAGTCGGTGAGTTCTCTCTCAGATCCTGCAGATACAAGGGCATTTATCGTATTGTTTATCATTTATCATTGTTTCTCACAATAAGAATTTATCGTTGTCATGATACATTATTTTTATTTTTTTTTATCAGTTATTTGTTATTTCTTACATTGTGTGTGAATTGTGAGACAGTTATTTTTTGTTTTTAAGCATATGCACTGACTGATGGCACTTTTTAAATTTCGTTGTTCTTGTGACAATGGCAATAAAGATTTATCTTATCTTGTCTTATCTTATCTTGACAATATGCTGTCTTTGCTACTTTCTCCACTGTTTGTTCGGTGGAAGCATTAATTAATATCAGTAAATTTAAAAATATGACTAAATGTTGTTACTGTACAGCTTAGTGATAAAAGTCACTTTTTAAAGTATGTTGCGTCCTGAAGAAGCCTAGTGTAAATGGAAATAATTTTTAAGAACATTATGTGTTTATGGCGCTATGAATGCTGTGCCATGCAGTTAAGAGTCATACAGTTACTTAAAAAAAGAGTAAGAAATAGTTTTTTTTAACAGAATCTTTATTGTTATTATAATAGTACCACAAAATATCACGATATAATCCTAAGTTCATATCGCCCAGCCCTACATCATCATGTTACAGAATCAATCGTTGATTTTACTCTGATAAAAATGGTTTGGAATCCTGAAATAATTTTCCACTTACTGGGACTTTCTAGCACATTTGTATTAAAAATCTCCCAGTAAATTCAAGAGGTGAGTATGCAGTGTGGTCCAATAGGATTTCCAGAGGGAATCTGGAGGACAAAAAGGCATGAATATCTCAATCTTTAACTCATCTGATCACAGCACACAGTTCCAATTAAAGTCTCGGTTGACTTCATACATTTCCAGTGGAAAGAAAACCCTCTTTCTTAGAGGACCGGTATGCATGTAAATACAGTGTAATGGTTGTCATAGAGATCTAGGTTTTACCTTCGTCATTGTGGGTAGTAGCAAGATAAGTACAAGATAATACCATTGGCTGTTGGCTGCAAGAATTTATCCTTTGGGTTTGTATGAAGTTGTAATCTACCGTTTGATGCTGACAACTTTATTGAGTTCTCATCTTTTGACAAACACATCGACTGCCGCCATTTTATCTGGAAGGTTCACAGCCCTTGTGAGAATTAGAGAGCAGCTGCATTAAACCTCCGTTTCCTCCCCTAACCCCATCCCTGTCTAGATGCGGACAACAGCGGCTACATCTGCGCCTCAGAACTGGGCGACCTGTTCCGGGAGGTGGGCTGTCCGTTGCCTGGATACCAGATCCGGGAGCTGCTCCAGAAACTGGACCGGGACAAAGACAGCCACATCAACTTTGAGGAGTTCACGGCTGTAGGTAACGCTAACTAACTAACTAACTAACTAACTAACTAACTAACTAACTAACTCACTCACTCACTCACTCACTCACTCACTCACTCACTCACTCACTCACTCACTCACTCACTCACTCACTCACTCACTCACTCACTCACTCACTCACTCACTCACTCACTCACTCACTCACTCAACTTAGTGGTTTTATTCACTTTAAATTTGAATGCTAATGGGCTGAAAATTCACCGGTTTTTCTCTTTTGTTGCCATATTTAATTTATTGTTAAATTTGTCATGGATGTAAAAGTTAATAAGTACTAAATGATGGCTTATCTACACTTCTCTTTTTATCATTCATATTCTATTTCATTACTATGAGTACCCATACTGAACTATTTATTATAAGCAAAGCTACGCCAGACCATCATACTACCACCACCATGTTTGAGCTTTGGTATGTCCTCTTTCTGAAACGCTGGATATGCTCTAAGCTAGGTGTAACGGGACACTCAGCTTCCAAAAAGTTTCAAATTTGTCTCGTCTGACCACTGAATATTTTAGTTGGGTATCATCAAGACGTTTTTATTTTTGGCAAATATAAAAACCCTTTGTGTTTTATTTTGGTTTTGCTCCAAAATTTTCCCACGGAGGTAGATTCTACAAAAATAATAAAATGGATGACCATCTTTCCTTTTCTGCTTCTTAAATATAACTTGGATTAAATAATCATCTTTGACAGATTTTTACCCGGGTCTTGTTACATGACGCTTAGTTTTTTTTTTGCTTTTTTTAAGAGATGTATACAAATATCCTCACTATTGCCCTCCTACGCAATTCTGTTTGATTCTCGTCTCTCTTCAGTACACTGTCTCCAATTTCTCTCATTGAACTCAATTTCTCTGGTAGAATTTCAACTGGGCCCATCAGTGAGCAGAAGGAAACATGAATTATGTTATGCAACACTTTAGAGTTGTAGTAGAGCAAGAGGAAGATGTTGTGACCTTACTCCCTACGTGGTTGTTTACAGCACATGCGTTTTCTGGTAAGCTTGTGCGTTACAGACATCACGGCCAAACGTTAGTCACTGGGTAAGAGCCAATTGTCTCTTGCCTCCAGTAAGTAATCCTTTCTCAGTAGCTACAGGTCCAGACCCTCTGTACGAAGCAAAACGTAGAACCAAGCACTGGGTTTTTACCAGGCTACAAAACAACTAATCTGGGTCAAACGTTGAAGATATAAGTAGGTGTTGTGAGTAGAACTGGAAGGTGCTGTGTTATACCTGGTATTTTGTCACACTTACTGATGGATTGATATGTTGATGTACGTTTCTGCCCTCACTCTAACTTGCTGGACCCGACTTTCCCCTGACCTTTCAGATCTTCCTGGAGATGAAGGACGACAAACTGGCTCAGGGTTTCAGGAAGGCTCTCAGCAAGAAAGAGGGTGTCGTAGCCATCAAAGGCACCAGTGAGCTCTCCAGTGAGGGAACTACGCACTCCATCTCTGGTTAGTAGCTGCTTGAAACGATCTGAGCCTGTATCTCGTTAGGTTTGACAGTATTTCAGGTGATGTGACGTAGCACTTGACTTTCATTTCAGAGCAGGAGCGCTTCGCCTTCGCCAACTACATCAACTCATCTTTGGAGAAGGACCCGGACTGTAAGCATGTCTTGCCCATTGACCCTAACACCGGACATCTGTTTAAAGCTGTGGCAGACGGCGTTTTGCTTTGGTAAACCTTATACATCACTTCCTTTTCCCCCTTATTGTACCTTCGTTTTCATATTCTAAACCCTGGTGTCGTTTCCTCTCATTTTTTGCCACAGTAAACTCATCAACTTGTCTGTACCTGACACCATCGATGAGAGGACTATCAACAAAAAGAAACTCACAGCCTTCACCACACAGGTAAGACTCATACGGATGCATATTCACCCAAATCTGGTTGAGTAACGCAGTAAGTTCCCTCTGACTTTGGACCAACAGGAGAACCTGAACTTGGCTCTGAACTCAGCTTCAGCCATCGGCTGCCAAGTGGTCAACATCGGCGCTCAGGACCTAAAGGAGGGCAAGCCTCACCTGGTGCTCGGCCTCCTCTGGCAGATCATCAAGATAGGACTGTTTGCCGATATAAAACTGAGCCGCAACGAAGGTGCAGTACACTCAACTGCGCCTACTGCGCTGGACTCGCTTGATACAAAGTTTCGTTTCCATGTCTTGTTCCGGTCTGAACATCTTTGCATTCGCAGCCCTGGCAGCGCTGCTGCAGGATGGGGAAAGTCTGGAGGAGCTGATGAAGCTCAGTCCTGAAGAACTGCTGCTGCGGTGGGCCAATTTCCACTTAAAGAATTCGGGCATGACCATATCGAACTTTTCTGGAGACATTAAGGTGAGGAGACGTGTGGTTATTTTATGTATTGACACTCATGTTGGGTTGGTAAAAGAATATGTAAACGTTTTGCACCAATTTTCTACTGTCTGTGTTGGTCTTCTTAAAATAGAGTCTGTTTTAGCTGCACAGTTCGTAGAACTATCTGTGTTTCCATTACCACTGTGTGAGGAAACTTTGTTGATATTCTGCTAATGTTGAAAAAACACAAGTTTCCATTGAGCAGATTTATTTTCATAATTCCAATTTGTGCAATTTTTTTGGTCGCTGGAAATGCAGCTGCGGTTGCCTTGGTTAATTGCTCTCCAAATTGCCCCTAGGTATGGGTAGGTTGTTTGTTCTGTGTTTCTCTATGTTGCCATGTGATGGACTGGTGACCTGTCCTGGGTGTACCCCTTCTCTCACCCAATGGCTGCTGGATTCTAGTCTCCACAGGATATTCCCATGTTAACAATGTGAAACTCTCTGTGTTTTCTTTGCAGGACTCCAGGGCGTATTTCCACCTGCTGCAGCAGATCGCTCCAGATGGCAGCAAAGAGGACGTTCCTCGGATTGAGATCGACATGACTGGTCTCTACGTGAGTCTGCAGCTTCAGCAGCTTGCTCTCATTTTCCTCGGGGCGTCTATGCATCCTTAAAATGTCTTCAATTCGTGAAAAAAATAAGTTGGCCTTAAATACGTTCACCTTGATCTCACATTTTGTTGTAAACCCTTGCGATTTATTTATAAGCATTTTCTGTACATTTCTTAAATTCCATTCATAATGGTCTTAAAATTTCTTTAAAAGTCTTACATTTGTGTTGGTGAGATCTACAGACACCTTGTTCCTTTACTTTAGTGATATCACAACATCAATCACCCTACACTGGTGAACACAACAGAAAATGGTGGTCACGTCACGGGAGTCAATCTTGAATCTATTTGCGGTTCAGACTAAACCCAGTTAAGGATGTTTATTGACGTGGCCATTCAGGCCGAATGGAAGCTGTTTATCTTCTTCCTGCTTCCTGTGGGTTATTTTAAGCTCAGGATATCATTCCGTCTGGAGCACATGTTATACGCTGACTTTGTTTTTTTGAGTGGGATTTTAGTATCTTCTTCACCCTCAGGTTCCCACAGGAGACCTGGGAAACAATTTGGAAAAACAAAATTAAAATGAGGGGGATTTCAAACTTAATTCCACGAGGGCAGGAAAAAGGCAGAGTTTCCTTCATTTCAAATCAATCCACACGCAGCATTTTGCTGACTATTTTTTTCTTCCAATCTTTGCAGTCAGATTCAACAACAACTTAAAAGATCATTAGAGTCATCTTTCTTAAGTTATTTATCATTCATAAAGGATGTAATTCACACCCAATAAGACCAGGAAAAATGTTGATTGGCATGTTGGAAAGAAACATCTATACTTTTTGTAGTCATCAACAAACTTCTGGCATAATTTTTGTTTCTTTTTTCAACAGAAATATCAGAATTTATTTTAGCTTGTTAGTTTGCTAGCATTGACTTCACTTGTAGTTGTAGTTTGTAAATTTTCACTTGGGTCAAACTTATAATATCACAACTGTAGCCAGGGGGGGCTTTTGGCCCTTTTCAGCTAATAGCTAACCGTCCTATTAGCTGAATAGGACGGTTAGCTATTCAGCCAACAACCTGCGATTAGCTAAAATCCCAAAATACTTTAGCCTCTTTGTCTATTTTAATAATTCAAACACCAAATATACCCTCATATGCATCAATTCGCACAATGAAAACCGTCCTAGCACTACCGCAGGAGCTAACATTCACAGACTTACTTATTTTCACTGTTAGGATACAGCCACTCAGTGCAAAGGAAATTAAATGGGCCTTCTACATTGACTGCGTTACCAACGACACCCAATAGCGTATCAAGAAGCATTGCTCCTAGGTATGCTAGCTTCCTAAGCTACATTTATTGTCAGTCCACCCCGAAAGAAATGCTTCAAATGTACCAATAAAAGGCCAAAATGTTTGACTGAAAATGATAATACATATAATTGCGCCGCAACAAGTATTTTTTTTCTTCTTGTGTCAATCTTAATAAATTGTCATAACTGTCACAATAAACGAACCTAAAACAAATGGAAATGTTGTTTTTTTATCCTAAAAAGTTCTTGATCTGTGTAGTGGTCATTCGTTCAGGGTTATTGATGAACCTGATGAATGTCAGGTTTCTTGCTCTCAAACCTGACATTGTGTTTGCGTCTCCAGGAGCAAGACCTAAAAAAGAGAGCCGAGTGTCTGCTGAAGCAGGCCGAGCGGCTGGGCTGCCGTCAGTTTGTGACTGCCACCGACATCGTGACAGGAAATGCCAAACTCAATCTGGCCTTCATGGCCACGCTCTTCAACAAGCACCCGGCGCTCACCAAACCCGAAAACCAGGAGTGGAATCTTGAGAGTAAAGCACGGATGCGACTTTCTTGAAACTTTATTTTTCCCACCTGTGTCCAGATTTGTGTGGGCTTTATCATCCTCCTTGACTTTGTTTTAGGTGAGACGAGAGAGGAGAGAACCTTCAGGAACTGGATGAACTCGCTGGGAGTCAGTCCACATGTTCACTACATCTATGGGTCAGTGGCTCTCTTTCTGCCGCGGGGACGTTATTCTGTTCACTGGCTCATCGACGTGTTTGTGTTTGCATGCAGAGACCTGCAGGACGCCGTGGTGATTCTGCAGCTGTATGAAAAGATTAAAGTGAAGGTGGACTGGGACCACAGAGTCAACCTTCCTCCCTTCAAGGGAGTAGGAGGAGGTCACTTAAAGAAGGTCAGTTTGGAAACACAGAAAGACTTGAGTCTGTGAATCGGAGCAGATCTGAATGTGTTTGCATCTTACTCTTCCAACAGATTGAAAACTGCAACTACGCTGTGGAGCTGGGGAAGAACAAAGCCGGCTTTTCCCTGGTGGGAATAGGAGGTCAGGACCTGAACGAGGGGAACGAGACTCTCACCCTGGCCTTGGTGTGGCAGCTGATGAGGAGGTTATATGACTTTTCACTTTCTGGCTCACAGAGTCGACGTCTGCTGAGGATGCTAGGTTGCTATGCAGTCCTGGAGAGGGAGGGGGTGCTGTTTGTCCAGCTTTGAGTCTGAGTAATTAGCATTTTCAGAGGCTTCCTCAACTCTGACAACATATGAACTTTATGGGAAATTTGAGTTTCACTTTGAATATGTGTCATTTTTATTTTTAAAACATTGCAATGTTGGTTATACTGAAGGCTAATAATAATGACCGACATGGTGCAGGTACACTTTAAACGTGCTGGAGGACCTCGGACATGGAGAAGTTGCTGGAGACGATTTAATAATCGCGTGGGTCAATAAGGCTCTGAAGGAAGCTGGCAAGAGTTCCTCCATCAAAAGCTTTAAGGCAAGTGACACAAACCCATACAGTCCCTTTCCCAGTGTTTTATTGGGATTTTATGTGAGAGATGAAACTTAAATAGGACATCAGTTCAAAGTGAAATCAAGAAAAAAAAACACCAACCAGGGAAGCCTTGTGTCATTCTTTAGAAGTTGTATAATTATTAATTAGACTCAACCTGTGTCTAATTTCCTCAAGGGTTTGGTTCAAAGATCCATTGGCAGCGTTAGCATGTCCCAAAAGTTTGTCAAAAGTCTTTAGAGGGATTCAACAAGTGGTGGGCACCACTAACTAAAACGTTAGCTATGCTAACCCTGAAGCACGAGTCAAAACACTAGTTCTGCTAATGCTAAAGTGCTTCCCCAACATAGGACTTAGTAGAAGCTAATGCCAAACATCATGTTGACTTCTATTTGGTGTACCAAATATCATGTTGGTACACCAACATGATATTTAGTAGAAACTAATGCTAAAGTGGTACACAAACATGGCATTTAGTAGAAGCTAATGCTAATGTGCTACATCAACATGGTATTTAGTAGACGCTAATGCTAAAGCGCTAAAACCAACCATGTTAATAGAATGTAAGGGGGCTTTCAAAACAATTCATATAATGAATTTTGGCATGTATTTGTTTAATTAGCACCTCTGTTTGTTCATTTCAGTGTTTTCTTTTGTATACTTCATATATTTGTTACTTGCCATTTGCTCAATAAAGTTTCTTGAAATAAAAGACATAGTGAAGAGAGGAAACAGAACTGTCTTCGCCCACTTCAAAATAAGAGCATGAATATAAACATCTACCTGAAGAATTCTTAACAGTGGATAACCAAAGCTTCAACATAGATGTCAAACTTTATTCATCTGAAAGTTTACAAATCATACAAGTAAATTAATGCTTTAGAAGTTAAAATAAAAATAGAAAAACTAATTTAGAGGAAGCTAAGTGCGCTAAATACTTTCAAAATTAGCAAAATCACTAAGTCGCTAAGCAAAAATTTGCTCCGTTATTAGCGCAGTAGAGGATTAGCGGAATTGTCAACAATAGTAAATAAGCAGCTGGATGTTCATGTATTAGGACGGCCTGAAGCTAATGTTAGAAGTTTTGCTAATTTGCTGTGTGTGCCTCTCTGTTTAGGACAAAGCCATTAGCACCAGCCTTCCAGTGCTGGAACTGATTGATGCCATTCAGCCGAAGAGCGTGAACTTTGACCTGGTGAAAAGAGACAATCTCTCAGATGAAGATAAACTGGACAATGCCAAGTAATCACCTCTAACAAACCTGAACATGCAGCGGGGCTAAGAAGCTTAGTTTTTTGCCTCGTTGGAGATTAACAAATAGTTACTTTTACTTAGCAAGATGTTACCATAGTAATCCTATGTTTAAACCTTTCTTGCCCCAGGTATGCCATCTCCATGGCGAGGAAGATCGGCGCTAAAGTCTACGCCCTGCCTGAGGACTTGGTAGAAGTCAACCCTAAAATGGTGATGACCATCTTTGCCTGCCTGATGGGGCGGGGCATGAAGAAGGCTTAAAGAGCAGCGCGTACACATCTACACACACATGCACGCACGCACACACACACACACACACACACACCGACTGTCTTCACCTGCTGAGACATAAAGGCAGTGAACACGGTGTAGAAGTTTGTTCTGACTTTCTGTCTTTAAACAGAAAGAGGAAGCTAAAGCTAAAACGTCAAAGGTTCAAACATCATACTTCCTCACTTTAGCATTTAGGTTTAAAATTGATTGTTCATTTCAGAGACCATTCTCTCACCTGTAGAGAAAAGTAGAAATAGTGTCTTTAAATCTGAAAGTTGCGACACATGGGGAACATCGGGGCGATTCTTTTTCCAGTTTCCGGTTGTGTGATGGGTTTTTTCTCCTCTCTCGTCTTATCTTTATATTTTCCGGGGTTTTTTCTATGATATCCTCCTGTGTCACGGCTTTCTCAGTTCTTCGGTGTGCCAGCCTGTTCACAGGATAAGCGTTTATCACAATTAAGCCATATTGCTCTTCACAGAAAGCCTTTTATTGTGAAATTTGCAGTCTGACAGAAGCCTTGTTATGTCATAGATGGTCTGTAAGCTGAAAGTCATTTATTAGTAAACCTGATTTTACTGGGATAAGAGCTGGATGCAGCGATTCTGCACGATGACTGAAACTATCCAACAAAATCCATCCAAAAGTTTTACTTTATTGTGTATTTTAAAAGACAGGACGATCACATAAAAAAAAATCAAGTTTGGGTATTTTCTGTTGACTTCTAAATAAAAAGAAAAATCTTGTTGATAACTGAAAAGTGTTGCACTTATAGCGAAAGATTATTTCATGCTGATGGATTTCTAAGTGATGCTGTTTTCATAGAATGTTACAACAATACAGTTAATAAATAAGAGCTGCAGGTCAGTCTAAGCAGAATTTATTGTTCATTTTAAATCTGTGTTTATATTCTCACCCCTATTAACACTGTAGCTGTAATATCAACAAGGGAAAACGATTCACAACCAAATTACGAACGAATGGTGAAACTCATCATGTTGCTGCGTCTTCATACATTCCACTGCTGCTGTAGCTCCACTAATATTCACTACAGTTTCCTGCCTTACAATCATTTCATTGTAATGTAAATTGCTTTCAAATACACTCTACTGAGAATGACTGTACAATCAGATCTCTTATCTCAAATAAATACCTTTTTTTCATTTGTCTTCGCAGTCTTCTTTGCATTATTGTGAATAAATGTCCCACTAGAATATATGTTATATGCCCACTACATAGTGAAGCTGTTATTGTTTATTTGAAAAATGACCACAATTCACTGCATTTATCAGGCACAGGTATCACATTTTTTCTCTATTCACTGTACATATTTGATAGGTTTCTACGCGTCCAGCATCAGTTTCAGCCATGTTGATTTGGGTTTTGTCCAGAACATGCAGTTTGATGCCAAAATGTTACCATGTTCAGCTAATCAACAGATAGCATGAGACAAACTTCCACTGCTGTACTGATGATCTATACATCTTGATGAATTCTGATGGGTTTAATTAGTAAACTTTTATTAAGGAAAGATAATTAAGAATTAACTTTGGACAAAACGTTTGGCTCTCTCTTCCCTAATCGTCCGGGTCCTTAGCGGGTGACGCTCTCAGTGAGGAAACCACAACACTGCGTGTTGACGTCACAGAATCACAGAGTTTAATCCCATACAAAGCAACGCATGAATCAAACAAAGCTGCAGAGGAACAGAGATATGCATTCTTTACCTTATAGAAACAAAGACAGACAAAAAACAAAACAAAAACGAACAAAAAGCAAAGACACGTCTTTGGAGAGAGCCAATGCAAAAAAAGCAAAAATAGTGGCCGCTCTGAATTTTTAGTGCTGACACGAAGTTTTATACTATAGGCGTGTTTCTTCTATTTAATATATGCACTCAAGGCGTTCCTCTAGTTGCCCAACTGGAAACTCCCTTAGGCACTCAGAGAAACTTAGGAACTCCCCCTAATTTACGGCAAAGATCAAAGGGCCATCTGGTCTCTGGTACAACAAAAGAGCGAACCGCTGTGCCCTGACCCCCTGTGATTCTACGGTCATTCTGGGTACAGAACAACCTGAGATAAAACTTCACAGATACCTGTGAAATCTAAAGTCTCTCTCTCCCAAGCTCCATTTATTGCCCTGCAGGAAAATGCTAATTTTATGGCCTCCTATGCTGTGGCCGCACAGCGGGAGGCCCCATTGAGTGATCTGCATTTGGCCCCTGTCTGTCTGGTTCAAAATAAGAGTGTTGAATATACCTTTTACACATGCCGTAAAATTAACTGTATTAAACACTAAAAATAATCATTTTTCCTCAACACTTTTTAAGCCAATTTGAATAAATTGAACTTTACAGCACTGTTTGATAACCATGATCGAGTTGGACGTATGTATGTATGTACCCTTATAATGAAGTACTTTGAGACGACGTGTTATGAACTGGTGCTTAACAAATAAAATTAATTGAATTGAATTGCGTAGTCTTAGACCTGTATTAAAGGGGCGGTACTATCTGATTTCCAGGCAAAATATTCTAGGCAGTATGAACTCTAACCTTTTCATTTGACGTTGTTCTGCTCTAGAAAGCAGGATGTGTGACGTTTCCAATCACTTGTACCCACAGATCACCGCTTCCTTCCTTTTGGTCTATGCTTCTATTATTTACAACTAAACATAATCTGCTGAGCGTTACCTTTTTATCAGTCAAATTAAAGGTAGAAAAATGTTTCTCTTCCACATGGAGCATAAATGATGTTTCCTGACAGAAATAATCAGATGTGGGCATGAAGACATTTGTCAGCTTCTGAAACCTCGTGGAGAAAACACGAAGACACAATCGCAGCCCAGAGGCCACTTCAAACAGGGTCCTTGAATTCAGATGAGCTTGGTGGTTTAAAAGGAACACGCACACACATACACACACACATGTACAATTTACAATTTAAATTATGCTTTTTCAAGTGCACCATGTGATCATCCCTTTTATTGGTTACGTTTGCCCGCTTCATCCATTTCAGCCGTCCTCTGTGTATTCGTCTGTCCATTATGCCGACTGTAATGAGAGGCTTGAAAAAAGCTGCACACACAGAACCAGGTGGAAACTGATCAACTGAACATGAGGATTGATTTGGAGATTTGACCGCAGGAAACGTCTGGAGGACAGAGGATCGATCAGGTTAGTGAACTTGTGCCATGTTACTCTCTCTTCATTTCCTGCCCATCAGCTTTTTGCTAAGCCGTTTCTGTGGCGATGCCTGGTGCAGCATGACCTCATCATGACCTTCTTTTGCTGATTCCTGTATTTTTTATATTTTTTTTATTATTTTTTATGTGACTGTGAAGCTTGTTTTGAACATATTCATATATGACCCAGTGTCTGTTTGGTGTCACCGTTCTAACACAACAGATAAAAGAGCAGAACCACGTTGTGTTTTTGTGTGAGCAGCATGACGGGTCCGCTGCACGATTCCCACAGGTTGTCTGTGAAAACATGGACGGAGGAGGATAGTGATCGTGCTGAGAGCACACTTAGCAGGTACCCCCACCCACACACACACCCACGTTTGCGCGGCTATCTTTGTGGGGACTTTCCATTGACTTCCATTCATTTCTACAGCCTAAACCTTACCCTTACCCTTTTCCTAACCCTATCCATTACATACCTAACTCTAACCAAAACTCAATTCACACCTTAGTCTTAAATCTGACCCCGGACCCAAAAACAGCATTTCCCCTTGTGGGGACCAGGTTTCGGTCCCCACAAGGAGCAGTGGGTCCCCACAACGTAGTACCGTATATGTCAGGAAAATGGTCCCCACAAGGTATTAGAAACAAACGCGCGCACACACACGCCCCCCCCCACACACACACACACACACAGACTTTTAAAAGGATGTGTGCTTTTTATGTATTTTTGAAATAAGTGTGGCTTGGTGCTATGGTTAACTGAGCAACCAAAATCACCTGCTGCTGCTTGAATTAAAGTGTAAGGATTTGAGTTCTTCTGTGTGATTTTTTTTTTTTTTTTTAGGATTTTGTGTCAGTTGAGTCTCTGTGTTGTCCCGTCTCTCCCTTGACTGATCCCAGCTGTGTCTAGTTCCCTTGATTACCCCCTGTGTATTTATACCCACCTGTGTTTCTTGTTCTCTGTCAGGTCCTTGTCTGCTCTGTCTGTGTCTTCAAGTCGAGTCCAGTTACTACCAGTGTGAGTAGTAACTGGCAGTATTATTGAGACTTTCATCATTAAATCATCATTGGCTCCACTTTAACATGGGTCTACCGCTTTTCTCCTCACCATCTACACCCCACTTCATGACATAAAGTATAATTTTACTATTAATCAAAGTAATCTGAATTTACAAGTAGGAGTGAACCGAAAAAATCTTAGGCTATCGATATCCGATATTAACGTTGCTCTTGTGGCCCATAACCAATACTTACTGATATTGTATGTATAAGGGCTGAAACAACCGATCAGATTAATTGTAATGAATCAATCCTTGAAATAATTAACTAATTTGGTAATTGATTAATCGCTAACTAGAGCGTACAGGCTCCAAAAAAAGGCCATTTGCTGAAAGAACAAATCACACTGGGCGGCAATTCAGTCAAAACTGTACAAAAAAAAAGAGAGAAAAAAATAAGTTCAAATCACTTTGAAGCTGCAGCAACTAATGACAATGGAAAAATTTACAGTTAAAATAATTAGCCAATTAGAAACAAGAAACGGGCAGCGAGAGAGGCTGGACATAAGTGCAACTGAGGACCCCAAGAGGCCGACAGATGAACTGCAAAAATAAAACAAGAAATGATGCAACTGAAAGCTGTTAGACACGGAGACGGGTCAATGTTTAAACCACAAAAAAAATATCCATAAAAACGTTGGAATATCATTGCGGCCTCACAAGGACTTAATGCAGTTATGATAATTATAGAAAAGTAAATGGTTTGTGCTTTATGTCCTTATACAGATGAGCTCCAGTCATTTGGGAATGTGTGTTGAGTCAGTGTTTCAGACATTGAAACATTGACTCGGGATAAATCAACATCCTGTGGGTTATTCCAGTATTTTCTGTGTTTCTGGATGAATAGGGGACAGTCGATATGTGATGACACTTCTTCAGAGCTGCAGCGAATGGCCGCCATCGAAAGGAATTCCCAGAGTTCCTTTCGAGGCCGGGGGGCGCTGTCCAGGTACGACTAAAGGCTTTTACTAGAATATCCATGAGTAGTGCTCACGTAAGCAGTAGGTACCGTCTTCTATTTATTTTCTATTTCAGAATCAATAGTCAACAGTCCAGACGTTGACTAATGTTGATCTGTAAAGACTATTTCATAAGTATTCCTGTACTTTGTCTCTGTAGAATAGTGAGTATGGTGATGACTCTGAGGGAATGGGCCCAGAAGAGTCTGGCCGAGGGGACGGAGCGGCCCGACTCCTTTTTGGAGCGCTTCAGGGGCCCGGCCAACACGGACCTACAGGCCCCGCCCAGCAGGATCAGCCACACCCACACTGGTTCCGAGACAGAGAATGAAGTCCGACGCTCCCGACGCACGTAAGTCGCCAAACGACCGTCCAACTCAGCTTGCTCTCAACGTGCCGACCCTGATTTGATTCACTCTGCGTTTCTGACTCTTTCTGTCAGGAGGAGGAGGAAGTGGAAGGTTGTGGTTTTATCCCCGTCTGATGATGCCTACTACAACTGGCTGATAGTGATTGGAGCAGCGGTTTTTTATAACTTCACCCTATTAGTTGTGAGGTAGGGAGATGTTATTGCAATAAATATTAAAATAGCTGCATTCCAATTGCGCAAATTAGAATTATTTAATGGAAACACGCCACTTTCTAGCGCAATGTTTTTGTGCTTCAACTTCAACCTTTTCGAAAATGTTTTATTGCGCAGCTACAACGGAAACACTTTTTTCTTGTCACGAGTAACCGGATGTTACTCCTGACCGAAAAGACGACGAAGAAGAAGACAGTCTTTTGTGGGCTCTAGTGTCCCTTATATTATAGTGGGCTGACAGGGAAGGAGAGGGGGGAAGACATGCGGCAAATGTCGTGGGGTCTGGGAGTCGAACTCGCGACGGCCGCATCAGGACTGAAGGCCTCCAAATATGGGTCACGCTAACCACTACGCCACCACGGCACGCCCATGAATGTTCTTTTAATGACTTATTCAGGTGTGATTTTAATTGCGGTTTTGTGGGAGATCTTGTTGTTTTCAGTTATGTGTATTCACTCTATCCCTGTTTTACTGAAGGGCCTGTTTTGATGAGCTTCAGATGAAAAATGTTCAGGTGTGGTTAGTCCTGGACTACATCTGTGATGGAGTCTACATCCTGGATATTGCTGTCCGTCTCCACACAGGTACCCAGTTAGTAATCTGACAGAAGCAATAGTCTCTGTGTTGCTGTCAGAATAGAAATCCTTATTCAGTGATGTAGATTTTCATTTACATGGTTTGTTTTGGTCCGCATCCTTTCTCCTGGGCATTGTTTGTTTATATGTCAAGGTTTTCTAGATCAAGGCTTGTTGGTGAAGGACGTGCGTCGTCTGAGAGAAACCTACATCCGAACGCTACAGTGCACCCTGGACATCTGCTCCATCCTCCCCACGGACCTCCTGTACCTCATAGCCGGGATGAGTTACACGCCTCTTCTCCGGTTCAACCGTCTGCTGCGGATGTCGCGCCTCTTCGAGTTCTTTGAACGAACAGAAACACGCACGAGTTATCCCAACGCGTTCCGCATCTGCAAGCTAGTCCTGTATATCCTGGTCATCATCCACTGGAACGCCTGTGTGTACTACAGTTTCTCCAAAGTCCTGGGTCTGGGTTCCGACTCGTGGGTGTATCCCAATGCTTCCGACCCCGAGTTTGGCTCGCTGGCCAGAAGCTACATATACTGTCTGTACTGGTCCACTCTGACACTCACCACCATTGGCGAGACCCCTCCGCCTGTCAGAGATGAGGAG
This sequence comes from Xiphophorus maculatus, assembly GCF_002775205.1. Lineage (NCBI taxonomy): Eukaryota > Metazoa > Chordata > Actinopteri > Cyprinodontiformes > Poeciliidae > Xiphophorus > Xiphophorus maculatus. The sequence goes on along the minus strand of NC_036465.1, from coordinate 27,482,038 downwards.
TACCTGTTCTTGATATTTGACTTTCTGGTAAGATCGTCATCCCCAAACATGCCGTCCATTGAGTGAACCTGTCCACTGAAGACCGGTCTGTTGGTGTTTCTGTCCCAGGTTGGCGTTCTGATTTTTGCCTCCATTGTTGGCAACGTTGGATCCATGATCTCCAACATGAATGCAACGCGAGCGGGCTTTCAAACCCGTGTGGATGCCCTAAAACATTACATGCACTTTAGGCATGTGAGCAAGGTCCTGGAGCAACGTGTCATTCGCTGGTTTGACTACCTCTGGACCAATCAGAAGACGGTTGATGAGCAAGAAGTGCTGAGGAGTTTGCCAAACAAACTGCGAGCAGAGATCGCCATTAATGTCCACCTGGACACATTGAAGAAGGTAAACTCCCCTAAACTCCTCTGACATCAGCTTATTCAAGTCTTCGATGCCTTATATTTGCATAACTATCTACATATCATCATTTTGCTCTGTCTATAACAGCAGTGTCAAACTCTAGTCGTCAAGGGCCGGTGTCCTTCAACTTTTAGATGACCTGACTCCAATGGTAACTCATTATCAGAGCTCCGTAGCATTTGACTCTGTACTAGTGAAGCAGTTTTGCTACTTAATTCAAGTGTTTACGACAAGGGAGGCATCTACAAGTTGAAGGACTTTGGCTTTTGGCTGGAGTTTGAGTCCACTGGTCTGGAATGTTCTTTAACGTTCATAAAAACGCTCATCAGAACCTGAATTCTGAATCCCATTTGTCCATAAACTGCCGTGTCTTAAATATTGTCTGTATCTGTGAATGTGTGCGTGGATCCAGGTGCGTATTTTCCAGGATTGCGAGGCCGGTCTCCTCGTAGAGTTGGTGTTAAAACTTCGGCCCCAGGTGTTCAGTCCTGGTGACTACATCTGCAGAAAGGTCTGTACTTCCTCTGAAGATGTTATCATTTGTTGGTCTTGGAAGAATTGCTAGTATCTGTTGAACTGTGATGGTTGACAGAATAGCCAAAACACACTAAAACAGTCCAGTTATTTTACAACATGGGACTCTAATACCGCTGCTTTGTATCCTAAAGCGTTTCGCATTGCTAGCTCCTTCTCGTGAACAACATGTCTACTACATAAATAACAGAAAGAGACATATCTACCATATTTTCTGGACAATAAGTCACACTTTTCTCATAGCATCTTCAAGTTGCTACTTGTAGCCTAGAAAATACGGCACATTGTTTTCTAGTGATGGACACAACACCATATCTATTTACAAAATGCTCCTGTAACATAGACAAGGGTAAATATTGGATTTTTACAGTATGATAATACACTTAAATGTTTCAGATAATTATATAAATTTTAATATTAGATTATTTCAATTGTTAAGGAAGATAGTTAAGTCGAGTATATTTCTATAATACGCTTCAGCAACAAGGCAGTTGAAAGTGCTTTAAATCATAAAAACATCATACAGTCATCAATTATAAAATAAGCAAAAAACATTATATTTTGTCAAACGGCATTATTAAATATGTTCATCAATGTTCCTGTTACTGCTAATCAAATCACCTTTTATCAAATAGGCTTTCCAATCCCATCTGGCATGGTTTTTTAATTTTTTTTGTCTTTTTGTTTAGATGGAAAAATCAATTATTTTACAATACATCTTTAAGATAATACATTATTATAGAGAAATAACACAGTATTTTATAGATGTAAACCAACAGTATTTAATTTTTCTCTATTTGGTGCTGCGTGGTTATGATAGTGTGAGTTAGATTTCTGCCGCTGGGCATTTTTACCTTCAAACTCAAAATGAGTTTCAAGATATGCATTTCTTCTCATCAGACGTAGGTCTTAACGTTTATTTGCTCCAACTCAGTTATGTTTGCGTTGTGGCTAAAAATTATAGCTGGGGGTAGTTTGTCTCTTAATTATTAATGATTGTTTTTGCAGGTTTTTAAGCATGTCTTCGTTCTTTTGCAACTTTAAAATGGCTTACGGAGGAACCTTCGTGAAATTGTCTCTGCTTTTTCTGAGGGCGATGTGGGCAAGGAGATGTACATCATCAAAGAGGGCCACCTGGCGGTGGTGGGGGACGACGGAGTCACCCAGTTCGCTGTGCTGACCGCAGGGAGCTGCTTCGGAGAAATCAGCATCCTGAACATCAGCGGCAGCAAGATGGGGAACAGGCGCACCGCTAACATAAGGAGCCTGGGCTACTCTGACCTCTTCTGCCTCTCCAAACAAGAGCTGATGGAGGCTCTGCAGGAGTTCCCCCACGCCAGGGCGCAGCTGGAGCAGAGGGGGCGGGACATCCTGCAGAAGGAGGGGCTTCTGGAGGAAGTAAACGTGTTGGCCGGAGAAGAGCTGGAGGAGAAGATGGAGAGGCTGGAAACCAGTCTGGACCGTCTGCAGGTCAGTGTAGCGGTTTTTTATGAAACTTTATCAGTTTTTAAAATTTTATCTTTTTCTAATTTTCATGATGGTTTTTATTTTTATTAAAACAAAACTGACTCCTGAAAGCCTGTCAACAACTGTAACGAATTATTTTCAGACGTGTTTGGCGCGCCTGCAGAGTGAGTTCAACTCCTCCCAGCTCCGGCTGAAAAAGAGACTCACGGCCCTCGAGCGCAGCATCACCACGGCAACCACCGGCAGCGGCTTCCTGTCGGATGCCGACGGCAGCGAGAGCGTTTCCGGCTGCGACTTCGTACGAAGCGAAATCAACATCCGGCTCTGAATGGGGGCGTGTCGCGGTGGCGTAGGGGTTAGTGCGACCCATGTTTGGAGGCCTTGGGTCCTCGACGCGGCTGTCGCGGGTTCGACTCCCGGACCCGACGATATTTGCCGCATGTCGTCCCTCCTCTCCTTCCACCTTTCCTGTCAGAACTACTTTCATATAAGGGACACTAGAGCCCACAAAAGAAAAACAAAAAACATCCGGCTCTGAAGACTCACCTCACGCAGCTGTCAGCAAATACTGTTATTTATTTTGTTTTATTTTCAGCAATTCGATACATAGACTTAAAATAAAGTAAATCCCAATACGGACCACAATTTTTGGATTTTTATTTGCTGAAAACAAACAGAAAAGCGCACAGTGTTTCATTTTACGCTTGTTTTTCTGTGCGACATAAAATACTTTGTAAAGTGGAAGGATTGTTGGGTATAAAAACTTTTTTTTTTCTCAACAAACTTCTACTCTTCTGGATTTAACCATCTTGCAGATAAAATCACAAATGTAAACTAACATACAGCATAAATAAATCTTTATAATGAATTGAGTAGAAATAAAATCCCATCATGCTTTTAGTTAGAACTACGAATAAATACTTTAGTTAATAGGGATCTTTTTTTGTTTGATCTTGTTTTACTCTTTTGTATTTGTCCTAATGACGACGTTATTGCCTTAAGAATCCCACATAAACCTTGTATATAATTTAAGATCATAACTTAATATGTCTCAGCATGAAGGCTGTGTGAAAGTGTGCGTTAAGGACACTGACACCTGTGTAATGTGGTAACTCTGTAACCTGGAGTCAATGTTAGCAAGCAAGTGGCTTCTGATCAAAGTCCAACAGCACAAGTCTGCAAGGTAAGAGGAAGTGACTTCAGCAGACAGAGAACTCTCCAGGTTGAAAAGGTAAAATAATTCATTTGCTGTTTGTTCAACTCGGTTTTTTAACCTGCTTCCAATCCAACATGCTGCTGTTTTATGCAGTGAAGCTTGTTTTCTCGCTAGCTGACGCATTCTGCAGAGAAAAGCTTCAGTTTGGATCACCTAGTTTGGCCTCATGTACACACACACATGCAGGTAGATTTCCTCCGTGCTTTGAAATAATTTTCCACTCCATTTTCTGTTTGTTTGTGGGTTGTTTTTTTTTTTAGCAATGCAGTTAATATCTCTGGTGCTGGGTGTGATGCTGGTGTCTGCGGTGTCTGCTGCAGGCCAGGTAAGAGTTTATCTTTGTGTGTGCATTCATTTTCTTTTCATTTGCATCAGTAAAATCATCAACTATAAGCAGACACATTCAAACGTGGGCAGAGTAGAGAGAAATTGTACTCAAGTAAGTGTTTCACATGATTGTGAAATCTAATGAAAACGATTCACGATTTTCAGCTTATTTTTAACTAATAAAAATCTGGAAACATTACAAGCTGGGCTAAATGTTAGAAAGAGTTTACAGGGGCAGTAGCCCAGGGCACCAATTATTGGGGGGCGGGCCACAAAACCTTTTTCTTTATATGGATGCATGTTTTGAAAACATTGCACTTTATTTTAGAGTTACAGGTCCACATCAGGTGAGCTGCAATAATATTCTGGGATTTTTAAGAATATAAACAACACTCAAGTGTTTCAAAAGTTATTTAATAATTTTTTTGGGGGTTGGGGGGAGGGTAACAACCTGAAGCTACTGGGACATATTAAACTCACCATAATCAGTTGGTATAATCAACTCAGACCCGGTTTATTTATAGAACTACCTATTAATGTATTGTAAATTGCATTAGGGAAGTAAAGTTTCTTTAGAGGATAGGGCACCAAGACGGTTTCCAGCCCATGGGCCTACATGGTTGTAAATCCGGCCCTGCATATGTTTGTAATCAACACTGTATTCATCCATCTATGTTGCAGCCTGGTTTCTTAGAGTCCATCATGCTGTCCATCCAGCAGCGTCCCTGGCTCATGGGCGTCTACGTCTTCGTCGTTGGACTTCCCCTCGTTCTCTTCGTCAGCTTCATGTGGCCTGACAAGGTACGTTATGACTACATTGTTGATATTCTCTGGGTAAGTAGCACAGCTGCAAACCTTGGAACTGTGTGTCGTGTTTTAAACGTAGAGGTTCGGCCCACCCGACCAGCCATATTACTACAAGAAAACGGATGATGCCCAACCAGACGACCCTGAGGTCTCCCCGCGGAGGAAATCGGCAAAACCCAAAAGTAACAAAGTCTCTCAGATTTTTTTTAAAAATCACGTTTGTCATAGTTTCCAAACTGAAACAAATTGATAATTATTAGCTTTTATGAAGGTGTAGTTATTTATGATTATTATAGCTGAACATACATTCACCGCCTGAGAAAACAAACATTTTGTGTGTGTGTGTGTGTGTCTGTGTTTGCATAGGATCGCAGATCAGTGAACAGAGCTCCGCAGAGGAAACATCAACTCACAAGAGATTGCTGAGCAAACAGTAATGCTCTCAGTGTGACTAACCTTACTGTTATTGTAAAACTGCTGCTGGGGCTGGAGCGGTGCAGTCAGGACTCAGTCATGTATAACTTAAGCTTCTGACTGTAATGAGGACAAATTAGAAGCTGCTCTGAGCCTCACATACGTGAATAGATCTGCAGCTTACATTTCTTTTAGTAATCGATTAAACTGTCGATTTTTCTGACAATTAGTTGGTTATCCTGACGATTAATCGCATAAAAAAATTTGCACATTTTGCTGATTTTTCTCTTCTTTTTTTTTTTTACACAATATTAGGAATACATGAAAAATGCAAATAAACAAACATTGCAATTCCCTTTTCTAAATAAGAAAATAAATCTTTCATTGCCTAAAATGCAACAACTGCATTACTTTTTACTATAAATGATCATTTGTAGTAAAAAAAAAAACATCAACATGTGAGAAGCTCAGCCCTTTCTGCTCAACTTAACATCAATAGAGTATTAAGCTAATCTGTTGACTGTTTTAGGCTAACGGAGTAAAAACTGAACAGCAAAAGGAGCTGATTGTTTATTTTAACAGTTTTGACTCAGTTACTACCCTGAGTGTGTTGTTCTTTCAGCAAATGGCCTGTAATTGAGATTGTATTTAGTTAGTACGTCGTTAGCGATTAATCGATGACTCGACTTGTTGATGATTATTTCAATAATCAATTAATCACAATTAATCTGATTAATCGTTTCAGCCCTAGACGTGACTACGACGTATGCTGTCTGATTGCTAAATCTGAATAATATTCAGCAGGCTGTTTGTCCTCATTAAAATGTAAATGAAAACACATAAATGTGACATTTCAAAGTTAATTATAGATTTACATATTTTATTTTATGTAAACATCTCATTTCCTGTCAGAAACATATGTGTTGGCTGGGTAAAAATATCATTTTTATACATTATAAATTAATATTTCCTAGGTTAATTGCAGTTTTTCAACCACACATTTAGATTCACCAGTCTAAATTCACCTTCAGCATCCATTACAACGTTTCAGTTTATGGTAATATTCTTCATTAATCACAAAAGAAGACAAGATGCTTTCTGTATCAGATACTAAGTTCTATTTTTCTAATACTTGTTTCATGCAATAAAATGCTAATTATTTTCAAAGTCATTCATTGTTTTTTCTGTATTTTTTCATTTTTTTTATTAATATTCTCTCTTTTTGCCTCTCACAGTTCAGATGCTGCTATAATTAAAAAAAAAAACCTTTCCATTTGATACAATCGGCAGCGTATTACATACTTAATTTCCGCACCGTATGCATAAAATGAGGCTGTCTGACTGCAATCAGTCACAGAACAATTATGCAACCAAATAATGGAGGCAAATGGCCTCATTCCGTCCTCCATCCTCCTACAAACGCTGGCCTTCAGCCGCATTTAGCCACTCCAAACCATTATTTCAAATGGCACAAAGCTGCTAATCAGAAAGATGATGACCACTCACAGAGGACGGGGTAGACAGGAGCCACGGTGCCTTGGCCAAGAAGAATCAAAGATTCACAGTACGACTACTACCAAGCGACACTAAGCGTGTTTTTAACAACAGGTTTAATATTAGAACCTTGTTTTTAACGTGAAGTTGGTCTTGGCAGGTTCTGGGCACATCTGTTCTGAACATTTGGTGTGTTTTATCACCGTGGAGAATCAGGCATTTCTCCAGGTGCTCCTCCTTTTTGCTGTGCCTTTGCTTTGACTCAGTTGTAGGAAGATTTTTCCTTTTTCCAGAACAAGAATCAAGCAGATAAACCCAAACTCTTTGAAGAATCAGTCTGCTTTACTGGCTTCCTGCTTGGTTGTGCTGCAATTTTTCAACAAGAAGAGAATGAGAGGCCCCACCATGGCCCTGCTGACAGGACTGATAATGCTGGCAGCCTGCACCCAGTTTGTCAAGGTGAATACTTTGAATAATCCGCATGCTGTTCTGTTTTGACTATTGTTGTATGATAGCAACACACTGTTTCACGTGAGAGAAAAAAATAATAGGAGTGTTATTCTTATGGCTTCCTAAATTATCGTTTTCCAAGAGAAACAGGAGCTAGCTAAACTTGGCATCAGCGTGTCAAAGCCTTACAGAAACGAGATTGAAAATTTGTCCCAAAAGTTCCACATTTTTAAAGCTACACGTATACAAAGTTTATGGAAAAAGTATGTTTTTTACATATTTGTTCAAACTATCACCATGTCGTATAATGACGTGGCAATGTAACACGAAATTCATAATCATCTTCTCCCATGTGCTGCTGTTGCTGTCTGGAAAAAAACGCATCGCTATAGTCAGAAACAACCAATCAGAACCAGGAGGAGTGTCCTTACGCTGTCAATCAACCTTGTGAATGCGCTCCCTAATATTCTAATGGAAGAGAAACAACCCACTGTTACCCAAAATCCGTTTATCCGCCATCATCAGAGGCAATGCTAGCTAGCCTTTGCATTCACGAGAGACTCCGCTGACAAAGAGAGGCTGTATAGAGGAGGGCAAGACGGAGGCATGTGTAGGGGGAGGAGGCACGCACACGAGCATGATTGACATACCAAAGACCCTCCTCCTGGCACTGATTGGTTGCTTCTAGTTAGTACTGGGACAAAGTACAGGAGCTTGATTTTTTTCACAGATTACCTGCCTTAAACCGTACCGTCATGACAGAGTGACATTTTTATATATTTCCTACAAAAGTTGACATTTCTGCAGACTTGCTTGTCTATTTTAAAGGCTACATAATTTCAGTGTGTTTTATTTTCCACATATTTTCTACATTTTGCTTTCTAACAGGCAAAATGTGTTCCTAACAGGCATATTTGAAACCAAATGAGATAATGGAAGGGAATAGATGTGAACATTTCAGGGACAACACATATGTGTTGATGTGTCTGTGTAGGCGTCAGACGGCTGCGGCGGGGAGCTGGCTCGGTTGCGGCAGCAGGAGCAGCTTTTGAAGAGACAGCTACAGAAACAGGAGCTCCTCCTACGCAGCTTACAGCTGATGACCCAACAGGGCAACAACTACGATGCCGGATCTGACCGGGTCCAGGACACCCAGCACGCAGGTCAGCGCCCACTGCCTCGCGCCCTGAGGAAACCCTGTGAAAACCATGCTGAAACTGTATTTGATTATGCCGTATGTTGGATAAACGGACTTGTGTTTCTGTGTGTCAGACTGCTCCCAGGTCTACAGTTCTGGGTTCAAATCCAGCGGTCTGTATCGGATCAGGCCCAGTGGGAGCCTCTCAGCGGTCAAGGTCTACTGTGATATGACTGAAGGAGGAGGATGGACTGTCCTGCAGAGACGGGTCAATGGCACAGAGATATTTAACAGGTGTGTCTGCAACATGCTGCGTCAACGGCATTGGTTCAGACTCAATATCTGTATAAAAAATAAGAATCTCCTCAACTATCAATCCATCAGGTCGTGGACAGAGTATAAGGACGGCTTTGGAGACCTGAATGCAGAATTTTGGCTTGGAAACGACAACCTGCATTTTCTCACAACACAAGGTTAATATTGTTTTGCTTTGTAGACTGGAAACTAACACATGCAAATGCTGTTTTAAGTGTCCACTTTGTGGAAAAAGCCATTCGTAGCCTTTTCTGTAGCCTTTGTTTGTCTGCTGCCATCAAGTGGTCAAAAATAACAACTATTGGTGCTTTTGGAGAACACTTGTGTTGTCCAGAAATGTCATCTGCTCATCAATTTTCCTACCTATGGCCGCAAAATTCTCGCAGGGTTGCTGGTGTCTATCTCCGGTGGTCTTGCTGGGATTCCACCACCAGGACATCCTTGTATCAACGCAACAGTGCTTCAATTTCTACAGGCCACGTTGTATGTTGCATAAACGTATCATTTTTCTTGTGCCTCCTTCTTTTGCAGGGAATTATTCAGTGAAGATCAACTTGGAAGACTTTGATGGCCACCAGCGCTATGCTGAGTACAAGAACTTCCAAGTAGCAAATGAAAAGGTCCAAGTCCTAAAAGTTAATGAAATGCATTATATGTAGCACTGTGTAGTTGTTTGAAGATTAAAAGAAATATATTTTTTAAAAGAAAAACAGATTAAGTAACATTATATCTTAATTTCAGCTGGCTAACTACCTAAGAGTCCTAGCTAGCTACTAAGCTAGCTAGTTATGTCTAACTAGCTATTAAGCTAGCTAGTAATAACTACATAGCTATTAAGCTAGCTAGTTATAACTAGGTAGCCATTAAGCTAGCTATTTAGCTGGAAAGACAGCTAGACAGATTGAACCAAAGACAAAGTGGACCTCCACTTTCTTAAAACCACTCCAGTTTTAAGAAATATAATAGTGGTTTTATGCAAAGCTCATTTTATCTAGTTGTAACTGTTGTCACGATTGGAAGGTTATTTACAGAAAAAATTATTATTTCCATGGAAAATAAAAGTAGGAGTTGGTGCTCTAACTCCTACCTTCCACTGATCTCTCAGTGTGAAACGAACTGGGAAAGAATACACGAAAAAAATTAAGGTCAGGCATGAAGTACGTTTTAGCAGGATCATTATTGGTGCATTGCTTAATACCTGAGGATCCTGTTTAAAAGAAACATTGACTTTTGTAGAAATAAACACCTACCTCAAATGTGACAACATCTTAAAGCAGGGGTCCCCAAACTTTCTCCTGTGAGGGCCACATAACTTGCCCCTTCTCTGATGGGGGGCCGGGGTCAGTTTGTAACAGAAAAAGTGTGACGATTGTAAGAGTGCTAAACATAAAAATGTATTGTTTTTCAGAAAGCACAATCAAATAACCTTTTCTGGATTCTTCAGAGAACAAAAGTTAGGAAATAACACTATTTATGAAATAAATAATAACCAAATAACACTGGGTTCTCCACATAAAAAAAGGGTTAGGGTCAATTATATGCATCTATAAAATAGTTACTAACTAGTAGTTAATAATAAATAAAGTTCATTACTAACATTTATTTTATTGCAAAAGTCCAACTTATCAAATAAAAATGCACATATATGAAAATACTCTGGTATTGTTCAGGGGGCCGGACCAAATGTGGAGGCGGGCCGCATCTGGCCCGCGGGCCGTAGTTTGGGGACCACTGTCTTAAAGGTTTCCATTGACAATACAAAGTTTTAAAAACTGGAAATGATAGAAGTCCACTTCAGTCTTGGATGTCTGGATGTTGGCAACTAAATTTGATTTATTCAGTGTGAAAATGCTAAGAGTCAAGAGTTATTAACGTTATTCATTTAAAAAAAACATGTCAAACTCTGTCTTTAACCTCATGCAAGTTTTTACTTCCGTCAGTAGGAGCACTACCGCCTTTCCTTTGGAGACTATGTTGGTACCGCTGGAGATGCTTTGACTGGAAGCTATCAGGCTCCTGAGGTCAAATGGGCCAGTCACCAGGGCATGAAATTCAGCACCTACGACCGGGACAATGACAACTACAGGGGGAACTGCGCTCAGGAAGACAAAGGGGGCTGGTGGTTCAATAAGTACGACCCGAAACAAAAATCCACATTTATGTCTTACAATGACATTAACAAATAAAATGCTCAGTTCGACTCTTATTTTCCGTAGATGCCACTCGGCCAATCTCAATGGTGTGTACTATCCCAACGGACACTACAGTGCTTCCACGGATGACGGTGTGGTCTGGTATCCTTGGAAAGGGTGGTGGTACTCGCTGAAGACCAGCGCCATGAAGCTGAGACCTGTAGACCACAAAACCCGTCTCGCTGACGACCAGGTGGCAGTTTCTCTCAAGCCACCTTTCTAGGTTATGCTTGCTTTGGCAAATGGAGCAAAAATACTTTGCAATCACCCATATCTTTGTAGTACTTACAACTGCATTGACCATTTCCTGTTAACATATAAGAATCCTGTATTGTGTCGGGGCAAAGCTGAGTTGCATGCACAATACAGCGCGAACAAAGGAACAAAATTGAGAACGTGTGAAAGTTTTGGTCAGTTCTACAGACTTGAATGTTGCAAGAGGAAGTTGCATCCAGCTGTCTGGTTTGAAGACATAAGAGGAAGTCTGATGTCAGCATTATTGAGAAATAATGAAACATTGGATTGACATGAGATATTATCACACAGCTATAGTTGACTGAACACATGTATTTTATCTGAACAACGGAGTGACATATCCTTTCAAAACTACCCTGTCAAGCATTGTACTGGTTCAAAACTCATCATCAAATGTGCTTGCAAATAAATCCATTGCTTTTACTGAAGGACAGGGTGGTACGTTGTATTACTTTACATTCATTTCACAACTTGAAACAACGCATTGCTAGTCCATGGAGAATTTCATGTGGTCCATGTTCTAGTAGTGTAACATGTGACTTTGTGATCACATTAGCAGGGGACAGAGTCCAAAGTGAAACACAAGCATGAGTCCATCTGATTTCCAGTTATTTTCATCTTATTTCTAAACCCATCTTGTAGTTTGTTGTTGCTTCTAGGAAGCAAATCTTATCTTGGGTTGGTCTATAGACGTGGATGTTTGTGATTACTCCTAGAGTATAAATAACCAGAATAGAATATACAAAATACAAACAACTTTTACTCATGTCCGATTATGCTGTTGTAAGATAAGAAAATTCACCTCCTAGCTCTAATTACCATACTAATATAGCACTTTTGTACTCTAAATTGCTACATAGTCTAGATTTAAAGTAAGAGGTTTTCATTTTGAACATCCAAAATCCATAAACAAAAGGACTGTGTGTGTCCATGCCCAATATGGCAGATTATTCTGCATAGATAAATTTAATAGGATATTCAGAATGTTTATTCCAGAAAGGAAGAATGAACTTGTGAATATCTGGACATGCAGACCCAATGCTCCTAAGTCAGTGACTTTTAATTTTTTTTTACACATGCATGTCTGTCTTCCAGCCTGTCCTTATAAACGAAGTACTGTTCTTTTTACTCAATAAAACACTTTAAAAATTCTAAGAAAGTAATATCCGTGTTAATATCTAATTTAGATATAGCTGAAAAATGATTTATCATCGCTCCGTGTGAAAATATTCACTGCTGTTGACGTTGAATGGCGCCTTTGTTGTGAACTGCTGTCTGAGGCAAAAATCTGTCGTCACACAAGCGAGGCACGAGCCTTTATCTTTTGGTACGCTTGATTAAATGATACGGGAAGCCGCTTTACTGGGCGGCGCTTCTACCAGTGAATAGGTTGCTGTGTTCAGGGTTGAACTCCCCGCCCTTTCAAACTGTACGGAGGTTAAAAACGGGCGAGACGTCAGCGCTTAACGCTAACGCTCATTGGCTGACACCGCTTCACGTTGAGAGAGATTGTCAGTCAGCTGGAGGTTTAAGGAGAATAACAATTACTTGTTTTTGTCTGGCGGCCCTTGACGAGATAGTGGTCATGCTTAGAAGCTTGCTAAGCCCGTTGAAACGACTTGGTATAGCTGTTCGGAAAACAGAAATGTAAGGTTCTTGTCAGAAACTCTTCAGCGCGAGGTGAGTAAGCTAATCTTAGCTGATGTTCAACTGGTTACTAAGCGAGCAAGCTAGTAGGCTACCGTCCGTCAGTGAGCTTCCTAGTCAATTGCACACCTTTTTTGGGTATATTTAAGAGCAACAGTATTGCCCTCCATTGTTATTTTTCAGGTAAATTTCTTCCTAGTTCAGTTTAGTTAGCAGTCACTCAGCTTCTCTTCCGCCTATTTGTCTCCAAGGTGACGGCTTTTATCGCTCCATCCATCATCTCATCACCCTGGGTCTTTCTGTCTGTTCTCCGGGAGGCTGTTACCAAAACCTTAGACAAGCGCGGTGCGTTTCCTGTCTGGATTGTTGTTGCAGGCGGAGCTCAGTGCCTGTTGCCACCGGGTGGCCCGATGCTAGGAGCGGGCAAGACATAGCGGCGCGGCTCGAGGAGGAGATGTCAGAGCGGGGATGCCTCTTCTTGGAGACAGTGCTGTAGTCGATGGAATACCGGAGTGCGCACCGTACACCTGCCGCTGGCACTTGCGGAGTTTCAGCCTAATAAGCAGTGACAGATGTATGGATGGTGAGGTCGCAGCATGCCCACCCCCGCAACTACCACTACGCCGCTGGCTGGAGGGAGCAGCAGTACCGGAGGAGAAGAGGAGCCCATGGCTGCCAGTCCCGACTCCACCGGCGGTTCCTCTTTCCGGGTCGTCCCGGCTTTCTGCCTGGGCGTGGTGGCGGCTGTTGCGTTTCAGCTGGCCTGGGGAGGCCTGACTCTCACCTCTGTCCTGCTGAAGCTCTTCATCTACGTCTCATTCGCCTTACTGTGCTTCCTGGCCGGGAGCTTCGTGCTGCTGGTCAGGAAGAGTCCTCTGAAAGTCAGCTGCTTTGACCGAAACAGGAGGCAGTCAGCTGCTCGTCTGGAGTTCTTCAATAGGCTGATGGTAGGAAGATTACTCTGTCGAATAATATGTCTGTATATAAATATATTCATAGAGAACACATTTTAGTACATCTAACAATGGAAAAAAAAAGAAAACACTTAGCTAGTAGCAGTGCTTACATGACTGATTCCCTGGGCACCCTCCTACCAGATAAAAAAACATACAAAACAAACAATCATTTTTAGTTTGTAGCTTAAGAAATAAACATATATCGATAATTTTGACCAATGACATGGGTCAAATTTGTAAAGACTAAAACATTTTCTTCTGAAAGTGCTGAAATTTAAACAATTATCTATCTATCTATCTATCTATCTATCTATCTATCTATCTATCTATCTATCTATCTATCTATCTATCTATCTATCTATCTATCTATCTATCTATCTATCTATCTATCTATCTATCTATCTATCTATCTATCTATCTGTAGTTCAACAATAAACTAAACGTAAAATCACTTTAATTAAACAAGTGCATAATAAAAATAAAATTGTGGCAAAGAGATGTTTGCACATCTTTATAGAAAGACATTAATTATTCAAATTATTTTGAGCTCAGCAACAATTTTCAGAAAATATATATTAGATTCAGTCCATTTTCAGCAATAAGAGCAAAGTTAAGTTGCTATCTCTTTGAAACACCTGCTGCACATTTTTAAAAGTTGAATAAATGAATTAAAATCAGATTTGGTCTGTTTCAGACTAAAGTATCAGTGGATAGACGTGGACCTGTTTACTACAAAATCAAAGAGAAAGCAACCCTGTTATTAAACGATGACTACATTGTGTTCTTCCTAAATTATTTCCATTCTAATTTGTAATAATTTAAATCTGATAAAGTCTCCATCTACACCAACCCCCTTTGTTATCATACCTGCATGCTCTTAGTTTTATTCTATTATAATTCTGTATTTCTCATGTTTTCTCTTTGTTCTTGCAATTAAAAAAGAAATCTGGAACTAATAGGCTGAATCTTGAACTCTCGTATTTATGCCATCCTGCCTAATTTTTGCTCAGCACCCAGTAAATGACTGTCCATTTCTTCAGAAAAACAATGCTGCGTTTGCAGCTGGCTGCTGGCCTGTTTTTCAGCTGCGTCGTTTGCTGCTGTGTGCTGATGACTTATTGACGTTGACGATGGAGGAAGATTGGCGCAGACATCTGTCTTGTTGACATGTTGCGCCAGCTCTGACAGATTGTTTATCAGGGATACAGTTCTCCTCTCTTAGTTGTATAAAAATGCTAACTGCTAATCTCTTCTGCTTTCCCGAATGTGAGGTTGAAAGTGAAGTGACCTGGTGCTCTGGTTGTCCCTCAGGGTCGGTTTTCAGTGCCTGCGCAGGAGTCCTTCCTGAGCAGAAGAGTAGTGGTGTCGCATAATGTGGACAAAGCCCTGAAAGAAGGTAATTCATCAGAGATGCTTTGACGTATAAAAAAACTTGAGCGAACCGTACAAGTTTTGCTGTTCTGGGTGAAAACATCCTGCCTGGGGTTGAGCAGTGATTTTCTAGTTTTTGTGAAGCTTTGCTTTGTCAATACTGAATTCAGATAGTTTGGATTTTTCTTTATGACCTGTAAATGTACAATATCAAACTGTGTATTTTTAATAATCCAGGCACAATGTGTCCGCACATCCTTAACAAGTCTTAAATTCATGTATTTAAGGGTTGGTTTCTAACGTAAAGGCCTTAAAATGTCTTAAATCCATTAAAAAAGTAAGTATGTTTTTTCCAAGTCTTACATTTTGTCTTTATGGAACTATTTAATGTTGTTTATTTGATGTTTTTAGTTTTCCCCTCCTGGGGACTTTTTTGTCAGGCAAAAAAAAAGACATCTTCAGTGCGCTTTGTGACACGAGACCACTGATGCTACCGCTAACTAGTGCTAATACACCTTTGCTAGCTAGCAGGGGAAGTTGCAAAAAACTACCCATGATTGTTTTTTGTGACTTGTCATGAATAAGTGTAAATTTTTTCCCAGTTGGCTTGGCGGAGTTTATTCATTTCTGTTATGACACAAGTCTTAAATGTCATTCATAGTGGTCTTAACAGGTCTTAAATATGAGGTTTTGAAACCCTGTGCAATGCAGTTCGCCTTTCAGTAAATTCTTAAATGTCTCTGATTCCTCTGAGTGAAACCTGAAACATCTCACTAATCCTGAAATTTAGTAACTGAGATTTATTATGTTTCCAGTCAGCAAGTGAAAATGTCATCACCAGTCAAGCTTAAAAATGTCTGAATCTGGTTACCAGCTCATTTCCCGACACGTTTCTCTGAGAGAGACTTCATACAGAGATTTGAATCTTTTGTGCCACGTAGAGCAAATGAGGAGGAAATGCAAAAGGATTAGTTGGTGAGAGATTTAAAACATTTCAATTTGCTCTTTAGACCACAGTGGAGCAAATGCTTTTCTAACATGTTAATTAAAGTTTCCTGCCTAGATTTTTATTTCTGGGGAGCTTTCTTTATTTTGTACAGTGAAAAACTCAATCTACGACTTGTTTGTTTCTTTGCTCTTGAGAATTGTCAGTTCATGGAGCTTCAGGGTGAAAATGTACTGAGCGAAAGAAAGCTGTGTCATTTCCATGGAGGCTTGTGTGTCGTTTCCAGCATCTTTCGTCACAAAAACATTCTGTTAGTAAAATTCTCTTTCTCTTTAAAAAAAACAACCCCAAAACAATAAGAATGCTGAGTGATGGCACTGTTCTGCTGCCACTCATCACTGCTTCTCAGTGACCCACTGTTGCACCAGTAAAAGGCCTGGTGAGGGAGACGCACAAACACACATCTACACAATGAGAGGAGCTGTTTGTGTGTGTGGGTGTGCGTACGGGGGTGTGTGTGTGTGTGTGCGTGCATCTGCCAAGCAGCAGATGGCTCCAGGATTTGTACTGAGTTAACAAACGCCTACACAGTAGAAGGGGATTTGTACATGCTCCACTGTGACTGGCAGGTGGAGTAGGTTGATGACTTTGGATTCAGAGTCGTCTACTGCTCTCGGTGATCTGATGACTCGGTCTGAGTTTCTGTCCAGTCCAAGGCCTTCTGGTTGGATCAGGAAATCGTGGACAGAAATAATGTTCAAAGTAGTAAAAATGTTGCCATTTTGGAAACACCGTACGATGAAGTGTGTTCAGAAGTGTATGTTGAAATTCAATTTGTAGCACTGATTTATGTATCAAAAAACTGGCTATGATTGCATCAATGCAATCTTGCAATAATCGATTTTCTAACTCGCCCAAGAAATGCAATATTATACGATCAGCACGTTTTACAGCTTCTATTTATGTCAACTTTGAATTCAGGTTAACTCACTGAAGGAAAAATTTAAATAAAACCCCTTTTTAAAAAATATTTGCTGTCATTTGTAAGGCTTAAAAAACCCCAACTAAGATTGGAAATTTAACTTGGTATGGTTTGGAAAACACATATTTTATTTTTAAGCCAAATTGCCCATCTGTAATTGAGCTGTATTTGAATACTGTACAGTTGTTCAAAAAACATATTGGCAAAGTCTTATCTGAGCAGTAACAGCAACAATAAAATAATAAATATACTAAGATTGTAAGCTTGGAGAGTCTGTTTCAGTCTTAAAGTGCCTGGTGTATCTAATTAGCATCATACCTACATTATAATCTCTAAGTTATTTAAAAGATAATTGACAACAAAAACACAACCATTTTTTTGTACAATTGGATATACATTCAGGCTTTCAGGGGTTAAAGTTATTATTATTAATCTAATTATGATATTTACACTAGAAGAATAGGTGACATCACACTGTCAACAGCACAACCCTTAACTTCCTCTAAACTGTGAAGAAAGCCTTGTCACTTATGTGTTTGTTTTAGTTTTTTTTCTTTTTTATTATTTCTCTGCTACATTCGTCCTGTCCTGGGACTCGGTCTTTGTATTTGGTTTCTCTGCATATCTTTGCTGCTCAGATGACAAAGTCCACTTTGGCTATATTGATCAGACGAGGGACTCTCTTCATGTTTTCCAAAACAACTTCACCATTAGCTAAGACTGAAAAAGAGCAAGGTGGTGACATGAGATCATAAGAGCCCTCACAATCACCAAAGTTTGCTTTTGATATTCCTCATTAATTCTAATTGGCGCTTCTAATAGACGCCAACAATGAGGCGTCCTGTGTATTTTTAGATTAGCATCACACGACCGTATGTTCCGAATGAGCCGAACACGGTTGTGTCCTGCTCCTCTGGTTTCCTCCTACAGTTAGTCACGTCAGTCTCTGCTTCTATGAGTCATCGGTGTGATAAACTAACCCGTCCCTTTTCTTTTTTTTTTATACCTCGCCACCTCTGATGCACCTGGCCTTTGAGGAAATGAAACCTGTTGGACTAACTTTGCAGCAGTTTAATTCGTGGTTTAGTTACCGAAAAAAAAGAAAGAAAAGAAATCAGGCACCAGCGCTGGCAAATAAAACTCCATTTAACTGAACCGTTCATCTTCTCATCTCTCCTAAACAAAGCCAACCTGCATTGGAATCCTCTCTCTATCTCTGTCTCCTCCCAGTGTTCGACTTGGCCTACAGAGACTACATCCTGTCCTGGTACGTCTCCCTGAGTCACGATGAGGGCCAGCTGTACTCCATGCTGCTGGAGGACTGGTGGCAGATGATTGGCCAGTTGCGAACCAGACTCGCAGACATAGACGTCGTCAACGTGGTGTGCTACGACAGCGTCCGCATCCTTCACTCCCACTTCACCGACCTCAAGGCCGCATCTGGAAGGTACACACTCAGTCACGTTTCCGTCCAGTCTTTGGGCGAGTTTCGAGCGAGCTTTGAGAATGCGAATTATGCGTGCTCCAGTCTGGAGCGACTTGACCATGCTGCGCAAAGCGCTCCGCTTGGCTGTAAAAAAAACAACAAACAAGATGTAGAATTTTTATTTATTTATTTATTTTTCCAAAGGTTTGTTTACAGACCCACCAGTGGATGTGGAAAGTTGGTTACGTCAGAATTTATTCGGTATTTACGCTATCCATATTAAAATTTTTTTTATTCAGAATTTTGGTATTTCACATGCAATACTTCAAAACGTACATTTGAAAAAAAACCTTGATGGAAACACGTCTGGTTTGTTATTTGCATGCAGTTGTAGCGGACAACCACATGTAGTGGACTTAAACTTTTCTCACCATATTTTGCGGTACCATTGCGATTATGATAAAAGTTACAGTAAGATCCGTTTATTACTACTTTATTAGGAAACTATCTGGCTGTGACTGCCACTAAACTGCACACATATTATAAATTGTATTGATATTTATTGATACTTTAATTGAATAAACAGTCAAGAAATTAGTAAAAAAAAAACTAAACTATTTTGTCAGGTTTTAAACATCTTGAATTGGAATTTATTGCGGCAAAGATCAATCCAAATTTTGAAAAGACATTTATCATGATAAATGATACGATAAGTAAATTGCCCCAGATTTTCTTAATTTTTGGGAGTTACTAATCTGTGAAACCAATTTTATCTACTTTCGCAAAGGTCGCTGTATTTCGCAACTTTTCAGATGGAAAAAAAAAATCTGCATCCTTCGAAATCTGTGTCGCTGATCGAAAACTGTAATCGGTCCACCCCTACAAATTGAAACGGCAAGAACACAAATTAATTTTATTGCCGGTTATCGGCCTTCTTCATTCTGACGTTATGACTCATTGTTGGTGTTCAGAGGAGTCGTGTTCCACTTTTGAGTTGCTGCCAAAGACCTCCACACCCACCAGTGTCCCCCCCCCTGTAATTTCACGCGTCCTGACGGAGTGAAATCCCATCAGTCTGATGCAGCGTGAGTGACATTAAAAGCTCACTTCCCCCTCAGCGATGCGCACAAAAGACGACCGAGGGGACAGGCGGAGCGGTGCTTCACGCTTCATCTGCTTTTATTATCCTGGCACGTCGGGCGAAGTTCATGATTTGACTTCGCCACAGTGACGTCTGTCGTCGACAGGTTGGCGACTACGAGAGAGGCGGCGGCGGCGTGTCTTGTTCTGTCAAGTTTAGGAAAAATGGAATAACAGCTCGGCATTGGATGAGTCATAGCAACCTCACCCTGTTTGAGGTGGTCTGACATGATGCTCGGACTGAAAAATGTGTCTGTGTTTCAGAAGTTAACATGCGCTCACCATGAGCGTCGAATTTCAACAGATTATGGAGCTCAAACGGCTAAATTTAGCTTTAGAAACCATTATAGTTTATATGATAAGATTCTTCCATCCTGCAGTCCAAAAGCTCCAAATGAATATGACGGTGCATGTAACACTATCCCTCACCCTAATCTGTTTCTATATTTACTTTGTGTGTGTGGGTGTGTGTGTGTGTACAAAGATCAGAGGAAGCTGCTCGTCCATTTCCTCTCCATCCCTGCTTGGTCTGTCCCGACTCGGAGATGGCCTTCCTCCGTTGTGTAGCGAGAATCCTGCTGCTGTGTCTGCTGCCTCAGAAGGACGCCAAGTCTCACACGCTCCGCTGCTGCCTCACAGAAGTTATAACGACCAAAGGTGCTGACGTCCTTCTACCTCTCTACAAGCTTTGTTTTATTTCTTTTTTATCTGATCTTTTTATTGGAATCGAACAAATGAGGAAATGAAACTGACTCACTTTCCATTAGAGCTGGATGATGTGCCTTAAAAATAAAATCTCAGTTTTTTGTCGCACCAGATCCAATTTTCGATTTTTTTTTTTTTTCCGTTTGCTTTCTTTTCTGAGAATTTTTTTTTTTACAAATAACAGAAAATATTTTCAAAATGAGTCTTTTACATCAATCTTTGCTTCTGGCTGTTGAACGACAGAGTTTTGGGGCCAAGTTACAAGAATTTTTGACTAGCTACGAGAATACAGACCTAATATTGGTATAATAAAAACAATTTTTACAGGAGAAAGTTTTAAAATTAGGAGAGAAAAAAAAGTCGTTTTAATGAGGGGAAAAAAGCTTGGATAATTTTTAATTTGGCATGTTGGAGTTTGGATAAAATTACTTTATTCTGGTATTATTTCAACTTTGCCAGGTGATTTTTATTATCTTATTACTGCTATTGTATCCTGGTAATTTCACAAGTTTGTTCTCATAAAAAACAAAAACAAAGAAATCTTAGCTTGACCTTTACATTTTGTTGACCTTAATTCCAAGTGCAACTAAATAGAAACCGTAAAAAAGAAAAGCTTTTCTAACAAGATGTCCACCCTGGGCGTACTGTCGTTCAATGTGTGATATAGGAAACAAAGAGGTTGGTGGGAAAAAAAAATCCTGTTTCCACAAAAGAAATATTCAAAAACTAAAAAAATTCAATTAAAATTCAACTAATCACAAAAACTGATTTGTCAGCCTCTCGCAAAAGAAATGAGGAGAAAATTATCCATAAAAACCTGCGGTTTTAGCCAGCAGCAGCTAAAAACAAAAATTCCTACAGCACCTACTACTGCTTTTACAACTAATGTAGTCACTCATCACCATGTCTTTCCCGTCTTTAACAACCTGTGATCAACCCCAACAGATGTTTATTTTCTTCTCTTCCTGGCGCTGAATTGTGATTGTGTTTTGTGTTGCTTGTCGCTGCAGTCTTGAAGCCTCTGGTGGAGGTGCTGAGTGACCCGGACTCCATCAACAGGATGCTGCTGTCTCAGCTGGAGCAGAGGGAGCAGCAGGCCGAGCAGCAGAAAAAGGCCTACACCTACGCTGCCTCTTACGAAGACTTCATCAAGCTGATATCAACTTCCACTGATGTCAATTTCCTCAAACAACTCAGGCATGTCAGGCACACACACACCTACACATACACACGCACGCACGCACGCATACACACACACACACACACACACACACACACACACACACACACACACACACACACATATGGCTTCATTAAACGCAGAATGTTTTGTATCTGCACAGATGTTCTTTGAATGCACCACTCTGCCTGTATAAACTCAATAACAGACGGCTTAATCACTAATATTTTTTGTGCTCCTGCTGCTGCTGTGGGGGGTTTCCATGGGAACAGAGCTTGTCTCTAAAGCAGCGTGGCGGATCTACAAAGGGGTGTTAGACATGATACTGCTACGTGTGGGTCATTAGTGGAGGAAATAATGGTGACACACAGACTTTCATGGCGTTTTGTCAAGTAAAGAATCTTCGTAATTATGTTTTATTTAGTCTTTTCATGTTTTCTGGTCTCTCCATCTCCATCCCAGGTATCAAATAGTGGTAGAAATTATCCACGCCACCACCATCGGCAGCTTGCCTCAGCTCAAGAAGCAAAAAGGTAAAAGGAAATCGACAGAATGTGACGGCAGTAATTGGTGTGCCTCAGCACAGTCTGCTGCTGCGTCTCTGTTCTTTGAAGCCAAGAAAACAGTGCGTTGAACGGGGTGTGTTCAGCATGTTCTCAAAATTTAGCAAGCAGTTTGGCTTGTTAGACCGATGCATCATTGTTCCTATTAAACTGAGCTAGCTTGATTTTTTTTTTAGAGGACTTTACAGTGTTTTGTTTTCTCTTACTAAACGCTGCACATAAGGGTTTTGTTATTTTCTAGTTTTCCTGAGACACCCTATCTAATTCCAGACAAACAAGCTAATAGTTTCTACTTATTCAGGGATGTTTGGGAGTCCCAATCCCTGCAGGTAATACAAATAAATATAAATACATGTATGTTCAATGTTGTTAGGGGAAAACACAACTACAGGACAGTATTTAACAGTGTTCTTCTACCTGTTTTACGTTACTGAAGGCATTTTCAATCTTTTATTTTACGCATATTCAATCACATAACATGTCAATAAATGTTGACATGTTGTTCTGAGTCAGTTTGTTTAAGATTCTTCTTGCTATATGTTTGTATGGCAGATATTGGTCACACACAAGCCTGTGGTGACACAAATTTTACTGGACGATAAATTGTCCCAGAAGTTATTGCGATAAACGATAATATTGTTGTTTTGAAACCATTTTCAAGCAATCTAATATGGTAACGGCATAATAATGCAAGAACACATTCTCATAGATCAATAAAGATTAAATTTGAACGTTAAATTGTAACTGGAAGACATTTTACATATTCAAAACAAATCAGCAAAAATAAAATTAATTATGAAATCTCTGTAATCAAAATTGTCGTTCAAAAAAGGGGCTGGTTGATACCGATGCACCAGTCTGATTACTTTTGTCAATAAATTATACAAATGGAAATATTGTCGCTTATTGCGAAAGAACTAGTCGCACATGCCCACGCCTATAAACAATAACTGAAATATGGAAGAATAAGCAAACGGTAAAAAATATAAAACCCTGTTGTTTCAGAAAGACTCTGTGTTATTTAATATTGCAGTACTTTTGCATATTTTTCCTCTTTATGAATTCATTATGAGGTTTCCAATGAGGAATAGAGAATCCTTCCTAAAACTTTAATTTGCCTTTCTGACTATCTATGAAACACTGTTTTTATTCACGTTATAGATGATGCCGTTTGTAATAATTATAAAGTCAAAACAGAAGTTTGTCAACTGTAAACAAATAAAAACAAAAAAAAGTTTATATATCTAAATATATATATATACATATTGGGTCCAAAACACACAACCTGGTGGGATCCCGCATTCGATTTTTGAAACTGATACCTCAGTAATAAACCAGTTATTCACACTATTTTCTGCTAGCCACCAGAACTACTCTGCTTAGTATTAAATACCTTTTCAATCAAATATCATGTAAAGATATGGACAATAAATAATACCGTCTTCATGCTAACTAAAAATATATATTTTTTACAATCCCAGCTTTTGCATGTATTGGGATTATTTTAGTTCTGTGGTTTAATCTTATCACCGCTCTCGGTAACTTCGTCACCTTCCTCTTCGTTTCCCTCATTCAGAGCGCAAAGGCAAAGAGTCGGCAGCCATGAAGGCGGACCTGCTGAGGGCCAGGGACATGAAGCGCTACATCAACCAGCTGACCGTCGCCAAGAAACAGTGTGAGAAACGCATCCGCCTGCTCGGTGGACCCAACTACGAGAACAGCGAGGAAGGAGGAGCCGACGACGGCGACGAACCGCAGAGCCAGAAGGTCAGAGGCACAGAGACGCCGGAGGGAGCGTTTCAGTTCTGAAAACCAAAGCCGTTCTGTTTAAGTCGTTTGACGTTAAAGTGCTTTTGGTCTCATTGTGTTCTCTACCTCCTTTTAGATCCTCCACTTTGATGATATTTTGTGTAACCCAGGCTACAGAGAACACTTTCGAGCGTACATGGAGAGGGTTGATAAGAGAACTCTGATAAGCTTCTGGGAACTGGTGGAAATGCTGAAAACTGCCAATAAGGTATTCAGGACGCACATTCATCAGAGTTCAACCCAGCCGTTTAAAACTAAAATAAAAAACAGTGCAGGGAAATTTACACCTAATGAACTAACTTCAATATTAGCTAAAGTTGAGGAATATGATCCTATAAAGAAATCCAGGTAGATTTTGTACAGTTAAATAGGTTAAAGATTTAACAGTTATCAGATAAAAAAAACTTTCATTAATACCAGCTGCTTTTTCTGTTAGCGTTTACGTAAATATTTGCTTTTAGGAGTATCTCAGAATTTTCTGTTTACATGGCGGTGGGTGGGTGATGTTGATGTGCAGCGTGTAAAGGCGATGGCAAGCCTTTGTGAACTGGTTTCCGTTTGTTTTGGCAGAATGAAGTGCCCCAAATCGTGGGAGAAATCTACCAGAAGTTCTTTGTGGAGAGCAAAGAGATTCAAGTGGAGAAGTTTCTCCTGAAGGAGATCCAGCAGAGTCTGGTGGGGAACAGAGGGACCGAGGTGTTCGTCAGACTGCAGGAGCAGGTAAAATGGGATTTAAGACGTAGACGATTAATCGGATTAATCGTGAAGAATCGATTATCGAAATAACCGTCAACTAATTTTGTAAGAGATCAATCATTAGGTTGAGTATAAAGACTCAAAAAAGGCCATTTGCTGAACAAATGATACACTCACAGATGTAATTGAGCCAAAACTGTACAAAAAAATGTTACATGTAAGATGAAAAAACATTTTTTTGTAAAAATGTCTGACCCAGAACTCCTCATGTGACCCAGTTTTAGCTTCACCGGGTTCAATTTCTGCAAAAAAAGCAAGTTTTTCTATTCTATTATTAATTGAAAATTAAGCAACCACATCAGGTTTACTTATTGATGTTGGCCTGAGCGTTTCACGTGTTGATGTTGGAAGTATTTTGTGGTTTTTGCTATAAATAATGAAGTATACGCTAAAGGGACGCTACATTAGCGCATTTTAGTCTAGCTTAACAGTCCTTCGGTCTGGTGTGGGGTAGAAGGACTTCTTTCGCTTTTTCTTTTCTCCAAAATGTCCGCTCAGGTTGGAGCTTTTTGAGCAGCTCTTGCAGCAAGAATAAAACATATTGAAATGTTCTCCAGGTGGCCGAGACCATGAGGGAGCGCTACTACCCGTCCTTCCTGGTGTCCGACCTCTACGAGCGGCTGATCAGAAGAGACAAGTCCCACAGCCAATCACAGTGCAGCCCAGAGGAGAAGGGCAACGGGGTCAGATACACACACACAAAAAAGAAGATGCGTCTGCGTCACATGGATTTTACTGTACGAGATTGGCTTCTTTGTGTGTGTGAGCTGTCCTCGTGTTGTTTCCGTGTCCCTCTGTGTGCAGTGCCAGGGTCTGGACACAGGGGAGGAAGTGTGCGACGAGGGAACTAAAGGAATCAACGAGCAAGCTAGCTACGCTGCTACTAAACTACGGCAGCTGTATGACAAACTGGAGTATAAGCGGCAGGCGCTGGGCTCCATCCAGAACGCCCCGAAACCAGACAAAAAGGTAGCAGATGAGAACCACACTGTCTTAGCTCTTCAGGTTTCCATCTACCTACAGCTGGACGATTAATAGAGTTTATCCATTAATCAAATCTTTGGTTTTTCAAGATTACATTTTTTGAAAATCTGGATTTTTCTTTTTTCTATCCATGCACTTCTTGTGTTTCCATAGTTCAGAGTGATGTCAGCACGCTCAAGGCCGCCATCTTGTTTTAAAGCATCTATTTATTTGGAGTATGAATTCAGATCAAATCCACGTCAAAATATAAGTTTGTTTTTAGTTATTTTTAAACTATTTTTAATGATGAGAATAAGGTCAAGTGACAAAATCAAAATAATATGATAATAAAGTTGTAATATTTTTTTCTTTTGTCGTTTAAATGACGTTTCCTCTTTAAAAGGTCTTCTTCTAGTAGAATTGTGTTTTGTTTTTGTTTTTCTCAGCTAATATTAGAACTATATTCTCCAAATTAAACAGAAGTTCTCGTAGCCTGACCCTCGTCGCTGCCACCGTACAGCTCACAGAAGGGATGACGGAAATAAAAAACACTTTTAGAAAATACTCATTTGTCATTTGTAATTTCTTTTTTTTTTAAAAATGAGAGAGAAAAATTAATTGATTAAAACTGGATCTGACGTGAAAAAAAAAATCTGCGATTTTAATTTCAATCAAGTATTCTGACGTCAGATATTTACTTTTATTTTTTCCCCATTCTCGAAGGTTGTCTCTGTGTGTTTCTGCAGATCGTGAGCAAACTAAAAGAAGAGATCGGCGCCATGGAGAAGGAGCACAGCGAGCTGCAGCAGCACATCACCAGGACCGACTGGTGGTGTGAGAACCTGGGCCACTGGAGGGCCAGCATCACCGCTGCCGAGGTAACTGCGCCCACTTTCCTCACCGCGGCTAATCCGGTGTGGAGTCCCTCTGAACCTCGATTTT
The DNA here is from genome assembly GCF_002775205.1 of Xiphophorus maculatus. NCBI lineage: Eukaryota > Metazoa > Chordata > Actinopteri > Cyprinodontiformes > Poeciliidae > Xiphophorus > Xiphophorus maculatus. The sequence continues at coordinate 27,455,641 of NC_036465.1, read as the reverse complement.
TATTTTTTAATTTTTTAACGGTTCCAGGCGGCAGAAGAAGGTGGCGAGACCACAGCTTGCTACAGCGTGTCTGTTAGCCTGACGGAAGGAGAGGAGACGGCCAACAGCTGCTGGAGCGTCCAGAGGAAACTCACCGAGTTCCAGATGTTACACCGCAAACTTACCGAGGTACAGCTGCTACACTCTTCTTCTATCCCTGTTCTTTTTTTTTTTCCTCTCCTATAATTTCCGCTGCATTTTAATCGATTTGGAAATCAGAACTGTATTGTGAAAATCAGATAAATATTAGGCTCATCTTCTTTCACTGCCACATTATTTTGTGTTGCATTTGTGATGAGGTCTTGTCTGACTCTCACTGGGCAGTTCTGGTAAAAAATTCTTATGAGAAGTTATGCATGAAACATGAAAATGCATTAAGCCATTATTAATATTATTAACAGTCTATATTAATTACAGTCATATTTTAAAGGCTCATATTATACGGCTGTCATAAACAATAATAATTTCTCATTTGGCCTCCTCAGTGTTTTCCATGTCTGAAGAAACTCCAGCTGCCGTCGCTCAGTAAACTTCCCTTCAAATCCATCGACCAGAAGTTCCTGGAGAAGAGTAAGACTCAGCTCAATGCCTTCCTGCAGGTAAAGCTCACTGTGTGTGTGCGTGCGTGCGTGCGTGCGTGCGTGCGTGCGTGTGTGTGTTTAGAGTGAGCATCAGGCTCCCACTGTATAAACTTACATCAGGGCAGTTCCTGAGGGTTATGTTAGTAAGCGATTAACCTGACAACTAATCTGGTGTTTTTTTGTTTTAATCTGATGATTAATTGATTAATTGGATAAAAAAACAATCGTCCCATTCTTAACCACTGACTTATACAATATTAGAAATGCATTAAAAATGAAAATTATTTAATTTTCAAATAATTTACTTTTTTAAATAAGAAATCAACCTTTTTTTTTGTCTAAAATGCATCAGCAGCCTTCCTTTAGAAAACACTTGATTATTTGTAGCAAAGGATTCATCTGCAGCTCAAATAATATTTCCAACATCACCATGTGAAAAGTTGATCTGCCAGGCATTGTACTTCTAATCCGTCTGTTTTTATTGATTAGCTGATTAATAACTGGATGGCAAAATATGCTTAGCGGGAGATTTTCTTTATCCCAGAATTTGAACATTGTGAAGCTAAATTTGCCACTTGAGGATTTTTATTTATTTATTTATTTTTCATCTTGAATGCAAAATAAATACATATATCATACATACATAGAGTTTTGGCTTAATTACTGCTCTCAATATGTTGTTCTTTTAGTAAATTGACCTTTTTAGGAGCCTATATACTCCAGTCAATGATTACTTGTTTATTAAATTAGTTGATTATTTCAATAATCAGTTTGTCACAATTACTCCGATTAATTGTTCCAGCCCTAGTAAAAATGCAATAGGTTAGCCTTATTTACACATAAATAACAGAAAATGTATAACATGATCTAGTTTCCTTAATTCTAAATGGAACATAATTCTTAGTGTTGCAAAATATTCTAACATTAATGTAATAATATGAAATCAATTGTTTTGTTGTTTCTTGTTTTGATTTGCTAAAACAAAAACATTTTACTCTATTTAGTGATAGTTATCAAGTAAGTGACTGTATTGTGTGTTAGCCTGTCACAATAAGGAATAAATCAATTAATCGCGTGATGACAATCATCAAAGTGATGCTCCGCTTTAATATCGCTGAAAAGCCGCCATTTTGATAAGTGCAGCAACCATTTGACAGCCAGTATGAAGCTGTTAGTTTGCACTTTTTATTTTCTTTTTATCTTAGTTTTTACAAAAGTGGGACTGGCCCTTTCACCTGTCTTCCCTGTCTTTAGATGAACTGTAACTATTATGAAATGCAGTTTTGTTTACAGAGAATTCATAATCCATTTGAATTTTTGTTGTTTTGTTTATTTGCTTGGATATTTAAAATGTTAAATGAATGTTAGAAATTAAAGTTTGTAATTCTTATTATTTTAGTTGAAAATGGTCTGAAAATGACAGTTACGCTTTATTGTCCTGCAGAGTTTGTCATGGTGATGGGCCTAATTATTTGAAATATTTAGTCTCACTGTGCTGCCCTGTATATAGTAACAAATAAATCAGTCTTTAGCCAGCTGGTTAGTTGGACTATCGGCTCATGTGGCCTGTTTTTAAACGGGTTTACTGTAGTAAGACTGATGGATGGCGCTTGTTTATTTTCCACACCTTGTAAATCGGGGTTTTTATATGACAAGACACATTAGCGAACAAGCAAATGTCTCCTTCATGTAACCGTGGGAAACCAGATCTTGAATCTGAACCACTGAAGCGCTGTTGATGATAACTCTGGCGTTTTCTGTTGCAGCGGTTGTTGACGGATGAACGACTGTGCCAGTCGGAGGCACTCTACGCCTTCCTCAGCCCGTCTCCAGAGTACCTCAAAGTAACATGGTCTCTTCATCCAAATTGAAATCAAAACCACATTTTTGTTGTTTTTCAAACCGTGGCTTCCTGTGCCGCTCTGCGTTTCAGGTGATGTCTATTCAGAAGAAGTCCTCCTTCTCTTTGGCCTCCTTTCTGGAGAGGTTACCTGGAGATTTCTTCTCCCACACTGAGGTAGATGCCGGCTTCCCGCTTTTCCCAGCAGGTCGGATGAGAACTTGAGATGCTTAGCTTCACCCTGCGTGTCGCGGCTGTGATTGGTTGTCCGCAGGAGGACGGGGACGATGACAGCGACCTGTCGGACTACGGCGACGAGGCGGACGGGCGCAGAAACGCCCTGGCTGAGCCCTGCTTCATGCTGATCGGGGAAATTTTTGAACTCAGAGGAAGTGAGCGGCTAACGCTAACAGAATCATGACCTGAAATTACATCAGAGTGTATTCATCTAACTGCTTTTCTGTCTCGTTTCCCTGCTCAGTGTTTAAGTGGGTGAGGAAGACTCTAATTGCACTAGTCCAGGTTACATTTGGACGAACTATCAACAAGTAAATACCGGCTTTTTTTTGCGGGGTTCTTTCCGGGTTTTTGTCTGTCTGTGATCAGCGCTAACGCGACACGTTCTTTCCCTCAGACAGATCCGGGACACTGTAAACTGGATCTTCTGCGAGCAGATGCTGGTGTGCTACATCAGCGTGTTCAGGGACACCTTCTGGCCTAACGGGAAGCTGGCGCCTCACGCCAAGGTCCGGACCGACTCGGAACGCAGCGAAACCAAGGAGCGGGCTCAGCAGAAACTCCTGGACAACATTCCAGGTAGCAGTGTCTGGAAGCTTCCTGTGTACCGCTTTGACTTCCTCAAATTACAGCTGCTGTCTTCACAAACCTCTGTTGATGTCCAGTATGGAAAACCATCACAAATTTATTCACAACTGCAAGATAAAAGATGAATTTCATTATTATTAAAACTGATTTGTTACACCTCACAATTAAACACTTCTTACTTTTAGTTTATCACAACATCATTGTGTTTGGAACATGAGAAAATCTGGTTAAGTCCGAGGTAGAGCTGGGCGATAAATCAATTTTATTGATTCATTAAACTTTAGATTTTTGAAGATTGAATTATTGGAACATCTCTATTGTTCATTCTTCTTTTTTTTAAACTAGTGCACTAAAGGGTTTCCCCCAGTGTATTATAAGCCTGGCAGGCCACCAGGCTTTACTTGTTCACCCACCAGGCTAATCATTACTTATTTTTTAAAATGTTTGATTAATACCTGATCACCAGGCCAGGTGATCAGGCCAGGTGATCAGGTATTAATCTTCCAAGCTTTGGTTAGCTCATAATTATCAAGTGATATTTTCAAATGTCCTGTCAACTTTAAACATTTTTTAACTCAAAAACATGGCGGGCCGCTGGATGAATGACTGCCCTAGGGCCCAACCACCGGGCTTGGCACGTTTTCTGGGCCTAATTCTAGGACTATGAAAACTTTTGCTAGACTTTGTATTCAGTAGTTTGTTGTTTACTCATTACACATATGGACAGATATGTATGTGGATTTGTTTCGATCAGATGCACTAGCAAACCTGGTCGGCCAGCAGAACGCTCGCTTCGGAATCATCAAGATCTTCAACGCCCTGCAGGAAGCCAACGCCAACAAACATCTCATCTACGTAAGACGGACACGCGAAGCGTCACAACCATTATTATCCAGAGCCAAAGAGCTGTGTGTAACGACTCGGTCTGTGTTTCTGTGTCAGGTGTTGATGGAAATGCTGCTGAAGGAGCTCTGTCCTGAACTGAGAGCAGCAGCAGAGAACAGCTGAGCACAAACACAGAACATCCCTGGTTCACCAAGCGGAACGGGGGGCAGGGTGGTTCCACCACCGGCGTCTGTTCCTCACCCTTTCTGTAGCTGACCAATCACAGAGTGCCAAGCGAGAGACAGGAAGTGAGGCGTTGTGGGGTAAATGTCTGAGCTTGGATGGTGAAGGCTGTGAAATGACGGCAAACCGAGCTCACAGCGGCCTGAACCGAGGGGCACTTCATTTTGTTCAACGAGAACACTAGTTGTATCTGTAATAGAGAGCCACGTTCACTAAAGAACAAGTCTTAATTTGTGAGATTATGTGACACGTTTTTTTTTTTTTTTTTTTTAATGTTTCTTTAGTTGTTTTCTGGAGACACAGACATTCCAAATCGATACTAAAACCAAAATGTTTTGGAGTAAATCTCTTAAGTTGAAGTGGAAATCTTAATGTTTGCACATGGCAGGAGGTGATTTGGGAAAAAAAAAGAAAGAAAAACGCGGACCGGATGGATGACGGAGTCCGGGTCTTCCGTTCCCCAGGAAAAGTCTCGACTCTGACCTCTGAACATTCCTACGCACAGCCTGAGCAACAACACTTGTTTTCTGTGATTCTTGTTGAGACTTGGAATTGTGCAATATAATTTCATGTGAACGTCATTGTGATGATTTTATTTATGATTATTGATAGATTTTATTTTTACCAAAAGAAAAAATTGTTTAGAGAGCGTTTATATGAGCAATAAATGACAAACAAAAGCTGATGACTTGCATTCTTTTTATTATATTTTGAAAAGGGACTAAAATGTTGTTTTTCTTATTTTCTTTAATGTATAACTAACAATCTGATAAATTCTTTAAAATATTACAAATTAAGTTTTCAGTATTCGGGACTATATTTCTGTGTTATGGTAATTCTGAAACTATAACAAGTGGTGAAAAAATGGATACATAAAAGTACATTTCTGCTAAAATTAATAAGTTACTAGGAAAAACAAGGACATTTATGAGCTCCAAAATGTTAAAATTTCCAGTATATTTTTCAAGAAAATTTTAGATTAATCTGAAATTTTGTAAGATACTTTTTCTGGCAAAAAATTCTACTCTTGAAACTCAGCAATTTTCTTTTTTTATTATTATTTTTTATAGAAAACGTATGAATAATCTCAAAATGTACGTTTTTTTCTAGCAAATTTCCAGCTTTGGAAACTCCACATTTTTTCTCGTCAATTTTTGATATTAATCTAACATTTTCGGAGCTTTTTAGATGGAAGTTTATAAAAAAAAAAGTTTTATCTGCAATAGCTCTAATGCCATCGTAAATATGGCATTAGAGCTAATGTTGCTAAATTTCAGAAATTGCTCAATTTAGCTAATTTAAGCCATAAGCTTCCACACCTTGTGAAGCTGATGGTGGGGACAAAAACACGTGGAACAATAAAGATAATCAGATGTGTTGAGAACAATATTGTATAAGTGAAGCAACTATTTACTGAAAATCAAACTACTCAATATTACTACTTGTACGGTGAATTTTTTTAAAATATTTGGGCTACACTGATATTCATTACAATCCACATCTTGACATAAATAGCAATATTCAATAACTGTCAAGTTATTCATATTCTGAACCAAAACCGCAACAATATTTTTTTATTCTATGCAGAATTTTATTCGGAGGCAGTGGGATGTGCTATGTATTTTCTGCCTATCTCGTGTGTGTGTTTTTATGTGTATTATGTCTATGTGCGTTATCTTTCACGTTGTATTTTATTTTTAAACAAAATAAGCTTTTATTAAATATATTTGGAAAAGTACAAGTGGATTTAAAGAATGGGCTTTTATTTTGACAGTCGAGAGAACCTAAACCGGTAGTACTTCAATTTCCAAAACTGTTGCGCTACAGCGTAAAAGTGCAAAAGCGGCGCTAATTCGGCGAACCTCTTGAGTTCGGGGGCCGCTAAAGGTAAGCTTGCTTAAGTTTCTGGCGGTAGAAAGGCAATTCTAAAAGGGACTAAAGGAAGTTTATATTTACGAAGAATAACTTGTTGATTTATTTACCGTACAGTTCACGCTGACTCGCTTTGCTTTTGAATAAAGCTAACGGGTTAGCTAGGATAACCTTAAGCTAATTTTAAACAAACGTTCTCTTCGTTGTTATTGTTTGATACTTTAACATGTAGCTGATAATGTAGGACAGAAGAAACGACGAGCCTCGCCGTTAGACCAGGCGGCTGAACTAGCTGCTTCTCTCTGTGAAGAATGTGACGCTGTCCATTGTCGTTGCCTGACAACGGAGATTTAAAGAGACAGTAACCTCCTGAGCGCTTAAGCCCATGTAAATGCCGCTAACGAGCTCTCTTTCCATATTCAGTTTAGATCGTTATGTGAACCGAAGTGGGTGGTTGATATCCTGGCTTTCTTGAGTACTTTCTACTGAAGGAAATGGATGACGAGCTGGAGAACTTCATCAGAGAACGCAAGGCGCGAGTGGCCGAGGATAAGGCCAGTCTAGAAAAAGACCCTCCCTACATGGAAATGAGGGTATGTCTGCTACAATTGTTCCTATAAACCTGCCTCTTACATACTCTGTTGGAACATATAAAGGTTAAATTATTTAAAGGTGACGAGGACACATTTGTAACAGTACAATCGTAAATAATAGATGCTTGTTTGTGAAACACATATAGTCATGGCCAAACCTGGCAGTAACACAAGTGTTGTAATTTTTGGCTTCAAAATAGTTTAACTGCTAACAATAGCTGTTTAAAAACCGGTTGAAGCGCTAATATGTATCTGAGCCCTCCGCAGAACAAGCTGACATTATAAACCATCACAACAAACACTAATGCTGCAGATTTTTTTTTACTACGTGGCCATGGCTGTTCTGCCCTTCCATGGGGTTGTTTTGTTTTTGACGGGTTTTTTAGGTCCGTGTGGAAAATCACTACAAGATGACGATATTGATATGTGTTTCCCCCCCCCCCGACCCCCCAAGAAAAGTCAAAAACTTTAAAGTTCCTTCACATCTTCCATGGTGAAATTTCACTCTTGAATTTCCCAGAATTCTCTGCTGTTTTAAGACGCTATTAAGTATATTAAATGATTATTAAATTCTGAATGCTACTTAAATCAAATTCTATGTTATGCTTGTAAAACTTTAATCCAAAAGCTTCCTCTGGTTTTGACTGACAGGCAAAACCCTGCAGAGCCTACGGGTCCACCGTAAAAGAGAACATCCCTCCAAAGATTACCATCCAAGGAAAAGGTATATTTTTATTGTTATTGTACACAAAATAATGGAAACATTCAGAGGATTTAAAGGAGCAGTACTATATAAAATCGACTTTTGAGCTTAATATCATGTTACAATGTTATTCCCTAATCAAAAACATACCTGGAATGTTGCCTTGATTCTTTCATGCAAGTTTGAGAAGGCTTTTAATCTCCATGGCAACCATTCAGCTGCGCAAAATTCCTAGGTGGGCCTAGCTCCGCCTTCTCGGCACTTCAGTTTCCAAGCTACTGAGCTTCTGCCTCACAGAGCATTTCTTCCTCACAACCCCTCCACTCAGCTCCTTCAGACTAGCCAGCAGCAATTAGCAAACACCTGGTGGAACTGCTGAGCTACTTTATTCAAGCTACTTTTCAGTGCAACAATGGTAAAAACATTGTTAAATTAGAGGAGCCATGTTGTGATGACTTCCTGAAGGCGGAGCTTCAGAAAGAGCAGGAGCTTCTTAAAGAGACAGAGGCCCAATTTCAAGGCGATAAATTATGAAGTCAAATTTCCTTTAAGTCATGTTTGATATATAAAGCATTTTCTATAACAACTGAAGGCAACGTAGTTGCTTGACTGTGCTATAAAAGAGCACTATGTGCCTGGAAGACACATAATACTGCCCTTAAAAAGGACAGGAGTTATCTCTCCTGTTTGATGAAAAAACAGTTTATATTTTTCCTAAATGGGTGAGTGGGTTGTGTTTTCAGCATAAAACCTTGCCCACAGTTTGTCTCTGCTTCAAATTGCTGGGTGTGTTTGACAGACGAGAGCTGCAGCGTTGGTCTGCCGCTCGGTGCCGAGTATGAGAAGAAGAAACACCGGCTGCAGCATGAACTGCGGATGGACTACAGACGCTACATGGCTCAGGTTACTGCCTCCGTCAGTCACTCACTCACAGGTCATCCATTCATTTTCTTACATCCTTGTCCCTAGTGGGGTCAAAAGGGGTGCTGGTAACTATTTCCAGCGAACATTTTGGGCGAGAGGCAGGGTTCACCCTGGACAGGTCGCCAGTCTGTCACAGGGCAACACAGAAACAGACAGGACACACAACTATGCAAACACACACACACCTAGGGAGAATTTAGAGAGACCAATTAACCTGACAGTCATGTTTTTGGAGTGTGGGAGGAAGCCGGAGTACCCGGAGAGAGCCCACCATGCACAGGGAGAACATGCAAACTCCATGCAGAAAGACCCCGGGCCGGGAATCGAACACAGAACCTTCTTGCTATAGTGCTACCTACTGTGCAGCCCTGCACACAGGTCATGTGTCTGGGGAAAAAAAATGTTACAGGATTTAGTGAATAGATTTACCTTAATGCTTCTCAAACTGGGAGTCACCTGTTTTGTCTGGTATTCTTATTATTTCTGTTTGGTGAATTCTAACGACGTGGTTTCTCCTGTAGCTCCAACCTGACCTCCGAAAAAACGGGAACAGTCACTTTGTGACTGGACTTGTAATAGGTAACGAGGCTTTTCTGCTCTTTTTTTTTTTTTTAAAGCAATAACTGTAAATTGTAAACTGTAAAGGCATTTTTTCCAGAATAAAAATGTAAAATCCAATATTTCAGAAATTAAATCTTGTGACTTGTTCCCTAAGAATAAAGAGTTGAGCTTGCTCTCTCTATGCGTCCAGGAGCGGCCGACACAAATGAGGCTTTGCAGAGAAAGAAGGAGCGCTACAGGCAGGAGCTGCAGGAGCAGATAGCTGAGCAGCTCCGCAACAAGAAGAGGTACGTCGCCCTGCAGAAGTATTCACACCTCCTCAAGTCCGTAGCATTTTATCAACCACTAGCGCTTGATACAATAACATAATACAATATCAAATTACAAAATAAACAATGAACATTACATTTTGTCAAATCATTAAGAATAATCAACATATGCTGATTTATACATCAATATAGAGATTTTTCTCTAGCTCTAAGGTTCTTCTGCAAAGTATTGAACCAAATGGACTCAGTATGAATGCATTAAGATCCATAGAAGTTTGTGGTTGTAAAGTGACAAAATGAACAGAATGTTTGTGTGTGGATATATTTGCATGGTGTATCCTCAGAGAATAACTGTGTTTATTGAAACATGATGTGTTTGCATGCGTCGTCGTTGCAGGGAAAAGGATCTGGAGCTGAAGGTTGCTGCGACAGGAGCGAACGACCCTGAGAAACTGGTCAGCTGTCACATGATATACAGTCTGCAGTGGCGCCCCCAAGTGGGGGGCCATTGGGGGCCACGGTCCCCCCACTTGAAAAATGCTGGCCATCCCAGAGACTCATGTTTATGTCATAGAAAGTAATACAAAGTCATCTTCTTCAACTAAGACGTAAATGTAAAACCAAAGCATTATTATATAATACAATACAACACATAATTATATATAGTAATTTTTAAGCTGTGTCCTGCTAAAAAAAATTCTGGCCACCTCTATGAACATTTTCTGGTGGCGCCACTAACAGTCTGGGTTCAAATCACTGCATGTTTCTTTTGAATCATTTTTGATAAATTTGTTGTCCGGCCCACTGCAGCCGGACCGAATCAGACAGTTGGGTCTGAGCAGGAGGGAAGGTCCTGTTATGACTGAGCCTTCAGCGACCGCAGAGAGCGGCTCGCCATCCAGAACCACAGCCAGTGTGGAGGGAGCTGCCATCAGAGGGAGGGACATCCCAGACGCTGCCTTCCAGTCCCCTCTGCTGGAGTACAGCTCCGCTCTGGGCCTGGGGGAAGGACATCTGTCTCCCAGCAGCCAGCACAGCAGCCTGACACACAGGTATAACAGGAACTTCATTGGACTCCTTCACAATAAAAGCGTGGTTTTATCAATGTTTCTTCTTATGATGCTCTAACTCACTGTCTGTCTGGGTTCTTCCAGAAACAACGCCTTCCTCCCTCAGCCGCCCTCTTCGCTAAGGGAAGCTTACAGAACCCCATACGAAGAACCCCATCAGTACTACGGAAACAGGAACCTGCTTGACCCAAATATGGGCTATTGTAAGTGCTGCTCTCTCTTTCTGCACTGCAGGACACTTAAAGGGCCAGTATTATGTTAAATCAACTTTTTTGAGCTTTATATCATGTTATAATATTAATCCCTCATCAAAAACATTCCTGGAGTGCTACCTAGATTCTTACATGCATGTTTGAAAAATCCTTTAATACAAAAGGATTTCTCAAAGTTCAACAGTGCAAAATCCTCAAACAGGATTTTTCCTGTTTGAGGAAAACAGTGGGCCGGACAACAACGCCTGTGTGGACCTGGCTCCGCCTATCAGGGCCAAGCTCCTCCTCTGAGCCTTTTACTTTTATGTCTTTGCCACTCCTATTTGCCAATATACTGCAATATGTTGAATATATTTTGAGTAATTATTTGATTTTTTTAACATTTTAATTTAAGAAAACCAAGTTATAATACTGATAATTTAAGTTACAGAATTTTATGCACAAACCTATTTTTAGCTATAAAGGGATAGAATTTGATACAGTATGGAACCTTATAGAACTGTTTTAAATAGATAATCTATTTGTTTGTCTGTTCCTCCTGTCAGTCACATCATTTAAACAGAATCTCTGAACCTTTGGAATAAAAAAAATTGGTTTCTGAATTGAAAATCATTTCTGAATTGAATCGTGACCCTAAAAATCTGAATCAAGTCGACACTGAAAGACTCTGATTATCTCTAGTTATAGGCTCAACCCAGCATCTCCAATCTCTTCCCAGATGGACATTTTCCTTCTCCTAATGCTAAGATCCCCACGTCCTACTGGAATGTGCCACCAGGGGGAGCTGTGCCCAGCCAGTTGGGGAACCACAGTCCTCAAAGCCAGCATAGTGGCTACAGTTTTCCAGAGCCTCCGTTACAGTAAGTGCATTAAGGTGTGATAGAACCTCAGAAAGAACACAATCCCCGACTCTAGTCATTGTTTTTGTGAAACGGTTCTGGCAGGTGCCGCAGTGAATCTGCTGTTGCAGACTTTCCCTCAGAGAGGTCCAGGTGCTCCAGGGAAAGGATTCTGAGCTACAGAGATGCTCTGAAACAACAGGTAGGGGGAAATCTATCCAAATATACTACAGAGTCCATTTTTTTTTCTCTCTGATTAGGATGGTGCGTTAGTGTCACCATCACCCAGTTGGATCATCATGGTTGGGATGTTTATGTGCTCATTACATAGTGTGTGATATGTTGACAGGAAGATTGCAGGATTGGGAGCAACATTCCTTCCACCAAGGTAAAATGGATTTAGATAAGGATAGATGACAGAGGAAAGTTGTCTCCTTAGAGCCTGTTTTATTAGCCAATAGAAATATTTGAGATCTTTTCCCTCATTTAGATATTTAATATCCCAGATTCACTTCAATCCTATCTTCATACCGCTTACTTTCCCTAGGCACGACGTACTGGTCCATGCTCTTCCAGTTTACTTCTCAGATCAGATTTATTGTTGCCTGACCTGTTTGGTGGAGCAAATTCCCTTTTAGATAGAAAATATATTTGTTCCATTACCCTTAAGTGCAAACAATGAAATCTGTTGGATCAGATCAACTGCCAGGAATGGTGGTGGCTTAAACTAGCATGTAGGGTAGCATTACCTTAATCCACTCAGTAGGTTAACGTTAGTCAAAATCAGCTAAAAATCTGGCATTAGCTAAAAAGCTACCACTGGCATGTTGGGAAACATTAACTTAGATCAGTGGTCCCCAACCCCCGGGCCGCGGACCGGTACCAGTCCGTGGACCAATTGGTACCGGGCCGCACAAGAAATAATTAAATATTTCCGTTTTATGTATTATTTGAGTCTGGAGGATCTTTTATTTTGAAAACCATTTAACCGGATTTTCTTGGTTACGTCTTGCGCGCCAACATTGAGCCATAAGCAGCAAAATGAGTCAGAAACAGATCAGATTCTTTGGAAAGTTTCTTTGAAGGGGAAAAGGCCCAGAGAAGAGACAGGAGAATGGATTTATCCTGGTAGGTGACATATTCAACACACCACCACGTAACACACCACACACTGCAGGACGTTGTAAGATTGTGGTAAAGGGAAAATCGGGGCAAAAAATTAAAAAAAGGCTTTATCTTTTTTTAGCTGGAACACCAACATGCAGAAGCATTATCTGACGGTCCCGGGCCGCAGCAAAATTGCAAAGTCTTGACCGGTCCGCGGTAATAAAAGGGTTGGGGACCACTGCAATATTTGGTAACCTAACCCAACCTATGACCCAACAGCTTCTACCCAGAAATTGGGTTATGAAAATAACCCAAACATTTAGTTTTACTTTGAAGATATTTTTAAGTCAAGTATGATTCAAAATTGTAAACCTGATAGAATGATAAAAACCTACTTAAATTAATGGTTTTAATATTCTATTGTCAATCTAAACTTAATATTTAACTATTAAAATCCCTGTTTTAATCCCCAGCCTCCTGAAATATAAACCTCCGACGTCCGTCATGATTAATCATTTCTATGATATAGATCTATGTCATAGATAAAAGATCATCTGAGATTATGAATGCTTCACTCTCAAAGCATCAGTTTTCAACAAGCAACTCTTTGACCGTTAGCACTTTGACCTTAGGACTCTCTTTTGCAACAATTTTTAAGATGGAAAAGCTTTTAGCAGCCACCCTGTTTTTTCCCTTATCTTTTGGCGCCAGATACCTGATAACCACCGGAGTGAGGAAACTTGTCAAGACACTATTTCCTGGTGTCGAATTTGATATAAGTAGTTCTCAAGACGACAGCATGGAATATGATGTTTATCTTTTCAATGGGAAGCAAACGACACTGGATGGAGAAAACTCAGAGAAAACGGAGTTTTCAGAAGACAATACTCTTCAAGATACGACTGTAGTACAGAACATCTCCAATCTTTCTAAATGCTGTGACTTATCAGGCCATTCTGGGAGTTTTCAAAGAGTTCAGTCTGAAAACTCAACTTTGGAGAAAAAGGCATTTGAAGACAAGACGCATGTAGAGACTGCCCTCTTAGGGAACAATTTATCTAATTTTCCCAAATAAGAAACTTCCCCGGTTGGGGAAGTTTACAATGAAAAGACGGTCGAGTCTAACAAGTCAACCACTGCTTTAACAAAAGCAGCTTCAGAAGATTGGACCCATGTAGATAAATCTCTCCCAGGGATCGATTTCTCTGAGCCCAAAGAACAAACTTTCCCGGCTGGGGAAGTTAGCAGTGAAAAGAAACAAACTTCAGAGGTTGAGTCTTTGGATCTAACAAAATCGCCATTTAAAGACATGACCCATATATTAAGAGAGAATTATCGCAAATCTCACAAGGTCCAAAGAACCATCTTACCCGGTTGCAACATTTGCAACTAGAAGGAAAGACGTCGCGCAGAAATGAGGAAACGTTCGCGCAGACATCACACAAAAAATCTTGTTGCAGCACATTTTGAACGACTGCTTGTTACATCTGTCACGCTGCTCCTGATTTCGTCTTGGTCCAGTCTGTTGTCCAGATGAACACTGAGGTGTTCATTTTGTCCAACAACCGTCACTTCTTCTCCCATCTAAAAAGTCAACCTCTGCTTTAACAAAAGCAGCTTTAGAAGACTGGACCCAGGAAGAGAAATCTGTCCCAGGAAACCATTTCTCTGATCCCAAAGAACAAACTTCCCTGGCTGGGGAAGTTAGCAGTGAAAAGAAGCAAACTTCAGAGATTGAGTCCAAAGACTCAACCTCTTTAACAAAAGCAGAGGTTGAGTTTTTAGATGGGAGAAGAAGTGATGGTTGTTGAACAATATGAACCCCTCAGTGTTCATCTGGACAACAGACTGGACCAAGATACGTCTTTGGATCTTGGGAGATTTGATGGAAATTGGGTTTGATTTAATCTTGTTCCTCCTGAAATCAGCAATCATCTCCTTTGTTCTCTGGTGCTCAACCTCTGCTTTGTGATTGCATTGTTGCCTTGCAGCAAATAAAGTCTTGGGTTTGAATCCCGGCCTGGTTCTTTATGCATGGGGTTTGCATGTTCTCCGTGTGCATTAATGGGTTCTCTCCGGGTGCCCCGGCTTCCTCCCACAGTACAAAAAGGTTTTGGGCACATTAGATAATAAACGGATGATGGAAAAAAAAGATTTAACTAGTTTATATTAATAATTATTATTATTAGAGGTAATAATAATAATAGCAATATTAATATGAATATATTAGTATGTAAATCAATATACAATTAATTATATAAAATATAATTCATATGATACTTAGTAATTTAGTAATTATTATATTGCTAAGTACTATACTAAAATGATTCTAATAAATTATAATAATTATTGTTAATAACAATGAGAAATAATTATCAGTATAATAAATAATAATGATAATAATTAGTATTATTTATATAGGTAATTATTATTACTATTGATAATGATAGTAGTAATAACATAAAGTTATTATAATTTAATATTGTTATTATTGTTACTGTTTTTTTAATAATAATAGTAATATTAATATTGCCACACACAAAAAAAACAGAATATGCAGTCCATTGCAGTTTTATGTTTTTATGGCTTGATGTTTATTTGCTATTATTAATAAGTGATCAATATGGTAGATTAGCTACCGCTCTACTGATGATCTGTCAGAGTTTAAGTCGCCTTTTCTATTTTCTAACTGAACTAAAACTCACAGGACTGACATGACGCCCCCATGTGGAAGTAGCTCAGTCCTCCAACAACTACACTGATAGTAGCTGTGTCCGAATTCAGGGTCTGCACCCTTTTTATTATTATTATTATTATTATTTATTTATTTATTATTGCATCGAAATGTCAATACAATGTATAGAATGGGGGAAACGAAAAAAATCCCTGGGGTTACAAGGAATAAAAACAATAGAAAGTATAATACAAGGAGCACAAACGGAAATAAGACAATGTTTCAGGAAATACAGTTAAAGAATTTTAGGGCTTCAAGAGTCTTTACAGCTTTGGGATTGGTAGAGATCTGTATAGTTACTGCATAGTTTTGTAATTCAGATAAAAACAGATCAAATGGGCGCTTTTTGCCAGAAAATTTGCATTTATGAATATGAAATTTAACTAGAATTAACAATAGATTAATTATATAAAATTGATTCTCATTAGGCCGATTACGTCGTAGTGTGGCGACAAGGCCTGTCCGAATGGACCTTACCAGAGGGGCCACTTTTCATTGGCTGACGCCCATTCTACGTGGTCACGTGGTTGGCCGTCTCACAAACACACTTAGCTTCCCGTTAGCTAAGAACAGCATAACGGCAGAACTGATACAACTTGTACACCTTGAAGCCTGTCTGCTACACAGTCTTACGTTAGCTAAACAGATCAATATGCAATGTGTCTGTATCTGACATACACTAAAGATTTTATTTTAGCAGAAAAGGTTATGGACTAAACTGTTACTCCTGTTAGCCACGTTAGCACCAAGTACAGCTAGTCAATCAACCATCGCTGAGTTCAGGGAAGCGCTGATTAATAATCGAGAAATAAATATCAAGCCTGGCAACTTGATATCGTAACGGACTGAATGTTATGTTTTTACTGTAATCTTTGCTCGTCTTGCGGGGCGCAGGCGGTTGCCACGGTGACAGGTGTGCTTAAACTACAAAGAGAGAGAGTAAAAAGGTAGGAGTGGTTTTGAGTTGTGAATTCTGTCTTATAATAGTCTCTCAATTGCAGGTACCTGTAAAATTCATGTTTATCTAAATTATACTTCTCCCTCATTTTTTGAAAACTCTCCAGCTGCCCGGCTTTCTGAAGGGTAAACCATCCTGTTTCCCAGTCAGGGAAATAAAAGGGTAATAAAAAGATAGGAGACCACTGACTTAGATCAATCCCTAAGTCAGCTTGAACTTTTGAGTCAAAATTAGCCAACAATCTAATGTTAGCTTAAATGTCATCACTATCATGTTTAGTTAAGTAATTGTAATCCAGTCATCAAGTCAACTTTAGCTTTTAAGTCAAAATTAGCTAATGCTAGCACAAGTGCTATCACTATCCTGTCGTTGTACACTAGCATAATGGTTAATATTAACTTAATCCTTTCAGAAGTCAACTTTAGGTTACGAGTCAAAATTAGCCAAAGGTTAACATTGCCTTAAATGCTATTTTATCAAATTACCGAGTCAATTTTCTGTCAAGTCATGTTTGCTATATACAGCATTACAACAACTAAAAATAACAGTTTCTTGATTGAGCTATAAAATGGCAACATGTGCCTGAAGAATACACAATATCCCCTAATTCAGAGGTAGCCTATAGTAGCATCTTAAAATACTCTGATTTTGTCTTTCCTGCTAACCCACCAACATGGAACTGAAATAGTCAAGCTGTGTAGAAACTAAAGAAAATGGAGTAAAAAAAAAAACCATATATATATTTTTCTTTTTAGATTGTTCTCCAATATCCAACCAGTAATAATCCAAATTTATCGTATTAAATTGTTGGTGTAGCTATAGACAATGGACACAGTGTCAGAGGTGGTTTGAAAGCTGACTTCAGATGTTTGACTATGTCTGAAATGGAAGAAGTGTTAAGTGTTGGAGGAAAGACCCAACATGTTTCATCCTACAATACATTTCATGACAGATTTTAGTGTTGTTTTTTTTTTAACGCTCAAAAACATCAGACGATTGTTCCGTCTAAATTCTGCGTGAGACTCGAGGAAGACGGAAGAAGTGTGTGACGCTGCCCTTTGTCGTGTTGCGTAACGGAGTCGTGCCGTGCTGCAGATCCAGGAGCAACAAGAGCGCCGGCGTCTGGAGAGAGAGGAGAGGGAGCGCTTGGAGGCCCAGCTGGAGGCCGACATGAAAAACCACGAGCCCTGGGGGAGAGGCGGGGGAGGAGCTCCTCTGAGGGACACCATGGGCAATCTCATCGGTGGGTCCTAATTTCTTCTCTTTGTTTTTGTGAGAAAAAAAAAAAGTTTGAGGAAGTTCCCATTGATCCTCACCTGGGTTTTCCATCGGCCCAGCCGACCTCAAGCAGATGCACAAGCTGAACGAAGAGGCTTACAGCAACCCGGAGCTGTGGCAGAGGAGAGCCACGGCTGCCATGACGACCCGCCTGGCAGAGCAGCCTCACCCTGCTGCCAGGGTCACACAGAGCAGCAGCTACGACTCTGCTGACAGGCTGCCTGGTAGATATCCTCCTTCCTGTTTACCTGCTTTTCTAACCGATTCCTTTAACACACCAGGATTCTCTGAGTCTCAAGTTGTAGTAAGACGTATGACATTAAATGATATTATTCCAATTGATGAAAATCTGTGCTTTATTATTTTGTTTTTTATAGATCTCTGAGATGTTTTTCCCCAGTTTAGCTTTTGGTTTACATTGATATCAACTCAGATTCCTAGTATCTGTGTTTCTGTGACAAATATGTGCAAAACTGTGTTTATATAATGTTGGAAAAACATAATTTTGCTATTGCGGTGTTTCTGTTAAATAAGAAACTAACCGCAACTAATTGTCCACGCGACAAGTAATAGTCACACATCATCCTCCAACTACTTCCTGTCGACTTCTTTTTTGTGGTTTGTGCCAGTGGCAACATCCGGTTGTTGATCATGTGACACGTGTGACGCGAAAAATCTTGTTTTCGTTGCAGGTTTGAGAAGCAAAACAATGTTGATATGGCCCAAAAAAATAGACAGCTCACCGTAGTGGCAAAATTTTTTATTGAAAAATTACAGTTTCTTTTCCAAATTTGAAAGCTAATTTATTTTGCAACGTCAAATTGTGCAATTATATGATGAATGAAAATGTAGCTAATGTAGAACAGATTGACAACCGTGTTGAAAGAGGGAAAACCTTTTTTGCCATCAGGAGGTCACATACATAAACTTCATTCTTCGCCTTGTTTTTCCCAGGCTTCACTCATGTCCAGACCTCCCAGTTTGCCAGAGGTAAAGTTTTTGCCAGTCAGCCCAGTGAGCTCCAGCTCCAGGAACAGGACAAGTACAAAGCTTATCTCAAGCAGCAGGTAAGGGCTTTCTGAAATGCTAAAATAAATAAAATACACCAACACAGTTGGAAAAGTAGTCCTGCTCTTTCTAAAACCAAAACCAGCAAACTGAGCAGTTTACGTCCTGTGGATCTCACTGGCGGTACGCCGTTACTCTTAGATTGACGAGAAAATGCGTAAAAAAGCAGAGGAGAGGGAACGGATGAGACTGGAGGAGGAGAAGGAGGAGAGGAGGCTGGCGGAGCAGAGGGCCCACATCCAGCGGGAGTACGAGGAGGAGCAGGAGAAGAAGAAACGGAAAGAAATGGAGGTGAGGGGCCCCGCGGTGTCCGTCCTGTCCGTCCGTCCTGTCCTGGCGCGTCTCTCTCTAAATGTGACGCTGTCTCACAGCAAAAGGCCAAGAACGAGGAGCTGATCCAGCTGGCCGAACAGAGGAGGAAGGAAGCGGAGAGGAAGAAGAAGGAGGCGGAAGAGAAGGAGCGCGCCGATCTGAGGAGGCAGTATGAGCGAGAGAGGCAGGCCAGAGTGGCCGAGGTCAGTTTGTGTCATTCAGCCCATCAACTTCCTGCACCTCTAAAGCTAAACACTGTTACGGTTTCAGCAAGGAGGAGGAAATATGGATGTGTTTTATCGTTTCCATGATGTCTCTGAGCATTCCTCTGCTTTAGCAAGGAAAGGATAACACTGGCTTATAAAAAACTATTTTTTGGAAGTCGTCTATGTTTTTTTCAACTGAATTAGGACTACTTTTGCTCCGCTGAATCCAAAAACAACATCCATTTTCCTCCATCAGGTCAGATTTTTATTCTAATTTGATTTAGAGAAATTCGATCTTCTGACTAAATTGATGACATTTTTGTGACATCAGTTCATTTCCATTAATATTGCTGGTCCAAAACAGTTTTAGGAGAAACAAAATTGTTTTCTAGCAAAGTGTATTAATTAAATGCTACAAACTTGGGTTTCTGTAAATTGAATAATAAACACTGATAAGAGTAAGTCCATGTGAATTGAACATTACGTCTCCATTTCCTCTCTGGAGTTTCTCCTCCTGCTCGTCACTCATTGATCCAGATTGGCAGGAAACCGATCCAGATGTGAGAACAAGTCGTGAATTTTGATGCTCATGTTGCTCCATAGTTCAGAAAGTCGACCTGATGGAGCAAAACCAATGTGGTTTTTGGATTCAGCTCATCAACATGACCCTAAAACAGTTGGAAAACCCTTGACCAGTGTAATCCAGTGGACGATCTGAGCGTGTCAGTCACAATTCGGGCTAGTTCTCATCTGAATGTGTTTAGGTGCAGAGAGAGCCTTCTCCTCCTATCCCGACCCTGCAGAGGAAACACGGACGATGCCTGCAGCACGCCTCCCGACCCGCCACTGTCCACTCCCACACCTCCACCTCTCCCCTGTCTGTGAGTAACACACAGAGGACCATTTCCTATATAAAGAAGAGTTAAACGGGGTTTTCTTATTTCTACCTTTGTATTTATTTTTTTACAGGAGCGATTGTCATCAGGTCTTCAGTCCCCTCCTGTTCCCGCTCGTAGGAACCAGCTCAGAGCTGCAGGTGCGGTAACCCTTTGAAAACCCGTTCAGCTCCAGCAGAGACCTGGTTTGTTTGCTGGGTTCATTCTACCTCCACTGTCTTACTGTCTTACTTTTCTTCAAACACCCACTCAGTGTGTGGTTTTTATCCAGAGATCCTGAGATGAGTTAGACAGAATGTTCTGGGTTTCAGGAGACCACCGCGACCTGTTCAGTGAGCTGTCGGCGTTGCGTCGGCAGCTCCGCAGCGAACAGAAACGCCTGGAGAGCGATCTGCAGCGGGGGAACTTGGAGGAGCCGGACTCGCCCGTGAATATCAGGTCAGACCCAATCAGAGCCGCTGCTTCTTCTGCTGAGACCAAAGGATGTTCACTCAGTCATCTGAAAACTGAGACGGTGCCGTCCCACAACTGCAGTCCCTTGTGTATTGCTGTGTGGGAGTCCCGCAATCTAGAAAGTTTAGCTGCGCAAACCCAAAAGAGCAAATCATAAACATTTGTTCTGCTAACGCTATATATGCTAAGTTTGGTTATGCACTGCAGAAGTCTTAAGTCTTTCTGATGACCTTGTGACCATTTACTAACCATTCTCTGAACCATTCGTTCAGAGACAAAGTTAGTGTGCAGATCCTTTTAGTTGCTCAACATTTCCAGAATAATAGAACTGGACTGGAATTGAATGTTGACAACTTCTCTTCATCTGTCCAGAGATCGGGAGCGTCCGGCGGTGGACGTGTTCGACATGGCTCGGCTCAGGCTCCAGGCTCCAGTCCGAAGGCCAAACTCCCGAAACACAGAGCCCAGAAATCTACTGCGTATCCATGACTCCCTTCAGCTGAAATACACAGGTACTACATGGTCATGGCTGATGTGTGGCAGTGGTGGGCACCGCTAGCTAAAAAGTTAGCTGCACTAAACCCAAAACACTAATCATTAGTTCTGCTATTGCTAAAGTGCTACACCATAAAGGTATTTAGTTGAAGCTAATGCTAAAGCGCTACACTAACAAGGTATTTAGTTGAAGCTAATGCTAAAGCGCTACACTAACAAGGTATTTAGTTGAAGCTAATGCTAAAGCGCTACACTAACAAGGTATATAGTTGAAGTCTATGCTAAATGCTACACCATTAAGGTATTTAGTTGAAGCTAATGCTAAAGCGCTACACCAACAAGGTATTTAGTTGAAGCTAATGCTAAAGCACCAACTTCAACCATGTTGATTCACACCTCCAAACCTAGCGGATTAGTGGAAGTGTGCCCACCACTGTCCTAGTGGAAACCACAGTAACTGGTCTGCGTGTCTGAGGCAGACAGAGAGTCGAGGACGGGTTCTGGAGAGGACGCCAAACTGGAGGAAGTGGGCGTGGCCAGTACGAGGAGGCGGGACTACAGAGACTCCTATCATCACCACAGCAGCCACAGATCTACTGTCCAGGATGGTATCAACGTTTACATTATGATTTCATTTCCTCACCAGTCATTTCCTGGGAACATAATTGAGGCCTTACCGCTTCAGAAAATCACTGCCGTAGAAACGCATCACTCAGCTTTAATTCAGTAAAGTTTGTCTGAAGGTGAAAATCTAACCTACATGTTTCATTTCCAGATTATTTAGACCTGTCTCCACCTGAGCAAAATGACTATCTGGTGAGAAATTATGCTTTTCAAAATAAATTATGAAACTTTGTAGCATTTTTGGAGGTGATTTGTGACCAATGGTGTGTGTTTGTGTGTGTTACAGAGGAGTGTGAGCGGTGCATCCAGAAGAGGTTTCCTGCTCGAGTCTGAGAGCGCTTTCATGGGTAGGACAATGCAGCAGACTGTTAATGAATGCTGTCTCTAGTGTTTGTTTGCAGCAGTTCTCTCATTTTAAACAGCTTTTTCTTCTCCTCTTTGTTCTGAATTGATACTTAAACGCTATTAAGTGTCTATTTCTGAAGCGTTAACTATCAAAACGATCACATATAGACTCAATCAATCAGATCAGTTCATTTTACAAAACTTTATTAGTCCTAAAGGGAAATTAAATATACGTTAAATATAATTTTTTTCATACCAGATCTGATTTTCAGTTTTTATAGATTTGTTGTTCTTGCTTTCTTTAAAAAAAAAAAAATCACAAATGACAAAAACTACAATTTTTAAAAAAAACAACAAAAATTCAATTCAATTGATAAAATTGATTTATCATCTCACCCTAATAACACGTCTGTCAAGCACAGGAAAGCAAAGCTAATATTTACCCTGTAAATACAAGAAGTTGTAAAGGATCTAATTTATAAATTGTACATTTGCTTTTTTCCGTTTTTATTCCGATCCTGCTTGTTGTGTCCAGACCCCCTGGGTGGGGCTTCTCCGGTGCCCCCAACTCCAGAGCAGGACAGGATCCGTCAGCTGTCGGCCAGGGAGAGGAGGAGACTGGCCAAGCAGGCACAGCGCCCCCAGGTGACCATCATCTGCACCTGCATGACTCTTCGCTTTACAGTCCGTCTCTTGACTTTTCTGCTCGTCTTGTAACCTCCAGGAACGAGCTGCTTCCGTTCAGAGGAGTTACCCCGACCCTTCAGGTGGCAGGCTGAACCTGGAGGAGGCAGGAAGGGAGGTCAGGAGCCGGAACAGGACAGGTCAGCTGATGCAGGTTGTCTGCGCATCCTTAAAAAGTCTTAAATTCATGAATCTAAAAGTAAGGCCTTAAAATGCCTCAAATGTTTGTGGCAGGACTATTTCACCTCATATATTTCATGTATCTGATTTCTCTAGAACAAACGCCTTCATTTACCTTTTCAGGGAGACGTTTGAGATGCGTGCAGACATCTTTATTATGTTCTTTGATTTGAGGCTAATGCTAACTAGATGCATAATAGATTAAGAATTTAATGATGGCACTTGACTAAATGTAATGTTTCAATTATTGATTCTATGTTAATTCTTTGTGTTTTGGTGTTTTTATGATGTAAAGCCCTTTGAAATGCCTTGTTGCTGAAATTGGCTATACAAATAAAATTTGATTGATTTAATAATATACCCCTACTAGGTAGCGTGCTAGTTAGCTTGTTTTGTAACTATCATGCGTATGTGTAAATTTATTGACGGTGCCTGGACTACGTTTGTTTTCACCATCAACCCATACGAGACTAGGTGCGTTCTGTGAAAAAAATTAAGAATTATGGTGCTATGGAGGTTAAGGCTACCAATATACAGTGTAACACAGCAGGATCCTTATTTACAGATCTTTTGGTCTTAAATTTCATTCAAGGTGGCATTAAAAAGTCTTATATTAAAAGTCTGACATTTTTTAACAAACCAAAAAGTATTTTTGAAAGTTTTCAGAGAATGTTGAACAAACATTTCCACCATACTAAGAAAAAAAAAAAAGTCAAACATACATTCTGGGACGTTGTGTTGTAACGGGAACCGTGTTTTCCTGCCCGTTTCTTGAGCCGCTGCCTGCTTGTTTCTCTCTGCAGAACCTCTGGACGGGTCGGGCGACGAGTCCTCTCCTCTTCAGTCGTCTCCTCTCAGTCTGAACCGCGAGAGCTCCGAGGAAACCGTCACCACAGACTCCTGGATCGGACCAGGAAAGTCGGACGCGCTGAAAAGTTTGGACCTAGCGTCCAGGAGGAAGCGGCAGGCTACATAGGATCGTGTCCTGGACGTGGCCGCTTCATGGTCTCTTTTTTTTTTTTTTATATATATATATATAGTTTTATTTTAACGTTTTGCTTTTTGACCAGAGGATGTGCTTGTCTGAAACCTCCTGTCAGATTCACCTCTGAATCTGACAGGCCAACGTTTTGCTGGTTTGGATCAAACATTACGTGTTGGTGCGTGTTTTAAACGTTTTTACTGGATAAATTATGCTTGAAATTAAATCTATTTTATATATTACCCTGTTTTCACTATTTCCTTTTTTTAGGAATAATCATGTCATGCAACATTTAAATTTTCATGTGCTCATTTCCCCGCCAGTTCCCAAAATCACGGAGAAAAAAAAAACTTGTCAAAGCGCACGCGGGGTTGGGTTTGCGCCGCGGACAGGGTAGAAAGCTCATGCACGTCCAGTCGACCCCTTTAAGGACTGCGGGACGATTACAGAGAGCATCCATTTAGATTATCTGATATTTCTCTCTAAATCTAGACTGCATTGCATACATGCTGTACACAAACGGAAGTAAGTATATTTTCTTGTGCTGATTTAAAAAAAAAAAAATCCTAATCTAATTAACAGTCTCTGAATTTTATAGTTTTATATTAATAGTGACAGACAGAATACCAGCCATGATTGTCATTGCTTTTCATTACATGACACTCAAAAACTTTTTTTCCCACATTGTCTTAATGGGATATTTGTGTGTGGAATTTTGAAGAAAGAAATTTACTTCATACAATTTTTGTAAAATGCAGGAATAATGTTGCACTGTGAATATTTGTGAAAGGAAAAAAAAAAGAAAACTAGATCATTAAACTGGACCTTTGCTGTTCAACTAATCAAGTTTCTGATATGGTTCAGGATTATTAAATGTATTAAGCTCTTTAACGTGAGACTTGAAATGCAACCCTCTGCTAACGTGGCGATAGATTTTTAAAAAATGATCTATTTACCTGAGGCCTCTGTTTGTGCTGAATCATTCCCTTTCCCCTGGGAGTGCCGTCAGGACCTGACTTTAAATTACAACCTGAATAATATTTGCTCTTTTCTGTGCTGCATACTTTAAAACACACCCCGGGGACTGACCACTTCACCTGCTGAACCAGAACAAAGAAGAAGAAGCAAAACCGTCCAACATAAAAAAAGCTGCTCTGCCTGTGGCAAAGTCACAGTAACGGTTCAGAGCTGAGCCTGTGCTCCGGTGAATCACAGTGTCAGCATAATAAAACATTCATTTAAAATGTATTGTAGAAATACATGAATAACACTTTTAGTAGGATGTAGGAACCAGACTTGTACATTGGCTGCATTTTATTTGGTCTCATTCAAATGTTTCACATTGTCAAACAACTTTTTGTATCAGGCGAATTAAACCTGAGCCGAGACAAAATTCTGCTTTGAAATTATTATTTTAATATTTAATGAAGCTAGCAACCCAATGCAACGTGGTTCAATATAAAAAAAAGCTAATTGACCTCCATGTTAAACCATGAATTAACTGTGGCCAAATTATTGGTGGTGATGAAGCAAGAGCAGAAGAAATCTTTTACATCCACCTTCTTTGTCTTCATCTTTGTGGGTTCTCATTTGTGCTGCGTCACTAGCGCTCAACGCTCATGGCCCATCTTCCCCTCCATTCCCTCGTCTTTCTCTCTCTCCGTCTGTATGAGTGATGACTTTCTCCAGCATGGGATGGGAAGCCAGATAGAAGCCATCCACACTCAGCTGTGGCCCCATTAGTCAAGCAGACACCCAGATGCCAATATACCTTCACTGCCTCCCACTCAGCATTACACTGACTCAGGAAGGCCTCAGCACTGTAGCATGACTGGAAACCTCATCCAGAAATTGATTGTCCCTGGCAAAAAAAAAAGAAAATTCCCCCATGGCATGTTGAAACAATTTATGGCTCCAAACTAATTTAATGCGCTTTAACTTTTCCAGCGGTGTAAACCAAACCACGGGATCCTGTACAGTCTGCAAACATAATTCTGCTGAGATAAATCCTTCCTTTTACAGCCACAAAAAATATAACTGTAATTTAAATTTTACTAAGTGAACACATCCTCTGCGTCGTTAATATTTATGCCCTTTCAAGTTGTTAAGATTTTGTTTTAGAAATGCAAAAGCTGTACATTCCAGGTCATAGTTCATTACTCTGAAGATTTGAGTAAAGCGGGTAGTCCAAGATGTTCTTCTGGAAAATAACAACCTTTCAATCAGTTAATCAAATTTATTTCATAGTATATTTTAGCAACACTTCAAAGTGTTTTACATTGTGAAAACAAAAAAACAACAACAATAAAACTTTGATTAAAAAGGTCGAGAGGGGAAAATTTAAAACAAGTGCAGGAAACAATAAGATGCTCGGCTAAAATGATGTCTTAAGTTTTAAAATGGAAACCAAAACTCAGAGAGACAGTCCTACTGGACTGAAGAATAGCCAAAATGGCAGACTCAACCAATGGTTAGCTTAAGAGTGATCAAAGAAGTTCTACTCAAAGAGTCCTGTCCCTTATCCACGGGTGTGGCTTTAACCGTTTTTTCTTTTGTTGTTTTTTTGTAAATATCTCAGCTCTCAAGTGATTTGATTGGCAGCAGACTTAATTTGTGGATTTGCGTCACTGGATGAACTAAGGCAACACTTCCAGAAGAGCGAATACAGCATCCACTGGACAGAGCAACCTGGTACGAACAAATGTTCTGAGAGATTTAATAGAAATGGGCAAAATGACACCATCAAAGAGTTGACCGCCGTTCCTACGGCCCACCCACGTTCAAACATTCTTGGCCACATTGTGAGGAACACAATGCGTTGGGAGACGCACCCAATGCGTTAGGCTCTAACTTGGTTAGAACCTAACCAGACATTAACCAGCTAGAGTGAGACTTGACAACAGAGGAGAGACTTTAGAAGACATTTCTGCCAAAATATCAACCACACAACCTGGCTATGTCCCACTGTTGTAAGACCTGCATGTATTGTAGAGGTTACAATTAACCAAAGAAGGTATGGACTGGCCAATGAGAAATGCTGCAACATGTTATGGACTGATGAAAGCAACATTGTTCTGTTGGGTGGTTTTAGGTCCCCATGTCTGTGTGTCAGCCAGAAAACACCAAATAAGGAATTAAAACCACAGTACACTGGCACATAGTGGCTCAGGCTTCATGGTATGAACGTTTTTCATTTTATGTTGTTGGGCCTATTTTTTATGGATCATTTTAAATGCATTGAAATACTTTATCTGAAGAGAAAATACTCTGGCATCAAATGAGTGTTTCAACATGACAACCAGATACTCATGAGGACCTTAATGCAATCTTAAGCTTGTGAGTTGACATCACACACAGCGTTTCTGAGCCAAAACTAAAAAAAACAGAGGCCTGAATCCTTCAACAAAGACGTGAAAACAGAGGTTATACAGCTACACATTAGTTCATATTAGTGGTCAAAGCATTTTTAGTACGTTAATCTAAATGTTTGCATTAAGAAAAATGGCAATGCCTTACATTCTTTCCTTTGCTTTCTGTAGAATAAAGGAGATTTGATTAATTTCTGGCATATGCCATATGGAAATAAAAATGAATGCATTTATTTGGCGCTTTACACATGTTTATGATTTTTATTTTGAGCACAAATGCATCTCAGTGAGTCTTCCACACATTTTTAACACGAGGTGAACATTCAGCCGAATTAATTTTACGTCTGTATTGTTCACGTTTTCATTAACTTCCCTTTGAGTCCCCATGTTGGCTGAATTTCTTTTTTTTTAGCAGCTCAAAGCAGAAGTTCTTGGTCTAAGTTACTTCATTAACATGCTAACATCGCCCATAGTATCGCAGGCACTGACACGTGTTGGTGTGTGTTTGTGTCAAGGAGAACCAAACCCTGCCTGTGTATGGAACTTTAGTTATCCTGAACCGCGTTACAAGCGTCTCATCTATTTCAGTCAGAGTTATGAATCTATAATGAGGCTAATGAGCGCCATAGCTCACGTATGCTAATCAGTTTCTTGAATTAGATTGTCACTGGGGGACTGTTACAGGAAATCACGGAATAATGGATGAGGCCGGTGCCTAGCTAACCTCAGAGCGGTGAGATTTTTTAACATTTTTAATTATTTTTCAACACTAGTTTATGTCTATATAAACTAATAAAGTGGAACATTTAAAATGTAGTTCTTTACAAAGAAATGTTCTTTTATTTATGTCTGAAAACAGGAAGTGAAGATATGTGCTTACAAAGACGCCCTACCCGCGGCAGCTAGCCTACCCACTACGTCAGCGAGACACTTCCTGCAACAGGATTTCTGGAATCTTCTTTTAAGCATCTGGTGGTCAACTTTTAGGAAAAACCAGCCTGAAGAGTCAGAACTGGGTAAGTTGGAAGTTGTTTTCTCGTTCTCTCCTCATAGACTGTTATATGTTTGAGGTCTGACGACATCTATTTTAATTTCACGGTCGTGTTCATTCTCACTTTAACTGTTATAAAAACACCAAAGTAAACGGAGAACACCTCCTTCAAAACGCGTTGAAATATGTTTTAATCCTATTGTTTTGGTCTGGATATAGCTCCAGCCATTTAAACTGAAAATGAATGTGGTAGGTGTCCTCAGTTTTTCCTGAACAGAAATTGCAGTTGTAAAAAAAAAAAAAAAAAAAAAAAAAAGTCTTCCCTTAATTTTCTAACTTGCGTTATTGGTAAGATGAATATTGACTAGAAATATGTTAGAAAAAAACCCACGCGTTGTTGAGTGTCTTTGGTGACGCGACTGTATATTCAACACAACTGGAAAGCTCCTACGAGGCAAAGAGCAACTGCATCATCTCACCACTGGGTGGCAGTGTTGTTTTATGCAGCGCGGCTTTACAGCGGCAGTTTCTCTCCAGAGAATAAAGCTCGCGCTGTGATGACATATTCACACACACACGGGCTCGTTTCAGTAGCCACAGTGAGTATGATTATGAATACATTGAAATGTATTCAGCCTGAGACTGTGAACTCCGTTCAGCGTGCTCTACAATCAGCGTCTCCTTTGTATCTGTGTCTCCTCCGCATCTCTTTCCGTCTTTGCTCAGCTGCAGCTCAAACCTCTCTCCCTTCACTGCTCCTCAAGTTCAAGCCGGGAATCATCGAGCAAAGTTTTGGATGAATTTTTTGATCATTCCATGCAACATCTCTGCTACGCCCAATTAAGCTGACACACACACGCACTCACACAAACACACAGTGATGCAGACTTGTGCTGCCTATCTCCTTATTTTACCTCTGGGATGCGGCTGACAAATGACAGCGCTGTTCATCTGCCAACCCGACGTCTCCTGCTAGGCAGGGTGTGTATGTGCTTGTTGCTGGAGGAGGAAAAAAAATCGTTGAGGGACATGGGGAAGCAGGGGTAGTAGGGTAGGAGTGGAGGAGTGCATGGGGGCACGCTGGTAAGATTCATGCTCTCTGATTGGCTGATGAGAACATCCTGCAGAGTTATGGATTTCTGACAGAAAAGATAGTTTGCTTCGACCATGTTGCCCAGCAGACTGAAAAACAGATTATGTTCAGTTTTTTTCTGACAATAAACCTAATCCATTTGCAGGTATCACTTGCCCATTTATGGATTTCCTCCCGGGGTGCGGATAAGAAAGGTTAGACCTACAAGTGAAACTTTCAACTTTATAGGACTTTAAATGGAAAGCATGAACTTGACACAAGGTTGCTGGTTCTAATCCATCTGGTGAGTCTCACACTATCCCTGTTTTTCACTCTCTCGCTCTACACAGGGAAGTCTCACTCTGAGCAAGGCTCTAGATGTGACCGGATTTCTAAATAGCGCATCTAGCAAAATCTTTGAAGTCCCAGTCATTTGAAGAAGGGGGAAAAAAAAAGTTTCAAACACTGGACATCTCTCAATAGCCCATATTGCGGTCTAAACCAATCAGAAATAGTGAAGTGTGGGAATACCCTCTCTGATTGGCTGTCGTCCAGCTGTTCATGAACATGTCCACGTTCTGCGTTGCGGTCGCTTGGCTAGTCGAATAAAAAAAGTGAATGAAGGAAGGTTGAGGAGAAAATTTCAAGAAGTTAAGGGTAAGTTGATTCAAGAATGGCTGAAAAGCGTATTGACTGACATTCATCAGTTTGATGTAGTCATCACATTGTTGGGTAGTTTGAGTTATACTAGTCAGCCAAAACACTCCCAAGTCTTTATTTTATTTTTAACAAGTAACACAGTCATATGCCGTCTTCCTACTATAGAAAGACAACTTCACAGAGCATCACTTGTTCTATAAAGGGGTGTAACACTTTGGTCTCCCCACATTGGTCGATTGTGCACAAGGGGTTACAGAGGTTCAATGAGTCTTGCCAGGTTGTCCATCTTATCTAAACATAAGGTTTGCAGGGATGTGTGCATGTTTCTGGGCTTCCCATCATTCACCCATAGAAGCTTTGGAACATTTTTCACTTTGTGATGTATGTCTGTCTTCCTTCCTGACCTTTATGAGGGGAATGTACCTTTAGTGCAAGCTCCTTTGTGATCACTTTGCCTCCCACAAGATGAAAGTCTCTGAGAGCGTCTTGGGTGTGAGGTGTGTTTTGTACTTTTAGCTGTTCTCATGTTTTTATTATTGATGTCTGTTTTGACTGTATCACACTGAGAACTGACCTTCATTCAGAGTGCCGCTGCTTCCATCAGCTTGATTCAATTTAGTTTGAAACCTAAACGGCAGCCCTTTAGCTGTGTATCAATGTAAGGGCTGTATTTAAAGGCCTAATGTGTCACTGCAGCTGTGCCATTTAAAAGAGTGATGCAAATCTTTTCCTCAGCTGTGATCGATCCATCAGGTTGATGCTTCACAGCCCATTCCAACATCCACCGAGGCTCGCTATTAGCAGCACCCTCCCTTGCTGCAGGGCCCACACAGGCTTCTCATTCTGACTTATTTATCTCAGTGTGTTTCCTAAGTGTTGTTGCAGTAAGTGGTAGAGGAGTTTTGATGCTTCCACTTGCTGTTCAAGCTGAAAACAGTGGTTTGACCTCCTTTAAAAGCAACCAACTCTCTTGTTTTTGTTCATGTTGAAGTGCAGAGGATGACAGACGGTGATAATGAACTCAAAAAAACCCCGTCAGGATTAAAATTCAAGAAATCTGGAAAACTGTTTCATCACATTCCTCTAGAAATGGAGAAGGATTTGAGAAAGTTTACCAAGGACTAGACTGGGATCGCTAGATCTCTAGGTCAAAGTATCTCCAAATCCGAAGTTCTTGTGGGGTGTTCCTGATTGGCGGCGGTCAGTATCAGAAGTGGTCCAAGGAAGCTTACAGTGGTGAGCCTATATGAACTTCCTGATGCCATGTTTATCCCTTATAGCACTTCCTCAAGGCCCGGTGTCCTGCAACTTGTAGATGTGCCTCTGCTGCACCACAGCTGAATAGAATAATTAGGTCATTAGCAAGACTCTGGAGAACTGATCTACACAAGGAGGAGGTAATTAAGCCATTTCACTCATGTTTTGTACCTGTGGCACATCTAAAAACTGCAGGACAAATCGAGGACTGGAGTTTGACACCCCTGCCTTATAGGAAGTTGTGCTTGTTTTGAAGCCATCTGATTAGCTGCAATAGGTCTTAGCTTTGCGCCACATCGCCCCCTATGAGTTTGGCATGTTTAAAACAACACTCAGGATGAGTGAAGTCTCAAATGAGTATCAGCCTCTTCAATAGCTATGGGAAGAGAAGATATGCGTTTAAAAGGGGCATAGGGATGCTTATTGACTCTCCCAACTATAATCCACGTCCACAGTGCAAATAAAAATGCTTCACCGGCTTGTAGCTGATCAAATGCACACATGCTAATGTCGGATTCTTGGGGCGATGGAGGGGCGGAATGGAAACGGAAAACATTCTGGGCCAAAGTAGCAGAGATCAGGCAGAAACAGATGCTTTAATTAGCAGCCGGCGAAGTGCCTGAAGCCGTGTGGCTATGTGTGTGTTTGATGGATTTAATTACTTGAGTGTAAGATGAAACACAGAGAAATCAACAAAGTGGCATCTTCATAAAGGTTAACAACCGGCAGCCCTTCTCTCTCCGCCTCTCCCCCCTCATTCCTTTCATCCTTTCTTCCCGAGTCGGTCACAGAAGGGAAGAGAAATGAAAGCGGGGCCCGGAATGAGAATTAGGGAGCAAAGATGGAGTAACTCTCTTTAATCAAACCAGTAGCTCCAAGTGCCATCAGCTTTATTAACTCCACAAACACATACACACACACACACGAACTCGCGCAAGCCTGTCTGTTGTTCGAAAGCACACCGATGGAATTGTGCCCCGCAGAAAAAGAGGGAGACCTTCCCTTTCATGCCCGGCTCTCACTGTACAGATTACAGGTAGAAACTCAGAGATTACTGCAAAAGTGAAATTGAGTGTCTAGTTTCTGATGTGTCGCCTTCGGGCCCCCACCCCTCCCCCTTTTCTCGTTCTCTTGTCTCTCAGTACCTCACTGCTGGGGTTGTTATAATATTATTTGGGTGAGGGGGGGAGACAGAAAGATTGATGAGAAAGTTATGAGACAGGATGATGAGCAGCACGTTCCAGACTGCCTGAGCCTGTGGGCCAAAGATGAGATGTGGCACAGAGGTGACAGGAATTCGGGATGTTCTCTCTGATTGCGGTCTCCGGGAGCCGCGAGTCATTGGACGCTTTTACATTGATTTACGTCACATCTTGTTCTGCCTCACAGCTGGTGGCTGCGATCTCTCCCAAGTGATTTGGTTTCTGTTATGAAGATAAAGGTGCAAATGTAGACATTTTTCAAAATTTTTATATATTTTTTTTTTCAGAACGCTCCAGTATTACTTACCCCAAGTGTGGCAGCTGCAACTTTTGTAAATAGGATTACAGTCGCAGGAAAACATGTCTTTCAGGCTAGATTCCAACTTGGAGAAATTCTGTTAAAGTATCTGATTTCATTTAATCATTCCCCGGTCTGGTATGAGGGGAAAAAAGTTGCATTCCAGACTTTGTTTTCTATAACTTAATATCTTGCTTGTACACTTGCATCCTTCTTTCGTCCATACCTGTCTATGTCCATTCCTTTTATTCCCACCTTGCTCCTGTTTTCTTTTCTTTCCTTCCTTAACCACATCCTTCTTTCCTATCTTCTTCTTGTCCCATTTTCCTTGGTTCCTTGCTTTTTTCCCTTTCTTTGTCCTTCCGTCCTTCCTTTCTTCTATGCATTTCTAAATTCCTTGTGTTCTTCCCATCTTCCAAATGCAAAGCTCAAACCCACTGAATCAATTTTTATTTGCGGCTTAACATTCATCAATAAGCTCTCTGCAAAGTGAAGGTGCTTCAGTCATCATCAATGCCAAAACCAAAGTCTAAAAGAAATGTTTACTTGTGCTGTCAGGCATCCAGATAAGCAAATGGGACAAAAACAACGTAGCAAGGTCACAGACTCCTCCTGATTTTAGATAACAGCCTGGTACCGGAGTGCATGGAAAGACAGGTTACCTCTGCTGCGTTTGTGCTGTTCGACATCCCGCTTCGCTAAATTGTGTTAGACCAGTCAGATTTGAACCGCATTCAGCAGTCAGTCATCCAGATGGGAAGGTCTTTCAATCATCATTTGTGCCAGAACATTTCTTGTTCTTGGCAGGTAAAAAATAGAAATTGCAAATCTCTACTTAGACTGTTGAATGCTGTTTGATGCATACCCTTTCGAGATAATCCTAGATGTCACCAATGGCGTATAAACCTAGTTCCTTATGCTGAAACCATTTCCAGGTTGTGGACCGGAGTAATAATGAGCAGGAAACCTCCCAGTGTTAAAACATCATAAGATCTGTTCTCAGTCAAGTCTGTGTTGCAAAGTCCTATCTCAGTTGCTGTATGTCTTACACAATTCATTTAAATGTAAGCTTGATAACCTGTAGACTATGTTCAATTATAAGGAATGAAGTAGTTCCTAAGTTACTGTTATTTTAACAGAGTCTGCTAACAAAGGCTGCTTGTTGGGTCTTCAACAACATTTTAAAATAGAAGTATTGAAGAAGTCCCCAATGATTTTAAACTGTTTGTCACAGTTTTATTCCTACTGCACATCCAAAATATTGCTCTACAGAGTAACAGACACGATATGAACAGTCTGCAGGTACTGTGACAATATCGCAACAGGCTAATTGTAAGCTGCTAACAATGTTGAAGTTAGCATCTGCTTGGGAGCTTCCAACCTAACCGAGGCTAATCCCAGCAAATCCAATGCAAACGCTTATCTGTGCTAGTGGGCAGTGAAGGGAAAAGGCAATCCAATGGGTGACCAGTGTAAACATGCTTGTCACCAACTTCTTCAAAGCTAAAAATTAAAGTGAGTAGCCACCGTCTCATTTGCCAATTGCAGATGCCAGCCTGTCATTAATCAGAAGAGTAGCTAGCTTCGGATTGGATAGTCTTAATTATAGTGCTGAAAATGGGCTGTAATTACAGGGATGTCTGGCCAACTGCAACCTCATCATGGATGGATAGATGGGTGGATGAATGGAAGGATTGATGGATAGATGAACTGATTGATCTAAGGAACGTAATGCTATCAACAAAGATTCATTGTTCTTTGCTGTGAAGAACAAATGAAGGTTTGTTCTTCGGCTCAAATCTCCTCACCCCGTCCCTAAGGTCTCTTGAATAAATGCTGGACATCAGTGAGAGAGCGCATATGTGGTTTGTTCTCTGCTTCAATGTAGATTCCAATTTATATTTCTATGCTCATTGTCTTCTATTTTCACTATACTTTGAGTGAAAATCAATTTTAAAGCTCACTTGACACGCAGTACTACCTGGTAGTTGACTTTGTGTGGGGTATTTAAGTTCAATTGCTCCTCTACATGCTTTTATACAGTCTCATCATTTGATCTATGACACTTCACAAGGCAATTGGCTTCAAATAAAGATACAACTGGTGTGTGTGTGTGTGTGCGTGTGTGTGTGTGTGTGTGCATGACTTGGCCTTGGAGATTGAGCTTGTGGATTTTACAGCTCTTTTATAGTCCATTACTCGCTCCTTACTGCAGCGTAATGGCCTCGTTCTGTTCTTTTTATTCTGTATCTCTTTACAGAGTTAAGTAACTAAATAACGACAGTAGATGGAGCAGCAGCTCTAGCATCGCCGCTTAGACACAGACAGACGCTCATAGGTAGGAGAAACAGCCGACACCATTTGGGTATCTCAACAGCATTCAAGTTTACAAGTCCAAAGCACATCGTACATCGTCCTGAAGGATTGTTTTCGAACGTTTTTGGATAACGTTTTGTCCTACACAATGACTGCTGTGTTTAGAAGCTGATGAAGGTCGAATATGAGCGTTGATGTGCTTCTATCACTTGCTGTTTCTCCTTCAGACCAGAGGTGTCGCTGTGGGACAGTGTAAGACGCATAAATAAAATTATCAGACTGTTTCTACTCTGTCAACTTCAAGAAACTTGCAAGCACACTCTTCTAAACTGCATGTAAAATCCACCTATAAATTTATATTCGACTGCTTTTTCCAACAAATAGTCCTGGCAATGCGCAGGCTACTGAACTAAATTTAGATGAACTCTTTCTTGGCCAGAATCCGTCCAGAGGGGGAAACGCACTGGAGAGAGGGCGTGCTTCGAGAAAAGCTAAAGGGCTTTTTTCTTCCTTTTACTGAAAAAAAATACAGCTCATCTCTTCCTGTTTTGATCCTATAAATGTACATATTTATATATAACTGCATAATCTGAGCCATTTCTTCTACAGACTGTGCTCTTTCACCTAATATCAATTATTCTGGAGGGGAATCTTTCCACCGACTTCTACAGTTTGCAGCTACGTGCTAAAACCATCCATGGTTTAGAATGGAATATTGTTTGTATTATTTGCCTCAGACCCAGACATTTGAACCATGGTACGTTTTGTCTGTCATGAATTGCGTTTGTAGCGGACCCAGAACTCAGACAGAATCTCAGGCGATTCGAACATTGCAATGAAACAAGTGAAATCTCAGAACGGTCCAAGATAAACTCTGATAACCCTGGCTGGAAACAAGATGGTGAAAACGACTGCAACAGAAAAACAACGGGTAACAAGTCGGACACGTAACTGTACGTCAACACCGGGATCTGACAACGGAGGTGTGAGAAGCAGGAAACAAGGACGACTGTGGGGAAACTAATGGGAGGGAAAGGCGGGACAAAATAATTCAACCACGGCAAACAAATCTCAGAAACCCAGGAACAACCTTCCAAATAAAACTCATGTCTGAAGTGTTCGTTATTTCAGTGACCCAACTCTGAAATAATGAACACTGGCCAGTCTGGAGCTCAGCCAAAGTAAATGGTTACGATAATAATGTTTGGGATCCATCTCGGACGACCATCTGTCAACTGTTGTGTAATACAGTTATAGCTTTACTGATGAGCATTCTTGTCGAAAGTGAAAAAAGAAAAAGAAAAAAAAGCCTGATGACCAGAAGTGAACATGTCAGATGTGTCAGAGAGGGTGTAAGAAACAGCTATTTTTCAGTTTATAATTTAAGCATTTGCCTTTTCACAAGCAGAAATGCTCATCCATTCCTCTCTCCAGCAATATGTCCATCCAGTCAGGCCTCTTCCTTAAACTGCATGTCCAAAACGCTGTCTTCAAAGGACTGTTCCTTTGAGATGCAGACTGCAAAAACACAAAATCTTACCAACTAACTTTGGTCTAGAAAAAAAAGGATTCTTAAAGAAATAAATAAAATTGCAGAGCATCCTCTCTTATGAGAACAGTTTTCCTTCTGTGATTAATAAAGTAGTTTTAAATTGAGTGTTGAGTGTCAAGTAGAGTGTGCGTTTGACTCAACTTAGCTGTACCAGAGCTCACCATAACCTGGTCAGTTTCTCACATTGCTGCGTTTGAGTGAAGGTGCATCAACACGACACGGCAATGCTGCTGCTGATTTCTCAGAGCAATGCTGCTGTTTAAAGTTGCCCTTCTAGATGAATAAATCCTGCCTGTTGGAACCCTCCACTTGGACTAAAGCCCAGCCCCGGATGATCTACTCACTGAACTGACCTTCTCTACAGTCGCCTTTAAAGAGGGCACAAATTGATATCCGTAAATCATGTGTATTTAGTCGCTT
The DNA here is from genome assembly GCF_002775205.1 of Xiphophorus maculatus. NCBI lineage: Eukaryota > Metazoa > Chordata > Actinopteri > Cyprinodontiformes > Poeciliidae > Xiphophorus > Xiphophorus maculatus. The sequence continues at coordinate 27,418,787 of NC_036465.1, read as the reverse complement.
GCGGCGTTTTAACCAGATGGAGAACAGCCTCCTTTGCAAATCATGACTAAATTAAAAAATCCACCGATTAGAAAAAGAAAATAAAAATAATATCCATCACCTGCTTTCAGTGTCTGTTGGCCAAAGGGAGTAAACTGTAAAGATGTTGTTTATACGTTTGAACAGAGTATTCCTTCGTCATGACGCCATCTGTTTGGTCAAATGGACCAGTTCGTCTTGTATCAAAACAGCCCCACATCATGATGCTGCCATCTCCATGTTAAAGAATTGCAACTGAGTTATCAGGCTCGTGGGGTTTCCCCCTTTTTGCTCCAACTCTAATCATGATGAGACATATCTAGAAAAACTTGAAATATTTCTTCCTGAGTATAATGTTTTTATGTTGCTTTTGAAGTAATGGCTTCCTCCTCGTTTTGTGTCCTCCATCCTTATTTACTGTGGATTATCAGAAGACATTCATGCATAAACAGTTTAATGGATGGACATTTCTATGAAGCTTTTACTTGACTATAATTATTTGTGGCACCTTCAGGGATAAAACAGACATGTGGAGGGCAGCAATATTCTTCCATATATTTTGGCTGATTTTAGTAAACTTTTCCATGTTGTAACTCAATATTGTGTTGAAGATCACCTAATCCAAGATCAAGTCAAGACCAAGAATAGTGCCGCCACGCTAATAAGAGATAATGTTTGTTTGTGCTCCAAGCTAGGTGGCAAACAGCTGAAAAGAAAAGGAAACTAGTTCCCTAAAACATACAGTGTTTACGGTACAAGGTAGCTAACTTAACATGTGTAGCTAATATTGACTGAATTTCCTTGTCTGGGAGCCAAGTTCAAACATTTCTTTCAAAGCTAGCTAACGTTAGCTAGCTAGTTTTGCTAACATCACTTGTACATAGCTTACTTTTCTTTCTGCTTCCTTTCTAAGTGGCCATAAAAGTTTGATGTAGTCCCCATTGTCTTTGAAGTGACTTCGGACTTGAAAAGTTGTTTTACAAATATATTCTCCATGATTTACGAAGCCAAATTGTATTGCTGAAAATCTTGCAGATTCGCTCCCAGGCAACCACTGCGTGCTTTCTTGGAGTGTGAGTGAGAAGGGTTGAGATGGCAGCAACAAAAATACACAATTAGCAAGAAACCACGTTATTGCTTAACATTTTGAGTCTGAGGGATTCCCTTGTGTTACTCAATTTAACGTAAATGTTGAAGAAGCTTTCATAAAAACGACACCATCATATTGGCTTTCTCAAAGCCACAGTTATCTTACTGTATAAAAATGTTTGAATTCAAAGAAAGCTACAAACTCTCTCCCTAAAACGGTCTGATTTAATGTGAGATGGTAAAAAAAAAAAAAGAAAGTTGTGTGTATTTTTATTCAGTGTATGTTAATTTCTGGTTTCAGCCAATCCTAGCATAATAAAGAACCACCTTATCTTAATTCACCGACTGGTTTCAAGGAACTGTAATTTCTCTCCCCTCGGCGATTTCATTTACGGGAACATGCAATAAGCCACAAAAGCAATTTCCTGGCTGTTCGACAGCGAGCGGTCCCGGGTTCTGTCCGTGTTGTGTCGTAACGAAGCGTCTGATCATCAACACGCTAACAAACCGAGAATTTTTTTTTCCCTATTCGCTCTGGCCCGAGCTGTTGTGCAATCCGTCAGCACGTGTCACAAACGCCGTGTGTCGTGTGTCTCTGCCGGCGTGTGTCGAGGTTCCTCACGGTAATGGCGGTAATGGCGAGGGTGTGAGCCTCAGAAGTGATTAGGGAGGGTTTTCAGCTCCCAGATGTGTCACGGAGGAGGAAAATCAAACGAGGCTCTTTAACGCTCACACACTCGGAGCGGCCCAGCACAGTTTGAGCCCCGCCTGATGTCATCAGAGTAGGTTGCTAATTAAGAAGAAAGTCTGTCTCATTCATACACACACACACACACACACACATGCACACGCCGACAGCTTGGAGCTTGTCTTGCTTTTCCCAGAGTCTCATGACGGACTTGGTTGTTTGAATGTGTGTGTAGCGGTGTGTGTTGTCTGCTCTTCAGTCACAGAGGCTTGAAGGGTGATTTGTTTCTCTTTATTGTGAGCATTAGGGCACTTCATAAATTTGAATGTACTGTAATCACTGCAGTGCAAAAACTACCGTAAGAGTAACAGCTCCGTTCTGACAGATCTAGCTCCTTGCAGAAGGTTTTCATCATCCTCCAGCTTCTTCACAACTACAGAATTCAGTTCATTTCATTGGGATTTTTATGTGATTAACCAAACTACGACAGGAATCCTGACTGAAGAACTGATAAGCTTGGTGTACTTCTGAATTCAGAGCTACATTTCACTACAGTGGTAATCTTTAAAAGGTAGGTTACATCTCCACCAGCTTTGCTCCAGACTATTTGACTATTTGTAGCAAAATTTGTTAAAGCTCAATCATATAACAAATTTGAAGACATGCCACAGATTCTTACCGGTATTTAGTTCTTGACTTTCACTAGGTCATTGCACATAGAGAAAAGTTTGGTTTCACTGGGCCCCAGCAGCTGCTTCTTCCACGTGTGTCGGTGTGTCCTCTACAAGGATTTTGGGAAGCTTTAAATGGGACTTCTTATGTCTTTCTCTCAACAAACCTGTCATATACTAGCTAATTTAAGATGATAAATTAAACATTGCTCTGTGAGACGCACACAGCTTGGGAAATTTCTGAAAACAACACTCCCGTACCGCCTCCTTGCACATTTAACACTGTAACTTGTACAGTTTGATCACCACATAAATCAGGATGCTACAGATTAGAAAAAAAAAACATTGAAAAATTCAAGACGAGCGCCTGAACTCTCACACATCATCTATACCTCATCCCTACAACCGAAACAACACAGCTGCACCTAATCTTACACTGCACTATGCAGAGATTCTTTTCTCACCTGCAGGGACGCGGGGTGACTGGAAGTAAAAGTGAAACGTTGGACAGCCCTTATTTTGATTAATTAGCCTGAACTTACATGACCACTTGGGGGCACTCATCTAACAGTTTTATTTAATTCCCGTTTGATTCAGCTGAGACTTCTAATGTTTTTTTTACCTTTAATACTTTAAAAATGTGCAAGAGAGGTTGTGGAAAAAGTCATGTAATCAGTCATGAAGCATCAGGATACTGTGAACTCCCCATTAGTCTAGTTTATTCACATTTAGACTCGTGTAACAAGTACTTTTTTAAAATGACAGCAAATGTGGCAAGTGTGACAGCAGCTCAAAGTACGACTAGGCGAATTCTGAAAAGTAATTTATTACTCTAGATTTTACTTAGGAACATCAGAATACACGGAGCTTCATAAAAATTATTGCAATACTTTTCAGATTTGTAAAAAGTTTTGAAAGTCATGATTTTTTTGTTTTACATTTTGCCTTAGTGGGGTATTTTACATGTTCTTATGTTAATCTATCACATAATATCCCAATGAAATACATTGTTTTTGTTTGTAATGTGTCAAAATGTGAAAAGAGTTTTGAATAGTTTTGGAAGTCACTCTAACTCCGATTTTGGCGGCCATTTTAGACTGATCCGCTCTCTGGTTTTTTAAATTGTGTTCAAATTTCACAGGAAATATTACTCTCCCCTTCACTTTAATAACTGTAACCTTTATTTTTTTAGTTTCAAAAATGTTTTCAGTTCTTAATTCTAAACCGATCCAAGATGAAATATTGAATGAGTTAAAAAAAAAAGGGGGTGTATGTGGTGAACAAGATCTTTGTTGCTGTCCTCTTTTTTTAATTTTTATATTTTACAGCTAATTATCGTCTTTATAGTTGACATAATAAACAGTCGTACAGCTGTTCAGAAGCTCCACTAAGCAAAGCCTGAGTGGAGGATGAGGGAGGAGACTAATCTTTCAAACGATCTGAAGTGACAGATAGATGAGAGAGCCTGTTTATGTGCGTAATTGTGTAAATGAGAGTGAATTAGAGCTACAAGGAGTAAACAAGCCTCATCCATATTAATAAACTGCAGGCTTCTCGCCTCCACTTCTGGGACCGATAACGTCCCTCACACTAATAGATCGCACATCCTTCATCACCTGGTGGCTTGTTTTCATACCCGACTCGGAAAAACCCCCCAAAAAAACAACTAAGCTGTGATATTTCAGCTTTATGACATTTGCTTGGCATTTTCACTTGAGTCCCTCTGTTTCCTCTGTTTGTTCCCAATAAGGTTTTACTTAATAAGTTCATAAGTTATCTTAGGTAACTGCAGCCCTGGATGGATAAGAGGAGCTGCTGATCATCAGGGTGTGTGAACGGCTCTATTAAAGCGACGGTGTTGACAGTTTGCTTTAATGGAGGATTCAGGTGAAATAAAGGCTTAAGTAGGAAGGCAATGATGCTAGCGAAGAAATGCTGCCACCATTCAGTTTGAAAAGGTTATTCAGCCACAACCAGAATACATGGAGTTAAATATTTCATTATAATAAGGGATACAAATAATTAAATGACAGATTTCAGTAGGACAACTGAACTTCAGCTTTAGTTATCATTTATGTCGGCTATCCTGATCATGTACCTAACCCGTTTCTTACCTCCTGACCTCTACCTTCGACCCCCGCTTCATACCTCTAGATTTCATTCACTATCTCATTGATATTGGAACCCTGTTGGCTGTTCTGTTGCCCACCTGACCTATTTACCCGATTAAAGGATTATTAGCTTTCCCCTGGTGAAATCAGACCATTTTGTAACCAACGTAAACAAGCTTATCTAACTAGCAGAGTTCCTACTCATCCAGGCTTTGCCACGGTACCTTACAAAGAACGAAACCGTATAGAGTTTCGTTTTTTGTAAGGTACCGTGGATAAAACAGTCCCCAGTAAATGAACACTTTCCTGTCTCTGTATCTCTACTTCAAGTATTCCTGGCAAGAAAGGTGAGAGTCTCCAAAGAGCCTTGGAAACCACCTTTGTAGGATAATCATTTACTTTCTGTTTCTGCAACCTTCTTCTACGTGTGCTGCCAAAACCTCACTCTCCTTTCTGTCTTACGGAGTTTGAACTGAGAGCTGTGAAACAGAGACAATATTTCCTAAACGTTGTTTAAACTTGTAATCAGTCCAATTCTGACAGAAATGAGCTTCCTCCAGAGCAGTGGTCTCAAACTGAACGACAGTCCTCCAACTTTTAGTTGTGTCTCTTAACATACATACTCACTAGCATGCAGTCAAGCTCTACTGATGCTAATATTGGATACAGTGAGTTGCAAGACACTGGCCCTTGTTGACCACTGCTCCAGAGGGTGGCTGGACCTTAGGAATAGGTCCAGGAAATACTATTTTCTCTCTTACAGAGAGGTACTACTATTAGTACCTTTCAATTCTCAACTCAAAACAACTCAAAACAGAGATGCAGCTTCTCTGCAGTTGATGTTGTTCAGACATTAGGATTCCTCATGTCCGCCTCACCTTTGGAGGTATTTCAGGCATCACCCTCCAGGCAAGGGTGGAGACCCCAGAGACGACCTAAAGTTTACATCCAGTCGGACCCGGGAACAACTTGGGATCCCGCATAATGAGCTGGAGGATGTCAGTAGAAAGTGGGACGCCTGGAGATCCGTACTGGATCTGTTTCCCCAACGACCAAATCTTGGCTAAGCAGAATAAAAAGACTAGAAAACATGGTAGTGAGGCGCCATCTGGCGTAGTGGGTATGCAGAGGCTGTGGTCCTCGTCGTGATGGTCCCATATTTGATTCCCAATCAAGGTACCTTTGCCGCATATCTGCCCCCTTCCTGTCTGCCTACTGTCAGAAAAATGGAAACAGGCCGTTAGCGCCGATCAAAAACAGATTATAAAAAGAAAAAAAAAACATGGTAGTTTAACACGGCTGTGACCGAGTGGGTGACGTCTCCTCCTGTCTCGTCTGTCATTGACCACTTCATTGTCAGTGATCACTGGTCTTGTGCCAATGATAAAAAGTTACAAATTTTATCAATCCCAGATTGGTAAAAACTTCCTGCAACACAGACTGAATAACGAATCGATCCAAAGCTGTTCCTTTTCCCACATTCTGTCAGTATGTCCTGCTTGACGTTTGGTCAACGTGTCCTTAGTCTTGTTAGAAAGGAAATTCAGTTTCAGTTATTAGCACCGTCACCGGCTGTGACAGATGAAAAGATAGCAGAAATTCACAGAGATGGTGAATCACTGACTCTAACCTGAGTGACAATACAGCATCATTTTACAATGGACACCATGCACTGCTGCTTCTCTTTTGTTTTCATCAAACAGATTCTGATCATTTCAGAACATGTTTTTGGCCTATGAGCTCATTTCCGCCTTATTATCTTCTGTCTTCACTTATTAAAATGAAGCACGCTGCAAAATTCTTTGGTATAATATTGTGCAAGCATGCTGTGCGACAGTAGCAACAGGTCATTACTGGCGGCTGAGCTCTATGCTAAAAAACAAACAGCCAGGAACGCAAGAAACAATAAAGCAAAATCAACAAATCAACTGGCAGAATGAGGAGTGCTCAGGCTTTTACGCTGTAAAACTGCAGCTTTTATTAGAGCTAACAATAAAATATTAAAGGTCAATTACAGATTGTTTGAACTTGCTTCCGTATTTTCGCCGAACGGTGTGTGTGTGAGGGATTTGCACAGACCAGCCAGAGAGATACTGAGTAGTTTCAAGAATATTTTTAATTTATTACAAAAAAGTCAAAAAAGGATGAATTGGGCCCAAACCAGAGGTCAACATAACAGATTGCAACTTAGGCAGTGACACAAAGAGCTCAAGCACAAACACATGAGGGGAACCTAAACATAGTGGCTGATCAGAACACTGCCGACAGGAAGTTTGCCGCTGATATAAGGAAAAGGAAGAAATTAATCTGATGCATATTAACCAAAATACAGCAAACTGACAAATAAAGCTAACTAAATGTGTGCACTGCAAATAGTTAGCTGAACAGTCAGGCTAGTGAAAATAATTGAAATCAAAAATGAAAATCTAAACTATTCACCGATTAATACGTAAGCTAATTTTAAGAATGAACAGTAAACAGTTACCATTCGACATCTCTGTGAGATAATAAGGGCAGCCGTCACGTGGTCACATAAAAAAAAAACAACCCAATAATAAAACAAAAAGCTCAGGAAACCATCCGCTCCCTGACAGCGAGACTGAACACTGAAGGGCATTGAGATGTGGAGTAATGATGTTTACGAAGGAGCTCGGATCTTAAAGGCGCAATTTGTCTGCTACCAGGCTGCAGTGATGCTGGGTGTGAGAACACACTGACAGGAGATGAACACACCGCGACAGAAAGACGGAGCAGACGGCCGCTGCTCTCCCTGCAGCGTCAGGTGAAAGGCTCGCAGTCCGGCATTCTGACGCTTCCTGCTTTATATCAGACTGAAAGGCACACGTGTAATAAATGGCATTAATTCCTCTTAATTTGCCCAGTTTTAATCTGTTCTGCCCTGCTTTAATTGTTTTGATTCCAACGTTTTCTATTGTAAATTGTATTTCTACGCTGTCCTTCCGTTACAGATTCCATGTTGCTTCGCTGCTGAAACACTAAATCATACCAGTTATTTTTGATCTACTTTCTAGCGCAAATATCTTAGGACACTTGAAATAAGACAAAACTAACTTATAAGTAATGTAGTGGAAAAAATACTATTTCCAAGCACTGTTCAGGTGAAATCACTCAATCAGGTTTATTCATATGTTGTGCACAATACAGAAAGCATGTAGGACAATCAGTAATGAAGCAGGCCCGGGACCGTCAGATAATGCTTCTGCATGTTGGTGTTCCCACTGAAGCCTCTTTTCCCCCCCCGATTTTCCCTTTATGACAATCTTACAACGTCCTGCAGTGTGTGGTGTGTTACGTGGTGGTGTGTTGAACATGTCTGAACTAAAATCGGGTATATTCAACATTGTCTTGGCCTTTTTATCGCAGCCTGTTGAATGTGACAGGTAGCCAATCAGAAAGCGTGGTGACGTAAGAACGGAGGGAAATCTTGGACATCAGAGGTAATATATGGAAATGTTTATTACTATATATAAAGGTCAATTTTATATATGTTTATTATATGTGGTTATGTTTATTCAGTTAAAAATGTTAACTACGAAAAAACATAACTCACCTCCAAATCATAGTGCAGCAAACAGAGCGGCTGATCCCCACGTTTTTTATCAAACGCCTTTTCTTTTTGTTTCGTCTTTTATTGCTTAAAATGAGCCACAAACTATCACTGCTGCTTCTACATCGTCATCCGTGTTTGATTATTCTAAATTCACATATGGGTATGTCAACCCATTCTCACTCCCAACTCGTCATATATTGACGCATGGGACGGTCCGTCCTCGTCACATGTTGACGCGCAGGGTACCCTTTCGCGTCAATATGTGACGCGAGGTGTTTTACACTATGCCTTACCGTAATTTTTGCCCTAAACCTAACCAAATCGTTGGGTTTTGAAGGTTCGGCAGCAGTTACGAGAACCCTTCGCGTCAAAACATGTGACCTTCCCAAATCGTCAACATGTGACGCTGAAGGACCCTGCCCAAGTCGTCAACATATTGACGCATGGTCAGAAAACGTCCCAACTCGTCAATATATGACGAGTCGGGAGTGAGAATGTGTTAGGTATGTTGGGGGTTTTACTGGGTTTTCCTCTGGAATCGGTTCTGTGGTGTGTTGCTCCTGCCGTGTGGCTGGACACACGAACTGATCGAACCTGTTGGACTTTTATCGGCTCTGTGGTCACTGAGGTTTGGAAAATCGGCCGATAATCCTTAAATTCTGCTGTGAACCAGACCTAAAACTCACAAGCTCTACTCCTCTCGTCTCCACCACTGCCCTAACGCTCTCTGACTCTGGTCGCTATGGTAACGTTTACATGTCCCTTCAAAATAAGATAAGGATGCGCCACAAAAACTAACATTTTACTTTCGTGAAAATTTTAACTCACGATAACGACTAATGGAGCCCTGAGCTCGTTTCTCTGTAACCAGACGGTCCATCTGGGAGTGATGAGAGACAATGACACCAGAAGTGTTGCTTATGCTCAGGATGCTCATGGTCTCTAGTGGAGAATCAGTTTGAAGCTTCATTGCCTCATTAACAGCTGGTCACCAGATCATGCAGAGCTTGGAATGTGGGAATCACCTACCGGGATGAATCCATTCTCCTGTCTCTTCTCTGGGCCTTTTCCCCTTCAAAGAAACTTTACAAAGAATCTGATCTGTTTCTGACTCATTTTGCTGCTTATGGCTCAATGTTGGCATAACCGAGAGAATCCGGTTAAAGGATTTTCAAAATAAAACATCCTCCAGACTCAAATAATATACAAAACGGAAATATTTAATTATTTCTTGTGCGGCCCGGTACCAACCCGGGGGTTGGGGACCACTGATGTAGAGGGTTAGGAAACCTTTGCAGGTGTTTTGATATAATTAGCTGATTAGGGCGTGATTACATAAGTTTCCAATATTTCCTTTCTTTCACAGTAAATGAGCAGACTTTTCTGAAGCTTGACATTTCTGCTTAAAATAGTCTGTTATGTATCTCTTACATAGTAAAAATTAAGCAGAGAAACTTAATGTGAGTTTTTTTTTTATTATTTGGAAGCAATAGTCATGAAAACTACAGTAAAGAAAGGGCTGATATATTTAATTCTGTGTGTGATGAATCTACATTATTTAACAGTTTCTCTTCCTGAAATAACAAATATTGACATTTTACACCATATTCTAATATTTTGAGACATACATGAGATAAAAGGAAGTTAGAGTTCATCCAACCGGCTGAAAATGAAAGCCTATTCAGCTCTTTGTGACTTTACACACTCTAGTTCTACAATAATGGTTGTGATTCAATATTTTAACATTTTGTGAATTAGGATTTAATCGTCAGCTTCATACATAATACATCTGGTAGTGATTAACACGGTTACTGTCACCATAGTAACCTGTTTGTTCCAGGTGTACAACAGTTTCTTTTCTTTTACTAACATGTTACTGTGACATTATTGTATTTTTGCTCAACATAATCATGCTGTCTTTCTTTATTCAGCGCAGCAACATGGATGGCTGTGGGTATGTGACACCAGGCTGAGTCCAGAGATATATTTCACTTGATGTGCTGTCCAGTCTTGTATAAACTGCACATGCACATCGTGGCTCTTTGTGTCATTTTTAGCAGCATGAATATAGCCTTGAAACAAAAGTGACTATGATATTTATGACTGAATATTTTGTAGATCAAAATATGGCAGATTTTCTCTGTGAGAAAGACTTTCTCACCTAAACGTCAACAGTAGCTGTGCTTCCAGTACCAATGTGCACAAAACTTTTTGTTTTGTGTTGAAATGTTGAAAAAATACAAAGTATTTCTGTTAAATAAGAAATGACATTAAAATCATGCGTGAATAAGTTTGAAATGTTTAAAAATCATGGCAGTAACAGACGTAAACAGTTACAATAGATATATTCATAATTCAGCCATGGTGTTAGCGCTCATCATCTATCAGCCAATCAGAGGAAACGTCTTATTCAGGCGTTGGAGTGAAAAGCCCCGCCTACTTGGGAACGGCTACGTATGTGGCGTTTTGAGAAAATTGTTGTTGGTGATTTTCCTGAAGAGCTACGGATTCAACATGTTGGAATGATTCAACTTTTCATGAACAATAAAACAAAACAAAAACAAATGTCATCCTCCCACCACTTCCTGTCGTCATCTTCTGCGTTTCTGCCAGTAGTAACATCCTGCTGTTGATCACATGACTTGTGTGACGAGGAAAGAATGTGACGTGAAAACCACATCGTCCTAGGGCAAAACCTCTTTAGCAGAAAACGTCATGTTTTTGTTGGTTTTTTTTAAATCTCTGTGTTTCCATTAAGCAAATCTGTTTTCATTTCAATTTGTGCGATTTTAGAGTTAATGGAATCTCAGCCTGACGTCTACTGGATGGACAACAGCCTCACATTTACCCTCAGACAAACCTCTCACGCCCGAAGGCACCTGTAACACAGAGAGTGATGTGTACTTTCATACAACGCATGCTGGCATTCACACGTACACACATGTTCATCCACATGTTAAGCACACCTCATCATGGAGACAAAGCCTTTCTTCTTTGGCTCCAAAGTGACATCAGCCTGAGGCATGGACGGATCCCAGTGTGTTTCAGGGCGTACACACGCCCACACACACCAACACACCGGGGCGAGGGCAGCAATCAGGCTGATTAAGACAGCCGTGTGTTTCCAAAGTGACTGACTCCCGCAGAGTGACAGGAGGAGGAGGAGTGTGGTCTTGAGATATCTGAGTTGGAAAATACTGTCTTTTTGGTGCAACAGGAAGGTGAAAAGTCTGGAATGGAGGAACTGTACGAGAACGCCTGCATCCTTTGCGTTTCCGTGCAATCAGAATGAGGAGGGGCGAAGTGGTAAAACGGGAATCTGTGTGTTTGAAGGAACGATGAGGGACAAAATCAGACAATTATCCAGATGATTACTGATCCATCGTTTTCTCTCGGCGTAGAACCCCGTTGTCCTGCTGGTCGTCTCATGCGCATCAAACCAACATCACGGATCAAGATGATCGCTCGCCCACGCATGAAGCCGACTCGTCACGCCGTGACTTAGACTTAGACTTGTACTTTATTGATCCTTTGGGAAGACTCCCTCAGGAAATTGAAGACACAGCAACTTAAGAAGTTTAAAAAAAACCCTAAAAACTAAAAACTGTAGAGCTACTGGAGAGGCAGCCGTCTCCCACAGCGCCAAAACGAACGCCGGCGTCCTGATCGTAGCTGATCTGGGGGCTATAAGACGGAGCACAGACGGACTCCGACGGGACGCTAGAAGCATGAGGAAACGGATGCAAACGGGAACCTGTGTCGGGAACATCGTGGTCCGACGATCAATGGGAGCACAGATGTAATCCAGCAGTTATTAAAGATTATGATGAGGGTCAATTTTCAGAAATGCGATCTGTAAAATTGAGGAAGTGAATTTCTGTTAAATATGGAAGTTAGTTTGGCTTCGGTCACGCAGCAACAGAGCAGCCAGGCGGAGTCCTGTGCTTACGAAAATCATTGTTCCTCTCATTATGGCAGCTAAAAGAACCGTAACTGACCATCTGTGATGTGAACATTCTCTTCTTATTTAGTATTTTTAAGTCCTGGTCCTTAGGAATCGTGATCCTGCATGTCTGAACCACTGAACTCTGGCATGGAGGCGTATAAAACATGTTTTAGGTATTATAATAAAAACTTTTCTGTTAGAGATTCCCCATGAACATGCAGATGTTTTGATAATATCAGTTGAACGTCAATAATGAGATCAGTTACTGTCTTTTGTAGAGAAATGCCTGTCCCCATGGTAAATATATATCCATTAGCTGCATTAACTATTCCTCAAAAAGCAGCTTAATGCAATTTTATTAAGACAAATGATCAGTTAGAACTTCAGTGTTATTGTTTTCTGTATTTTATTGAGTTTTAATATGTTTAATGTGCATACTTTATCAATTTTTAAAAATGATTTACATGTTATTTCAGTCATTTCCACAATAGTGCTTTTTTATTTATTTTCTGCACTTTGATTGTCGTCTGCCAAACGTGAATAAACCTGAGCTAATCCTTGATACGTTCATACGTACATGCATATGATTTATATACATATACATTACAGAAGGAAATAAACTTAAATCTTAAATCTAAAAGAAACTTACCGCTTTCTGTTTTTCATGTCCATGGTAACACCATGAGGCTTCAAGTTCAAAGTTTTTCTGCGACACTTTGAATTTGGCTCCTGGATTTGATTTAGAACCGGTTTTGACCTTTTGTTCTTCGTAATTTCTGTACAATATAATAAAACTTTTGATATAAATCCATATTTCTAAAAATATCCCCATGTTTCTGTTGCATATTTGTTTGACGTTACAAAGTACCAGCACTTATGTTTTCCCCACTCGATGCACATACAAGGTAATAAAAAGTAAGAAAATTTGTGTTTGGTCGACTTTAGTCTTTGCTGAAATGTGTCTTGGCAATAAACATAGTTTGAATAACTATGCTAATCACACCATTGGCCATAATAAAAAGCACAATATAACTGAACTTTACAGACAGGCAGCTGTTTCCCATTACTGGTGCCATAATGGTAAGGAAAACGTGTTTATGTCTTGAGCAGTGGAGTTTATAATGTTGGTTGTAATATTCCAGGATGACCAACACAATCACACTGGCAGGCTTGTGACAAATGCTGGTTGCAAAATGGGTTGCCATGGCGACCAGCCTGAGTCTAATCTCAGAAACATATTTTCTAAGTAGAACATAAAATGTTTTTCCTAAACCTTTTTCAAAGTTGAAGACATGATCGTTTTATGACGGAGACTTTACCGGTGATGCTCAGTCTGCCACCTGGCCTCGTCTCTGGTTTAATATTTCATCTGTGTTAAATGGCGCTCCGAAAAGATATTTTACAGCACTTATTTTCCCATTTTCCATCGGAAGCCGTGTTCGTGATGTGCCTGAACCTCTCGTCTCTCTGGCCATCTGGACTGTTCAGCTTTCCACCAACCCAAGTGATCATTGCTCATTAGCTGGGCAGTGAACTTGTAAAGACTGATGCCAAACTGAGCGGCACTAAACCGATTAAGAGTAACAGAAGTGGCACCGCGTTTTGGGAACCACAGCAATATACCATGTCACTGTGAACAGATTTAGACAGTCTGTGTATTTTCCATGAGAAACCATTATGTGGACTTTTCAGGCCGTCCATAATGTCGCTATGTGTTTGTGGATTGTTGCAGCGTAAAATTGCTGATTTTTGCGGCACCTTTTTCAAAGAGTTGCTGTCCAAGTTGTACATTTTTTATGCTTTATTTTTTGCCATTACGTGGTAATACAAAACAAATTAGATTGCTGCGCATAACCTTCCCAAAGAAACAGGATGTTAACATAGTTGATTGTTTTAAGTGCAAACAACAGTTTTCAAGTATCTTCTTGAAATAAAATAAAATACCATTAAAATTTAATTGCAAAAGAAGAATTCCATATTAAAGTTAAAGGGGCAGTGTTGCACAAAATCAACTGTTTTGAGTTCTACATCATGTTATTATGTTATTCCCTCATCAAAAACATACCTGGAGTGTTGGATTGATTCCTTCATGCATGTTTGAGAAATTCTTTAATCTCCATGGCAACCACTCAGCTGTGAAAAACGCCTGGGTGGACCTAGCTCCGCCTTCGAGAACGACGCTCCTTTTTGGAGCTGCAGCTTCAAGGTTCCAGCTCACAGAGCAGCCCTCTTCCAATCAGCTCCTTCAGACTAGCCACCAGCAATTAGCAAACACCTGGTGGAACTGAGCATCAGCTGAGCTCATTATAGGAGCTGCTTCCCAGCACGGTGCTGAGAGAAACGTTGTTAAAGGGTTAATAGAGGAGCCATGTTGTGATGACTTCCTGGAGGCGGAGTTTCAGAAAAAGCGTTTTTAAAGAGATACAGGCCCAATTTCAAGGTGTTAAATCAGGATTAAAATGTATTTTAAGTCGTATTTGAGATATACAGCATTTTTATAACTGAAAGTAACAGTTACCTGACCATACTGTAAAATGGCACTATGTGCTTACAAAAATAAAAGGCAAATGTCCTGCTGTTACAGGTTTTCCTCTCTGCCTTTCAAGAGATGTTGTGAACCAGGAAGTTAAATTATAAGGGGAATAAAAGGTATTGGTTAAAATCAGTCCCTTTTATTGATTGAAAGGGATTAATCAGCGACTGGTCAGAAAGGAAGAAAATACAGGAAGTGATAATGTGAATGACCAGATTTACGTAAAAGTTGCAATGAGTGGTGGAAATTTATGCAAAATCTACAAATAAGGAGTGAATTTGCATTAATAAGAAACGTCACGACTTCTGGACTGGCGTTGGTCGTCTTTCCTCAGAGTTTCATCTCTTCTCCCAGATGACGGACAGTTCTGTTTTTAGCTTGGTTCAGTCTGTGAGCCTCAGCCGGATCAGACCAGCAGGTCGCTTTGGTCACATAAAAAAGAAGCATAGAGATCCTGCAAGCTTGGTAAAAAAAAAAGAAAAGGTGTCAGTCTGGCTGTGAGCCGGTGCCTGCTTGAATGGTAATGAAAACATAGCCGTAGGAAAACCTGAGCAAAATTCTTGGAGAGCATTGTTCAGCCTCTTGGGAAGTTCTGATGTGATCCGCACTCGTTATTTGTTCGTTAGTTATTTGTTGCGAAGGTAAAAGTAACTTAAGCTAACAGAGATCTGACAAGCAGAGCTGAAAACCAGGAGGAAGAATTTCTCTGAGGGAATGCTTACTGAAACAGGGTGGTTGTGATGATTAATAAACGAGGACCTGTAGTGTGAGGAAGCAAAAGATAAAAAAAGGGGAAATAGATCAAAGAAAAATATAAAACAAGGACAGCAAACACAGATCTTTACAGAAAAGCAAAATCCAACACAGAAAACCTAAAAAGTTAATAACAGAATATTTAATTGGGAAAAAATAACTAATCATTTTGTCCCTATATTTTAAAATATTTTATTTCAATTACACTCTTTTTTTATTATTAAAAGTTGCTAAATAGATGTTAGCGATACTATGTGAGATTGAAGCTGTGTAATAGGTGTAATATTAGTGTACATGAATCATATCCTATCATTTCAGGCACACAGTGACCTGCGCAGTTCGGTGGACACATTGTGGCTGCGCTGCATTTCATAAAGTCTGTCATACAACGTATTAATGCGCAGAATATTCTAATAAAAGGATTAGTGCATATATAGCTGTTCATTTTAAACGGGTAGGCTATTCAGATGAAGGAAGTGATCTTGTGCTTGTACTGAGTTAGAATCTTTTTTTGAGAATGGGGATTCTTAGTTTTCCCAGACACACGGCTGAGCGATACCTCTCGCATTTCCCATGAACGCAACATCATATGTTTTAATTTCTGGTGAGCTAAATTTGAATCATGTTTACATTTAGACTTTACACATTTTTCTTTTCTGTTGACCTGTGTTTTAGATCACACGCATCCTACAGTAGTAATGATTGTGACTGATTGTTTGCCGTGTTTCTGCAGCCTTTGGGAGCTCCCAAAAGTGCCCATAAACAAAACAAAAACATAAATAAAATAAAATGAAATTGATTTCCCATTTTGTGAGCAAAATGGGAAATCAAGTGGAAACTAAGTGGAAACTGCTGCCCTGCTTGGAAACTTTTAATCACTGAGAGATGAATGACCCTTCCCCCTCCTTTACTTTCCGTCTTTCTGCTGTTTTCCGTTCGGCCCGTCTCTCGTTTTAACCAAGGCGGAGGGCTTTGTCTACGACGAAAAGAAAACTGAATGCGAAACGCGAGAAAGGATAAGAGTAGTCAAAAGTGAGTAATGAAATCAGACAGCCTGTGAACCTACATGCAGCTGGCCTCTGTAAATCCCAACTCCTCCGATCTGCCTCCAGTGACATAATTATGTCTTCTGTATCCACTCGCTGTTCCTCCCTCAGCTCCCTCACCAGATCTCTTAACAATGATTATCTTTCGCTACGCTCGTCTTTCCGCTTTTGTCTCCCTTAAGCTTCCCCCCTTTTTTCGCATCCTGTCCTCATCCTTCAATTTTTATTCCTCCATGTTTGTATTTTCTGTACCCTTGCTTTCTGCTCCCCCCCCCACCCCCCAGCGGACAGAATAAGACACTCTGTTCAGTTTGTCAAACCCTGGAAGCATTTCATAAAACTTTTATGGCCTGTGTTGGTTTAAAACGCAGATTTGAGCGTAGGCAGGATGCCTTTGAAATGTATTCACGGTCTCAATGTCTGTTTTGCTGGTCTTAGTGCAGGGCTGAACAATGGTGGGAGTTTCGATTCTATGCGTGTTCAGTAAGAGGCCAAGACGAACTTCTTGAAAGATGTTCTGCAGAGTCCATTGGACAATCGTTCGAAGAGACGCTCATCTCTAGAAAGACTCATCAAATTGATGATTCTCAGTCGGTTCTGTGCCACACAGCATTGCTTCAATTTGTAATTTTAGAAATGCAGCTTTTAAACAAATATATTTGGCATTTGGTGATTTAACGACTGGTGCCCAAAAGGCTAACTATGGAAATTGCCATATACCCTCAGACAACAAACCATGGAAAATTAGACTAAAATGAAATAAAACTTCCAAAAAAAACCCAACAAAAAACAAACAAAAACCTCTTACAGGTCACACTACGATATTTCATATATAAGACAAATATAGGAGAAAATGCTAAATACAATCCAAACTGATGCAATGTGGAAAAAAAATATTGATCATTAAACCTAGCAACTGGTTGTACCATCCTTGGCAACAATAACTCCCATCAAATGTTTATAATAAATGGCAATGAGCTCTTATTTTTTTTCCATCTCTTTGGAATTGCTTTAGTATCCACATTGAATTGTTTCTGAACATGAATGGTCTGTTTAAGGTGTTGCCATAGCCTCTCAGTGCCATGTTTTTGTGCAAGTATAATGTGTTTTGCCTTGGGATTTTTACAGAGATGAAATTGTTGCCCGCCTCATTTCACTTCCTTACACTTCAATTTATTTATACGCCGAGTCATAACAGGTATCATCTCAAAGCACCTCATTAGAGAAATGGATCCGGTTTATATACAGGGATGTATAGTTTAATGCTGAATGTGAGATGACATTATGTCTCCTCTCATCTCTTCTGATATCCATGTTGAGTTTTCTGCAGGCTTTTGACTAAAAAATGAAGGGGAATCCACTTACACAAGAAAACATCTAGTATGTCTCTGACACAGTAGAACATAAATCAGAAAGTAATACATGGGTTAAATTTTTTCTTTAGCAAATTTAAATCTCACAATTGCTGGCGTGCATGTTGTTTTCTCTGAGTTGGATCTGGTGGTAGAGAGGTTGCTGCACAGACCAGGTCAACCCAAACGAAGGCCGATGGAGGAGGGCTGAGAGCGTTTGGTGGAGGAACCTGATCGGGTGATTCTCAGCTCACACCCCTGGGAGAATTCCTCTCACACCCAGAGTTAACTTGGAGACATGGAATCACAGTGGGCCATGTTCTGCACCAGCAGGACCGGCTGGTGATGAAAACCGTCAGGCGGAAGAAGTGAGGATGTCCTTTGGGACTTGAGAAGCAACTGACGAATGCAGGTTGACCTGACCTGGTTACCGATTCTGTTTGTGGTGTCGAGCTGGAAACCTCAAATTTTATTTTTTATCTGGTTATATTGACATGATTACCAGTGAATTACAGTGCTTTGCAGGTGAGCTTTGGTCGTTGACTGGTAAAAAATGGGACTGCTGGTGTGGTATCGGAAGTCATTTATTTGAAAGATCTTGTTGTGTTGTTCACAAGTTTTGTTAGGGAGGATCAGTAGAGTAACTTATAATAATCTTAAAACAACAACAGATTGAGTGGAGCTTTGTCTGCAGCAAAGCAGGTCCTGCTCTCCTCTACAACGGCCCTATAGCTTATTAGCTCGCTGTCTTACTAGATAGCTAGCAAGATAACTGACTACCTACCTAGCTTGCGAGCTTGATAGCTAGCTCACAAGCTCTCGACTTAACAGGCCATCTAAACTTTTACCCTCACATCTGGTCATGAGATATGGACCATGGTTGTATGAATGACATCCAGACACAAGCGGTCAAACTGAAATTGGTCTGTAGGGTGGCCGGATTCAGGCTAGGAGATCTGGTGAAGAGCTCCATCATCCAGGACCCACTGGTAGGAGACTCTGGGGTTAAGCCAGAACTCGATAGAAGGACTGCATGTCCCTTCAGACTGTGTTCCCCCAGAATGAACTGGGAAGTGCCAACGTATTGTACTTTTTACCCATGCGACCTGTTTCCCATTGCGTGGATGACGATGATTGGTGGATGGGTAATAGCTGCATGTTGGATATTCCAGATTGAAGTGTACTCTGCTTCCTCTGAATCTCTGAAACAGAGATTCAACTCAATGTGAATTAAATTAATTTAAACTGTGATTTTGATAAAATACACATATATTCTCTGAGGGATATATTTCAGGATTTATTTGATGATATTCATTCAGATCCAAGTAGAAAAAAAAGTGAGTTCCTAATAAAGCAGTGTCTCATCACTGTTACCTTGCTTGCATTCTAATTTTGTCATCAGAACGGAATCTGGCAGCTTAATTAAACGATTTGCAGAAGAGGCTTTTATATTGCTATTCTGATATTTTAATAAGTGAGTAAAACCAAGCTCACATCACTGCAAAACAAAATCCTCAGTGGAAACTTCAACAGTCCTAGTAAATCTTTTATCGATATTTATGCGTCTGCTGCTGTATCTGTCACATGAGAGGCTCGACTGTTTTTGTAACTAAAAGCTCAGAACAAGTCAGAGAATTTTAAAATCTCTGCCCAGCTCTAAAGATGACTGTCACCATCCACGTATCCACTGACTGACTGTATATAGCTCGCTTTACAAGTTACAGCTGAAATGCTTCCATGAGGCCAAGGCTGGAACTATAGAGCTACACATCCTAGAATATTGAAGTGAACTGGGTAGTGAGGTACTTTTGTTCTGTTTACTGTACATAATTGTTCATTTGTAGTAGTGAATATTGCTTTATTTTAAATGGTGATTATCAGTAAAGCTCATTGACATATTTGCAACAACAGCCATAGATGTCCTGTTCCACCCAGGGACTCTGAGTTTCATTCTGTTGTATCTCTCTCTTCCTTTTTCCCAATTTTTAAGGCAGCAGTTCACTTCATGACAGTGTAAGTCACACACCTGGCAACATAATTCAGTCCCCTCCTTGATACTTTTAATATTAGTGTTCTTCTGTCTGTTAGGTTGTTGTAAATCAAGTTTTCCCTTCCTTAATCCTTGCTGATATCCTTGTAATTAATTATTACCTACCTACCTACCTACCTAGATAGCTTGGTGTTTAGCTAGCTAGCTACAGTGCTAGCTATTTAAATATCTTAATATGTAGCTAGCTACAAATCTTGGTATCTGGCTAGCTAGATATCTTGGTATCTAGATAGCTAAACATGTTTAAATAGAGTGCTAGCTATCTAAACATGTTAGTATTTAGCTAGATAGCTAGCTACCAAGATATCCAGCTAGCTAAACCCCACAGCCTCTGACTCCAGCAGCAGCGGGTGGTGCAGTCCAGTTATCTCCTACATTTTAGTGCTCTGAACCTTGGCCACCATCTGTTGTCTGGACACACCCCCAGGTATGAAACCAGCAAAAGAAACAGGGACTGGTAGCGGAAACAGGTCATCAGTCACGAGAAGTAAATGTTCGCTACGCCGGAACTTCTTCTGCAAACGAGTCACCATTTAAACTTTAGTGCATTAACTCTTTTCTGAAAAGCCAAAATTTTTTTATTAGACTGAGTATAAAAATTTTTTTTGTGAAATTGAGTTGTTTTGAATTTTGTCACTTTCATCTACCTTTTCTAGTGCTTTACTTCCAAATGACCATTAACAATCATTGATGGAAACACCGTTATTGAGAGCATTTGCGATATAATTTTTAAATGTAGTCTCAGGAGTTTAACTCCAGAGTATCCGTTGTGGTCGATGCATTGGCACATGTGAGCAACGTGATGGAACTGGGAAAGGACAGGCGGCGGTGTGAATAAGCCCTCCCTGTCACTTCAGCTAAGCACTCAAGAAACTGTGCACTTCACCAAAGTGAACCTGGACAGGAAAAGGGAGGAGAGGATTGCTGAAAAGCCAGGGGAAACACAGAGGAAGATCTGTGGACAAGACAGAGTTAAGGTTGACTCGGAAAGAGTTTATGGTGGAAATAGACTGTAACTACATGGGAAGAAAATAACAAGGATTTAAAAGGTATTGGAAAGGGACGGAGAGCAACTGAGGACAAAAATAAAATCTGATGAGTGGAAGACACAACAAAAAAGGACAAGGCAGGAGGTGTCACACGCAGTGTGCCAGATCAAGTGTGTGCGTTCATCCGTGTACGTGAGACAAAAGGGGAAAGGTTGACAAGCTTATGATGTTATTAGGTGACATTTAGCTGACAGAGGCCATGCAACAGATGGGACAGGGGGATTAGGGATGAGCGTGCGTCCTTATTCATGTCTGCCCGCGTCGGCGCGCGAGTGTCGGGAACGGGGACACCTTTGGTTTCAGAAGTGATGTGACACTAATTGGTCCGAAAGCCCGCCAGGTTCAAGTAGAACGTCGTCGTGTGGGCGTCGCGTCAGCCGGGCGTCTCGGTCAAAGTTTCAGACGTACAGCCGTTTGGATGGGTGAACTCTCACCTCGGTTAAATGCTGACCCTTTGGTCACCCTGTGTCGGATAGCAACAATATGAGAAGTTCAGAGGACACATCTGGAACAACAGGCCAGATTAGTGCCATATTTTGGATAACAGTTTATTTATGCTGTTTTTGTTTTCTAAGGATGACGTCCTTCACACTTTTAGGAAAGGTCAGATGAATAACGTTGTAACTTATACATTTTTGTTTGTCTTTGAAAATATTTCTACATGAGAAGAAATAAAAGGTTCAGTTTTGAGTTGTCGGGAAAAAAAACGAGTATTGAACACACCAGTGTTTTCCCCCCAGTAAATATATTCTGACAAAAAATTTTTAACAGTTCCTCCATTGCAGTTATTACAAGTGATTAAAAAAACTTACATTAGGAAAAAAAAAGTGAAAACCGTCATTGCTTTTAGTTCACACAATGAACCAAAATTGCCAGTGTTGCCAATAAAATGAATGATTACCAATTATTATTACGCTCACAGCTCTTTCTTTAGGCTGGAGCTCAGCAAAAGCAGTTTGGTCACAAAAAAGTAAAATCACTTTTATTGTTTTACTGTATAGAAAAGATGGCTTAATGGTTTAGAAACATGTCTAGGAAAGGAACAGAGTCGAGAAGAAAATCGACATAAAAATCCGTTTGTAGATGGTTTTAAATTCGCCTGCACTGCTGTAAATGTCACTCTCTCTAAATGCATAATGCAACACATTATGATGGAACCTTTCTGTATCTCCAGCTGCCACATTTCATTCTGATTTCATTGAGAAAAAAAGCAGCAAGCTACTGAGAGCGGATCCATTTTTTCTTCTTTTTTTTAAAAAAGAAATCTGACATTTTAGTTCGGTGCCTCACCGCTTAAGAATACGGCGTTGTGCTGTGTGCAGACAAATCCTCCAGGCAGCCAACGGGAAATGTTTTTGCCAGACAACAAAACCAGCGGTCAGAAGCTGTGGTTAAAGAATTAAGTGACAGAGCGGCGATGAAAGAGCGACGGTGCGTCTGAACGCATCAGGTCGCTGAAAGCATTGTTGTGTTTATGGGACTGAACTCTGATAAATGATTCATGCCTCTTGGACTTTTTTTGTGTCATAATGAAACCGCCAATTTTATTGTATTTTATAGGGCCAACACAAAAGAGCAATTAAGTAGGAAGTGGAAGTAAATGGGGTCTTTGTTGCTTTTCATTGGGAAATTTTTTTTTATCCAGGCTAAAAACCCACCTTTGCTTACTGGAACATTGACCCAAAATATCTGTATGTTTGATGATTTTGATGGTGCCATTTGACGAAAAGAAATGCTTGTCTCACATTTGAATACTTTTTATGGTGAAAGGCACTTTGAACTCTCGTGTTGCTGAAATGGCGCCAGGCGCCAGTCGTTTGTCCTCATCCAACCGGCGTAATTCACGCATGTGAAATTTATAGCCTGTAGCTGCGTATATGAGGGCTAGCAACGCTTCGAAGCCCATCTGGTGACATGGGAGAAAAGCTTTTTAAAAAATGGTCACAACTTAAAAACCATGAGTTGTTATAGTTAAGTTGCTCCCGCAAGTTAAGTCATGGCCATGATTTTTTAAAATCTTCCTCCGTACGATGCAACACGAGTTGGAGCTCGTTGCTTTGTTGTTGTCTGTCGCGGAAAACTTTCACCTTGCGCTGATGGTCGTTGAGTCTGTAAGGCCCTGCTGTAACGCCAGAGAGAGACTTTTAGGTCAAAATAGGCAGTTTGATTAACCTGCCTGTTTTTGCTAAAATTTTTTATCAAAGTTTTAATGTGTCATATTGACACGTTAAAACTTTCAGATTAATCGCATGCGTGAGGTTGCTAGACTGGGTATTTTTTGGTGTTTTCTTGCGTGCTTTTTTTGTTGCTTGTTCAACATTGGTGTTCAGCCCACAAGGTAAAATCCTTGGTTGAAAATCAGTTGGACTCTCAGTGACCCGTACCGCTGACAAAACTTAGCTTTCGTAAACCTCAACAATCGGCAGACTGTGAAATATATTTAATCCTCGTATACATTCTAACAGCTCGTTGATTTTCTTTCAAATTTCATTTCAAATTGGTGGTTAACATAATTAAAACCAGGTGGATAGTTGAGTAACCCAGTCCCTATTGACATGCAAAGGTTCTTTAAGAACGTTGAGAGTGTTTGTCCGAGGTCAAGATGTACAAACTGTCTTCCTCGTGTTGTCAAAGTCATTAACAGGGACGCAGATGTGAGGTGACACACACACACACACACACACACACGCTCACCCCCACACTTCAATTGCACACACGCACTTTTTAATCATGCTCATGCATTTATGCGACGTGACAGTAAGGCAAGCAGACACATTTGTGGGCTTAAGGGACGGATAAAGACGGGATGGTGACAGGTGGCCGAGAAACGAGTGGAGCACACATTAGTGGGAAAGAAGACGGAACGAGTTTGACCACTACGGCTCGAATGGAGGTAGTATCGATGAGGAAAGGAAAGGGACATGTGCCAAGGCGGTAAGGGAGGCGCAGTTGATCTACACGCCAAGCCGCAATTTCTTTGAACATCTCAACGGTCAGAGTGTGAGTGTCAGGCAATCCGAGTTTGAAAAATCACTTTTAAGTGGAAACAGCAAAGTAAGACGCACAAACCGGATCAGCAGTTTCCCAGTGTCCTTTGTTGCAGACGTCTTATCTGGTTAGAAACTTTCATTCTGTATCTTCCCCTCTCCCTCTTTTACTGTTATACACCTTCATACATAAAATGTTATCATTGTAAGGAAGTTTTTTCTCTAGATGTGTCTTGTTGAATTCAGATTATTTTTTGGTTTGACTTGAAAGGAACATATTCAAAATTTACATTTTGCACATTTTTGTACTTCCATTTGGGTTTCTGATGTTTCTAAAAACAGTCCAAGCTCTTAAACCAACAAGACGTTTTTTTGGCAATAAGTTAATAAGTTAAAAGTTTTTCAGTGTCAGGAAAACGAGCCGTTTCAAAAACCTCGAATGTAACGTCACAAATCAGGAGCCCCAGCGAAGCCCAGCCCCGTTACCTAGCAACTCGAGCCAAGCCCATTACCTAGCTAGATTCGCTGTACAACGGCTGCTAGAAAAGACAAGTGTTTTGTTGTCGACCTACCATTAAGAACCCACTCCTTACAGCATTCTTGTTGGTTGTGCACGAGGCCCCACTTCTGCTTTTCAAGAAGTATAGTTGTACAATTGTGCATCTGTTTGCAGCTATTTTTTGTCTGAGTGTAAGCATTGAGTTTCAGGGACGTGGATTTGGATTTAAAATGACATGACGCCCTTAAATAGCTCATTCTGAAAGGAGCTCAACATGGGAAGAACTGAGCAGACTCATTATCTAAGAATGATTTTATGAAAAGAATTTAATGAACATGTTTTATAATCGCCCATAGACCTGTCCTAACCTGTTCAAGGAAGCATAATAGGTCACATTTAAGAAAAAGGGGTGTGAAAAGAATTGGATGTTGAGGTAAATTTGCCTAATCAACAGAAAAGATTTTGAGTTTTGCAGCTAGATTGCTTATTTCCACACTCAAAATTGCTGCCTTCAATTTATTCAAATTTTTTGCTCTATAAGAAACAACAAAGAAACCAAATAATTAAATATCTTGATAGTGTCAGAAATACAACTTCATTTTTTCTTTTCTTTTTTTTTTTTTTTTACCAGTGAAACCAAACTTACAGGTTGGAGTTGAGCTGACAGAGAACAACAACAAATAATTAAATGCAATATATTGATTTTTGGGGGTGGGGGAGGGGGGGTTGCCTGTGGTGCAAGTAAACACAGAATATTAGCAGAGTGCATAAATCACAAAAAATGATTATTTTTTGAACTGGGCATTTAGAGAAAGCATTTTTCACTTAAAAAGAAATGTTTAAGTCTTGTGTTGATTTGAGTGAAAGTGCTGCTGTAGCCCCACATTCTCTGTCCATCATGTCACAAAGCATTTATCTCTTCAACACCCAGTCACTCCAGCACTGTTTTCATCATGTCAACCTCACGCTTATGTCTGTCCGCCTGCGTTTGTCTTGTTGTTCTGCCCTGACAGTTTAACTTTGAAGCTGTGGTTCCTGCTGTTTAACAGGAGCTTTGCTCCGTCCTCCTTCTGGATGTTTTCTCTGGTTGTTTGTACTGTTTGGTTCTCATTCCAGACCCCTTATCTGGATAACAGAGTGCAAAAACAAAGGGCGTCAGGGAATAGTTGACATTTTTTTATCCAAAAGTAAAAGAGAATAAACTCAAACGAAAGCTTTTTTTTATACTGCATTTTTATAGAAAAGCCCCATTTACCCTGAGTTGTGTGAAAGCTCTTGTTAAAGTCTCAGCAGAATCGCTCCGTGGCTAAAATCCCCACTTTGTTGAACTGACATCGATGAGGTTTCAAATACTTGGAGTTCCTGCCTCTATAATTCTTTCAAAAGTATTCATGAGCCCTTATTTTCGCAATTACTCCACATTACAACCACCAGCTTCGTTGGTATTTGTGATGGATGCCAAACGTAGTTCAGAATTGAACGCAACAGTTGAATTCAACGCAACTATTGCGTTCAATTCAACTCCCTTACAAAGAGCAGAGTTTTTTTCACAACAAAATACAAAGGCTGGATTAAAATAGCAAAAATGTTTGTCATAATCCTTAGAAAACCAACTTTTAACAAAGACATCCTTGAAAACAATTACACATAGGTGTAATTGTACTACAAAGTACTACAAATTAGTACTTTGTGTTTATTTCTTATTTGAAGAGATGTTTCAAGTGCTAAAGCGGCAGTATTATGTAAAATTAAGTTTGTGACCTTTACATAATGTTATGATATTCCATCATCAAAAACATTCTTTCATGAATGTTTAAAAAAATATCCTTTAATCTCCACGGTGACCATTCAACAGTGCAAAACACCTGGGTGGCCCTAGCTCCGCCTTCGAGACGCAGCCCCTCCTCAGAGCTGCAGTTTTCAAGCTTCTGCTCCACAGAGCTGCTGACTTCCCCACTCAGCTCCTTCAGACTAGCCAGCAGCAATTAGCCATCCCCCCTGAAAGACCTCCTTTAATGAACCCCTTTAATGAGTTCATTGAAGCAGCTACTTCTCAGTAAAACGCTGGTAAAAACATTATTAAATGGTTAATGGAGGAGCCATGTTGTGATGACTTCCTGAAGGCGGAGCTTCAGAAAAAGCAGGAGCTTCTTAAAGAGACAGAGGCCCAATTTCAAGGCGTTAAATTACAAAGTCAAGTTACATTTGACATATATAGCATTTTTATAACAACTGAATGTAACATAGTTACTTGATTGTGCTATGAAATGGCACTATGTGCCTGGAAAACACACAACACTACCCTGTTAATATGAGGAAATTCTCTGGTTGTGGAAAACAAATCCAATTCTTAAGCTTTTTTTTAATAGAGACAATGAAGCTGTCTCCTGAACCAGGAGGGTTCAGGGTTTTAGGGTTTTAGAACCTATTTTGATTTTAAAAAACAAACCAAACTCTGGACCCTCCTGACACTGATTAAAAAAGTTGAGAGGAGACGTAGGACAGATCGAGTAGAATAATGTGAAGAGCGATAAGAAAGGGAAAGGTAAGATAAGAAGATGAATGGTTGGATCGATCGCTGTAAGGAAAGAAAATGAAAGTGTTGGTTGGGTGAAGTGGCTTTTTCAAAGACTTTCTGGATTGTTATAGAAGTTAAGTCCATGAGTGAAAGGATTATAATAATTTTCCCAATGATGAATCACACTGCATCCCTTTCACTTTTATAGCATGTTACTATATTAGACAATAAATGCAAATATTTTTTCGCAAAGATCTACACAGTTGATTTTACATAATACTGCTCCTTTAATGTCCGCTGGGCTCTCAGTCTCCTCGATCATCCAATTTGGTTTGGCCGTTGGATTGAAGACGTGATGGTGGCTCCAAACCTCTGAGAAATGGAGACAACGCTGCGATTTGGTTTGGCTGTTCAATGTGACTGAATGTTGTTTTATCCTTCTTCAATAGGATTTTAAATGCGCAAACTATTCATATCCAAATTTAAAATACTTTCTCTATGCTTGATCAATGCTTGGTCAAAGGTCAACCTAACGTCCTGGTTGTCAACAGAAAACCGCTGCTTCTGTAATGTCAAACACAGCAGCAGAAGATTTATCTAAAGAGTTTCATTCCAAGACCAGCATTATGTTGCTGTTAATACTATTGAAGAGCAGCAACATGTATGTGACTTGATAAAGTACAATTTCTGCGATCAACAGACAGTTCTTTGGGTTTACCGACTGTGTTCTGCCCGATACCGTCACATGTAAGACCTTTCATGTAGCGTCACAGATCCACAGGTTGGCTCCAATTAATTTACATAAGGTTGTTTTCAAATATGCCTTTTAACCTCTAACTAAATCTGGAGAAAAACAAAAGAATGTTAATGCTTTCTGATGGGATTTTATTCCAAAGATTCATCCACCGTCAATAGATGCCAAGACTTGGAGGGTTGTGGGGTGTTGGTGGCCCCTGGACAGGTTGCCAGGGCAACACGGGGGGGACACACAGGACAAACAACCATGCGCTCACACTTAAGAAGAGACCGATGGACCTACCAGTCTTATTTTTGTACTGTGAGAGGAAGTTGAAGTACCTGGAGAGAACCCAAATCTAAAAACAACTATTTGATGAGAAACTTGAGTTTGACTCGCATCGTACCCCAACTCCACTTCCCATGGAGTGCTTAAATGTGTTTACGACGTAAACCAGAATTGTACTTTTCCGGACAGGAAACACAATAATTCATGTGAGACCAGTGCCAACTGAGAGCTCTTGAAGTTTCAGTCACTGACACTACTTCCTGATTCAGAAACATCTGTGTAATATAAAACTACGTTTTTCTCCTGCTGTTTTCCGGAGGCTAAAGAAGGTTTGGCCCACCTTGTCTGATTTTATGTTGGCCTGGCCGCTGTTTTAATAGCAAACATTATATAATTATACCTCTCCATTAGGTTCTTAATTGAAGGATTGATTGCCTTGATATTTAAAGTCTTTGGTCAGGAGAATGCTGCCCGGTCTAAACCTGCTATGGCAGTTCATACGTTTTCCTTTAACTGAAGAATGTCTGAGGTACAATTTGATTGAACTGTGGTCTGCCTTCATTGCAGGTGCAGAAGTGTGTGTGTGTGTGTGTGTGTGTGTGTGTGTGTGTGTGTGTGTGTGTGTGTGTGTGTGTGTGTGTGTGTGTCAGTGATGGATGAATTGCAGATGGCCTAAGCTTTATATAATTATCATGTGGACACTGGAGGAAGTCCCGTGAAGAGGTCACCCAGGACAGGCACACGTTTAAAGGAGAAGAGTCTCAGTGAGTTAGAAAATTCAAGGCTCTTTTTTTAATGAAGCTCTTTAACAGATGGCAGTGATTAGAAAATGTAGCTTTGTGAATATAGAAACAGATAAGGTATTACAGGTACAACACACATAGTATGTCTTCCTATCTTCACAAGGACTTTGCATTGACAGCTATTCATTTTTCTTTCGTTTCTATGGCCTTAACCTAAACCTAACTGAAACTCAATTAAGCCTTAGTATTATTTCCATCAACACTTCCTTTTATATAAAAAAACAGCAATTCTTCTTGTGCACGGCCAGCTTAACGCTCTCAGTCATGCCTGTGTATGCACTGCTTAAAGTTCTTAAACAGGGAAACAGCTCATCTGTGGCCATGCTAACAAGCCTTAGCATTCATGGTAAGCTCCATTGTGGTGATCTAGCTTTAGCATAGCAAAGAGCGAGGGGCAGGGTGTGAGACTTAAAAAAAAGTTGGCCTGTCTCTTTAAGAAGCTCCTGCTCTTTCTGAAACTCCACCTTCAGGAAGTCATCACAACATGGCTGCTCTATTAACCCTTTAACAATGTTTTTACTAGCGTTTCACTGGGAAGTAGCTTCTATATTAATCTCAGCAGGTGAGCAGTTCCTCCAGGTGTGATTTAAATGTGAAAAGGAAGAAATTAAAAGCACAATATGTCCTCATTAATGGTAAAATATACAAAGCACAACTTTTTCTTTTTTTTGAGTTGTATCTAATTGACATTTGGCTAGCTGAGGAAATTTAGGTTACCAGTAATTTTTGCATCCCTAAAACGGAAAGAAAAATGTGTACGAAGAACTGGTGAATAAATGTAAACATCCCTGTGCGCATCAGATTATAGTTCAGTTATGATGCATGTGGACATAAAGACTTCCATGACCCAGAAAGATTAGGGGTTTTTTTAGAAGCACAGATGGTTTCCAGGGACTGCAGGATTCATGATGATAGCTGTTTATATCAGAGAGTCACCAAGTCATCTTCTATGTGAGGGGAGTTTGCCTGGAGTAAAGGTTAAATTGAAAACGTTGTGTGGTAATATGAGGAGAGCTGAGGTGTCGGCTCTGCACATCAAAGCTGCACATTTATGTCCACCAAGTGCTTTAGTTAAAGCACCACTGAGTGGGTCAAAGAAAAAAACTGGTCAAACGTGTTAAGGACTGGCTGGACTCTACCTTTTAGAAATTATTTTATTTTTGTCGCTGCTATCCCACAGGTATAAAATACGTCACCATGTTTTTAAACATAAATTTGATAGAAGCCTTTTATGGCCTCTGTATTTAAATCAGGTGTGTGTGTAGTGCTAAGGATTCTGCCTCTCTCTGATTTATTTTGTTTTTGCTTTCGATATGTCACATCTCAATCTGACTAATTATATGATCAAACATCCATAAACCTGCATAAATTCATCAAGCAGATTTTAAGTAATTTATTCTTTTTTTAAGCTGTACATTTTTCTACAACTTTTCTTCCCTTTGTAGAAAAGTTATTGCCTCCCCCACCACGAACCTAAACTGTTGCACGACAGTTACCGTCATGCGTTAGGAGCTAAATGACAATCTTTGAAGGTTAATATAGGCGGCTATAGGGGATCATTTGTTTGCATTTTTGGCTGGTGGTGTGCCTCGTGATTTTTTCAATGAAAACAATGTACCTTGGCTCAAAAAAGGTTGAAAAACACTGTCTTAACAGACGGATGAACGAGTTTCGAAGGAGGCCGAGGAGACGGCGCGTCAGGCGACGATAATTAATCACGTTCAAAGGAGGAAGGGAGAGCAAGAGGGATGAAAAGTGGAGAGAGAACGAGAGAGAGGGAGGGAGGGAGTGACGGGGGCGCTGCAAAAAATAAGGAGAGGAAAGAGATGAAAACGAGGGGAGCAAAGCGAGGGGGAAAGGTTACCTGAAGAGATGAGAAAAAGATAATGGTAAGATTAAAAAGAAGACTGATACTGTGAGGCGATGATTAATCTTAGGGAAGGGATGCAAAGATAAGTGGGAGAGCAGCAATTAGGTCATTTATTGACATGATTAATTTACCAAACGTTATCCAGCACTGATATTAAAAGGCAAAATAATAATATCTTGTCTGAAAATGATTGTTATTGATTCTTTTTTTTTTTTTTTTTTTTTAAAGGGGCCACAATAAATCATTTCAGAGGTGTTTCAATATTTATCGTGTCATTTATCCCGAGTTTAAGCAGGCACACACTTAGAGTGCAAACGAATCAATCTGGTGCCAACTGATAGAAACACGTCAGCTGGTGTTGGTGCTTGTGACTTCATGTGTAGACAAACGGTGGCTGTGTTCCCATTAGCCATAGAATTGTCCAAATTGAAATTGCGAAAATAAATTTGCTTAATGGAAACAGAGCAATTTCCAAAAAAATAAAAGTTACATTATTAGATTAAATGTTTTTGTTCTAGGATGAGGTGGGTTTTTTTTTTCAGCTTTATTGAGAGATGCATTTTGCAAAATTGCCATGGAAACACTTTTTGCTTCACACAAGCCACGTGATCTCCAGTCAGATGTTACTACTGGTGGAAACGACAAAGAAGATGACAGGAAGTGGAAGGATGATGGTTTTTTTTTGTTTTTTTTTCGGACAACAATCAGCTGGCTCCATCAGAGCTCTCGCAGCGTCACACAGTTCATTAAAAGTTGAGTTATTGAATCGTGTTGAATCCATCACTCTTCGGTAAAATGGCCGACTACAATTGCCCTGAGAGGTCGCGTAGCCGCTCCAAAGTAGGCGGGGCTTATCGCTCCAACGCCTGAACAAGACACTGACGTCTCCTCTGATTGGCTGATAGATGATGAGCGCTAGCACCACGCTTGAATTATGACCTTGTCTCATGTAACTGTTTACATCCATCGCTGCCATGATTTTTACTGAATTATCACGTGAACAAGCTTATGTTTTTTTACTTTATTTATTTAATAGAAACACCACAATTGTAAAATAGTTTGGTTTTTTTCCCCAACATTAGCAGAATATCAACAAATATTTGCACACATTTATATTGGAAACACAGCTAGTGAGAAACTACATTTCTTTATATGGATTTGAACTAAAAAGACTTGGAGAACAACGAGCCTTTTTACCCCCAAAGTTTCCTAAGTTTTCCTCTTCTTTATCTGATATCGGTCTCTCTCTCTCAGATGAATGGAGGCCAGGAGAAAAACAGGAGTAAAAGGAGGCAAACATACAAAGCAGACAGCAGTGACACACACTAATGGGTTTTACCCAAAGTGATCATTTGGTAGCAGTTGATCAGAAAGTCCCACAGACTGTTACATAGTAGTCCATGTTATGGCACAAAGAGCAATGCCTAATGTAAAAATATATTTAATTATGGTATTATTTTTCATTTTAATACGGCACAAAGCTGCCACAATGAGCAATTTTGCTAGACGATAAATTGCCCCAGACGTTATTGCGATTTACAATAATATTGCTGTTTTGAGACAATCTTCAGCTAATGATGGCAAAAGTAATTAGCTTTCCCTCTGAAAGACTAATAAACTTTAAGCTGATAAGGAACACTCCACACTGGACGATCTTCTGAAAATTCAAAATAATCCAACCAAAAACGATGAATAAAATCCAGTTGCAATGGAAAACATAAATAAAATGCATAGTGAAGTCCCTGTGAACAAAAAAGCCCTTCAAAACATGTTAATTATCAGAACAGAAATAATCAAGTTAATTTTAATTTGTCATGCAATTAACTAGCTTGTTGCAACAGGTTTATCTATGCATACTTTTCATATCCCACATACGCCCACAACGCCACGTTTTGAAGCATTTAAAGGAAATTTGGTTCAAACGAACGAATATTTCTTGTGTGGTGCATATTAAAATATGTTTTAAAAGCAGGTGTTCTGCCAGTTATCCACCATGTTGTAGATTTTCAAATGAAACGTTTTTGGCCTTACCTCAGCTGTGGTCTGTGTTCTGGGTCTGACTCGTACTTCGTTACGAATTACGCCTAAAATTTAGTCCACTGACTAAATTATTACAAACTGGATGTTGAGCTTTTTGGGGCAATTCTGGAGCATTCACAGCAAACATGGTTAATGTGTAACATTTCATTACTGTCTGCCAACAAACAGAGCTAACCTCACCCTGTCAAACTGCAGGATTCAGTAAAGAATAAAAAAAAAATAACCAAAGTTAATGTCTATATCTCATCACATCTCAGTTAGAAACATTTTTTTTTTTTCTTGTCGTGAGTGAACAATAATAGCTCGTTTGGAAAGTTTTTTCTCTGAAAAAAACAAACAAAATTGTAGCTGAGTGGAAGCTGGTTTTAAGGCAGAGTTCAACATTTTGGTAAAATGAAGTTGAATATTTCGATAACTGGATGTCGACTCAACAGCGGAGAGCTGATGATTTGGGCCTGAACCTTCGGCCTGACGGGCGAAGCTCTCTGAAATCGGTCAATGCAAAAGGACAATTTACCCAGCACAGCAGCAAATCTACAACAGAGTTACTGAAAAAGAGAGGGGGAAAAAAAAAATCAAGGTGGCGCAATGGCCTTATTAAAGTCCAAACCTGAACCCAATTCAAATGCCATGGCAGGACCTTGGGACAGCTGTGCTTTCATAAATGCCCAGAAACAGAAATGAGTTCCCTTATGACACGCGGAAACCTGATGAGGTCAGACAGAAGGCCATTACTTTAAGGTTTTGATCTAAAGATGGTTCTTCAAGGTAAAGAATAATGGAATGAAGATTGTTTTTTTTCAGAAACTCACTGAAACACATCCTGTATTGTTGTGTAACACTCTAACTCTACCCCCTATGTTAAATCTAGGATTGTAATTTATGAATAATCAGATTAATAACGGATCATTTATCTAAACCTGGGTGTTTCCCCAGATTTTAGTCGGGGGATTTTATGCTGCCACTGCATAAACATTTAAACTTTTGCTCTTAAATCATGCATGTGTTGAGTTTTCAAGGATGTGATGTTGGGTGTTTTTTTTGTTTTTTTTTGCTGATTGAAAAGTACCTAAATATTTCGTCAACTTCTAAAAACGTTGCTCACGCAGCTCGCAAAATATCAGAGCGTACTATTTGACCTACGGTACATCAACCGAGGAATTAAAACACAACTGTGCAAACTGTCACAACAAAATCCTTTCAGATCCTCGAAAGGTAAACGGCCTTTCAGTGGATGTTTTAGGCACAGATTCTCCTAGAAGTCACTGATGCAGACGGGCGTGTTCTTCACTTCAACAACAACATCAGGTCTTATAGGAAAACTTTATGAACATCTAAAAAAACAAAAAAAGGTCTGAATATGTAAAGAATTCAGTTTTAAAGCCGTGATTGACACGTCAGACTTTCTAGAGTTTGAGTGCGAGACAGAAACAAAAAGCGTCAAAAGATCTTTTGATTGAGACGTGAGACTTTGTGTGTATGAAGTGGCACATTATTTTCGATCCAGTCCCGCTGTGGAAGAAACCTTCAAGTTATTACCCATACTGCATTTCTGTGTTGGCCTGAGTTATCAGACAGCGTCTGTGTTTCCATTACACGTGTTTGCATAAATTCTTCATACACACACGTTTGTAGCGGTCCAGAGGGCTGCGGCGTGTTTCTCCATACGTTCATGACGGCTTCGTGCTCTGTTGTGTTGTTTTATTTACAGGTTTTACCGGAGCTGAGACATGACAACACATTTGCCATTTTCAGGAAGCGACTGCATTTTTCATTTGCAAGTTGAACTCGGGTCAAAAGTTTACGCTTTCGTTAATTACAATTTAGTGTTTTGACATTTGTAGTCTTGTAGGTTGCTTCGTAATCTATAAACCATGCCATTACATGTGATGTCACACTGGTTGTTTTTTAGGCATTCGTTTGTGTGCGACACAAAGTGCGTTGGTTGTTTCCTGTCTTTTTAATAAAATAAAATTAAAAAATAGAAATAAATTCTGTAATTGCTATCAAAGCCTCAATAAAAGTCACCGGGTTTTCAAATGAATGCTGGCTGGAATTGATTTTTCATTGAATAAGCCGAATTGCTCATATTGTCAACAAGCCACCATGATGTTGTTGCTTGAGGTTGCATCATTTTTTCGGTCTGGGAGGACAAAGTGAAGGGTGGGAGGGGGGGGGGGGGGGGTAATATTGATTGGATTTTGTTATATAGTTGAAGACAAATTATACACAAAACATGTTGAGTCAAAAAGAAAAAAAGACAATAATATTATTGAAGCTTTAGATGGGCTTTAACATGTTTTAACCCAATGTGACAGGTCAGTGAATCTTTTCAGTAATTACCAGGTTCAGTCTAAACCAAGCAGATAAATACTCTTAATAATTAATTCTAAGAATAATAGTAATAAAGATCAGCATTGTGTTCTTTCAGAAATACTATTTGGTGTGTAGGGGAATAAAGTTAGGACAATTCCCTCTCCTCGCTCTGTGCTATGCTGCAGCTAGTGCAGCCTGTTGTGAATGCTCAGTCTAGTTAGCATAGCTACCAATGACAGCAGATAAACAGTTTTCCTGTAATGACAAGTTGTTTCTCCACCATTAGCACATTTAGCAGTGAGTGATGAGGTTGATTGGCAGCACTAAGACCCTCCTCCTGGATCTGATTGGTTGTTTTTGGTCGGAACGTTGCATTAATTTAGCCAGTAATAGCAGCTCAGGGAGGAGGTGGAGGAAATTGATCTTTTCAGACTATCAGTCTCATAACTAACTGGCATGACATAGTGGAAATATGGGAAAAACATTTTTTATTAAAGTTATGTACTGCAGCTTGAACAAAATGCAACTACATAGCATTTTTTTGAGAAGTCTGGATTGTTTTATGTATATTTTGCACGTTGCCGACGTAGGTTGTTAGTGGGGAGAGACATTTCGGTGAGCTAAAACAAGTAATAAAAAAATCTAACCTAAAAAAATAAGCAACCTATTTACATACTGTATGCTGGCTGTTTCATTTAAAATTCACTAGCAGTAAATATTGTGCTAGTATCAGTCTTATTAGTCTATCAATGGATTTATGAGAGGCATTTCAACACAGAGCAGACTTTGATTTGCAGCCTAGAAATATAAAATAAAATGGGAAAGAAGTAATGAAGGCAGGTGGGACTTGAGGAAGATAAGAACGGGGTATGAAGGTGTTGAGGGAGACTACTTAACTTATTTAATATGCAACTGATATACAGGAAGAAACTAGAGACTGGGTCAAAAATCTTGTGGAGACAGCAAAGTATGAAGCAGAAACATCAAACCAAAAACAGGCAGAACAAAACAGAGAGAGAACACTGGGTTGGATTCGGTAGATCTGTCCTTATACCCAGGGTTTCCTTCCCTTTGGTCTTCTCTCCTTTACCAACCTTCTGGGGTCACTTACAGACCAACCAGCACTTTACTGACTCAGCTCTGATTAGACATAAATACATGGCAAAGCAAGCATAGTTCTTTAATCATAATCACAAGTTTCCAGGGAAATAACTTCTTCGGAGGAAGAATAGAAGGAATGAAGTCCGATTGTGACAAAGGAAAGGAAGGAAGGACAGAATGGTAAAAATAAGAAGGAAGAAATAAAGGAAAAATATGCATAAAAGAGGAAGAAAGGGAGAAGATAGCAACCTGAAAATGTGTAATTAAAGTTAAAAAGACCAAAATATGCTACAGAGAGTAAAGTCATCACTGATATCCTGGTGTCCATATTTAGCTAAGCTGGCATCAATCACCAAAAACCTGAAAATCTTTCCACTGCTGGATAAAAACAATCAAGAGCCTCTTGTCTGTCATTACCGGTATTCACTCTTGCATTGGCTTCGCGTGGAGTGCTTTCAAAAGCTTCAGTGTCTTTCTTCTTTGCTGTCTTGCATGAGAGATTCAATGGCCTCTGACATACAAATCCCTTGTTGGACTGCATACATGTACCAATATACTCTTAATGGCGGATGTGCAAAAATAAAGTTTGATTGATTACTTTCATATCCTTGCTGCTGGGGACGTGAGCATAAAGTTAGTGTCGTCGGGGGACAACGTCGTTACATTTCCATGAGTTTCACTTCTCGCCGAGGATGAGAAGACACGGAAGGACGAGCTCAAGCCTCACCAGATGGCTGTCAACTCATAAATACACCTTTAGACATCTGCCCCTGCCAAGACCTGCTCACAGCAGAGCCTGACACCGTCACACCAGAGCTACACACCAGAATACATTTCACAGTCAGAATTATTCTCCTCGGCGAGAGACGAAACAGGATTTCTGTAGAGCGGTGGCATAGAAGGGCGCTCCATTATCGAGTAGGCATCCATCACACCGATAAAAATAGTTCCCCGCGTTAAACGATGAATTTTTCTTTTGCTTTTCTTTGATTCGTTAATACTTACTAAAATAGCTCCTTTTCTCAAAGTTCAGGCCATGCAAGGTAAAGTAATGCATGAACACGTGAAAGTATTAAACTGAAAGATAATTTATTACTTCCTAGCCAAAGCTAGGAATCTGCATTCGTTCACATTCTCCGTTTAGACCGGCACAGATCCAGTTTTGAATGCAAATGTAAAGGCAGAACACCACGCAGACCCTGAGGGAGCACATGAATGAAACAGAGTACTTCCATGTTACAGCTGACTGCAACCTGTGCTATGCAACCTGTCCAGTCTTGGGAAATGAGTCATCCGTACTATGCAGTAGGCTTTTTCCATTTTCAATATGTGTGTGTGTGTGTATGGACATCTGTTGTTTCATATTGAATCAGATGAAAGCAAGCCAACTTATGCACTTGTGAGTAAAATAAATGTGACTTGAGAGAGAAAGACTCCAAACACAGAGGTGTCACTTCCTTGTTCTCTGTATGACACACACACGCACACAGACATGTTTTTATGACTTGTGGGGACTTTACATTGACTTCCATTCGTTTTCTACAGCTGAACCGTTACCCTAACCATCACATGCATAACCCAAAAACAGCATTTCCCCTCAGGGGGACCAGGGTTGGTCCCCACAATCACACAATGTAGACAGAAAAAGATTCCCACAAGGATACAAAAACATAGAACACACCCACACTCATACAAAATGCCCGTCTATTTACAGGTGAGACGTTTGTACGCCACAGAGAAATGTTACAAAGTTTAAATCATTTATATCAAGGGATACCGAAAAAAGGTCTTACTGGTGCAGCCAGCAAACGTGTCATTACTTTACCCATATCATTTACAAAATTTACTAAAATGCCCAAACGAAATTTGTGGCATTTTGGTCATGCCATAAATTTCGCTGCACCACTATCAAGAAACATCTATAAAATATTTTTTAATGACAGAATTGACTATGACACTTCACAAAAAATAAATTAAATTGCAAGTCTGCTATTAAAAAAAATCTAACCTTGGCTAAATTATTACTTGTCAAGCAAGAAATAGGCTACAGATTTAACTTCACAACTGCTTACTAGTGTGGCATCTGATGTCGCCCAAGAGGAGAAGCCGCCCTGGGCAGCTGCCCACTTTGTCCATAATTTTATGAAGTCGTTTCTTACATCCCTGAGATAAACTAACAACATATTCAGGGCGGACCTGATGCAACCTTCCCCATAGACCCTAATGTAAGTTGGTATAAATAGACTTAGATGAATGACGAAACAGGAACCTGGGCACAGCTTCTATAATTGTGGGAAAAATGTCACGTATCCATAAGGCCCCTCATGTATTGTTGTTCTGCATAGTGCATATCTATACATAGTGCATAATTTCTAATGGAATTTACTTCCAGAAAATTACAACCCCATTCAATGGCTAGTGTTTTAATGAAGACTGCTAGAGCCTTTTTAAAGTTTTAAATTGGCTTTTGCACCGGCAAGCAGGACTCCCGGTGTGCTTCCTTCAGCATCTTTGCATCGGCTTTGCAGCATTAATAAATACCGGCTTTTATATTACTCTTCATTTTCAGTCTCAAGCTTGAATTATTAAAAAAAACATTTTAAAAAACAAATATTTCGAGTCTATTTTTTGCCGTGTAAATGATTGTAGGTGTAATGATCAAGTATATTACACTCATGGTCTCTGTGTGGCGAATCAGTTTGAAGCTTCATTCCCTCATTAACAGCTGGTCACCAGATCATGCAGAGCTTGGAATGTGGGAATCACCTACCAGGATAAATCCATTCTCCTGTCTCTTCTCTGGGCCTTTTCCCCCTCAAAGAAACTTTCCAAAGAATCTGATCTGTTTCTGACTCATGTTGCTGCTTGTTGCTCAATGTTGGCGCGCAAAACGTAACCGAGAAATCCGGTTAAATGGTTTTCAAAATAAAAGATCTTCCAGACTCAAATAATACATAAAACGGAAATATTTAATTATTTCTTGCGCGGCCCGGTACCAATTGGTCCATGGACCGGTACCGGTCCACGGCCCGGGGGTTGGGGACCACTGGTATAAATGACTTAATTTGTCCACTCAAGCTTGTAAAAGCAGATTCATACTGTTGTAGATAAACTCAGTTTTGTGAAGAAATCCATTTATTTGGATCATGGATAAGTTTGTGTCCTGTCTTGTTTCATCTGTTTCGAGTAATGTTTCACGTAAAAAAAAGAAAAAGTAACGTCAGCACTGATTTTCTGATGTCTTTGAAGTTCAGCCTCTCTTTCTGGTTGACTTGCTTGGCTCGCTTTGTGTCGATCTGCGTAGGAAGGGAACTCTACAGCGTCATTGTGCTGCTGCGCGTGTTCTTATGCCATTGAAATGTAAAATGGGTGTGCAGTATGTTTGGAATGGAGGTGAAAAGCGTTAGAGATTATGAAAAGACAGAGTAGCATCAAATGTGATGCTGTGACATTAAACCCCAGCGCGCAGCAGAGAAATGGACACTTGCCCATCCTGTCAATATGACACACTCACATCGTCACGGGGTGAAACATCAGCATCCAGATGTTGAAGACCTCGTTCACCGCTGGAAAGTCGTCATGCTTTGGAAGACTGTAGAAACGTGTTCTTCTGCTCCTGGGACTGAAACCCGTCACCACAATTAAAGACAATGCCGCGAATAGATACATCTACACCCATCGGTTCGTCATCGGTGGGAACATGAATAGCACAGCTATAACGAGCCTTTCGTTGGCAGCGCTGGTTTGTGCCGTTTTTGGGCGCGCGATGACTCATGTGCTCCCCCCCCCTCCCTATTTTTGCAAAATAGAAAAAAAAAAAAAGTGCCATGTCTAAAACCGACTTCTTTTGCTTTCAGTCTTTGTGCTTAAAGCCTCGCGCGCTTGCTCATTTCAGTAGGCGGCAAAATCTGGGCCTTATCTCATTTCACACCTGATACCAGAGTGTAGCGCACAGCTGTTCCAGAGGAAAATACTGCAAATCAAATTACAGTATAAACAGTGCTCTGTATATAGAAGCGTCAGCCACACGTAGCATATGGCGAGTAGCGCTAATTTGATTACCGCAGCGCAAACATTTCTGTGATGTGTCATTTCTGCATTAATGACTTCACTGACGGATTCAACCTGACAAAAACGGGGCTGGGTGCCAGTGGCTGCAAATAAGTCAGCTGCTTATTAGACATATAAAAACTAATAATAAAAACGCACAAGCGGAGGTGTAGCAGAAGGTTCCAAATTAATTGCTGAAGCTTTCTCTTTCATTTATTCTATTAAAGGTGCTACGGTACTACCACAGAAAGCCTCTGTTTCCGGGTTAGAGAGAAAGGTTAGCGAAAGTCTAAAATGTTCTCCCACAAAAGCTTTCCTTTTTTAGGATAATGAAGTGAAGAATCCGTTGAGTCTGCGAAAAGCACAATCAACCCCTGGAAAGCTTCACATCTTTTCACTTGGCAACCAAAAGCAGAACAGCCTTTTATCAGGATTTTATGGTATAGACCAACAGTGAAGAAAACTATTGTTCAGATCACATCACTGTTGAATCAGATGTGCAGATAGCGATGTAACTTCACAATTGTTTCAAAAGTGAGACTTTTTAGGACCTTGGTATACTTTTAATCTGGTAACCAGCTCACGTTTGTTTCTGGTGTCTGTCATGTATTCTATGTTAGAGTTGCAGTATGTAACTTCTATTAAGAATGTGTTTTTTTTACATATCCGTTGAAACTGCCGCTAAGTTGTGACGGTATGTTATAAGACAGCGGATACATGAAAAAATTGAGCTTCCTGGTGCTAACTAGAAACAACCAATCACAGCCAGGAGGCGGGCCCTGGCGCTGTCAATAACAATTTTGTATGGAGCTGCTGTCTGCTAAGCTGCAGCTAGCATAGCATAGCTTGTTGCGAATGCTCGGATAGTTAGCGTGGTTAAACTGTTTTCCATCCATCCATCCATCTTATCCGGGGTCGGGTCGCGGGGGTAGCAGCTTAAGAAGGGAGGCCCGTCGGTTTTCCTGTCACGGTTAAGTTGTTTCTCCGCCATTACCACATTTAGTAGAGAGTACATGAGGATGATTGATAGCGCTAAGACCCTCCTCCTGGCTCCGATTGGTCGTTTTTGATTGGAGTGGTGCAATAGCAGCTCAGGGAGGAGGCGGAGGAGATCGACCTTTTCACAGATTATCTGCCTCATAACAAATTGTGACGACACATTGACACTTTAAAAAATCTGGTAAAAAAAACAAACTTTCAATAAAAGTTACATACTGCAGCTTTAAAGACATCTTTGAATCATGGATGATCTGTTGTTGCAGACAAAATTAAACAGAACTGTGCCTTGAAGGATTTTAAAATGTGATAAATAGTGGTGTGTCATTGGCCAGGTGAATTAGCTAAGAATTGTTTCTCCATATCTGTGATAAGATTATTGAAAACATATATATATACAAAGCTCTTTTATTAAAGGGTTAATTTTGAGAGAATTAGTAGTAATGTATAATGTAATAGAGACCAAGATTGGGCTTCATTAGGAATACCATTGGTCTGCTAAGCTTTAGCTATCCAGGTGATGTGCTGGTGACTCATCACAAAACTTAATAGGCCTAACTGTGGAGCTGCACCGAAATGTCCAGTGGTATGAGTCACACCGAACCCCGTCTGGTCAGCATGACAGTGCCAAGTGTCATTTACAGCAACAATCTGCTTTTCTACAGAACGAAAGCCTCAATTAAAGTCATCCGAAGGCAATTGGAAAATCTGGAGCGGAGGCAGCGTTTTGCTTTAGAGTAATCTCTAAATGAGAACGTTATGGTGGAAAAACCTAAGCTGTGCAAGTCATTTCCTCTGAGGTCGTTTCCACTGTTCTGATTTATTCATCTGGTCACCAGAAGAGACGGAGTTACAGTTGAAAAGTAATATTTACATGCGCTGTAAAGGATATACTGTACAACCTCAAGTTTTCTCACCTTATTATTAGATTACAGAACTGTGTATTAGGTATATCTCTATTTGCTAACATAATGAAAGGCTTTGTTAGATATCGATTTTCTTAAAATTTGGAAGTTCAACATTGCTTTACCCTCAAGTGTCCTCAGAGGCGCCGTATAGGGAGGAAAAGTCAGGACAATTCTAAGGGCCCCTGACCAACAGGGGCCCCTCCACAATTTGTTTTTTTTTGTTCGTAGAAATTTTAAAAAATGAAGCCCTGTCTTTTACTAAATTAATTATATTGTGTTTTTTAAAACATTTTTTAGCAGTAAAAATTAAATGGTACTCCTCTCAGACCAAAAAGCTCACATCTATAGTTGCACTGAACACCGTGCAGTCAGCAGCAGCTCTAACCCACGTCCCTCCTGACCCGTCCTCTCCTGACCCGTCCTCTCCTGACCCGTCCTCTCCTGACCCGTCCTCTCCTGACCCGTCCTCTCCTGACCCGACCTCTCCTGAGTGAAATTGAAGCTGCAGTTTGTAACTTTTATAAAAAATTTTTTTTTTTTACATATTTGTTAAAACTGTCATTATGTTGTGACAGTATGGCATGAGAGATAATCTGTGAAAAATCTATTTCCTGTACCTTCTCCCAGTGCTATCTAGAAACAACCAATCAGAGACAGGAGAGTTTTAGTGCTGTCAATCACAATCTCATGTGGTGCTGCTCATCCCTATGCTGCAGCTAGCATAACCTGTTGTGAATGCTCAGTCTAGTTAGCATAGCTACCAGTGACAGCAAATAAACATTTTTCCTGTAAAGATAAGTTGTTTTTCCACTATTAGCACATTTAGCAGTGAGTGAATGAGGTTGATTGATGGCACTAAGACCCTCCTCCTGGTTCTGATTGGTTGTTTCGGTCTGAATGTTGCATTACTTTAGCCAGCAATAGCAGCTCAGGGAGGAGGTGGAGGAGATTGATTGTTTTCACAGATGATCTGTCTCATAACAAACTGGCGCAACATGGTGACAGCTTTAACAAATATGGAGAAAACATTTTTTATTAAGGTTATGAAGTGCAGCTTGAATAACATGCAACAACACAGCATTTTTTGAGAAGTCTGGATTGTTTTATGTATATTTTGCACCTTGCCTATGACTGTTGCTTGTGGGGAGAGACATTTCAGTAAGCTAAAACTAATAATTTAAGCAACCTACTTGCAAACTGTATGCGGACTGTTTTGTGTAAAATTCATGAGCAGTAAATATTGTG
Organism: Xiphophorus maculatus; assembly: GCF_002775205.1. Taxonomy (NCBI): domain Eukaryota; kingdom Metazoa; phylum Chordata; class Actinopteri; order Cyprinodontiformes; family Poeciliidae; genus Xiphophorus; species Xiphophorus maculatus. The sequence continues at coordinate 27,375,553 of NC_036465.1, read as the reverse complement.
ATAGTATCAGTATTGAAAGCAAGGCAGTTGCAAGCCTTTAAAATTTTGACGCTTTGATGGGTCACATAGATTCAAGAAATTGTAAGAGCAGCTGCGTGGGGGGCCCCTAATTAATTAATTAATTTGTCATGGGGCCCAAGATTCCTGGCGGCGCCACTGATTATCCTACAAAATCTCATCGCTTTGTAAACTTTTGATTCAGATTTACAACGTTTGAGTGAAGTGGAGGCACACACTGGGACCTGCCTAAAGGATATCTTGTATGATATACAGGAAAAACCTGAAGAAATGAGTCAATTTATCAAGATAAGTTGCGTTGACTGCCACAAGACTGCTTCATCCAATTTTTTTAAGACATGAGGTCGTCATCTTCCTCTTTATACTTACGGACGATATGAAAAGTCATGGGAATGTCCAGCTAGAAGGAAGACAGGTTCCGTGTCCCAGAGATGAACAGGTGCTGGTTTGAGCTGCAGTTTCCAATCTTCCGCCTCACAGAGCCCCCCGCCGTCACGACTCCCCCACTCAGTTCCTTCAGACTAGCCAGCAGCAATTAGCAAACACCTGGTGGAACTGAGCATCTCATTTTAGGAGCTACTTCTCAGTGAAATGCTGGTAAAAAAAAAACCTTGTTAAAGGGTTAATAGAGGAGCCATGTTGGGATGAATTCCTGAAGTTTCAGAAAACTTCTTAGAGAGACAGAGGCCCAGGTTTATGGCACTAAATTAAGAAGTCAGCTTTCCTCTTAGTCACATTTGATTTGTACAGTAATTTTATAATAACTGAAAATAACATAGTTACTTGATTGTGCTATAAATTGGAACTATGTGCCTGGAAAACATTTAATGCTGCCCTTTTAAAACAAGTATCACAAAAGAAGCAAACAGCATTGATTGATGTGAAAGCACTACGAACAGCAGCATCTAACACTCAACATGCTAGTATTATCACTAGAGACATAACTGAAGTGAGAGCTAAACAATATTGCCCCTCTTTCCCAGCCTCATTAAACCAGTGGTCTCTCCAAGTTGTGTCTCCACACTAAATATCCTGCAGACCCTCCTTTGTATTGACCCATATTTACAGAACGCCTTCTCTGCAGCGCTTCTCTCCTAGAGTTAGCCGTAACCTTTTGGGGGTTTTATGTATTTCCTTTAAAAGTATTTTAGGGTTTTTTTCTGACGTTTTCCTTCAACGGGCACTCGATAAAACGCTCCCACTCTAAGGACACACAGAGATTTATTGGTCCACTGATGGAGGCAGGAAGGAGATAGGGAGGCCCCTAAATGTCAATTGACAGGAACATACTCGCGCGCGCGCGCACACACACACACACACACACACACACACACACACACACACACACACACACACACACACACACACATATGTTCACACACTCGCACGAAAAAAAAGCTCTTCCATCTCTCCGCCTCAAATACCTTCACTGTCTCCTTCTCGCTGTACCACTCAGCTGCACAATCATTCTTTTGTTCCCCCCCATCCCACTCTATGATTATCGCTAGAATACGCATGTACGCTAACACCAACACACACACACACGCCCACACTCTGTTATTCTGAAAAGTGAAAGGTGCTGATGCCTACACTCTAATCCACATTCAAACGCCAGCAGCAATTTACCTCAATGTCACCAGTGGATTTTCTTTCCTTTTTCTTTTTTCTTCCTGTTGTGTAGACGTCTCAGAGCTTCATGCGTGTGTGTGCCACAGAGGAACAAAGTGCTGCACGCTGTTTGTGTCCTTTCGCAGTAATCCATTATCCGATGTGGAGTATTTTTAATTAGAAAAAATAAGTAAATAAATAAAACCTTAAGAGAAAAGAAGGATATTTCATGTCTACTGGGGACAGTGAGATGATAAAAACAAGCTTCGGCGTCACAGATATGCACACACACATCCCGCTGCTATTGGCTGTCGAACCAAGGACGACACAAGCCCAGAGCCACAGGTAGAACCAGTTCAAATTAAAATACTAAAATGATTGTAGTGCATACGCTTGGAAATGTCTGTGTTATATACGGTGGTTGAAGGTGGAGGATATGGCTGGAAAACAAAGTCACAATATCAGGGTTTCATATCAGTCAATATCGATAACTGTTTTAAATCTGTTTTGGCTTGGATTTAAAGGAACTCGGTGTTTCGGCTGTTTTGCAGTTTTCTGGAAGTTTGTTCCAGATCTGTGGCGCATAGAAGCTGAATGCTGTTTCTCCATGTTTGGAGATACCGAGCAGAATCAGAACCAGAACCTGAGAGGTCTGGAAGGTTGGTGCAACAGCAGATCTTTAATGTGTTGTGGTGCTGAGCCGTTCAGTGATTTGTTAACTAACAACAGTGTTTTATAGTCTGTTCTCTCAGTGGAAGGACTTTAGAACTGGGTGACATGCTCTATTGTCCTGGGTTTAGTCAGAACACCAGCAGCAGCATTTGGGATCAACTGCAGCTGGAGGACAGATTTTTTATTTTATTAAATATATATATATATATATATATATATATATATATATATATATATATATATATATATATATATATATATATATATATATATATATATTTTTTTTTTTTTTTTTTTCTTTTTTTTTTTTTTCTTTTTTAAGGCAGACCTGTGAAGACGCTGTTGCAGTAAACGCATGGATGAGTTTCTCTAGATCTTGCTGAGACATTAGTCCTCTAACCCTGGAGATGTTCTTCAGGTGGTAGAAGGCCGAGTTTGTAACCATCTTATGTGTCTCTGATAGTCCAAACATTGTTTTTTTTTTCATGTTCCAACATTGACCAAGCAGATCTGATGATTAACACAACAGAAAAACAAGCAATTTCCATCCCTGATGTTTCCCCTGAACTGCTGAAGCTACCACAGTAAATAATGGAGTAAGAACCAGCTGATCTGCTTTATTATTATTATTATTACTCAGAACACCTCTATATTAATTTCCGCTACGTCACCTTTTTATAGCGTTGTCTGGCCTGTTGCTGACAGGTAACGATTGGTAGCCACACGGACGTCTTGAGCCTCTCATCAGCCAAGCAGAAGTAATGCGACGTCGTTCTGAAGGCAGCCAAGCGGACGGAGCGCTTTGCCAAACACCAGGAGAGACTCGTATTTACTGCAGGAACAATGCAAAAGAAAACAATGAAATAAAACAGGTCATGATCCCAGCTTGTAGTTTCCTGGCTACAAGCTAACTTTGAATACTTTCTCATGCGTGATAGGGTTTATCTCCAGGTGTGCCCACTCCCTGCCCCATACTGTTGGTTCCAGCCCTGCGGTTTTGGCAGCACACACACTTTACTGTATCAGAGAGACACCTAAACAGGAGCTCACACACACAGTGGGGTTTAACAGATATATATTTACTTCCTACAGCTTATGTTCTTTCATGCAGTACATCATCTTATTGCCAGTGAGGCACTCTGCTGGGTGAAGGTGCCCAGTTTATGAAAGATCCAGAGTCAAAATTTAAAACAAAAGCTTTGGCAAAAGTGGAAACTAATTCATACAAGTGCAGAAGTCTGAACCTCTGTGTCATGTAGTTAGCAAGATAAAACTTAATCATGGTTTGTTTTTACTTGTGATCCCATTTTACTCTGATGAGAAATAACATTCTGATTATGAATATTCAATATATATATTCACTGAAATCTAATCCGGAACCGCAGAGCATTCTGGGTTATTTAGGCAGAGGAAAGACTTTAGCCGCTCAACCTGTCACGGCCAGCTAAGCATGTTTCGTAGCACCAGCTAACTCAGTCTTTCAGGCCAACTTGTTGAGCAGCCTGCGCAGCAGCAGTTTCAGGTTTTGCCTCGTAACTGATTAAAAATAAAAAACGGCAGCATGGAGTGAAAGCTGTGGATCAAACAGAAAAGGTCACACTAAGGTTTGGCAGGATTTCAGATATTTATTATAAAAAACAAATCAGTAATCATCAATTTGCGTATATCGTGAGACACTTTTCAGCCATATCGTTGATTGATCTTCACCAATACGATTAAAGAAATTATTTTAGTCCTGGTTGACAAATCCTCCGGATGTTAAAAAACATTTTCTTCATGAACCATTTCCTGCTTGATCTGAATCTCTATGAGGCTTCACTGTTTTCCAGTCTGTTTGGGTTTAATAGTACTGTGAGTTTCGGTGCTGTGTGTGTGTGTGTGTGTGTGTGTGTGTGTGTGCGTGTGTGTGTGTGTGTGTGTGTGTAATCTTGTTCTTCTAACAATAACAACACTTTAAGTAAGAATGCTCATTCCTGCTGTAGGGAAATAGGATTAGCATACTAGCTGGTTATCTCTGGTAAGGGTAAACATACATTAACACTCCAAAGCTTAAGGTCAACTCTGATGACCTTGATGTTCACAAAAGAGCGTAATTGTTAACTTCTTTATTTTTCCTCTTGCTGTGCGACTCTGACTCATGTCATAAGGCTCTGAAGTGAGAGCAGCTATTTAACCTTTGGACGCTCGCAGTTTTCTAGATATGTAAGATTATCGGCTTTGCCCTCAAAGCCAAACATTTCCATCTCACATACGGGATCCTCGCCGCTGAAAGGAGGAATAATAATAATAATAATAATAATAATAATAATAAATGCATGATGCAACAATTTATGTGGGTGGGACCGGAGGCAGGAAGCATTGATTACCTGGGAGGCCAGCGCCACATTTGCACTTCACAGATACGGGGGAGACTAAACCGACTCGTCTGACAGCTGCTTTCTAAACAGATGAGGAACGCGGATTAAAGCGGCGGTGGGGGTGGCAGGCGTCTGACATGAAGGCTTCCGGTGTTGGACCTGGCAGGGAAACGTGGGAGGGCAGAGGGAATCGGTGAAGGAGTTTCCTCTCAGTAACCGGCGCAGCCAAAGGGCCGGTGGGTCACCGGTCTCACTGCCGCCGGCCGCTCCGGTTCGGAGAGGACCCCCATCACCGGGCCCTGGATGGGAGGCACAACCGGAGCGCACAGGCGGAACAACCGAGAGACTTCATTTGGTATTTGGTGAAGATGAGATGGTTTAGAGGCAAAGCAAATTCTTTTCGTACTCTTTTCTTTTTGCTATATATCAAATATAACTTAAAAGAAAATTGACTTGGTAATTTAAATTTTGTCTCTGTCTCTTTACGAAGCTATTTCTCTTTCTGAAACTCCGCCTTCAGAAAGTCATCACAGCATGGCTCCTTTAAAACATTTTAACAACATTTTTACCAGCGCTGCTCTGAGAAGTAGCTCCTATAATGAGCTCAGCAGATGCTCAGTTCTACCAGGTGATTGCTAATTGCTGCTGGCTAGTCTGAAGGAGCTGAGTGAGCGCATTGTACAGTCGTGCCGTTTTCGGCAGCTTGGAAACTGCAGCTCTGAGGAGGAGCCGAGCCTCGAAGGTGATTTCTCTAACATGGAAGAAAAACGTGAGGCGACACTGCAGGTATGTTTTTGATGAGGAAATAACTTAACATGATGAAAAGCTCAGGAAAAGCCCATTTTACACAATACTGCTCCTTTAATAGTGGTTGTGAACAACATGGAGGTTGCTATAAAAAAAATGCATCTCTGACAAAACGTCTCATCAACACAGAACATGGTTAACATTGTATTAATATTACAGCACTACTTTACTGCTGTAGTAGTATTATGTAGTAGTATTTTTTCTTATCTCATTCATTTACATTTTGACTCGTCACAAATGTCGAGTTGCAACATTGTCTTGGAGTCTGGAAAAGTATAAAAATTGGTTCCATGCTTTTCTAACATCCTCTATCCAGACGTATGGGGAAAAATAATAACTGTGGTAAAATTTTCATTTAATACATTTTATATTAGTTCATATGTGACTATGTCCTTTGTGTTCAAATTAACAAATTCAACTTTCAAACTGTCAAAATGAATGTTTAATTTTAAATTATGCAAAAAAAATAGTCTAAATTAGGATTTCTGTTTATTTTCTCTTTTTGCAAGTAGCCACCTTTTGAAAAATAAATGTTAAAAAATATGTTCAGGTAGAAAAATAATGGTAAAATAAACATTGAGGTGTATTATATTTAGTTAATACGCAAGATCCAACAGAACCGAGAGTTTATAATGATGTGTTATCAGTTTTATTATATGAAACATTAAAACTGGTAATTGCTTGACAGGGGGAAATTGGCAGGCTGCAGGGAAAGAGAATAACTGACACTGGCGCTGAACCGCGACTTGGAGAAACACAAATGAAGAGAAAGGAATAACAAGAATCCAAAAAGCACAAAGAACAGAACTAATAAATGTATAAAATAATTTGGCAAGGTCTAAGGACAAAAATAAAGAAAGAAAGAAATGATCAACACAGAAACCCAAAAGAAAAATCCAAAACTTAAACACACAAGGATCATAACAAGTACATCCTTCTGTTCTGCAAAAACACAAAGTCTTACCAAGTATTTTTGGCCAGCTTGTACTGCAAATACAACATGAAAAAAAAAAAAAAAACTTACAAATAACTTTTCATCATGTTATAGGAGCTTATTTTAGGTCAATAATTCTTGAATATTGATTTTTTTTTTTTTAAGTACTGGTTCCATTGGCAGATTTTTTTCCGCTTATGGGGGAATTTCTTGCTTTCTATGTTTTATTTTAGCTTGTTTTGAGAAGATTTCCTGCAGTGTATAGAATTCAAATAAGTCTACTTATCTCACTTGTGGCTATCAGTGCAAATGAGGGCAGTGTTCAAATTTAGAGCACCATATATTCTATATTTCCTGTAGTTTCTTACATTACCCTCCTGTATTTATTCCAAAAGGATCCAAGAATGCTGGCTATTTAATTATGACTTACGTATGTCTACTGTATAAGCTTTATATTCTCAAGGTTAAATACTGTTGGTACATTTTAGTAAACGTCGTTGGTGTTGCTGTACGACACACTGATTTGACTTGACTTGGAGGCATTGCAACACAAGTAGAGTAGCTAAAATTCAAAAACTCTAAGACACTTAGAGCACTTTACGGGAAACATTAGTATAATCTTTCATTTAAAACAGAAATTGAACAAAAGGAAGGCTCAATTGGTTTTAAAGCAAAAAGCCATAAAAAGGATGTAAAACACCAGATCTGAATAAGTGCACCGCCGTCGTAATCAGGATGACTGGATTGATGGATGTGAACTCCAGACCGACTGTTCCCTGGACAAACAAAAAGCATTACCAGACAGCACACTGATGGGTCCATTACTGTGTGAACAGCTCAGAAAATTGATAGACCTCTTCAAACATATAGATTGTTACTGCGTTCACACCAAACACGTATCAAGTTTGACGCGTGTTCACTTTGAATGCAGACGCTTGGCGTTTTGCTCTGCGCCCAGCGTTTGGCGCGTCCTGTTTACATTCAAAGTCTATGCAGAGGCGCGTTGACGGCGCGTCAGACTCATCAAAGTTGCCTCAGCCGTTGCTTTCCGTTGCCAGCTTATTTGTTGGACCCTCGTGACACGTCAAACGCACCACGACGGGCCCTCAACCTGCCGCCACATAGACTTTGAATGTAAACCAGACGCGCCTGACACTCAAAACCTCGTTTGGTGTGAGCCCACCTTAACACAAAGCAGTGGTTTATGTAGCTTCCTGAATGCTCTTCTGAATCACTGAGTTTCCTCAAAGCCAAATTGGAGGAAGAAAGTTTTCATTAGTAGCTTAGTAGCTGTTTCCTTCCTGTTCTTCTGCTCATTCTGAGAATGAGAGTAGGACCTTTAATTTTGCTTGGTCTCCAAAGTTTGCTCGACGATTTGTTTGTCCATGAGAATAAAATACCAAACAGAAATAATTGTAACTCAGTGTGACAGCGTCGTTATACTGTGAAAACTTGAGTTTATTGTTTCACAAGAAAATATAAACTGGGAATTGGCTCAAAAACGTTTTGGTTAAAAACTTTTAGATATCTCTTCCAACTATTTTTCCCCTTTTGTTCCTGTCTTTTCTTTCTTCCATTGTTCCTTTTCTTTGCCTACCGCTCACATGTCCCAGATAATCCATCCGTCTTGTGCCGCCCTGGATGACAAAGCTGTCATGTTTCAATCTCTTCTGATAAGCCTGTCCTTCTTGATTTACAGCCTATAGGGAGGGCGATTGCTCTCACCCAAAGTATTTCATTGGATGAACTGTTTGGATAGTGTTGGGTATGTGAGCTCCTGCTCTGGGAAATGGGCTTACAGCACTCGACGCAGCATGCCAAACACACTTACACACAGACATCTAAAGCACTCAAACACACTGACTCAAACTCGATTGCTTGTGGATGACAACTGCAGTGACTTTCATTTACAAAATGACTCAGAAGCAAAATGAGTAGCAAAAAGTTAAACTGAAGATGTTGAGCAACTGTCCATGTCGTTTATGCAGAAATGAAAGTTAAAGTTAAGTTGGAAATGTAAACAGATTTTAAGCAGAGTATTGTATTTTTAGTATCAAGCGTGTTTTCACACCTGATGGTCCGGTAGACTCGGTTTGATTGGGGACTATTTAATTTCTCACCAACCAAACCCTTTGAGCAAACCGTTCCCCTCCTCGCCTGTGGCGGCGCTGCACCAAGAACCACTGAAGGAAAAGACGAGAAAACCTCTGAAGACATGAGCTCAACTTCCTCCTTCACAAAAGACTTTAGGGGTTTTAGGATTTCTGTTTTCTGTTGTCAGACTGGCGACCTGTCCAGGGTGAACCCCGTCTCTCACCCGAAATGTCTCACTGGAGATAAGCACCAGCACCTCTCCTCATCCCACTAGGGACAAAGGTGTAAGAAAATTTATGTATGGATGGATTTTTGTCTTGTCTTTAGCAAATGTGCCAAACTGCTAGTGTTTATTTGTTGTTGCTTTGGTTGTGTTTACCTAGAATGCGCTGTAGTAAACTTCCGATCTGCTTGGCGTTCACATGTGTATTCAAACCACATCAGGGTTTATGTCAACCAAAGCGAGACAGAGGCTTGTTGGCGGACCAGAGTTCGCAGAGTTCGATTGCACATTCAAACCGGACTTTCCAGGCAAGCTGGATGAAATCTAACCGAACAGGGCAGGTGTGAATACGCCAGTCACCAACCCTGACCTCAAAATCCAACATGGCTGCCAAACTTATAAAGTAAATGTTAGTGACAGTTGCAATAAATGCCATTTTTTCTGTTTTGATTATTTGCTACAATCTGTCTGGGGCCACTGTGGTAGGAGTCCATCCTGAAACAAGTGGGCAGCCGGTTCGAATCCGTGCGCCATCTGTCTGTTATTGAACAAGAGAGGTCAGAGGGCCTGGTGGCGCGGTCAGTCTGACCCAGGGCACCTGTGGCTACAATGTAATAGCTTACCACCAATAGTGTGAAAGACTACAACTACGTGACTCCAAACTACAACTTCCATCAATGAACATGTTGCTGCAGCTTTTGACAGCCGAAAACAGAAATACGTTGCTGTTCGCTTACATTGTGCTGCTATAATGATAGCAGTTACTGTACAAACAAATTTTGACTCACTCGCTTAAATGAACTCAACCGATATGTGGAGTTTATTTAAGGATTTTATTTTACACATTTACCTGCTGTAAATACCACTTTATATGTGCCTTTTGTCTGCCAGTCTTTAAAATGATTTATTTCTGTTATGTAAAAACACAATATTGTGGGAAAGCTCACAAAGCTCCCCCACATTATTGGATTCTCCTCTTTCAATTGGTGTATAATGACATTAATTCATAGCAGGGCCGTGCAGTTTGCCTTTGCCTACTAATTTCAGGAAGTAAATGTCAGGAGAGCAATTGAATTCTGGTATAATGTTAGAGAGATGGGAGAAAACCCAGATGGAGCAGGGAAGGGCAATGAGAATAGAGTGGAAATACACAGGAATGCAATGGCTAGGCCAGTAAAATGCTAGTTTGTGTTTATCCTGAAGGAAAAAAAAAGATAAGACAAAGCCTGATGTCTTGGTGAGACTTCAAGGATTTATCCAGATCTTACGTAAAATTGTTAAAAACCCCGACCGCGTTCTGTCGGTTCAAATTTGCTAATATTTAAGATGGAGCCAAAAGAAAAACTCAAGGGGAATGAGTTCACATATTTTAAGATTAGTTTGTAATGTGCAGCAATAGATTCTGTTCAAAGACTGAAGACGTTTAGGTTAGCCTCGGAAAAAGCCACTGATACGAGACATTTTGGAAATCTGAAACTGTTTTTCCATTAGGCAGTTATTAGCCACATAAACAGGAGTCATGTAAACATTTTTACATCGCTAATCACTTACATCTGTCATTTTTAAATAATCAACTTGTATTTGTCTCTCTTCTTTTTTTTTTTTTTTACACGGACGTCAGTGTTAAATAAACATGACTGTTGGATACAGAACAGAGATCTGGTAAATTATTCACAGCTAAACAGAATTCACCATCCCAAACTGAGATGTGAGAGGGCTTACATTCTGTCTCCCCTCACCGCTTTACTGCTGTTTTTCTCTCCAGTGCTCTCCTCCTCTCTCCGAGGCTCTGTTTCTTTCTTTCTCTCTGCCCACACTCTATCTTTGGAGTACCTGCCAATGTCTCCATGATATTTCCCTTTGTGAGGGATAAAGAGCGAAGAGAGGAACAGAGGGAGGGATGGACAAATGAAGGGAGATTTGGGAAGAGAGAGAGAGAGAGAAGATGCAGAGGGACTCTAAGAAAAAGGTGAAATTCAGGGAAATGGGAAATGTTCAAATTAGTATCTTTTGTTAAAAGTTGCTTCATAGTAGCTCTACATGGCTGGAGTTGGGGACACTGACCTACACCAGCAATAGTGTCAGAGCAAAAAACCCTAATAATAAGATTGATTTGATGATTTTTATTGATGATTCTATAACAAATACTCATGCTAATTTCTGGACATATTGCATTCATTAGGCTACTGTGATGGAGAAATGTAAGATTGTGTCTCCATTCCAGTTCCATGGGAGACTGAAACGTGTTTGTTTTTTTCATTTGTCTTTTAATGAGAGCTAACACTTTGCTTTAATGTATTGAAGTACGGAGTCAGAAAACAAATGGCGATGGAATTTCTTTCACTATCCTCAGCAGCACCAAGTTGTGCTAACAAAACAGTTTGGTGTGGGTAGCATAGATTGATAGCAATATAGCTAATACATTTTCCTAGCCTGGCTAGGTTGATAGCTCTAGCGATCTTCCTAGCCATCATCCAAACTAGCTGACAATATTCAGCTAGTTAAATAGTTTTGAGCTATCTTCAAAACTAGCTAGCTATTTTCCAAGCTGGCTAGCAATATTCCTAACTATCTTCCAAGTTAGTTAGCAATCTTCCTAGCTATCTAGCCTAATGTTCCTAGCTATCTGCCAAGCTAGTTAGCCATCTTCCTAGCTAGCCAGCTACCTATCTAGCTAGATAAATAAAATACGACTGTAAGCTACATTGAAGCGTGTTGGTGTGCTGTAACAAAATGTGACCATGTTCAGTGATTATGTCCTGCTCATGCCTTTTATTCAGTCAGAGCAGTTTAGTACTTCTCCTGGGGTGTTTTCCATTTTAAAATGTGAACTCTTGGCAGCAGGGAAGACTCTTTCTGCACCATATTTGATGTTCATGTAACCTGATTAAAACCTTTTAATTGCAAAGGGCCAAGACCAAAATTCACCACTACTGCACTCAAAAAATGTTGTAATTATGTGCACAGCATGGGCAAATGTCAGACTGGCTTCAAACACATCTGCGAGTGCGGATCCCTGGAGGGAATGAAATCCCATAACGAGGGTATGTGAGGCCTAATGTTGGGTTTAAGTACTCATCTCCATGTCATTAGGAAATATGCACTACAACAAAACCCTTTCAAAAACATAAAACATGTTAAAAAGGGAATCCAATGCTGCAAGTAGAAAATGGGAAAAGACTTGTTATACAACTGTACAGCTGCTAAGTGGCTATGCAAGCGAGGCGGAGAAAATCAAACGGCTTTGGATCAAAAGACAAAATATAATTTTTCCCCTGTCTCCGATTACTGTGTGTGTGTGTGTGTGAGTGAGAGAGTCAGTCAGCTTATCCACACATAGGAAACAGTGTGGGCTGCAAACACTCCAGGCAATTCCGCTTTTTCTTTTTTTTCCCAAACGTTTGTGTGTGTAAGGCTGTGTTAGAGTGTAAGGGAGAGAAGAATTGCGGATGTGGGTGTTTGCAGGGTGGCGTGAGCGCGCGTGTGTGTGCGTGCGCACTGGAGCGAGTGTGTCTGTTGTGATAACAGTGTGGGTGTGTGTTGAGGGGGCGCAAACAGGTCTTTTCTAAATGAGGGGGAGACGAAGAGATCAGAAGAGAATTCGACACAGAACAGATCTCTGGTCCTCCAACATCCACTGTTCCCTTGACGGGTATTTTTTTTCTTTCGTTTATCTTATTGCTCTTTTTTTATTTTTTTCCTTCTTGCCCACTTAAACGTGCGTCTTTGTGATTAAGATGCAGACTGCTCTGTTCTCAGCCTTATTTAAAAGGCAATCTGGTTTTAATTTTGTACATACAGGTTTAATTACATGGTCAAGCAATTTAGCACTAATTAGGCTCCAGTTATAAGGGAATCTATTTAAAATGCACATCTTATATCTGGAACTGGTCTGTGTTGTACAATGTGCAGAGAAGTGGCTGCTGCTCTTCATCTCTTGTCAGGACAAACAGCAAATAATTAGAGGAGCTGGTTTTACAGCATTAGAAGGAAAAATCACCATGAAAGCATCAAAGCTTTGTGTGAATGTAAACGGTAAAAATACACCGTGTGGAATGATGCGTTATTTTATTGCTCACTGTCTAAATCCAACCGTCATCTTTACATGTTTCATATCAGGCAAATTATTTATATTCAATAAATGCGAGAAGAAGAGATTTTTGGAGTACTACACCTTTAAGCAGTTTGTAGAAGCCCTGGTGATCGTGTAATTTATAAAAAATAAATGTTAGGGGGAAAAAAACATCAAACAAAACCAGTACAGAAACAGATCATTATTATTTAAGTGACTGTCTGTCAAGACTCTGGGTTTTTGGGTTGGGTCTTTAAGCAGTCATGTTCTAGTTCACTTTTCTTCAGCCCTTCTTGGTCATTCTAGCTCCATTATTTGATTTGCCATGCTCTTGTTTTCCTCATTTCTGTCCCTCCTAGTGTTTCCAGTACGTTTTATTTCGTTCCTCTAGGTCTAGTTATTTAGAGTCAGAGTGATTCTGGTTAGGTTTATTTCTCTGCCTAGTTCTTTGGGTTCCTCGGTTCTTATTAAACGTGTCCTGTCCCTGTTCATCATGTTTGTTTCTTCTTAGTTATTCTTAGTGTTGAAATTATTGCTGCTCCTGCTCCAACTATTCACACCTGTAATCAATCAGCTCATCAGTCTCTCCACCATCTCCTAGTATTTAAACTCCTCTCTTCTTACCACTAGTTGCCAGTTTGTCCCGTTACTCACGTCATCCCTCCCTGTGTCATCCGTTGCCTCCACTCGTCTCCAGTTTTGTTTTATTTTTGGGCTTCTCTTGTTCCCTGGACTCTTGATTTTGTAAGTGGACTTTGTCGTTGTTCTTCATTAAATTCTCAAAACCGTCTGACGTCTCTTAGCCGGCTGCATTTGGGTCTCCTCATCTTCTACGTCATGCCACAAGAACACAAAGTGCAGACCGGAAAAAAAGTGCTCATCACATCTTTATTTTTTTCTAAATATAATGAGTCTTTAGAGTCGAGTCATTTTTCGAAATATTTTTCTAAGACATTTCATCAAGGAATTGTAGACGCTCGTAAAAGAAAACATAATTAAACCTGATTAGCAAGGGATTTCTTTCTTTCATTTAAAGATGGAGAAACAGTTTCATCACAACAGCACACCTAAATCCCTGTAACTGAAGTGTACAATTTTTTTAAAATCTGGCTTTGCAATCAGTTAATTCGCAGCATATGAGATAATTTGTGTGTGTAATTTAAGGCCGACACCTCAAACACACCAATATGTGTTCTCACATTAATCTCACTGTAGCCTCAGGTCAGAATAAGGATTGAGAGGAATTTATTATTTTTTTTACACTTTTTTTAATATTCTTCGATCCGACACGCTGTAATGCACCACATGTCCTGCCTCTCTGTTTTTACAGCTTTTTTTTTTTTTTTTTTTGTCTGGAGGTTGGCTGCTCCGGGCCAGGCTCGGCAATCCAATCTGTATGCAACGTTTGAGGTTGTAAAGTTTCATCTGCACCAGGACAACTGGAAGCAAGAAGCTGGATGATGAAACAACCAGCAATCCAAACAGGTTTGTGATGACGATTGGTCTTGGCCCAAGTTGACTTGTTTCTACACTGCCTAATAACAAATGGCCTGTTTCACTGCTGATATTTCATTAAATTGAACCTAAAAATGTTCCAAACATTTAAGTAGACATAATATCTGCATCGGTTCCAGCCAATGACTGGCTCAAGCCGTTCGGTAGCAGTGCTAAACACAGCAGCAGTGAATGGAAGCAGCTAAAAGTCATGTTTCTATGGTTTTCATTGTGAGGATTTCTTTATGCTACAGTACTGTAGCTGTCAAAATGCCGCTCCGGCTCTCAGGTAGTTTACTCAGCGTGTTATTTGACACGTCGGCTGATTTTATTAAGCAGGGAGAGGAAAGTTTGACAGAGTTGATGGGGAACATAAATGGTGGTAAGAAAATGGAAATGCTGGAAGGCGACATGTTGGACATCAAAAGACTTCAGACTATGGGGGGAAATGTTCAACTTCCAGCAGAACAACAACCCTAAACATGCATTTGCAGCTAAAGAGTATTTGTCAAAAAATACAAATGTGTATTAAAAGCTCAGAATCTCTGATAAAACATAAACATTGATGTTCTGAGAGGCTCTCCATCCAATCTAAACGAGTTTGAGCTAATTTGCAAAGAGGAATGGGGAAAAAAAAATACAAGGTTTAGTTGTTCAAAGTTGGTGAAACCTGCACCAGATGACCTGCAATTGTTGCTGCTGCAAATACTTATACTACAATTTTCATAACTTTATTTGGGGGGGAAAAAAAGTTGAAAACCAACCGTCCTTCTCTCTCTTTATGATCATACAATACTTTGTTTTATTCTGTCTGAAAAAACAAACAATGCAACATGAGATTGTAGTTGTAACATGATAAAAAATCTTAAACAGTACAAGGTGTTTTCCATTATGTAACTATAGGTGACAGCTTCTGAACATGTGACTATCATTATCTAACTGAGGATGAGGAAGAATGTCACCTGTTCTGCTCTTCTTCTTTCTCTGTCTTGCTCACTTATGGTCTTCCCACATATCCCGATGAGAAGCAATTAATGATCTACTTAATACTCCTGTCACTTAGATTAAAGGAACAGGAGTTTTAAAGCGGCAAAAGTTTAATACCAGGGAGTCCAAACATCCGTGAATTGAATGCACGAGTAATAAATGATTTCATCAGTGCAAAATTGAGGTTATTTTTGCTTGATAATGACCCAACATTTTATACAGTCAACACACAGTTGAAACCAGAGGTTTACATACAATAAACAAGAAGACTTGCACTTTTTTCCCCTTCTGTGTCGGAAGCTAAATCGGACCAATCGTTTTAAACAATGACAGAGAGCCTCGGTGATATAATTTATTTGGAGTCTGACAGGCTAACTGAGATAATTGAGTTAATTGGAGGCACACCTGTGGATGAGAACATGGCTTTCTCAGAACTCCCCACTGCAGCTCTGACATGGTCATGACACTTTACATATACAGAAGATATCCATCCCGGCAGGGACGGCTGATATAAGAGGGCTAAGCCCTCTCTGACATTTACAATAAAGTTGTTAAAATAAACAACTTAAAAATAAATACATTTTAGAAATAATGTATCACATTTTGTTAAATTTTCAACAAACCTGGTGTCAAACCGCCTGGGGAAAATCCTGGGGTCTTTCCAAAGTGCTAACTTCTGACAGCCCCATTCAGCGTCTCTGTCTCTCAGGGCTCAGAATGATTGACAGCCGTCTAGCCACGCCCCCTCGGTTTGCGGCTCATTGGGGCTAATTTTGGTCGGCCCAGGCCCAGCGCGCGGCCACAGGATTCATCCAATCAGGATGGACTTTCCTCGAGCTCGGGAGTGTGTGGGCGTGGTTTGGCGTAGACTGAGAAGGAGCCATGGCGAGCAATATTAGCATAAACGAGGTGGATTATTTAACCTTGTTGTGTCCCAGAAAAGTCGTTGGAGTGAGTTTCTCTTTAAATAATGTAGGTCTCATTTAAAAATATATTGTATCTTGTTTCATTTTATCAGTGTGATTGTGTCCAGTGTTGGGGAATTAATTTGGACAACTGCAGAGGCTCTATGCCAGGGGTCCCCAAACTTTCTCCTGTGAGGGCCACATAACTTGTCCCTTCTCTGATGGGGGGCCGGGGTCAGTTTGTAACAGAAAAAGTGTGACGATTGTAAGAGTGCTAAACATAAAAATGTATTGTTTTTCAGAAAGCACAATCAAATAACCTTTTCTGGATTCTTCAGAGAACAAAAGTCAGGAGATAACACTATTTATGAAATAAATAATAACCAAATAACACTGGGTTCTCCACATTAAAAAAAGGGCTAGGGTCAATTATATGCATGTATAAAATAGTTACTAACTAGTAGTTAATAATAAATAAAGTTTATTACTAAGGAACATTTATTTTATTGCAAAAGTCCAACTTATCAAATAAAAATGCACATATATGAAAATACTCTGGTATTGTTCAGGGGGCCGGACCAAATGTGGAGGCGGGCCGCATCTGGCCCGCGGGCCGTAGTTTGTGGACCACTGATCTATGCAGTCTTTGGTTTGTTTCCATGACTGTTTTTTTATAGTTGTCTATAGCAGGTTTTATCCTTATTTTTCATATTGGATGGGTCTCTCATTGGAATAAAAAAAAGAGAAAAAAATAAGCATATATACAGTATATGTGTGTGTGTGTTAGCCCACGCTTCAAAAATCACCACCAGCCGCCACTGCATCCCAGTAAGCTAGAAGCACAAAGTAGAACATTTGAACTTTTTTAAGTAACAGGTTTTCCACAAAGGTTTATTTTTCAATTTGTTAACAATGTTGGAAATAATCTAGCTAGCTATTCTAGTTAGAATAGCTCACTATATTTCTAGGTAACTAGGGTTATTAGCTATTTCAAGGAAGATAGCTAGCTATATTTCTAGCTAACTGGAATAGCTAGCTATGTCTAGCTAGCCAGGTAGCTGGGAAGAGAGCCACCTATATTTATAACTAGCTGGCTATCTAGGTAGCAAAATAGCTAGCTATATTGCTAGCTAGGTAGTATCTGATAGTAAGCAGTTTGTGCTCTATGATGGACCGAGTTGAAAACCAGGAGTTACATAAATCATTATTAGAACAGTGTGTTTCATTTTAGCCCTAAAAAGTTTTCTAGAACTTTAACACTTTTGCCCATGCAAGATTTTAATGGCACAATTTGCACATCTTTTCACTTAAATCACACAAAGCTTTGCTTGGACAGACGGGCCTGAGGAAATTAGGAAAGCTCAGCACAATCAATCAAACAAAAGACAGAAAGAAACAGATCAGGAGTCAAAGTATCTCTAAGCTGCAAGAGAGTGTTAAGGAAATAGATTTTTTTGAAATGCTTCCCCAGATTAATCAATAGCAGCTTGAATAGGAAGACATTTTATAAAGCAGCTTCTTATCTGTGCAAGTTGAGAGGAGAGGTTTAATAAGCACCCCGGCTTACCATTGTAAGTGAAATATTGCTGTGTGTGTGTTTCTGTATGTGTGTGTGTAGCAGTGAGAAGTAGAGACGACAAAACATTTTCTGTGGGTGTTCATGATAGAATGGCTGTTAAAGCAGTAATGCCTCCATAAATTAATTAATTTCCCATTTTACCATTCGTTTTGAGGGCATTTGCTAATTAAGGTTTGTGCTGAGTTGTAAGTTTGTGCCTGTGCGGACACGCACGTATTCATAAAAATTACAAATGCATTGTACGATAACATGCTTCGCATATTTGCTTGCATAAACACACATTTAACACCTCATGGGATGTCTGTATACGTTGAACTGTATCTGTGTAGGAAGTTGTCTCTTGAATGAAGGTTTATTTGTTTAGTTTTAGTCTTGAATACAGTTATTTTCTTATTGATGTGATGATTATGACCTTCTAAGTTTTCAATACATTTCTTTGTCTTAGTCTAAAGTGTGATCCAGAGTGCTATACAGACTGCAAGAGTCGACTTCCAGTGAATAAATTCTGTCCATAAAATGGTTTTATTGGGGAAGTAGTTCTTTTGAGTGAAGAAGGGATTGATTTAAAGAAGTCTTGTGGATCTATTACTTGGCTCTTGACTCACTGTTTACCTTAGACCAACGTATCCTCCTGTCCTCCTTTGCATTCCAATAGTGTAGAATGCAAGTAAGTAAATAAGACCTTTGCCTTTTCTACACATCTCATACTGTAGCGCACACAACATGATTAAAACCTATGAAGCAAAAATGATTGTTTACATTGGCATCAAAAAGAATGTGGTTAAAAAAATAAAATAAAATCAAACAATAAACAAAATGTTGTAATTGAAAAAAGAAACGACGACATTGAAGAGCATATGACGATTTGATCCCTTAATTTGATCCCAAGCAGTTATTACACTGATTGACAGACAAAAAACTGTCTGGGGTTTTCCGACTGTTTTAGGGTCATGTTGATGAGCTGAATCCAAAAACCACATTGGTTTTGCTCCATCAGGTCGACTTTCTGAACTATGGAGCAACATGAGCATCAAAATTCACGACTTGTTCTCACATCTGGATCGGTTTCCTGCCAATCTGGATCAATGAGTGACGAGCAGGAGGAGAAACTCCAGAGAGGAAATGGAGACGTAATGTTCAATTCACATGGACTTACTCTTATCAGTGTTTATTATTCAATTTACAGAAACCCAAGTTTGTAGCATTTAATTAATACACTTTGTTTGAAAACCATTTTGTTTCTCCTAAAATCTTTTTTGGATGAGAAATATTAACAGAAATGAACTGATGTCACAAAAATGTCATCAATTAGTCAGAAGATCAAATTTCTGTAAATCAAATTAGAATAAAAATCTGACCTGATGGAGAAAAATGGATGTCGTTTTTGGATTCAGCAGAGCAAAAATAGTTCTAATTCAGTTGAAAAAAACATAGACGACTTCCAGAAAATATTTTTTTGTTACTGACATTACCTGGTCTGCTGGTTTTTAACGCTGTATGCGTTGTTCAATGGCTGCTGGAAAAGACAGGTGTTTAGTTGTTGACTTACCATCCAGAAACCACTGCTGAATCCTGCAGGAAGATCCAGTTCTTCTGTTTCTGGGTCTGATCCAGTTGTACGATTGTGCATCGTTTTGCAGTTTTTTTTCACATGTATAAAGTGCAAGTGTAAACATTGAGTTGGGGGGCGTGGCCGCCAGCAGCAGCTTATTTGCATAAAAATGACAAAGGCCCTAAAACGGCTCGTTCAGAAAGGAGCTCAAAGTAGGCAGAACTGAAGACTCATACTCCAAGAATGATTTTGTACAAAAAAATGTAATAGAAATGTGTTGACTAGCTAACTTTTTTTAAAAGGTAGATCACCATTAAAGTCCCAATATTGGTATAAATACAAACCTGTGTGTGTGAAATATCAGTGTTCTTAATGTGCAAGACATTTCTGTGGGAATGTTTTATTTTAGATGAAGTGCACATACACAGATGAGTGAAGTGTGTTATTGTCAGGAGGGATTAGGGCCGACATTAACTTAAGTTCCTGTATGAGATTTGCTCAAGAATTTCCTGTCAGCGAAAACTGCAGCATGGCTAAGTCATTGCATGAAGACTCACATGTTTCGTGGAATGTCATGCATTTCACTTTGAAGATTTCTCTTACCTCCAACTCATTTAAAGTTTTAAAGTGACTTCACTGTCTCTTAGCTGAGGTCACCAGCTGTGTCTGTCATCAAATTCTAATTCAGGTCAACCTTAATCCCTAATGGAACCCAAAAAAATAAAAAAATTCTATATGGATTTGTCTTTAATCTGATGGTAGGTCTGGACGTCATCCACTGTAAAATTCCACTGCTTCAAAGTGACAGGCAGAAAAGATGGCAGATCGAGGCTCAGAGAGTAATTTTCACATTGACGGTTTATGGTGGAAACTCAGGAAGCAAACACGATTTATTCTTCTCTGTGAAATCTGAGAGTCCTTATGGAACCTGGACGTGATGTGCAGCTCCTCTAGAGCAGAGTTTGATGGCTTCAGCAGAATTAGATGGCATGCAGAGGAGGTCATGCAGTCACTTGAATCGGGTGTGCTGGAATAGGGGCACACATAAAACATGTAGGACCCGGGGCCTGAGGAAATATGAAGGGGGAAGAAAACTAGAAAATGGATTGGTGAAAAAAGAAAAAACTAATTTTCCAAAAATGTAATCTTCAAAAACCAAAGATTTGATGAATCGATAAAATCGATTCATCGCCCAGTTCCAGTGACATGGCAGGCCAAAAACACTGAAACCTGGTGGTTTACGTGAAACAGTTTTTAACTGATCATAGATCAAGAACAGATGCATAAAATTTCAATCCATAAAATGCTACAGTTATCATATATGGCTTCATAAAGTTGTGATTGTACTCTTTTTTTTTTTTCCCACTATGCAAGGCTTTCAGAACTCTAATTGTTTTCATCTTTTCTCCGTCTCCCTGTGGAGTCTATGTGGAATGGACACACACACACACACACACACACACACATACAGTGATCCATCACTTCCCAGCTAAGCGCTGCTTTTAAAGCCATGTTTAAGGTCAGGCGGGGGGCTTAATAAATATGAAGGGGGAAGAAAACTAGAAAATGGATGACGAGGCAAAGTGAGCTAAAACAGCAAGTCACCCTTCTGGACAGCTGAGCAAGCAGCAAAACGGGGGGAAAAGAAAAAAAACCTCGACGAGAGAAGTGGAGGGAGGGAGTACGAACCGAGCGTGTCAGAGAGGGAAGCATACGCCTGGAAGAGAAAGAGGTGTACCTGAAGATGCTGACGGTGTAATAAAAGTCCCGTTGATGGGTAAGTGGATTTCTGTACTTGACTATTCAGTAGAACAGGGTTCATGCTGCAAAAAAATAAAAAAGTGACACACCGCTGTGGGACATCTCGGCTTTAAATAAGGGGGGAATGTTGCAGATCAGCACAATAAAGGACAACATTTTGTGTTCACTATCAAGCAATGAATGATTGAAAATAAAACTCCCACCTCAGTCTACAAAGAAATGCTTTTTAAAAAATTACTGAAAGAGCACAAGCAAAGCTTTTTGTTGGTGGAATATATATATATAATTTTTTTTTGGTAACATGTACTTTCAGCTCCAAGTGCTGCTGGGGGTTCATCTCAGAATCTCAACTTTCCTACAAGAAGAGGTGAGGGAAGATAAAGCAGACATGAGCAGAAATGGACCTTAAATCAGTCAGAAGTACAGAAACAAGCTTTGCTGTAGGGGTGTCCGAGTCCCGTCTGCAACTTTTAGATGAATTTCTTCTCCAAAGCACCTGCATGACAGCAAACGTTTTTACATCTAAACCAGACTTGTCACGAAAACAGATTTTACTGGACAATAAATTGTCCCAGAAGTTATTGCGATAAACAATAATATTGTTACTTTGAGAACAATTTCAAGCAATATAATAGTAAAGGCATAATAATGCAAGAGCACATTCTCAAAGATGAATAAACGTTACATTTTAGTGAACATTGTGCACTGAAACAGGAAGACATTTTAAATATCTGAAATAAACAGAAAAAAAAAACAAATACAATGAATTATGAAGGCTTTGTAGACAAAATTGCCCTTCAAAAAAAAGGAAAAGACCAAAACACCAGATTGAAGATCATCATCCAGTTTTTGGTAGAAAGAAAAAAATCATAAAACGATTGTTTATTGCGACAGGCCTAGTCCAAACAAACTACGGGCTATTTTGTGGTTATGTGTCACGCAAAATATAGAGAAATGACTCAAGATGTTCATTTTTATTGGATCCATTTTTCAATGTCATCCTGAAGTCCATGACTGAAGGCAATGCCTCAGGACAGCAGTCTAAGACAGTTGTCAAGTCTTAAGTTGCGTTGCCTCTTTGAGTTATATGATTGCTGTTCCACCTTGTATATGCAGTACTTGGTTGCATAATGAAGGTGTTCCTGCAGTGAGGCAGCAGATCCGTTGGGTCCTGTAGGTTGTGCTGTGTTGCCTCTGTGGAACATGGATGTTCAGGGAGAGCTCCGTCTAATTTAATGTGCAGCTAAATGTTCAATGAGCTAGTTTACATAGTCTAAATATTCATTTTTTATTCTTTTAGGGGTTTAAGTCATCTTCAACCTGGAAAGGACCGACCAGTTCTGTGACCATTACTGATCTGCCCACAGGACCATCCATCTGGCCCGCCAGTCTCATTTCATCCGTCCAGAAACCCTTTGATTAATTTGTCTTCTGATGTGTCTTATTCATATGTCTAGATTTTTCAGCTCTTGTTCAGTGGTGGTTGCGTTTTAGCATTTAGACATGTCTCCGAGCTCTGAACATCTTGTACTTCTAGGTTCTCCAGGTAGGTTGAAGCTATGGGATATGACAGAACTGGAAGAAAATGGGTTCCTGGTAAAACCCAGTCTAGAGGGTTTGAGAAATGATTGTTTCCTGGACGTGTGAACTCTGAAGTTTTAAACTTTACCCAATTGCTAACGATTGTCTGTGAAATATGTATTGCGCCAGTTCGACACTATAAAACTAACTGCGCCTTACACAACCGTCGTCCACTGCCCAGAGAGAAGTGCTGAGCCGAACAAGATGGCTGTTGTTTTACTGCGTGTGACTGGTCACCTACTTTGATTGCATACTGCCTCTCACTTTTTGACTGCAAGAATAAGCTTTAATACCTTGTAACCCTAACAGAGATTAAGCAGGAACAACAAATGAATGAGTGTTTGTTAATAATGTACCACTACCATATGGACAAAAAACCCCTAACTACACATACAGTAATCTTACATCAATCTACACAGATAGAAGCACAGATGCGGTTGTCAGAAACCAAAATCTATCCAGTGCGTCAGATTTGTTTGTTTTTTTTCAAAAAGTTTATTTTCAAGGCCTGAAACTGTTTGATCAAGATGACGCCGCAGATGGCTGCCTCGGTACCATGCACGCTCGCACTTTTTTTGTGTTTCCACTCTACTTTGCTGCTATAATAACGCCACTTTCACAAGGAAGCAACTCCTAAGCATCAGGCAGTTTTCTCTGAGTGGTTTTTCTCCCGTTTTCATTGATATAGGGAGTTATTTCCTGATATTCTGATAGGAAGAGAGGCAGCTCTCTCTCTGCAGGATTTACCAGAGATGCAGACGGGGGGCGGGGGGGATAGTTGTCAAGATCCGCAGGTGGGGACCTTTCTGCTCAGCTCCTGTCATCTGGCAAATGTCCACTTCCTGGTGAAGGAAACGGACAGTTTGCTCCTTATCAGCAACTCTACTTTACCGAAACCTGGCTAGGGGAACACCTGGCGGACGGTGCCGCTATGCTGCTGAAGTTCTGGCTGATTTGAGTGGACCACAGCGGGGTACTCTTAAGGAAGTTACTGTAAATAAACCATAAATCTTTGAATTCACCAAGGGCGCTTCAACCTCCGGCGTTTACATCCAACCACAAGCCAGCGCATCGGAGGTTGAACAACATGTCACTGAGCTGATGACCGACGTGAACACACTCGCTCTCTTGTTGTTAGTCTTGGTGTTTTTAATAGTACAAACCTTTTCAATGAACATCTAAAATATAAACGACATGTACACACCACTTTCTTTCACCTGTGTACATGGATTTTGGCAAACCAAAAATGGGCATTCCTGTTGCTTTTCTTCTGAGCCCTTTCATAAAGCCCAGATTTCCATCTAAGACGATTTAGATTTTAACACCTGGTGTTAACAGTTGTGCTTAAAGTTGGCTGCTGATATCTGAATCTGCCTAGAATGGCATGTTGACGCCAGATCTGAGGAGAGCTGTTGAAGCAGTTGCTTTTTTTATTATTTCTTCCAAACAACCTAAGGAAGCTGCTCTTGTAAAGACCGTATAAATCCCCTTCAACATGTTGCAGAGGATTTTCCACAGAAAATAAACCATCTTACGAACGTCTAGACAGCAGACAAAAGACCTGTACAAAGGTTAAACCGCTATTGTACGACGGCGCAGCAAGTTATTACTTTAAGCCTCCTTCCTGAAAGAATAAATAACCAAAATGTAACACTGACAGCCCCTTTTGGCCCCTTTTTCCTTTTTGCAGAAACTGCTTTTTTTTTTCAGCAATCCATACCAAATAACAACCTCCTGAAGTGAAAGCCACAACATGGAAATGACTCGTACAGCCGAGGGACAAGGGCGAGATTTGGTGATGTACGAGGGCTATCAGCTCTGATGAAATCAGCCGCGTGGGGCAGGCAAGTCAGAACAGAGACGGGGTTACTGTAAAGACACAAGGACACACACATGCACACAAACACACACGGGCAGGGAGATAAGGGCATTTCTTAAATCCTATTCCAATGTACTTGTACGTTCCTCAAATACAGAGTACGCTCCCTAAATGGATTAAAGTGCTTCAGAAAAAGTCTGTGCGTCCGTCTGTGTGGGGGACCCGTTAGCTCTATTAGATTTACTGAGATCGCTATCTCTCACTTCTCTGGCATCTCGGAATAATCGTCTCTCTGGACTCCCACACAGACACACTAATACCCAACACTCGCATGCGCATGACCTACGGTCCGTGTGATGACAAGGACAAAGACAAAAAAGGGGAGTAAAAAGATGTGTGTGTCTGGCAGGCTACTACAATATTTTATATACCCTCGAATTCCTTTAAAGTACAAATAAAACTACTTACTGTGGCCTCTCATTTGTTTGGTGTCATTTCATCTATGCGTACCTTTATCTCCGTTCTTGTATTTGATATGGTGTGTTTGTCTGCCGGGGTGCGAGTGTGTGTCGAGGCACAGTAATGGGTTTCAGCAAAGTGCTGAAGAGGGTTTTCACGGGGAGTCCGAGAGAATCGGCGAGGACAGGACAGACTGCTGATGTCAACGCGCCGAGATGAGATAACGTCCGCCGAGTGGCAGGAGAGAGGAGGGGGGCTGTGGTATCAGCACGGTGCTGGACACACAGGAGACGCTGCTGATGCCAAAGATAAAACTGGATGCTCAAATCCCATCTGCATCAAGGCGAGGCCCAACACCACCTGACAGGCTCACTGAGCGACCGGCCCTCACATCTGGCTGGCGGATTTTCCTGAATATTAATGCGCGGACGGTGTTTGACCCACCCATGCATGGGTTGCTTGACATCCAGGCGCAAGTGACTTTCAGTGAAAAAGTTGAAGCTACAAAGAAGTACTGAGGGGAAGTTTCTAGCTATCAGACTTTTTTGGAAAAGAGATGAGGTCTGGTGTCCCAGACGTTGGCGTGTTTTGGTTACTGAATGTGTGTATTGTTGCCAGAGCAAAACTCAAAGACCTTGTGAAGAACTTGGCTGAATTTTATAATGGTGTCATTGTTCACATTGAAACAATTCCTCAACTAATACAAGCTTTAAAGCTCCACTATGCAACTTTGTTTTTCCCATATTTGTTCAAATGTTCACCATGCCGTGACTGTATGAGACAGATGATCTGTGAAAAGATCCACCTCCTTCCTGAGCTACGATTGCCAACTGAATAAATGCTCTGCTCCTGGCCAAAACCAACCAATCAGAGCGAGGAGGAGGGTCTTAGTGCTGTTAATTGATTGTGCTAAATGTGATAATGGCGGAGAAACACCTTACCATTCCAGGAAAACCGTTTTTCCACCATCATCAGTGGCTATGCTAACTAGCGGTAGCGTTCATGGCTATGTTGTGGTGAACTGCTGTGTATCAGAAGGCAAGGGGAAGGGGTGAACACAAGAGTGACTGAGTCCCTCCTCCTGGCTCTGATTGGTTTTTTGACTGGTGTGTTTGTGCAGTTAGCACTGGGGGCTTTGGGAAGGAGTTTGATATATACATATTTTTTATATATTTTTTTTTCAGTTCTCGTACTATACTATCACGACATAATGATAATTTTAACAAATGCAAAAAAAAATTTCTATGAGGATTACATACAGCTTTAAAGTGTAACTAACCCCTTAAAAATGGGCAAATCTTTGACCATATTTACATTTTGAAGAAATGCAAGCCTAAGAAGACGACCCCAAATTTGAAATATGGAAGTGGCAGCATCATGTAGTCGGGATGTTTCGCTGTAGACTAGCACATTTCTAAAAATTAACATGAGACAACATAACTATGTGGAAATGTAAAAGCAACATCACAAGACTCGAAAATGTAACCCTTTGCTCAAACTGGTCTTCCAAAGTCAACAACCCTAAGAATACCACCAATTAAATTGTTCTGTAGTGGTCATCAAAAAGCTCTGATCTCGGTCCTATAAAAAATGTATGAGCAGGGCTGGGCTACAGGAACTGACTCAGGTATAATGAGCAAACCACTCAGTCATCCAGACCTGAAATAGAACAGCACCTGAACCTGAGTTTTACAGCTTTTAATAATCAGCTGTCGTGTTCTGAGGTTCTGGACCAGTGTGTACTCCCATTTTGTATCAATAACTTAATGTTATGTACCCCAAAGCAAATCTTTTAATCTCTTTGTCTATAACCATTAAGTACTGGTTCATATTTTTAGGTGTTATTGCTGAATCTCAAAGATGAGCAATATAATACTCTAAAGTAAAATTACATTTATTTTAATTTTTTTTCTTTTCTGGAGGCCTTAAATTACACAATCTTGTATATCCTGTTTGAACCAGACGGACAGATTATAAAATATAACAAATAAAGCCCGTGAGTTAATTAAAATAGCTTTAAAATGACTCATTCAAAGTCTTGTTTGATGAATTCTCCTACGTTTCCTCTCTTCTGACCCACAAAATAATATTGGAATAGAATTCTGACTCCAAATGTAACAGTATTTCTACTAAATAAAAGCATCAGCAGCCTTTAATGTGCTTGTTTCTGATTAGACTATTTTTGACGGTGAATTTTTATCCTATGTAATGATGTATATGAATTTATTTTTACTTTAAATTCGCTCTGACTACGAATTCGCTCTGACTACGTTTTATGTGACAAAACTTTTTTTGTCACATAAGACAAATCAAAAAAATTTTAGTTTTTTTTTTTTTTTTTTTGTTTGTTTTTTGTTGTTTTGATCCATAGTTGAGAAAAAGGGGCAGATATTATAAGATTATTTTCTTCTTTCTGCTACCTTTCATTTCATTTTTTTTAAATTATTTTATTTTTTTCTTTGTATTAAAATTTTTTTTATTTGTATTGAATGAAATGAATAAAAAAAAAAAAAAAAAAAAACACTTACTCACCACCGCCCCCATCCGAGCTCTGCTATCAATGACAGCTGTGCATTTCAATCTAGAAGCGGATCTTTATCTTCAATTTAATTCGTTAAGATAATTGCTAGGTACTTAGAAACAGAGTACAGTA
Organism: Xiphophorus maculatus; assembly: GCF_002775205.1. NCBI lineage: Eukaryota > Metazoa > Chordata > Actinopteri > Cyprinodontiformes > Poeciliidae > Xiphophorus > Xiphophorus maculatus. The sequence goes on along the minus strand of NC_036465.1, from coordinate 27,347,978 downwards.
ATCAAACTTACCGTTTCACTTCAGATAATGTTTTTCTGTCACTTAAACGAGCCTTGAAGATGCCCTTTAACTGTTAGCTGCGCTAGCCAGCTAAGGCTTTGTCACGTGATCAAAGGAGCGTAATCTGATTGGCTCGAAGGTGCTCGACTCGATCTGGTGCTGATTGCTTTGGCTGGGTTCCCCGGAAAAGCCTCTTCATATGCAGGCGAATTGTTGCTGTTCAATTTCTTCAGCTGAATTTTTGAAGGTGAGTTCTTGCAAGTAAATTTCTTGTGGTTACATTTTGAATGTGTATTTCTGTAGGTGTGTTTCCTGTTGAATTTAAAGCAAAAATAAAATACACATAATTCCACAGGATACATACTAAACGTCATGAAATCTGTTTCTAATGAGTCTAGTTTAACTTCGTACATATTTTAATAACACATGAAATTTCATTTAGAGTTTTTTAAGATTCAAAGACAAGCGAAGAAATATATAGTTTTTAATATAAAAGCTATATTTTGTTCTAACAAAAATATACTGTACCTCAGTTATTTTTGTTTATTGCTTTAAACAAAAAGCAATAAACCCCCATTGTGCTACAAGGACAAGCAGAATGGAAAAGTAGCACTCCATCTTAGTAGGCTTTGGAGTACAAAGTCGCAAACAGACCAGATGTCTTCAAAGAGCACAAATCTGAAAGTCCCTTCTGTTCATTTGCCTCACCAGGGCTTTCATTTAACAAGTCCACCTTCCCTTTCATGCTTTGTGAGAAATCAAAAGCTGCTTTAAAATCCAATTTTTCAGAGTGACTTGATGGCCCAGCTGAATTACCTGCTGTTTAACCAACTGTAAAAAGCAGTTGATCAAAATCCAAGGACAGAAGACTGAACTGCCCAGCTCAGCTCAGGGACTGTTTGCGGTTTAGCGGCGGATCTGGAGAAAATCCCATTTTCTTTCTTCTCCATCACTCTCTGGTTTAAAGATTTAGAACAAGACAGCGAAATCAAAAACAACAATAAAATCGCCTCAAAGCGCCCAGAGGGGCCGAGAAAACTATTGGAAAGTTTGCAAATTTTCTTTTTTTTTTTTTGAACGTCATCCGTGATTGCTACTCTCTCCACAGTGGCCCTTTCCACCTGCATGTCATTATGGTCTGCCCATCTCTTCTCCTGCTCCCTGTTGTCGCTCTTATTTATCCTCTGTCTAACCCTCAACAGACTCTCCTCCTTCTCAATCAGTCTGTCTTTCATAGCAACCCCCACATTCCTCTTCTCCACCGAGACGCATCCCGTACTGTATCTTCAAATGCATTCAAATATTAGGTCATTATATTTACCTAAAACTAACGAAATAGCAAACTGAAAATGAGAAGATTGTCGCTAACTGAAATAAATAAAATGGGGGGGAAGACGAAAGCTAACTGGAACTATGTTGTGTGTTTATAAAACTCACTAAAACATACTGAAATTAGATGCAATATCCTTCGTTTTTGTGCTTATGAATTTATTTTTTAGCTTTTCGAATTGATCTGAAGTAGATGTTTTTCTTCCCCCCTACCCCCCAAAAAAACACAGTTCTCAGTAAATTACGACGCTCCTCCCGGCGGCGCTTAAGCTAGTCTGTAAAATGGCGACAGCCAAAGTTGGGAGGATGTGTGTAATATTAACAGCTAGGCGTCTCTACAAAAAGGCGAAGTGTTTAACCTGAGACTCCTGAAAGAAAACCAGAAGTTAGACAATGACATGCTAAAAACTTCTGTCGAGCTTATAACGCTTATGAGAGCAAAAAAAAAAGTTAAGTCACTTTGAAAGTACTGAATATTAGCACTTAACAGATTGGTAATGTACAGGGAATGGCCAAGGTTGACAACTGCTCAGGCAGGGCACAACATTTCCATACAGCCACATCCTGATGCACTAAATCTCCCCCTCTAATCTGCCCAAGAACGGGATCTGAATCAATATCAAAAGTTAATTTCGGTGACAAAGTGCTCAGGTAACTGCTGTCAGCGACAGGGAACGGTTTTAGATAATCTACCTCAGCAACGCGGCATCGTATTGTTCAATAACTTGCATCCAATAAATTTGGTAAGAAATCTTCAGCTGGATATGCCTCCAGGCAGAACGGGATGACGCTGACAGAGGATGAAAAATGAAAGTTAGAACAAGCTTGATGTCATTTTTCCCAACACATCCCTAGGATAAATGTGGCAAATCGTGGCTAAAAATGGAAAACCCCCTTTTAACAATACACGGAATACCTCCCTCCAGGTGTTGTTAATGTACAGCACATGTAATAAGTTACTTGCGACTTTTTGCACAGATGATTGAAAGTAGTATTTGAACTTCATGCTGCTGCATTGATCTGGGGATCTCGGGGTTCATTAGCCTGGCAGGCCTCCAGGCTTTACTTCCTCCCTCACCAGGCTAATCATTGTTTGTTTGTGTATTACAGACAAACTAAGGATGGTTAAAGAGTTTCTTTGATGAAAGGGTTGGAAACACAATGGTAAAATAGTATGGTCAGTATGTGAACACGTAGGGAGACTGAGGTCAGAGGTCTTTTTTTATTTTTTTAATTTACCGAAACTCCATAACCACTGCTGGTCTTTAATAATCCATATGCTAACAAGCACAGCAAATTAAATGACAAGTCACGGATAAAAGATCAGAGATTTTTTTGACACTTTAATTAGTATGGATCGACCGAATTGCAAAAAATTTATATTTATTTAAATTTTGTCAGACTACAGACACGTTAGTCATTGTTTACATCTGTAAATTTTGCATATGCGCACAATGCTGAAGGGCAAAAAAATTATTGTTTTACTCGCCATCCAATTCTGGAACAATTCCGTTAACAAAATGAAACCTGGAGATGTACTGTAGGTGTTGTTAATGCAGTGCGCCACAGCAAAAGGGAAAATAACAGAAAAACTGTTAAAGAGCAAGTCAAAACCAACGTATTCTTATTTTTTTGTTCCTCTCTGTATTGATTGTGCTACACACATACCTGTTGCCATAGCAACTGACTGACGATGCCTTTCATGCATCAAAATTCAACACCAAATACAAACATTTTCCACACAAAGAACAAAACATTCAGTCTGTTACAGTTTTATGTTTTCAGGATGGATGTTTAATTGGTCTCCTGAATACAGTGGTGGTTGATTAGCTAATTTAATTAGCTCTACTGATGATCTGTCAGAGTAGGTTTGTGAGTCGCCTGTGTTATTATTTTTTATTAAACCAAAACGCACCGAATCCCGCAACACATCTTCTGATAATTAGTAGCAAAGCACTGCGTCCCTTTTCTTTTATATATTGCATACATATAAATTTCTGTGCGTTATGTTGACATCTACACAGCTACAACCACTGGTAGTCATCATCAGCAAGCAGTTATTTTGCCGTGCAACAGGGAGTTAGAGAGCAAGATCCTGAATGTGTGACATCACTTTGCATTGTGCCTATTGCTGGTGTTTTAGGTATTGATATTGTCTTCCAAAACACATTTATTTTAAAATTTCCTGCCAAATTAAAACTTTTTCTTTTAAAACTCAAAAACATGGCAGGCCTGTGGATGACTGCGCTAGCGCCCTACCACCAGGCTTGGCAAAGTTTGAATCTGCCACACAGGGCAGGAGCCCTTCGTTCTCCATAAGTGTAACTCAAACCAGTTCTTCCGCAGTCAGCCCTTGCCAGATTCGTCTTTATCAGCAGATCGTAACCACTTCAGGGTTAGTACAATCCGGAGCAAGCCGTGTATTGCGCACAAGCGATTTGACTGAGAGCAGACTGGTTTCATTGATTGGCCATGTGATTATCTGGTTTGTTGAGACACTATAAAACAGATGTACTCCATAGAACGGATGGTGTATGAAGTACATCTAAGGTGCTTTATACCCTTCAGTCTGATATCTTAATTGTAAATTCCTGCCAATTTTTCGTACATGATATAGTAAGAACACAAGCCTTAGAGAACGGCACAGTTTTCTGTGTGCTCAGTCAAGGAACTTGTGTCTCAAACATGATGCTATGGAGAGAACAACGGTGAGGTACACTGCGTCCAGTAGAGTATGGCTGTCTGCTCTGCTGCCTTGGAGCCGAGCATATGTTCCACTATTCTCATGAACTTGATTTGGCCGAAAGCCAAAGCAGAAGAGAGGGCAGGCGCGAGGGGGAGGAAAGGTGTTCCAACACCTATCCTAAACGGCTCAAACACAATAACAAAGAAATAATAAATCCCTAAATGCACACAGGCACTAAAAACTAACACGTGCACAGTGGCACCATCATGCCCCCCTAAGCAAATCAGAAGTGACGCCTCCGCCTGCGCATGCCAGGGACATGCAGAGAGTGCGCAGGAGAGTGAGAGAGAAGGACCGATAGAGAGACGTAGAGTCCCTGTGAGCAGCGACATGCCTGCCAGAGCATGCCAGGATCATACAGTCTCCTGTCCAAGTGCAATAGCACATATACAAGGGGAAAATGGCCTGCAAAGCAGTAGGAAGTCCAAGTGAGTGGGATACTGGAGCAAGATATATTTCCCACTGAGACGTACAACGTAATGCTCCGACAAGTGTAGGAGCTTGTTACTGTACACAAAAATATGTCGGCATATCCTAACAGGCATATGTGTTACCCCCTCCTTTACTTCTAGGAACTCTTAGCTGGGTAACATTAAAACTCGGCTCAGGGTACATTTACAATCTTCTTCTATTCAGGAGATAAATGCTTCCTTGTGCGTAGGAGGCAGTTTGTGGGTGAAGTCTGGTAGACACACGATAGTTCCCAGATAAAACTCAATAAAAGTAGATTGGGAGATTAAGTACATGACTAGAGACTAGATTTAATACCATGAGGCTGAATATTTTGTTGACTGGTTGGCACAAATCCCAAGAATGTGTTACATGCTATTCTTTTCGGGTGAGGTATAAATTTGACGATGCAGAGTTTTGGGCAGGTGAAATCTTTTGGGTTGAATGACGATGCTGACGACTAGGGTTTGTAAGTTTCCTGAAAGGACACACCAACCTCATGCTGACAAATTTGTTTAGATTTCTCTCTACCAACCAGATTGACTCTGTCTACCAGTGGCTATTTCATATCGGACTAGTCTGTGTGCACGATAGAATTCATGAGCCGCCAATTAGGATTGGACACGTCTGTCTGCCAAACAACCGAATGCAAAGTTGGATTGCTGATTCTTAAAGCTTACAGAGCCAAAGTGAAAGTTTTGATTAAAGGGACAGTGGCATCATGCTATGTTATTTCCTCATCAAAAACATACCTGGGTGATTCTCAAGAACCCAACCTATTGAATGTCTTAGATGATTTTAGGGGCATACTCATAAAAAACTCAAAATAATCCACTTTTATTTGGACAATCATTATTTATAATATTTGGCACAGATCATTGTTGGTTACCAAAATAAGTTTTTTTATGTTTTTTAACTGTTTTTGGAGTCATAAATTCATTACCGTAATGCGTCCTAAGGGGAAAAAAAATGCTTTCGCCTCAATTTATCATTATAAATAATCAAGCAGGTTCATAAAAAATATAAATTTGTTTAAATATACATAACTTAATAAAATATGATAATATATAATAATTTCCTGTTAAGTAATTCAGAATATTTTAATAAAAGTGAGTGTCCGGTGGTTCAACTCTCATTACCGTTACACCGTGTTCAAAGTCCTGTAATATTCACAGCATTTTTTTAAATAAAGTTATTCTGACCCATGATGCACCACAAAGAAGAGAAGACAAAAGATGGCTACAAGGTAAGATTGTTTGACATCTTTTGATCATGATAACTGTTAAGTTTCTCCTTCCATATGCCTATTTTTACACTATAGGTGATCATTACCGTAATGTATAATACCTCATGTTCTTAAAAAGTTATTAATAAGATACTTTCTTGTATAGAAGAAGTTAGGGAGTTCACACTGTTTGTGAGAAAAGTTTAACTGAGTCATCACGACATGCTAGAATTTTAAGCTAGCTCATGTGGATGTCATTCATTACCGTAATGCGTAACTTTCATTACCACGTAATCTGAGGCCTGTTACGGTAATGAGAAACAAGATTACGGTGATGAACAGTGTCATTTTGTAATAACAAATAGATAAATGTATAGGTTATTTAAACTGTAATGTTGTTTGTTATTGTTTATTACACTTTCAAAGTTTTTTAGGCTAAATTTCTATGCTAATTTATGCTAATTGATATTACCTAATATGAAGGGCAAAAGGAAGTGAACAGAAGAGGGCGGCATCAAAAGCTAGGGTGGAAAAACATAGGCAGAAGATTTATAACAATCTGGACCTTCTAGAGGAGTATAGAAGAAAGGAAAGGGAAAGGTAGTGTCTCTCTTTCTCCTTCTCTTCCCCTCTCCCTCTCTTTTTCCCCTCTGCCTCGTCGCTCCTATTCTCTTTTTTCACGCTCACACTGTACAAATACAATATGGAGTATGCTGAAGACTTTGCTGTCTCACAAATGTTCCTATTGATATCTTATTTTAACAGGTATCAGAAGCGCAAAGAAAAAGGGGTTGTTAAAGGCAGCTGCAGATCTGACACCCAGGCAGCTGCAGAAACAGCGAAAAAAATGGAGGGACAATTCTAACCGATATAATATAAAGAAACAAACAGTTCAACACATACTAAATGAAACCCCTCCCTCAGATGACAGTGTGAACGAAATCAACCCTCAGCCTCAACCACGACTTAGTAAAATAATCATCCAACCAAAGAACATAAACTCTAATCCGTCTGCAACATCAACACCAAAGCGGAAAAAAACAGCCAAATTAAGAGAAAAAACTAAGGAAGGCACAACAAATTCTCAGTGACAAAAAAAGGAACTAGATAGTCTGAAGAAAAAAAATAAAAAGAATGGAGGAAAACAGGTCCACAGTTCTACTTACAAGTCGAGCCAAACAGAGGAGAGAGAACCGCAAGAAGCAGTGTGAGAGAAGCCAAAGAAGAATGATGAGTGACAATGTCAGACTGTTCCTAAACAGAGATGATGTGTCCACATTAATAAATGGTAAACTTGGGGAAGTCAGGAAGGGTGGACAAATTTACAGGAAGAGGTTCCTCTCAGACACCATGGGAAATCTCCACAAGAGATTTCTTAAAGAGAACCCAGGCCTCAATGTGTCCCGCTCCCAGTTTTTTAAGCTGAAGCCCTTCTGGATAGTGAGACCAAAGGTCACAGACAGAGAAACATGTGCCTGCAAAATTCATGAGAATTTTTCAAGTAAAGTTAAAAAAATGCACCATCTTGGAATGATACATACATTATCTGTTACTGATGTAGTGGCTTCATCTGTCTGTGATTCTGAAAACATTGATTGCATGTATGGTAGATGTGAAGCCTGAAAAGATCTTACTTTCCCTGCCATTGTGGATCCAACAACAAAAAACAACATCATATCTTGGACTGAGTGGACAACAAGGTCAACACCAGTAACAAAGAAACTGCAGGACGGCACTACCACTGAAACTGACATCAGAACCACAACCCTGGAGAAGAAAGTAGCTGGTGTTGAAAAACTTGTAGAACTAACAAAGACGGAACTGCCCCGGATCTCTACTCATTTGTACAACATTTGGCACCAGTTCACTCATCTTAAGCAATTGAAAGAAAATTTGACCCAGCATGACGTTGTAGTCCATGTTGATTACAGTGAAAACTACACCTGCAAATGGAGCAAGGAAATAAAAGACACTCACTTTGGTGGATCCCACCAGCAAGTCACACTCCATACAGGGGTGTTATACTTCACTCGTGGTCAAGCTGAGTCCTTTGCTACTGTGTCTGCCAGCTTACAGCACGATGCTGTTGCTACATGGGCACATTTGCAACCAGTTTTAGGATACATAACATCTAACTACCCCCTGGCAAAAAATATCCACTTCCTGTCTGATGGACCAACATCTCAATATCGGAATAAGGTAGCATTCTACCTTGCGTCCACAGTGCCTTTTATGAAAGGGTTTAAGACTGTGACGTGGAACTTCACTGAGGCCTCTCATGGGAAGGGAGCTCCTGATGGAGTAGGAGGTGCTCTTAAAAACCTCGCAGATTGTGTGGTGACCTACGGCACAGACATCCCAAATGCTTCTGCTCTACTGGAGAATCTGGAAAAGCACTCATCTGTTAGGCTTTTTGAAGTAACAGAGGATAATATTGCTGCATGTGGGGAACTCGTTCCTCCATTCCTGAAATCAGTCCCAGGAACTATGAAAACACACCAGGTAAGCACCCACATGTGCAACTAAACAAATTCATACAAATTTTTTATCTTGCTTGGCTTTTTTTGTTTTAGCTTGATTTCAATTTTTTCAATATTTTTTGTTGTAAGTTTGCATTTCAAAACAAATGTTTTTTTTATAGATCTGACCTTTTCATGGTTTTGCCGATAAAACTAAACATAATGTCTCCACAGGTTGTTGCTACTGAACCAGGAAATATTAGATTTCGAGAGGTCTCGTGCTTCTGTAGTCACTCTTGTGACTGCTTCTCCCCAAAGGAGTTTGTTTTCACTCAAAGGGAATCTGAAGAGACCATCAAAGTAGGAACATGGGTCCTTGTGGACTATGACAGAGACCTCTATCCTGGCACAGTAACACAGGTAGGTTTAAGACTGAGTGGAGAATTGGAAGTCAGGTGTGCAAGTATTGGATTCAGATTGTCAACATGTAATGCGGTGGTAATGATCATGTAATAATCAAATTGTCTTTGAAAAACGCAGTTGATAAAATTTTTTTGCTTCATTAATCCAGATTGCCAGTGGTCAGTATGAGGTTGATACAATGAGCTGTGCGGGAGACAACCGCTTCTACATCCCATCAATAAGATTTGCTGGTGAGAAGGTGTGGTATTATTTGGATGACATCAAAGAAATTATTCCTGAACCACTGCCTACCTCTTCATCCGCAAGACACTTCTGTGTGGTGTCAGAAATCTGGGCCAAGTACAAAAAGAAAGTAAAATGAATTATTAGCTACATTGACATATTAAGGCAGCTGTAGATAGAAACAAAGGATGGAAAAAATTTCCACCAAAAAATCAAAAATTTTGTAGAATACACAAGTAAATTTGTAACTTTTGAAACTCAGAAAGTTCCACATTTGTTTCTCAAAAATTTCTGATTTTAATCTCAAATTTTCATGGGTTTTTGTAGTAAATTTTTGACTTGTTGAAAAACAAAACTCAGAAAGATTCGGACATTTTTTTAAAAACTACATTTTTTTGGCAGAAATTTACTCCTCTTTTTTTCCTATCAGCAATGGCCCTCTTACATTGTCATTTATCAATGTTAATGAGAAGAATAAAAAAAAAACTGAATATTGGCTGTACATCTGAAATATGTGATTTCTTGTGTACTAGCATTGTTTCCTGTTTATCTGAGTGGACGCTGTTCATCAGCAAGACTCTTCGGATTCACTTCCGAGTCCTGATAGCTGTTACTATAAGCACTGTTACACAAATATGGGACTATTTTTCTGTTCAGTTTGTGTATGTCAACTTAATAAAATTTGAAAATGTATGTTTTACTAGGGTATTTTATTGTTTGTGTAGTTAAATATTAATATAGTTATGAAGGGTTCACTACCGAAACATTGTTTTTCATTACCGACATGTTTTTTCATTACCGCCATGTCAACTTTATGATGATTTATTTAGATTAGTTATATGAATTACTTTTATATTTTAATCCCTTGATGAAATGTGCCAGACCCTTTATATTATGGTTATATTGTTTTTTCAATGTAATGATTTGATAAAAAATCACAATCAAAATTGACTTTGAAATTAGCATCACTGTTACGGTGATGAAATGATTTTTTGCATTAAAATAAAACATTTTGTTAAAAATGCCTGTTTTTGTATATATTTGTATCTCTGTGCACACCGAAGTCCTTGGTGTCCAAAAAATGTAATAAAAAAGGTTTTGTGGTTTGAAATTTCTTCATGGAAATTGTGTAATGAATTTATTTGCTCAAAGTTAGAATAAAATGTTTAAAATTACCTAGAAAATGTGCATATAGATTATAATTTTACAATGAAAAGTAAAATTAGGATCTATTTTATAAAGAGTGAGTGTTTTTGTGTGTATATAATGTTTTTTAATTTTTGCTACAAGTTGGACCAATTTCGTGAGAATCACCCACCTGTAGTGTTGGTTCGATTCTTTCTTGCGTGTTTGAGGAATCCTTTAAACTCCATGGCAACCATTCAGCTGTGTTAAACACCTAGGCTTACCTAGCTCCGCCTTCGAGACACAGCTTCTCCTTGGCGCTGCAGTTTCCAAGTTTCCGCCTCACACAGCAGTCCTCCCCCACTCAGCTCCTTCAGACTAGCCAGCAGCAATTAGCAAACACCTAGTGGAACTGAGCATCTGCTGAGCTCATTATAGGAGCTACTTCTCAGTGAAATGCTGGGAAAAACCTTAAAGGGTTAATAGAGGAGCGACATTGTGATGACTTCCTGAAGGCAGAGTTTCAAACAGAGCAGGAGTTTCTTGATGCGACAGAGGCCCAATTTCAAGGATTAAATTACAAAGTCAAACTATGAAGTTCAAGTCATGGCATCTTGACCTTTGCCACACGTCTTCCTCCTCTCTTACAGCCCTCTTTCCTGTCAGTTGACTGTGAAATAAAGAACTTTAGAGCCAAGAAAATCAATTAAAAACCAAAACATATAAATGTAATCTCTTATCAGGTAGAAATTGAAATTACAGCACCGTCTATCTGACAGATCCAAAAGGACGTAATTGAAAATTAACTCTATGGAAATTGTTACACCACTTTGTTGAAGCAACTGAAATAAAAAGTGTAACCAGTTCCCTTTTTAAATGACTTACCTCAACACTGACCAGTAGGAGCATAATACTAAAGCACACTAAAAACATTCTCATCTTAGGGGTTTTCCAAAATTATTTCAAAATTGACAGGAAAACCGTCTCCAAACTACATGCAGAACATTCCAACTCATTAGCATCTCAAAGCCCAATCTGGTGTCTCTCAAATGGTGTGAAATCCCCACAGAGTAACGGTCCACGTGTTGCTAAACGCCGATATAGCTGAACATTTTGTTCTCTCCTAGCAGCACACACACAGCGGAAACTCGCCCCCCTGCTCCCCCCCCACTTCAGGGAACAACGTTTTTAAAGACGCCCGCCTCCTGAGAAACTGCAGCTGTTAAAAATTGGTGGTTCGCTCGAATCGACTTTGATGGCGTACACTGAGGGAAGGCCAATCAAATTGTTCAAAAATGATCCAATTGGCACCAGGAGGCTTTGGGTCACAAACGTCTGAAGTCTAAAAGTGTGGCACGTTAGCAAAACCACTCTGGGATGCGACATCGCAATGTCTACAAAGGAAAAACGTTTAACATTTTATCATGTAATTCACTGTACCTGTTGTTTGAGGACATCATTTCTTTAAATACATAGTTAATTGGTGCTTTTCTTCAATGATGTAGCTGTATATTGAAACTTTTTTTGTTCCTAAAGTTGCTAAACTCAGCTATGTGAACTAAGAAAGCTAGTTTCTTAGCTGTACTCTGTGATTAGGCATCCAGACTATAGAGCCATGTAGCAATATATATATATATATATATATATATATATATATATAAACACACACATTTAAGTATGTATCTATGCTATTCCTGCTGGAGATGCAAGGAAAATAAATTTTAAACAAATATAAAGGGATGTTAAGTGTTAATTCTGTGATTTTGTGGTAATTATCTGTCAAAGAAAACGAGTTTATTTGAGAAGTCTTCTTTCAGTGAGCGTGTCTGTTTCAGTACCTTTACTTCCTGACACCAGGCTCTGTTTGTTTTGCGTCGTCTGCGGTGCTCAGATTGAATCATGTTCTCCAAGACTTCTTTTCAGAACAGTATTAATGAAAACGTAGGCGACGCACAGATTCGCAGATGATTGGATAACTGTGTTAATGAAGAAGGTGAAGGAAAAATCTTTGAAACGACCGATTTTTTTTTTTTTCCTCTGTCAGCTGTTGACTACAGTGAGAGCACACACAGATGGATGTTCACACACCTTCCCACGCACACTCACACACAAGATCGGTACGCAACCTGCACACACGCAGAAAGCCGCAGTGTTTCAGGGCACAGCTAATCAGCTGTCTAATCATCTGTCAGCTCCTATATTCGTCATGGCCAGTTGGACATATGGCTCTGCTTTGATTTGAGGACTGGTTGCATTTTTTTTTTCACTGCCAAATTATGCCACAGACCGACGCATAGTAGCAAATGACTGTGAAGTGGAAGCAAAAAAGGATGCGTGGTTCTACGGGGAGCCATTTGTAAAGTTAGACGGTCCAAAATTTACAGCAAATTATTTAGCCATTATTATTATTTAGTCATTAGAGGAAAGAAAATGGGGCCTCCTTTATTCAAAGTCATATTTTCACCATGTTATCCATTCATTTCTAAATGTCAATCTCAGACTATATCTAATTAGCAAGCTAATGCTTAGTTCACAAACTAAGTATTAGCACCAAGCTAAGAGAAATATTTAGCTCCAAATTAAATATTTAGTAAGCAAACTAATGACCTCCTAACTAGATATTTACTTAGTAAGCTCAATATTTAGCTCGAGTCTAAATATTGAGCATGCTAACCAAATGTTCAGCTTCAAACAATTTTTTTAGCTAGCTAGATATTTAGCCTGGCACAAAATATTTAGAGTCCAACTAAATATTTAGTTAGGAAGCTAAGCATTTAGCTCCAAAATAAATATTTGGTTAGCAAGCTCAATATTTAGCGTGTAACTGTTTAGTGTAACAAAATGTTAAACTTGAAGCGAATCTTTTAGCTAGCAAGGTGTTTGGCTTCACACTAAATATTTACTTAACAAGCTAAACAAGCTAATTATTAACTCCAAAATAAATAGTTTATTAAACTAACTGTGTAGCTAGCAAGATATTTAGCTTGAATCTAAATATTTAGCTAACTAAATTTTTAGTCAGCAAGCTAAATATTTGTTTTATAACTACATATTTAGCTTACAAACAAAATATTTGAACTAAATATTTACCTTCAACATAAATATTTAGTTTGCCAACTACATATTTAGCTTATGCAAAAATGATTTTCTGACTAAATATTAGCTCGTAGCTAACATTTTCACAGACAAACTGTATCCAGTCTGATAAGAGATTTTGGTTTTTTCAAACTGGGCAAAAATTAGTGTGTATTGGTGTTCAGTCGGCAAGGAGCCGGACTGCGTTCATCTCAATAAAATAGAAACGCGTTTCTTTGCAAGAGACTAACCCATCTTCTAGTTTTGATCCTGGATTTTCAGACTGTTTTATTCTTTCACGACGCAATCAGAGTAAGGCTCACATGGAAGCTGACCAAAGCTCAGACCTCCCCAGACGGATCTACCTTCCCGTTATCAGATTGTGATGGGAGGCAGGAAGATGAATTCAGTTGTTCAAGAAGCATCCATCAGTCTGGGGATTTCCCTCCCTCTGTAAGGACTAGCTGTCAAGACGACTCAGACGCATCACGGGAAATGAAGTGTGAGCAACATCCAGCAGATGTTTTTATGGTTGATAAGAACAATCACATATAGATCAGACAAACGTCTCTGAGGTGTAGAGACCCGGAGGAAGTTCAGTGCGGAGCCGCGGATGGGAGCCGGTGCAGTTGTTTCAGTTTTCCGATCTTGTTAACTCCGCCCTCATCACCACTGTGTTTACCGCCAAGAGACAGAACTCACTAAAATACACCAAAACACACACTTTGGACCACCTTACAGTCAGCTGCCAAACGTTAATGAATAAGTGAATGGATGAATGAATCTGCCTGGTTTCTTTGTTTTGCCTGAATTAATATCTGCCTCTTACGACGGTGAGTTGGAGGCCTTGCAGATGGGGGGAAAGAAGGAGTAAAGTTTTGCCAAAAAACTATTTTCGAGAAAAAAACACTGAAATCTCAAAGTTTCAAAAGTGAAAGAAATCTTGAGTTTTGGACATTTTCTGAGTAATATTAATCTCCAACTTTGAGATTCTTACTAACAAATTCTTGACTTTTCAAACTCAGAATTGTCCAAGTTTTTTCTCAAAAATTGTTCAAATTAATTTGCAAATTTAATTAATTAATTTTTTCAAGCTAATTAAAGTTTTCAAACTCAGAAATCTTCTGGTATTTTCTTGAAAATTGCAGATTAATCTCAAAATGGTAGTTTTTAAAAAAATATATTTTATGACTTCTCAAACTCAAATTTCCTATGTGTTTTTGTTTTTTGGGAGATTTTTTTACAGAATATTTCTGAGATCTGAAAATTTCAGATTTGTTTTTTTGTTAGAAATTTACCTCTCCTTTATTTCTGTGTACAATGTCCCTAAGACTTCCTCTTTAGTGCACGGCATTCTGGGTAAATAGAACCAAAACATATGTGCTGGTTTAACACTAGCAGGAGAAATGACTTGTGGTTTGTTGTTGTTTTCGGCAAAGAAAAAAATGTTTTTTTTGTAGATCTGGCCGACAAAATCCAGAGTGAAAAAGTAAAAAAGTAACAGCAGTTTGAGAACTTTCACAAAGCAATTTGGTTCAAGCAAAAAGTCAGTTTGTGAGTTCAGTGCATCAACCTGTTACAGATTCTGCCCAGTTTGGGTTGTTAATCCACATCTGTTCTGTATCCTCACCTGTGTAAAGAGCCAAATATGGCCAACCCGAATGTTCCAGCAGTCTGTCACATTTATTACGTTCTGTAAATACACACCATGGAGACGTATCTGCTATGGGCCTCATAGAGCAGCGGCTTTATTAGCCACTCATGTTTCTGCTGCACAGTCTGAGTTGTTGTCAGCTGGTTTCCGTGGCGTTCTGGATGCAGAGATGGAGCGGCTAATGGGACACATAGCTGCAGGGAAAAGGAGCCAGTGATGGAGAAAACAGTCGAGCATCTCACTGGTAATCCTCTAGCCTGTTTCTGTTTTCTTAGTTCGTAGTTTTCTTAACCAGTCATTCTTTTTTTAAATTATTATTATTATTATTTTAGCTAAAATCATCATTTGGTCCTCCAATTACTTCAAACTCTCATCCACTATCCCTTATTTCATACTAATTTCTTTTCCCCTCGTTGCTAATTGGAAAACTATCTCAGAATCTAATTAGAATAATTTGTGGACAGACGGAAACGGAAGGCTGACAGATAAATCCAGACTTTATTCATTATTTTTTTCCTCACTCCAAGATAAATCTAGACAACTTAAAGTGGAAAGTGCTTTTATCTTGAAAGAGCTGTTTAAGACAGAAAATAATTTGTTTTCAGTAATCCCACATATGGTTGTTTCATAACCATAATAGTAATGGTACAGAAATAAAGATAACCTAAGTAAACACAAAAGCATTTTCCAAAATATAAACAGGTTTATTAGGGAAGGAAAAGGACATAAACCGAGCTGGCTTTATGTAATAGAGCGATTGAGCAGCTAAATATGAAAAATCAAAAATTACATTTTAATTTCATGGTAACTATGACCTTTATAGTCATCTCACTTTTGACTTTAGAAACTCAAAAACTTCCACGTGTTTTCATGAAAGTTTGTGAGATTAATCTCAAGTCAATGTTGAACTTTTCAAGCTCAGAAATTTTCTTGTTTCTTCTGGAAAATTTCTGATCTCAAAATGTTAGTTTTTTTCAGGTATATTTTCAACTTTTCCAACTAAGACGATCTCTTTTTAAAAAACTAAATAAATCAATCAATAAAAACTGAACAATTTTTTGACTATTCAAATATAAAAATGTCCAAAAGAATTTGTGAGATAAAAATGTTCTATAAAATTTTAGATTGTTCTCAGAATGTCCAGGTTTTTCCTAGAAAAATGGTGAGGTTAATCTCAAAACGTGAGTTTTTTGAGCAAAGTTTTGAATATTTAAACTCAGAAATGTTCTGACTTGTTTTCTTGAATTTCTGAGTTTTTTTCTTGCACATTTTTTTTTACTTTTCAGGCTTAAAATTGTCCTTGTTTTTATTTATTTTTGCTAGAAAATCTCTGAGATTAATCTCAAAATCTGTGTTTTTTGTTTTTTACACAAGTTTACTCTGATATTAAAATTTATTGAATTATCTGAAATATTTAGGTGTTGCAAAGAAAACAAAAACTGAAGAAATCTGCATGGTGAGGAAAACGTTCCCACTGTTTCTTCTTTAATTATTCTCACACATAAACAAAAAATAACAACGTATTTTTAACCTTCTGCAATTCCTGCTGCATCCAGCTGGAAGTGAGCTGTCACTCAGTTTGCTGAGAGCCGCCGCCTGCTGGTTTATTTATGTCGCGTCAAAGAGTTGGAGGAAGTCCGCCTGCAGCTGTATTGTTACACATCCAGCTGAACAGAATCCTGTAAAACACGTCTTGTTGCGGCTCGTCACAGCGGGCCTCGTCTGCAGCCCTGATGAACGGAGCGCCATTAAGGGGCGAGAGGGTTTGTGTACGGAGGGCGCCTGAGCGGGTTTTAATGAACTCCTTTATGACTGATGATGATTTCCTCTGAAAGACCTGACCTTACCGATGATTTTAACGTGACGAGCCTGAACGCAGCACAGCTCAGCTCTCCCTGGCGATCGCTGAGCAGCTATCGCCGGAACAATAAGAAACGTCTAGAAGAAACTTTTGCTTCTTAGAACAGAATTCATTGGAAAAATAATCTCACAAGAGTGAAAAGGTAACGCATAAAACCAGGTTTACCCATGGTACTGAAAAACATGATAAAGCTTTACAGTAGAGTAGTAACAGTTTTTAAAAAGTGGTGTGGAATAAAGGCGATGAATGTTCATACGTATCAAAGGGAACATTTTGAGATCAGATAATCCTGAGAAAAATTAGAATCCTTACAGATTTCTTCTGCTTTTGCTGTTTTGTCATGTAATGTGCAGAACCCCAAATCTCTGTTTTCCTATGTCTACAGATGTAGACACAAATATCAAATCTAGATATTTGTGGCTAGATTTGATACTAGACACAAATATCTAGTGTCAAATCTTCACTTTGGTCGGAGTTTGTATAAATAATTGTTATTGGTGATCTTAAACGGTTTTCATATGAATGAAAGGTCAAAACATACAAAACGTATTTGTTTTCCCACTTGTATGTTTGGACTAGAACTATATAGTTGGTTTCCATTAACCATAAAATTGCACGAATAAAATTTGCAAAAACAAATCCGCTTAATGGAAATGCGGCAATTTGGGGGGAAAAAAAACCGCCCCAAAAAAACAAAACAAAACAAATTTTTCAATGAAAAAGTTTTTGCACTGAGATGAGGCGGTTTTTCAGCCATATTGAAAACATTTTTTGTCAGGCGAGTCACGTGAACAGCCAGATGTTACTACTGGCAAAAACAACAAAGAAGACAACAGGAAGTGGTAGGAGGATGAATTTTTTTTCCTGACGTTCAGCTGGCTCCATCAGAGCTCTCATAGCATCACACAGTTCATAAAACGTTTTGTCATTCCAACGTGTTGAATCCATAGCTTTTCCATAAAATCACAGACTACAATTTCTCTAAAAAGCTACAGTCGCTCCCAACGCCTGAATAGGACTCTGTCGTCTCCTCTGATTGGCTCATAGATAATGAGCGCTAGCTAAATGGCTGAATTATGAATATGTCTGATGTAACTGTTTACATCCGTCGCTGCCGTGATTTTTAATGACTTATCCCGTGAAGAAACTTATTCACTCGAGATTTCAATTTAGCTTCTTTTTTTTTTTTACCCCTCCAGGGGGTCTTTTGTGGGCTCTAGTGTCCCTTAAATGATAGTAGGCTGACAGGAAACTGGGAAGGAGAGGGGGGAAGACATGCGGCAAATGTCGTCGGGTCTGGGAGTCGAACCCGCGACGGCCGCGTCGAGGACTCAAGGCCTCCAAATACGGGTTGCGCTAACCACTACGCCACCACGACACGCCCCAATTTAGCTTTTTTAATGGAAACACCACAATTACAAAATTGTGTTGGTTTTTTTTTTCGACCTTAGTAGAATATTGGCAGAGATTTGTGCTCACGTTTGTAATGGAAACACATCTAGTGTCAAACAGTGTCCATCCTGACTGGTTGTTCATTCTGTATTTAGTTTCTCACAGAAGCTAATTTCCCACAGAATTAAAGTTGTCTCAGACTTTAAACACCGAACACGTCTCCACGCTCTGTCACTTAGAGCATCTGCTTGTTCACTTGGGATTTAAATTGGTTTGATGTTGGCCCATGTTTTTACTTGCCCCCCCCCCCATTGTCCATCGCCTCAATATTTCTATCGATTTCAGGGCTCAGAGGAAAATATCACAGATTGAGTTTAATTTTGAATCTCAACCTCTAAATCATGCAAGCCTCCAGTGGAGAAATCAAGCTTCTCCCGGCTGGATCCTCTTTCAGACGGCAGCCCGACGAGGACGTCTGAGGCTTACTGATCCATACTGTAAGCGAGTGTATCATTTAAACAAACTGCCAAGTCAAATTTTGCTTCAGTTTAAACCTAAAAAAAAACAACCAGTTGCGAAACATTGCAGATGGCCAACTGGTGTGCCAGCTGTCTAACACATCTACCACAAAAAATGCCTTCAAGGCAGTTCTGAACTATTGAGCTGCTCTTGTATACAAGAAAGACAAAAACTCAAAACTAAAACACATCTCACATCTCGATTGTCTTTAGCTGCACAGAGAGCTGCTCAGCAGTCATTTTCTTTTTTTATTTTCTAGATCAATCAAACATCATTTACTGTAAATCTCCTTTCCTCGACAGCCTGATGCTTAGTTTTAAAATCATCTTCCCTCGTGTGGAGATGCCTAAATGCTTTGATTACTGCTGTGTGATTGGCCGATTTCCTGTTTGTGTTAAGAAATAACTGAATCAATGTTTTTTTTTTTTGGTGAAGTTCAGGAAGTTACCCATTATTTAGCCATCATACCCAGTTGTAGCAACAAGTGTGGGAGGGGTATTTCTTCTCCAAACTAGAGGTGACGTGTGCAGCACTATACATTTTTTTGTTGATCCAATACCCAGAATCGCTAATAAGACACAGATACAGATACTGATGCGATACTGATATCAATACCTCTCCTGATATCAATGCAGATACGGATACCGATGTTTTTAAGTTTGTCATACTGTCAGACTTCTGACATTTAGGTAATTTTTGTATTTATTTAAATTCACAAGTATCTACAAAACACTTTAATAACATATTAACATGACGAACAGCAACAACAGAAAAACACAACATGATAAAAACTATTGCTAGAGATCTAAACAAAATCTTTGAGGTAGAGTTGAGACGTTACAATACAAAAATAAAATAACATTTCAACAGGGAATCGGAAACTCTGCGACAGACTGGCGACCTGTCCAGGGTGACCCCGCCTCTCTCCTGAAACGTTCGCTGGAGAAAGAAACCAGCACCCCTCCTGACCTCTCTAGGGACAAGGGTGTACAGAAAATGGATGGATGGAATCGGAAACTTACCCACTAGTATCAATCTGGCACTGATACCGACTTGTTATCGATATTATCAATGTTTTTGATGGATCTGCCCACCTCTACGCTGTATTGTCTCTGCTCGGTTTCTGGTTAAACATTAAGGGAAATGTAAGTTTACCACAATCACCCCTTTGTTAACACAGTGGTTTACCTTCTCCATACACGGAGAAGCAGCATTCAGCTTCTAGGTCCCACAAATCTGGAATAAACATCCACAAAACTACAAAATATCTGAAACACTGATTTCCTTTCAATCAAGACTAAAACCCCACCTGTTTAGATTTGGAACATTAATCAACATTTGCTTGATGACTTTTATGGCTCGTTTCATAATTTGGTGACTGTATGATGTTTGTGTGGTGTGAAGCACTCTGAACTGCCTTGTTGCTGAAATAAACTTAATTTGACCTTAATGGTGGAAGAAGGCCTTTTACGAAGTAAACAAGAAATGATCACCCGCAGTGATCATTTCTAATCCTAATCAAACAGTGAATCCAGTGAAATGGGTATAAATCCTCACCAAACTCAGGAAATTATGTTCTTAAGTAAAATGTTGGTTGCCACCTCTTTTTTGGCCAGATCCTGTTTTCCTCCTTAAGATTCGTTCCCCACTGCATCCGTCTGTCGCTGAATGTTATTTATCTTCACTCTCTCGGACGTTTAAAACAAGCGGTGCCGATGACACGCGGGCTCACACCCCTGACCGGGACAACTCAAATGTTCCCGCTCTCTCAGCCGTTCACGCCAAACGTAACGCAGCCAACTAACGAAGCTACGCTAACTCAGGCCCGCTCCAACGCGCAAACAGCGGGAGCGACGGGGAAAGACCTTGGTGCGTCTTTTAAGATCGGAAGCAAGCGGTGAACGGTGGCGCCTGTTGAATCACGACCGAGCTCTCTCCTGCTGGAAGCGCCGCGTCTTCTCCGCGAGCCATTTTGCTCACTCTGGGAATTGATCCAAAACTCTCTTCTTCTTTTTTTTCTGTGTTCATCCTCCCTCAGGCTAAAGCAAATGGCATGCCATGCCTAGCACCAGGACAGATAATGAAATGAAAACCAAATCTCCTGACTCGTTGAGGGCAACCGGAGGAGTGAATTACCCTCATGACTCAGGACACAGAGGGGCCCCTGGTGCTACATTTAAGGTTCATTCCTGTCTTCCTTTCAGGCCCTGCGTCACTGAGGTATTGTATTTTTTTAAGGGCCAAGATGGTTCCCAGATACTGTTGCTGAAGGCAAACTGATGCATCCACACTTATGTTTGAAAGTGGACCAAAGATCTCGTCTGAGATTGCAAATAGCTCCCTCTCCATGGACGAGTCTCCGGCTATTTTTAGCGAGTCTTAGCGCTTGGAGCTGATTTCTGTCTGAATGCCCATAACGGCTTCAGTTCCCCTCAAATCAGGATTTCAGTTGACAAAGTGTTACATTCAACACTGCGGCCTGAAGTGACCCAAAGCTGATTTTTTATTTTTTTATTTTAATGCTTCTGATATCTGATCTTTTCATGACAGTCTGAACAACAGAGATCAGATTTTTAGAAATGTGACCCAGGCTACTTGGATATGTGGCTCTAAACCTGATATGTGTCTGACCTGTTCAAATATGACCCATGTCTGTACGGCCAGGTCGCATCCCTCCGACCTGAACGTCACTGATACGCGACAAACATCACTGTCCTGCATCTTGATACAAAAAACTGGGAAGAAAAATAACAACCATTAATGTGCTGGCTCAGGTCGGGCAACGACTTTAAAATCGCAAGATACGCTCCGCCATCTGCATCCATGTTTACTTCCATGAACTCTGAACACGCTCGCTAAGTGTGATGTTACAGCGCCCACATACAAGTTGTATATACATTTGGAAATGTGAATGACCACGCAAAAAAAAAAAAAAAACAGATTTCGCAAAATATCCGAATTGAGCATTAAGGTCTGCAGTGTGAACGCGACCAATAACTGCTTCACTCCAAATTGTGGGAAAATCTACCTTTACAACCTTACCTTCGGTTGCATTTAGCTTTCAAACAGTAAACAGTCCAGGTGAGTTTGACTTAAAGGGGCAGTATTACATCCCTTTAAGAAGCTCCTTGTCTATCTGAAACTCCGCCTTCAGGAAGTCATCGCAACATGGCTCCTCTTTTAACCCTTTGAAAACGTTTTTACCGGCGTTGTACTGAGAAGCAGCTCCTATAATGAGCTCAGCAGATGTGCAGTTCCACCAGGTGTTTGCTAATTGCTGCTGGCTAGTCTGAAGGAGCTGAGCTGGGGAGTTTATATGGAGGGCTGTTTGTCAGAAGCTTGGAAAACTTCAGCTCTGAAGAGGATGCCATGTAGTATCTGGACCTTTACCTAGCTCATAAAACATATTTAGTCTTTCAGACACTTCAGGTGTTTGTGTATGCCTGGAATATTTTTGCAGAATAAGCGCTAAATGTGGCTAATTGAATAGCTAGCCAGCTACATTTCCCTTCATTAGTAGTTCAGCTACTGTAGATAACGAGCACATTCTGACTTTCGGTTTACAAACTGGCTGAAATAACTCATTGCATTACTGAGCGGGTTCCCTCTTTAGGCGTCTCTGACTGACAGCATATCTTCCCTACCTCACAACTTAATATAGACTGCCTCCCCTTCCGCAGACAAGAGGGACAAGGTCCAGCACATTTTCTGCACCACTGAGTGGTTTATTGGCTGTCTGCTGCCTTCCACCTAGGAGCTGCATGACACCGGGGTGAGGGAAAGGGCAGGAAGGACTGCCAGTGATCCTAAACATCTCGCCGGCCATCTGTTCCTGAGCGTTTCAGCCTGATACGCTCCACGCTCTCCAAAAGTCACCCGTCAGTACCAGTAGTCTCCTAACAGAACTAATCTGCGCTTGAAAAATGTTCGAGAGAGACATTATTGAAGTAGGATTAAAATGTGTGTGAAGGGGTAAAGCATTTTGCTATCACTGTAAATGGAGTTTAACAAATACAAGGGAAGGACATAAAGCAATAAAAGGTATTTTCAGTCGGGCTGCACTGATAAATCACCTCCGATTTTTTTTTTTTACCCCTCCAGGGGGTCTTTTGTGGGCTCTAGTGTCCCTTATATGATAGTAGGCTGACAGGAAACGGGGAAGGAGAGGGGGGAAGACATGCGGCAAATGTCGTCAGGTCCGGGAGTCGAACCTGCGACGGCCGCGTCGAGGACTCAGGGCCTCCAAATGTGGGTCGCGCTAACCACTACGCCACCACGGCACACCCCGCCTCCGATTTTTTTAATGTTGGGAGATCTGCAGGTGAAGCGGATCTTATCCACTGATCTTATAAAGGTCTAAAAATCAGTCCTCTTTTACTTTGCCATGAGAGGTTTGACTGTTAGCCCCGCCCACCAGGTCATGTCTGCAGGTTCGTAGTTATCAATAGTCGCCTCACTGTTACCAGCTCAGCCATTTTCTTGCTATATTTAGCAACTTTTCAGATAAGAAAATTGGAATGGGCCAAAATTGGAATCGGTAGGTTTGACATTTTAAAGATTGGTAACTGACGATCAGCCAAATACCTGCAATCGGTGCATTTCTAATTTTCAGCATGTTTCTCTGTATACTAAAGATTGGACTATATACAGCGTCTTGCACCTTTTTTTATCATTTCACCAATTTATATCCTTAAAAGTATATTGGGCAATACTATTTTGGTATCGATCCAACGCCAAATAAATACAGGGCCAGTATCGCCGATACCGATACTTTTTAATTATTGTTGTTTGATATATCATCAAAACTTCTGACATTTAGGTGTTTTTGTGTATTTTTTTTTATTATTATTTCCCCAAAATGTAGGACAGAATATGGACAGAGTTTACAAGTGTCTACCATTTGAATATGTTAAGGTATTTTGTAAACAGAAACAATGGAATGAAACAAATGTGTGCATTTTTCCCTAAATAAAGTGCAAAAAATATAATTTCAGAGAAAATCAAAACAAATATTTTTTGAGACAAAGTTGATTGAAATATCAAGAGGGAATCTGAAACTAAAGTATTTATCTTAATTCATATGGTAGACGTAGCTGATATTAGCATTTTTGTAAAAGTGCCAGAATTAGCCTAAAAGGCTCTTTTTTTTTCATCCGTTACCCCAGATTCCACTTTTTTGTTACAGCTCACACAGCTTACTAATTTTCAAAGCAGAATGGGATACAAATTGCAGGAATCAATCAAAAATAACAAGAACGAATTATGGCAGCATAAAGAGCGAAAACAAAACCTCCTGCAATGGATTCCATTATCTAGCTGTCCACAAAGCACTCGCAGGTTAATATCAGGTTAGCATCCTTTGTTAAAAGGCCATTTCTGACAATAACAAAGATTTTTTTTTTCTTTTTTACTGCGCCGAGCAGCAGCTTGATTGGTCAACGAGACGGAATAATTATCTGAGAGAAAACAGTTCTAACTCCATGAGCAGCATGATATCTGTTCACAGTAAGTGAAGGAAAAGAGCAGAGCCTGTTAGGGCTAAAGAGCTGAACGCGGTGTTGTTTGTCTTTCAAATATTTGCCGCCATTTATCCACAGTGCTGCGCACCGCTGTCTGATTCTGAGAATCCGCACTGATTATTTTAATCATGTTCCCCGGAAGAGGAACTCACCCAAACCTGTCCGACCCTAAAAACAGAAAAACAGGGAGCAGTAGATGGACAGATAATCTTTTTCATGAGATATTTTTAAGAGGGTATCGGAGTAAATGGGGCAAATACGTATGCATTTCACTCTTCAAAATGCCCCCGTCCCCCCAAAATTGAAAGTTGTGTGTCATTATTTCTTCTTCTTCACATTGAAAAAAGAAAACAATTGATCCAACGTTTAAGAAAAAGTTGATTTGTTACAAGTAGTCAAATTATGTATGTCCAAGAAGATATATAAAATTTAAATTATCGTGTTAAATAAAGTAAGTTTAACAAATCCAATGTGATTACATGTAACAAATTGAACAGTTTTTTTATAAAGTTGGAGTTTCATTCTTTTTTTTCAGTGCACAATTCACTTGTTGACACAGACAACTTCACCATGAACCACAACAAACTTCAGTGTCCCTACATTTTTCTCCCCTCCACTCTGTGTAGCTAGCTAGCTTCTATTAATAATAATAATAATAATAAACCAATTTCTATTCAACCTCCCACCCCCTAAAAATCCACCTCATCCAAAAGCGCTGAAACATTTTTTTCAAAAAACACGGTTTTTATTTTATTTTTTTTAAAACTGCCTTGTTTCCACTAAGCAAATTTATTGTCAAAATGTCAAACTTTCATACGGACAATGAAAACGTATCTATTATTTCACTGTTAGATTTTGTTTTTAAAGAAACAGACCTGAAAGATCATAAACGTTAGTTTATTGTGTTTCTTTAATACATGAGCAAAAGTTTATGCTAATGTGAGCAGTGACTCAGCATTTTCTGGTCAAGGTAAGCGCTTTACATCATAAAGACATACAGTCACCAATTATGGAATAAGCAAAAAACATTACATTCTGTCAAATGGCATCATCAAAATCGCCAAGTAAATAAGTTAATAGATGTTTCACTTATTACTGATCAAATGCAGCTCTAAACAGGTGAATGGTTAGTTTTGATATAAAGAAACTTTTCTGGAAATATGTTGTGGTGACTCACTCACATGTTACAGTTCACATCATTCCCGACTTGGTGATTTCATTTGAAAGGTAACACAAATGCTTATTTACATATTTACCTCAAAACAAAAAGCCGGTTTACAGTCGGGTCTGCTCTAGACATCGGGACCTTAAGTTCAAAATAAAAAAAGCAAAATGTATTTCCATATATATACTGTATATATATATATATATATATATATATATATATATATATATATATATATATATATATATATATATATATATATATATATATATAAAGACAGTCAGACATTTCTTAAGATATTCCGACTGAGTTTCGCTGTTAAATAAATTAGCGTAGGAAGTTTTGCAGTCTTCTATCGACCTTCCTTCCTCCCATTTACCTCCATTTCTGCTTCTTCATTTTTCCCATTTCTCTATAAGTTCTTCCCACGACCAGAAGGGGGCGACATGGTGCATTAAAAGCGCCAGTCGCCGCAGCAGCCGGTGCTTCTTCTGCTATCTCCCCACTTTTCTTATCTTTCTCCTCTTCCGTCCCATTTCTCTCCCAAGCTTAACTGATTTTTTTCCCCTCTCCACATATGTTCCTTTCTTCAAATAATAACATTAATATTATTCAGCATTGTTGTTGTTAATACAGAGTAGTAAAGTGTACGAAAGCCCGAACTGACGAGATGGGAACTCCAGCAGTTAAATAGACTGAGTGTGTGATTGTGTGTGTGTGTGTGTGTGTGTGTGTGTGTGCGTGTGTGTGTGTGTGTGTGTGTGTGTGTGTGTGGTGCTGAAAGAACAGCGCCCGCGTTCTGTGGCTGCTGGTTCCGGTCCATTCCCGTCTCTTTCTGTCTAATCTCAGGCAACATCAACAGTTCCTCTGGTCCAGGGAACTATCCTGCCTCCGCTCCGCTCCGCGCGCCGGTTATTTGATTCCGTTTAAAACGACGAGTCACTTTCTGATTGGGGAAGAGAAAAAAATTCAAAGATTTAGATAGAATTCGTACATTTTTTGAGCCATTTTTCCTCACTTTGCGGCTTAAAGGAAGCTGCTCTCTCTCTCTCTCTCTCTCTCTCTCTCTCTCTCTCTCTCTCTCTCTCTCTCTCTCTCTCTCTCTCTCTCTCTCTCTCTCTCTCTCTCTCTCTCTCTCTCTCTCTCTCCTCCCGTCGGTCTGAGGACAGTCCTAAAAGAAGCGGCTCAGGGCTTTGCGCATCTCCTTCCCTGCGCCGAAAGGAGGAATATCTAGGGGAACTCGTTCCAGGTGGACTTGTTTCTGTTTTGGGTTTTATTTTTGGCATTTTGTGGACAAAACGGGGCAACATCCAGTGACTGAGCCGGGAGTCCATCCACCTCCTCCCCCTCCTTGTTGACCCCTGAGGGACGCATTAGAGGAGCGGAGAAGTCGAGAACGCAAATGGATAAAATACTATTAAATATTCTGAAGTTATTAATCGCTTTCCAGAGCTGAAATGTACATGCATGATCTGATTGGTTGATTGAACATCGGACATTTTTTTTTTCCCAGGAGGAAAATATTCTTTGCAAATATTGCTGCAAACTCCACCTGCACATCGGAGCTGATCGCAAACTGTGATGGTCGCTGCATCGGCATATAAGGAAGAATAAATTAGACTTTCCATACAACTGTCAGGTGATCATCACAGACTAAAGTGCATTAATAATAACAATAATTTAAAAAAAAAAAACTTGGGAAACAACACCCACACACGCACACACTTTAAACGTGTTCGTCGCGGATTCCACATCGCAGATTGGAAGTTATTTTTGGAGGAAGAAGAAGAAAGTAGAGCGACTCCTGCCTTCGTTCCTTCCACGCCACATCCCGGCCAGGAGGGAGGACCTCCTGGAGGAGCGCGGAGGGAGCGCGCCGGGTCGCTGACTCACGTCCTCCGTCCTGGAAGTGAGGCGCGGGACAGGCGGAGGAGAGAGCGCGGCGGAGCTGGAGGTGGGGGCGGGCGGGCCGGCGGGGAGGAGGAGGAGGAGGAGGAGGACGAGGTTGGAGGGGGGAAGAGTGTGCGTAACTGCGGTTAACTGGAGCGGACTTCAGCTTCCCCGCATCTTGGAGAAAAGATCCTACTCCCCCCTCTGCTGCCTCTGAGGCTGTGCTCATCCGCTACAGATACTAACTCCGGACCTTCTGGAAAGAGGAAGAGAGAGAGAGGCTTTACTACTGTTGTTATCATTTCTTCTCCTCCTCCTCCTTTTTAAGGCAGTTTTGTGCCTGGAATCAGAGGACTGAGTCAGAGGTGGGATTATTTCTGCACGTTTTCCTCCAGTTCCGCACCGGGTCACCTGGCTCCTCCTGGGATTCAGGACTACTTCCACCGAGTCGTCAGGTAAGGCTGCTTGCGTGTGATGCGGGAGCAAAGAAGTAAAAAAAAATAATAAATAAAAGACGCTGAGCTTGTTTTCTCCTCCGTGTTTGTACGTTGGTGCTTGTTTTCACTCATTTCCCGAAGATTTTCAGGTAAAATTTGATCATTTTAGAGACTCGGTCTTTCTGGGCGCGAGGCCCGCTTATATTGCAGTTGGGGGACATTTTGGGATCCTGAGGTTCGGACTGGAGTGTTAGCTGAGTTTTAGGGTTAGCGGTTACTAGCTAACCTTTTCTGTCAAATCAATAAAACTCGTTACGAAGAGTATATATACCCGCGTGACATCAAGTCATGTTCAGCATTTTTGTTTTGCCTTCTTATGGGACGGTTCTCTATACGGGGAAATGGCGAGAGCAGCCAGGGCTGGGGGTCACCGTGCGCTTATAAGTTTCTATTATGTTTATTCCCCCAATGTTGGCAGTAAACATTACTGTGGACCCAACAGGGCGGTGTTGGAGCTGAAGTTGGAATCTGATTGGTAGCCTGTGTTTTGGTGCTACATTAAAGGGATATTTTAAAGGGATTTCTCTGCATCTGGTCAATTCTGCTGTAAAACTTTATTTAAACCTAGACTGGACTTTTCTAAACAGTATATAAATCTGGATCAAATTTTATTCGATTGATAGACACTCTTTTTTTATTTCTTGGTATTTTTGATGCATGTAAAGTTTTGTTGTTGTTGTAGAACTGAGTTGAGGGAGTTCAGATGTTTTTGGGGTTAATGTTGACGATACAACAGTTATTGTTGTATCTATAAATTCACTAGATACCACAATATCTGTATCGGTCCTGATATCGAAACAAATTCTAGATCGGGTATCAGTGACAGTGTGCCCGATCCATAATGACGGATCTATTCAGTTTATTTCTACTCTTTGTGCTCTGAGTGATGTCATGGTTTGTTGTTTATTTTACATTATTATCCTATTTGTATTTAAGGAAAAATTTGAAAGAAGGTTTGTTAGTAAGGTAGTAAATTTTTTTGAGTTTCAGTTTCATATGTCTGTGATTAGAAAAACAAACGTTTTCAGTTAATTCAGCACCATTTTCCCATGTTGTATCAGTACAGAACCTCAGGAATCTGTATTGTATCGAAGTGAAAAGAAGTGCATCTCTAGTTGTATTGCTGTGTAATCTAGACAAATCTACGTTCTCCGAAAACCAGCTTTCTTTCTCCCATGGCTGTAGACATCAGCTAAGGCACAAAGTGTCCAGTACTTTAGTGGATTTTCATAAAAATGCATTTGGTTGGTTGTTCAGATGACTTGGGCAAATCGGACTGTCCAGATCATGTTATTGCTGAAAGGATTTTCAACAATCATTTTGAGTCAAAATGTTGTGAAAAACCACATCATGTTGGTCACTTGACGTATTCAAACAGAAATGTTTCAGCTTTTGAAGAACTTTTTTGTAAGCTGACAGATTAAAAATGCAACTGAAATCAAATTTTTGTGGCAGTCAGATGTTGCTAATCTGTCATAGTTTTCACCAAAACCAGCTGATTATCTTGATTACCTCTCGTCATGTCATTAGGGCTGAAACAATGAATCGGACTAACTGAGATTAATCGATTATTGAAATAATCGTCAACTAATCAGTAATCAAACTATTAACTGAAGCATGCAGACTCAATAAAAGCATTTGCTGACAGAACATACTCAAGGCAGCAGCTAGGCCAATACTGCACAAAAAGTACATTCAGTTTGCATTTCTAATAAAAAAAAAACAACCTTAATTGTACATAAATATGTTTTAGTCAAAACTCAAGTGGCATAGTTTCAGCTTCACCAGATACTTTTTATTTTATTTTGTTTGCATCTTTTGATGTTTCCAAAGTTTGATGCAAAAGTTTCAAGTGACTAAATGAAATCTGTAAGATGTGGCAAATTCATTTTCCGATTAATCGATTACTCATCTGAATAATCGGGAGAATAATCGATGACTCAAATAATCGTTAGTCGGACCCCTACATATTATCACAAAAGCAACATTAGCAGCTATTTTTTCTTCAGTGTTCTTTTTAAAAAACAAACAAACAAAAAAAACCAACAATTTTGTATTTTATGAAATCCTGCAGTGGAAATCCATACTTCATTACCCCGCTTTGTTTTTATCACTGGTGTAGATGTATTTATATAAAAATAAGCAATTAAATAAATTAAACGCAGCTGAATAGGCAGGGGTTGAGCTAGGCCAGTGAAAGCAGTGGAAATCGATACGAATATCCCAAGAAGACCAGAAAACAAAATGGCGAGTCCGTGTGTGGTTTCAGGTTCTTGTTCAATAATCACTTGAAAGTTGTGGAAAATGATGTGGAGCGCTTTTTGTAATACGGAGCGCAGCCAGTCAGTCGGGCTTGGCCTTACATATTCATCAGGCTGTGTGTTTGCACGAGAGAAACGATGTGTGCTAAAAGCCAGACGTCTTATGCAGCAAAAACCTCAACAACTCTGGCCTCAGGGTAGAGGTAGGGAGGAAGTAGCCTAGCATCTTCGCTGGAAGTCCCACCTGAAGAGATGCCGAGCGGCTGTTCGGTGCCGTCGGTTTGGATATTGAGCTTCCCTTCTGCCTGTTCCTTTTGGTCCTTTAATCTTGGGAGTCATTATGAAACAAGAGGCTCCTGAGTACAGACATGAAAAAGGTCCCCGGTGTTTCAGTCGGAGCAGATCAGGCTCCCACACACTCTCTAGAGAAGAACTAAACTGCATTTTGAGTCATCTGCAGTCTCTCTGCGAGCCTTTTATGGCTCCTTTCTGCCTCTTTCTGCGTGCTTGTAGAGGACATACTTGTTTTGTCTATATTTGTTGTGCAGCTGTTTGATAGCGGGACGATTGCATGTGGTCACTTTGTCCTCTGATTCGTCTTATTTACAATATCTCAGGATTTCTGAGCGTAATTTACGCCGTCGTTGAGAGCAGAGAAGTTGTCCAGAACTTAACTGCAGCTGCGTTTCCATTACAAATGTGTTCAAGACTTTGTTGATATTCTGTTAATGTTGGAAAAACACTGTTAAATGAGAGAGGGAATTAAAATCACACGTGAATAAGTTTGTGCGAAAAGTCATTAAAAAACGCAGCGCCATCATCCTCCAACTGCTTCATGTCGTCTTCTTTGTGGTTTGTGCCGGTGGCAACATCCGGTTGTCGTTCATGTGACTTGTATCATACGAAAAAGCTTTTCCATCGCAGTTTTACAAAAATAAACCGATATTGATACGGCAGAAAAATGGCCTCATCCTAGCGCCACAACTGTATCGAAAAAAGAACGACAAAAACAAAGGCAGGAAGTAGTTGGCAGATGATTACGCATGATGTTTTTATCAGCTTCTCATGTGAACAGACTTATTCACGTGTGATTTTACCTGAGTTTCTTATTTTTGGAATATTTACAAAGTTTGTAATGGAGTATTGTCTGATACTGGAGAGCTGTAGGAGGTATATTTTGTTGAAGTCACTTTGAAGTGTCCTAAGATATTTGTGTTAGAAACCGTAGCAAACACACTTGGTCAGATTTAGTGTTTTTTTTTTTGCAGGGCAGAACTGTTGGATTTTTACTAAGATTAAATTTCACCATTTTTCTGCTGAATTGAGTAGCTCTTCACTGTACTTTATGTAGTGGCAGCAACGGTGAACAAGGTTGAATAGATATGAATACCAATTTTGGGGGGATTTGTTGTTGTAAAACAATAAACGTTAAAACCATTTAGAATTTTCTTTCCAGTCTGCTGTTTCCTTTTTGTCTCAGTTCACATAAACTTCCAACAAGTTATTTTTTTGGTTTCTGGTGAGTTCAGCCATTGCTAATAGCCCTACAAAGCACTTTAATCTTATGCTTCATCTTTCTCTGTTTAAATCTGTCTATTGAGAATTATTTTTACATTTCTTTCCAATAGTTGGACATCATTTTGTTGTCATTTTCCACTTTGTTTATCTAATTCTGCTTCTTAAATTCTGCTGAAGGCCTTGTTTTTTTTTTTTTTTTTTGTTGCGTTTCTAGTGCAAATATCTTGGTTCAAAACTAACTTACAAGTAACTTTTCAGTAAGATATAGGAGCTTGTTTTAAGTCAATAACTGCTTAACATCAATGAAAAAGTCCGAGTAGATTATTTCACTTACAAAATGGGGAAAATGTCTTGTTATAAGTGAAATAATCGACCACTGGAAGTAGAACAGTTTCATCAATATTAAGGACTTATTGACTTGAAACAAGCTCCTGTTTCTTGTGGAAAAATTACTTGTAAGTTAGTTTTGTCCTATTTCAAGTGTGCCAATATATTTACACGAGAAGCTTAACCGAATATACTTGTGCGTTCCAGAGCGGCGGTCAGCTGCGTGGCTGGAGCGAAGCACCTTCGTCTGAAAGGCGACCGCTCTGCCTGCACTGTATAATTTTCCCATTTATAGAAGTCTTCCGGAGCACAGTCGCCGTTTGTGCGAGTGCTTTACAGCAGGTGCTTTCTCTCTCTCCGTCCGCCGCGCTCTCTCTTTCCACCGAGGAAGCGAGGTTGCGTGTGTGAGTGAGTGTGTGTGTAGCTGTGATCGGTGACAGAGAGTGAGGATTTATAGTGTTAGCATGGTGCTGAAGAGGAGGGAGAGGGACAGAGTGGACGTGTGTCTTCCAATGTTCTGTGTGTATGTATAGTTGTGTGTGTGTTCGTGTGTGTGTGTGTTGCAATGCACCAGAAGAGTGTTCAGTGAGACTCACACCACACACACCCATAAACAAAGGGGAGGAGAGTGCAGGGTTTAATTATCTCAGCCGTTTAGCAACAAGGTGCACATCAATCGTCAGAATACAAGAAGACAGTGGAGGCTGCTGCTTTGTTTGCGTGGGCGTGTGTGTGTGTGTGTATGGATTTATGATAAAGGAACGGTGTTGTATATATCTGACCATCGGGGTAGATGAACCGGCAGCAGAATGTCAGGCTGACCAACAGCAGCCATTTATAACCAGGGCGTGGATCCGGGCGGATAGTTTATATTAGGGATGCGGCCGCGTCAAACAGCAACAGGGAGTAATAATGTTGATATATCGAATTAGGTTCAAGTCACGTAATGAGAATCTTAATGTATAAAAAGGTATAAACAGTAAAGGCGCCGTCACAGAATACACATAATCCCTTCAGGTACACCAGAGGACGAACGTTTAATAGAAGTGCACAAACGTATACACATGTTGTTTATATCCGGACATTTTGCACATGCGCACAACAAGGGAGGGCGAAAAGACGATCCTTTTACTTGACATGCATACCTGCGTTTCCGTGGTAGAACATTTTCGTAAATAAAACCTGGAGATGTACAGTAGGTGTTATTAATTTAGTGCAGTGAAAGGAAAAATAACACAGGAAAACCGTCAAAGAACAACTCAAAACCACTCGTCTTGTAATTTTTTCTCACGTCGTGTGTCCCCTACGTTACATGTAGACTCGTCGCCATAGCAACTGACTGACCACTGCTTCGCAAGTGAATTCAACACCAAAAAACACGCAAACATTTCCGACACAAAGAACAGAACATTTACTCCATTACAGTTTTATGTTTTCAGGCTTTATGTTTATTTTGTGATTATTAATAAGTGATCATCTGAACAGTAGCAGTGGTTGATTAACTAATTTAAACACCTGCTCTACTGATGACATATCAGAGAGTTGGTGTTTGGGCCACCCCATTTTTTTTTTAATGAACTGAAACACACCGAATTCCGCAGCTCATCTACATGTTAATTTGTCAAAGTCAAGCTAGCATAACTGAATTACTTCCCTCTCTTGCTTTCCCTTACCTGCGACATGTGACACTGTTGGACCCTGTTGTCTGGTTTTATAGTAGTGCTGACAATAGCAAAGCACTGCATCCCTTTTCTTTTATATATCGTGTTCATTTAAGGTTTAGCGCGTTATGTTGACAACCAAATCTAATGGTAGTCATCGTTGGCTAGCAGTTTTTTGCCCTGCGGCAGGGAGCTGGGGGGCAGGATCTTGGGTGTATGACGTCACATTGCAATGTGTCTATAGCAAGTTTACTTCTGGGAATGCCCTGTATTATCTCCAGTCATCTATAACTCTTATACATTTCCATGACCATGCTGAATAAATACAAGAACACTTGATAGTTTTTTGAAAATAACAGCATTAAAGCAGGAAACAAACCTGCTTACCCACGTTTCTGAATAAAAATATGTTTTTCATCTGGTCTGATGTAATATACTAATTCTCGATGTCATATTTTATTACCTATAAGCAGCAAAAATAATCATATAGAAATCAAGACTTGAAAATGGTTTGTGAATAATCAGTGTATATAATGTTTCACTTTATGAATTGAGTGACCAAAATAAATTCACTTTTAAATAACATTCACATTATTTGAATCTGACAAAAAAAAAAAGAAACCATAAGCCACAAGGTGTGGGTTTGATTCCAGCTTCCTCCAGTCGCATGTCGATGCGCCCTTGGGCAAGGCGCTTAGCACTCAGTTGCCCACTGATCTGTGCATGGATGTATGCATGTGTGTGAGTTAGTGAGTGTGATGGGGTGAATGTGGCTGTAGTGTAAAGTGCTTTGAGTTGTCAGTATGACTAGAATAGCAGTAAATAAACTCAGTTCCATTCTCTCTGCAGGTTTTAACAGCCTCAACTCTTCTGGGAAATCGCTACATTACTTTAATTCAGGTTAACTTAGAAAGTGAGCTATTATTGTTACAGGTTAATTTTCTAAACTACAAAAAAGGAAGCTAAAAATGAAAAATTGGATTGATATTGATATGTGATAGTAACAACGGTGTTATGCCAGATTTACCAATATTTTATTTTATAATTTTTTTTATCCAATTGCTCGATTAATCGTAAGAATAATCGATAGATTACTCGATTACTAAAATATTCATTTAGAACAGCCCTAGTTCTGGTTTTGCTGGAGATTTCTTCCTGTTAAAGAGAAGATTGCTCTAAGCCAATGACTCAATGCAGTCTGCTTTGTCTCCTTTGATAGAAAACTTTATTTTAAACCAATTTGGATAATAAATGACTGCAGTTTTTTTGATCACTAGGATCAATGTGAACGGATGCATGATTGGACTGAATGACATTTGTTGTGCAATTGTTCTACATAACCAAACTGAATTGAACTGAAGCTTGCGTTGTTCCATTCTCCTGACTGATTCCTTTGTACGATGAGATCCTTTGTAATTTCCCAGCAAATTATGACTTCAGCTAAAGTACAAAAGTGAGCGAGTACCAAGAAAAGCCTGCTGGGATGGCTGTATGAGAATCCTATTTATAGTTAATCACCTATAATCAGTGGCAAATCTGAACCAAGGAATCAAAACAGCCAAAGAAGGATTATTTTAAGGATTTGCACACTTGCGTAACCGAGTAGTTCTGGGTTTTTTCTGGGGTTTTTTTACTCGTGAAATTCCAATTTCTACTTTTGTCTGTGTTTTGGTAGTACAGTATATGTAGTACCAGTTCACCACAGGGTGATATGATTTATCACTGCGACAGGTTGGCAGTTTTATATTAATTGTGTACATTTTTAGGGGCAAAAGAGAAAATTAGAAAAATGAAAAACACAAATGGTTTCCTCAGAATCACGCAAAAGCAACACAAAAAAACCTTGTTGATATAATCCAAGAGACCCGGAGGAGAAATCACTCCATGGACAACAGCAGCCGTAATGTATGGCGGGCTCCGGACCCAGACTGTTGGTATTTTGTTAGGAAATGGTTGACGGGACCCCGGCGGGGGCTCGGTGATGGATAGCCTTGCGTTGCCCAACGCTGTGTCTGGGCAGCAACAATCCCAGGCTGCAGCAAAAACATCCCTCAAGTGAAAAAAAGACGTGAAAATAATAAAAAAAAATTTATTACAAATTTTAGAAAGTGCTTGAGATAATGCAGCAGATTGAATAAAGAAAATCAAATGAATAAATGAAGAGATAAGAAACAAATTCCTTGCAGGGAGGAATAAGTAGGAAGACAAAAGGGTGGGAGAGCTAAAAAAAAAAGGAGAATTAAGTTGAGAGGAGGAGCGTAGCGTAGCGGGACTTGCTGCTGTTTATTACGGTGTAATTGCTCCGTGGTAAAACAAATTCATTTAGTCCCTCGGTGCTCATATGATATATTAAATTCTTGCGCGGCGAGTGAAATACAGCTTAACAGGGCCCAGCAGTTACCACGAAGTCTGCCGTCGGCCATGTTTAGCTCAAAGAATGTAAATAATGGCTCATAAGATACTTGTTTATGTGCGAGGAAACGAAACAAAAGCACGGAACGAACAAAGAGAGACGATGTATGATGGGAGAGAGGAGGGATGATGTATGTTTTTAAAAAAAGGAGGCGTGGGGGGCAGAGGGAGAAGTGCGGAAAGATCCATAAATTGAGGAAACGATGACAAGGAAAATATGAGAGGAAGAACACAGTAAAAGAAAGGATGCTCTAAGTAACCAATAAGTTGCATTGTACATTACATATTTTTATTTATTTATTACTCTTATCAAGCCGTTTCCTGAAAATCCCTGTAAATCTCAGATGATTTCCATCATACTCTAATTGGAAGTGGTTACCTAACCGCCAGTGAGGAGACGGTTTCCTCTGGGGGGGACATGCAGGCTCACCACTGTTACTTCCTGATGGGTGACCAATCCTTACCCTGGCATGTAGCATCGCATAAAGACTTACCACACGTGTTAAAACCAAATGTATTCAGCCTTCTGGCCGTCACAGCCAGCTCTTTATGCAGTCAGCAGCTAACTTTAGCAGTATTGTGTGTTTTCCAGCCACATAGTATTAGTTTATACTACAAACATGGAACTATGTTAACTTCATTTGTTATAAAAAATACTATCCATATCAAATACAACTTTGTGTTGTAAAAAAGTACAAAATTTGAACGCCTTGAAATTTGGCCTCTGTCTCTTTAAGAAGCTCCTGCTCTTTGTGAAACTCCGCCCTCAGGAAGTCATCACAATATGGCTCCTCTATTAACCCTTTAACAACATTTTTACAAGTGTTCCTCTTAGAAGTAGCTCCTATAATGAGCTCAGCTGATGCACACTTCCACCAGGTGTTTGCTAATTGTTGCTAATTAATTTGCTGCAATTAATTAGCAGCTAATTAATTGCAGCAATTAGCAGCTAGTCTGAAGGAGGTTTTTTAACTGACTGATGTAGAAGACATCTTTTTGAGGTTCTTTCAGGTCTTAAACATCTTATACTGTAGTTTTAAGCTGTATATGGACTATCTTAGCACTGTCTGTGTAGTATGGTAGTGGCAACAATTTTTGGCGTGTTTCCATTTACTTCTTAAGATTTAAAGATTTATACAAGCATAAAATTATCATTATATATCAGAAGAAGAGCCTTTAAAGAACATCTATAGAATATATTTTAGCTATATTTGTCTATTAAAGTATTTTATTCACTTCCTTATGATGATGTATTAGAGCCATTGTAGATAGAGAAAGAAATACATTCCTGCCAAAAAACTCAGACGTTTTCTAGGAAAAAAGTTGGAAATTTCTGAGCTTGAAAAGTAAAATGAAATGCTAGAAAAAACTTTGAACTTAACGAGTGTCAAAAGTTGAACATTTTTGACTTAAAACCCATAAAATTTCTGAAAGTTGCCATTTCTGGCTCTTGAAACTCAGAAATTTTCAGGTTTGTCCTAGAAAAACTCAACTTGAATCTCAAAGTTTTTGAGTTTTTTGCTGGAAATTTTCTCTTGTTTTTTAAAATTTGAAACAAAAAATGTATCTACAATGACCCTAGTATGCCAATTGTACTTTCTCCTTCCTTCTTGCACAAATTTGAGACAGACATGATCCTTTAGCTGAAACTGTTCTGAGGCTTCCAGGAATTTAGAAACTAGGCCTGAACTTTCATTTCTAGACAGGACCATGAGTCAGTTAAGCCTTGTAACTTAAAAAAATAACACACCCTGACATTATCCACTGAACATTTATGCCATTTTAACATGAAAGAACGTGAAAGAATGCCCCGTTTTAAGCACAAAATGGAACATTTTATCATTAAAAGGAAAGCTACACAAGATCTTAAAACCCCAACTTAGTGTTGAAAACCATCTGAAAGTGCTTTCTACAGTGGAAACAGTAAAACAAATTCCACAAGGACTGATCGTCTTAAAAGAGTTAAATGAAACGAGACGTTTTCTCTGGAGCTCTGTGGTTATTCTAGAGTTTGTTTGTGCTACCTGATTAGCCGTACGCAGCTTTACAGGAGTGATGCTATTATGACTTGTGCATTGCACATTTTTTCAAAACGCAATTTTGATCAAAGTGATGTCGTACGACGCGGGGATCGTCACATTTCTTTGAAATTGTGGAGTAATTCGATGTCACGCGTGCTAAAAAGATCAAAGAGTCTTTATATTTGTGTCGTACGAAAAAACTTCCCCAAAGGCATCATGGCAGGAAAAGGAAAAACCAAAACAAAACCAAACTCAACCTTCAGGATCGTTGCATATGCATCGTGTGAAAACAGGAGGCAGACGTTAATGAGACTGTCTGGAAATAGAAAGGCCATTCAGGTCACTTTCAATTTATTCCTAAATTGACTTTACTACAAGGTGCCTCACAAAACCAGTAGTTCACCACACATCTGATTTTCATATGTAGTTTTTAAGATTGTTGTCATTTAAAATGAGTCTTTGTGAGACCTTTTAATGAATGGGTTGTGGAAATTATTTATTTTCATCTAGATTGGCCCTGACCTGTCACTAGCAGGTTGGAAGCTCAAAAATCAGATTTTTTTTTTTCCTCACCAGTCGGTGAACGCATCATCTGTAATCACGACCAGCGCGCGCTGACCAGCAGCCAGCGACATGTGGCAACGTTTGGTCGTTTTATAAGGAGATAGAATAAAAGTAGTGATAATTTGTTATAGTAAATGAAACAAATATGCAATGAAACTGTTACTTTTAAACAGACTTATGATTGCAGGTTTGATTATTATTATTTATTTGACTATTTACTTAAAGTCATTTTTATTTTGTTGACGTTACATTATCTTGGCCAAATAAAACCTGCATACAGCTAATATGAGTACTGCAAAATTAACCAGCAAGAAGGTTGTTTTTTTAAAAAAAAAAGTTAATTTTCTGTATTAAATAAATATGTAAATACAGCTTTGGAGAACATGAAGAGCCTCTGCACTGAGCTCCTTTGAGCTCCTGGTTATTCCACCAAATATTGATTCCTGAACTCTTCCTGAGTTAAAACATCAGTGTTGTTGTTTCTAAATAAATATGAACTTGTTTTCTTTGCATTATTTGAGGTCAGAAAGCTCTTTATATTTCCATTATTTTCACCATTTCTCATTTTCTGCTAATAAATACTAAATTTTCGCCTGGAATCTCGGAGACATGGTGTCAGTAGTTCATAGAATAAAAGAACAATGTTAATTTTACTCACACATATATCTATAAAAAGTAAAATCAGAGAAACTGATCATTTTAAGTGGACTCAGTTTTTTTCCCACAGCTGTATAATACAATTGCAAATTATTATTATTTTTGCTGACATTAGTGAAGTTTTGCTCACATTTGTAATGGAAACCCAGCTGCTGCGCTGATGGCAGCATTTCCTGTTACTGAGGGAATAAAACTCAAAAGTTCTTTGTTGTCAGGATCAGTTTAGTGTTTAAAAACTAAATAAAGACGAACCAGACAGAAAACACTCACTGTCTTAATATGGAAAAGTGACTCCAGCTTTCAGAGTCACCAAACTGGACGAAGGGTTCAGTTTGTATTCTGTTCAGAATACCAATTCTGCTTGAACCCTCCGCTGCTTCTTCTTCTTACCAACATTGTTGTTGGGCTCCTACCTGTGGCTCGGTTCCTGTCTGCTCAGCTCATTGGGATTCAGTGACTCAGAGTGACACCAGGGCTCCATGTGGGATGATGAGGGTGACTGGCGGCCCGTGTGCCAGGACGACCCCAAACGGCTGCGTTTGTGTGCGGCCCGCTCTTGTCTTTAAGGTTATTTCGTCAAGTCTTAAAAAGTTTTTCATGGATTTTCTCCCCGTCGGTTTTACTCCTTCCACCAACTTTGGTTTTATTGATAATGTGCGATGCGTTAGGGGGAAGAATAGTTGCAGTTTCTTCCCACCCTGTCACTGGAATGACAGCTACACCCTGCAGAAGTCAGATTAAATTGTTCTTACTCTTCCACATGTTTGGTTCACTTAGTTATTATTGAAAACTGACAATTTTAAAAGTGTAAAACATCATTGACAGTCAAAATACATCAAAGTTTTGTATTTTACAGTTCTGTGAGAGTGCAAATCCCACCAGCTCAACACAAAGTGGGCAGATTCACGTTTTAATTCTTAAAATGTATAGTTTTTGAAAGGAAAAGAAAGTTTTTTTTGTTTTTTACCTTGATGGAAATACTCTCACTGTAGTCATGTAATTACAAACGAGCACAGATGAACCTGGTTATGATTTTGTTTTTGAGATCTTAAACTATACTTTGTGAGACAACAGAATTGGAAAACTAATACTAAAACTGATAAAATGCAACACAAGGCACTTATCTTTATGTTTTATTTCTGGCAGTAATCACACCTGGTATGACCAGCCGTGCTGAACTTAGCTTTCCAGAAAACATATAGTTCATCACAATTAATTCATGATTCAGTAAGGCTGGGCGATTACGTTTTACAGATTCAGGTTGGTTTATTTTTTTTCCCACTTAAACTGTCTAATGTATTTCCTCATATTTCCTGTGTGCGGTGTTACACTTGATTTGATAACATGACACATTAAAGTGTGCCACAAAAAACGAAATCTGAAGAAATCACATAAAAATAGCTGCTAATTCAAGGTGAAAGTCTAAACTTCATTAAGTAAGAAACATGAATCAACAAAACACATTTTGCTCACTTCTGAAAAATATAAAAAACAATCCTGCTTGGCCCATTTATTCCTTCCAGAAAAAGAATAACACGATTCCCTTTGTACACATTACATAATTCTCCTTGCCTTACCAGTTGGAGCGTTGCTAATTAGCTATGCTATAACAGAATAAAAAATAATCTGTATTTAATTACATCATTTCTCATTATTTAGCATCTTTTTAAAAAAGACCTTTGTGGGTTAAGCAGCGCTGCTGGGTAGCGCTGGCCAACCAGGTTTGGAACTTTAGTACAAACACGATGCATCTACTGTCCACAGCCTGTGTTTGCAGGGGTGGTGTGTGTGTGTGTGTGTGTGTGTGTGTGTGTGTGTGTGTGTGTGTGTGTGTGTGTGTGTGCGTGCGTTTAGTGGGAGTTCAGTGGTGGGGCATCCAAAGGGAATACAGTCCCAATCATTTAGAAACACACATTAGTGGTGATGTGTCCTGGCCGGTTCTGTGCCTGTAAGGAACACGACGCAACTAAGCTAATTTGGAGTCAAAGGAGCCCAGACACACACACGCACACACACACACACACACACACACACACACACACACACACACACACACACACACACACACACACACACACACGTGCGCCTGTGTGGCTATCTTTGTGGGGACTTTCCATTGACTTCCATTCATTTCTACAGCCTAAACCTTACCTTTACCCTTATTCTAGCCAAAATGGCTTTTCCGAGCCAATAATATCCAGAGAGCGACTTGAGCTCGTTTTGACATGCCTCTATTCTTTCTGGAATATTTCTGGCTGGTCAACTCGGAGACTAAATCTAAAGCCACCGATGTGTAGCCAATACGTGTCCTGTCGTAAGGATATGAAGCATTTTGGGGTTTGTTTTGACATGAATCCACCAGCTGCATGCGTAACCACGCATAATCTGATCTCAGATATGCTATTTTATTTATATAATTCTAAGTAATTTCCACTATCAGTAATGATGTGTCTATCTGAGGATTCCTCTGGTCATTATCTTTCATTAGAGCCTCATTGATGACTGTATGTAGAAGCGCTGAGGAGTTGCAGTCATTTGAAGTTTGTATGTCAGATGTTGTCCAAGTGTGTCATTTGGAGACGCCAAATGGCACACTTGGACAACATCTGTACATTCTCTTAAATAAACATGTCCAAAATGACATTTCTTTTTGTGCTATCTTGATCAGTCTTGGAATCCACGAGCAGAATACTTTATTCTACAGATTTATTGTATTTTCCAGTCCATACATCCAACACACAATGTGCATAATAATAATAAATAAAAATGCAAAATCTGGTGAAACAAAGTTTTTCAATTTCTTTTGTGTCACAAAAGAAATTAATAGCTACAAACTACTTACAGTTAAAGTATTTTTGACTGCAAAAATAGAAAATGTAGCTTGTCTTCTTCATGAAGAGACCAAGCTTTAGCATGTACTCCAAGTGGTTCAAGAACAGCAGCTGATTTAATTTGGGTATACCTTTTCAGCCGTTGGTGATTTTGGGGGTGAGGGTTAAGGGGTTAAGGAATTATTGACTTAAAACAAGCACCTATATTTTGCTGAAAAATTACTTGTTAGTTTTGTATTATTTCAAGTGAACTAAGACATTTGCTTTAGAAACTAGACCAAAAATACTCGGTAAGCTTTAGTGTTTTGCAGTGCGTGACCTGTTGCAGCTAAGAAATCTCTTCAGACGGCTCTGACTGCAACGATAAACG
The DNA here is from genome assembly GCF_002775205.1 of Xiphophorus maculatus. Lineage (NCBI taxonomy): Eukaryota > Metazoa > Chordata > Actinopteri > Cyprinodontiformes > Poeciliidae > Xiphophorus > Xiphophorus maculatus. Next base: position 27,305,805 of record NC_036465.1, on the reverse strand, counting down.
GACTGCGAGTGAGTGAGGGGCTTCAGGAGGAAGAGTCGCTGGCGGCAGCGCTAATGACTGCGGTTCTCTTCTGGTAGAAGCAGACATCGGCGGTAGCAATCACACCGCACAATTTCTTTTTTTTTGGTTTGTTTCCCCCAGGAAAACTTCTGACTCTGATTTCCTTCCGTTAGTCGTGAGCTGAATCAGCCGACTGCTGCAGAACAGAAAAATGGTTGGAGCTCACAGAAGATTTGGGCTTAGAGGGCCGATAACAGCACAGTGAGACTTTGTGCAAATTGCCAGACTTGCATGGGGACGGGCAATTCTGGTGATAGTTTATCGATATCAGAAGAAAAAAGCGGCGTGCCATGAACTCTGCTTCATTGTGATGAGGATTAATGGACTAATTATGTTTTCAAAACACAAAATTGACCGTATGGATTGTGACTTTTGGCTCAGTGGTGACCTGTTTGGTGATACGACGGCACCACTTAATGACTGATGGACTGAAACCGTCCAGCTGATTAATGGGAAGCTTTTAGTTTTAGAGTGAAAATTCAGTTTGTGGAGCTCTGATTCCATCCAGTGAAGGATCTATTGAATGGAAATGGAAAAACCTTCCAGCTTTTCTTCATCAGTTCACCATTATTGCAAAAAAAAGAAACATATCTATATGGTGATGTAAAGTTAAATTCCCATCACAAATCTTTAGTGTTTTAACCCTGTATTGCCTTAATCTATCAACAAACATTGAATGACTTTTGATAAAAATTATTGTAGGACTATCAGTCGATTCAGAATTATGGCGAGATTAACTTAATTGTTCCACTTTATTTTTTTCAGCTGTTACTGTCTTCGTCTTATATTACGTCTATATTTTTAAAAGCACTTTGTGATTTTATATATGAAAAAGACTTAATAAAGTTTATAAAGTTCACTTACCTACTTATTAAAATAAAACCCTTTTATTAGATATAAATTTAGGTGTTAAAATTAAATTAGGAACAACTTAAAAGGGCAGTGTGATGTAAAATTGACTTTTTTGAACTTTACATAATGTGATAATGTTATTCCCTCATCAAAAACACACCTGGAGTGTTGCTTTGATTATTTCATGCATGTTTGAGAAATCCGACTTTCTATGTCACAGAGCAGCCCTCCATATCAGCTCCTTAAGAATAGCCTACAGCGATTAGCAAACACCTGGTGGAAGTGCTGAGCTCATTATAGAAGCTACTTTCTCAGTGAGACGCTGGTAAAACGTTGTTAAAGGGCTGACAGGGGAGCCATGTTGTGATGACTTCCTGAGGGCAGAGTTTCAGAAAGAGCAGGAGCTTCTTAAAGAGACAGAGGCCCAATTCCAAGACGTAAATTACAAATTTGAATTAGTTTTAAGTCATATTTGATGTACAGTATACAGCATTTTTATGACAATTGAAGTTGGAAAAGTTACTTGATTGGGCTATAAAATAATACTACGTAAACGCATCACACTGTCTCTTTAAATGCCATTCATACATAAGACAGACGTGTTGCAGTGGGCTGACAATAAAACACAAATCTGAGCTTTCTTTAGCCAGGCATTAAGATTATTTTCCAGTTTTGGAACTCTGCTCACATTTCTCTGTTTGTTTGCCTTGCACCCTTCCTCCTCTCCCCTCCTCCTCCTCCATCCCGGCAGCATCGTTTTCTTTCTGACTCACTCTGTATTCCTACAGTCCCCTCCTTTCCTCTCCTCTACTCTGACACTCTGCGTCGCTGTCAGAAGTCTCAGCTCAGCCGAATCTAAATTCCGGATCCCACATTTGAAAGCGATATAAAGCGAAACGTATAGAAAAAGCAGGACCGGTTATCTTCCCGCTCCACATCCCTCGTCCCGTTCCTCCCTGTGTGAGCGGCCCATTCCCCCTCAGCACAACCCACTAGTGTGTGTAGCCGCCTCCTGGCTGACTTAACGCGGTCTGACAGAGCAATCCCTATGGATTCTGATCAAATAGAGCGGTAGTGTACACAGCAGCAACAGCGCGGCCCCGGTCTGCTACAGCAGCAGAGATCAGCGTCCTGCCGAACTGATTCAACACGTTTATCTGCTGATTCTACTCTGTCGGGCAAATCATTTCGGAGGCGGCAGGCCCGTGTTAAGCTCTTCCTGCTCCACTTGTTTCCATTGTAATAACTCGCTGGGCTTTTCGTTGGATACTGTGCAACCATCTTATAGGACACGGGATGTCAGGACATGGATATGGGAGTTTTCCCTCCTAGGAGTTGGTCGCTTTTCGTTTAAGAAACTTTCAAATGAATGAATATTTTTTAAGCTGGTTTTTTCTTGTTTACACTTGCGTGAGATTTAAAAATGACGAAAGTGGACAATTGAAGACCAAAACTAACAGTTAAAGCAACAGTATGAAACTTAAATGCTTTTACACATTTGTTAAAAGTGTCACCATGTAAAAAAAAATCTATTTCCTCCACTTCCTCCCTGAGCTGCTACTGCCATCCAGGCCAGGAGGAGGGTCTTCATGCTGTCAATCAATTTTGTGTACTCGCTGCCAAACGTGTCAATGGTGGAGAAACAACTTACCGTTACAAAACAACTGTTTATCTGTTATCATTGGTGGCCATGCTAACTATTGTTAGCATTCACTGCAGCTTCTGGTAGCTGCAATGTAGCACAGAGCAACGGGAGGGGACAAAAAAGGTATGAGCAGCACCACACAGAGGGTGATTAACAGCGCTAAAACACTCGTCCTGGCTCTGATTGGCTGTTTCTAGTTAGAACTGGGAGAAGGCAGAAAAGCTTGTTTGTTTTTTTTGTCCGTCTCATAACATATTGTCTCAACATAGTGAAGTTGAAATATGTAATGAAACGAAATTGATTTGGTGTTTAGTTACTCACTAAGGTCAGTATTAATGATTCAACAACGAGAGGCTGAGCAAAAATCCTATTTATGGAAGAGTTCCAACATTTAAACCACTGAACAAAGTGAACATGAAGGGTCTGGACTGATGAGACAAAAGTGTAAATCAGTGCCACTGCAGATGGAAAAGGAACAAATGTCTGCCAAAGTTTTTCTAGAAAAACAAGGAAATGTCTGAGCTTTAAAGTAAAAGATTTGCTAAAAAAAAATCTGACATTTTCAAGAAAAAAAAACAAAGTAAAATTTTGCGGGACTTTTAAGCAAAAGTCAAAAATTTGACTTCTGGCAGAAATGTCCTTGTTTTCTCTAGAAAAGTTTTGAGATTAATTAAAAAGGATTTCTAGCACATTTTGACTTTTGGAGCTCAGACATTTTCCCTGTTTTTGAGATTCTCAGTTATTTTTTTTACATGAATTAATTAATTTATTTTTATTTTTTTCTACATTCCTATAATATGCCGTCATAAAAGTGGAACTCGTACCTATGAAAATATTAATGTACTCCGTTGAAAATAAGAAGGAAAAAAGCAGCCAAGGTCAACAGAAACACTTTAAAAGTCATTTTAAAGAAAAAAGGGAATCACTAAACAATTGAAAGTCTGGTTCATTATAAGCTAATTGTAATAAAATAAGGTGTCATTTTATTATTTCTCTTAGCTTTATGGCTAAATGTCAATAATTGTGTGAGGCATTGTAGCTTCCTGTCAGTTTTCACACTTTTTGCAGTTTGCAGGCCGACCCGTCTGCTAGCTAGGTGGTATTAAGCTGTTTCTGTGAGAGGTGTCAGGGCTCGTCTCTGATCAAGGGCCGCTACAACTATATTTAAATCATCAGGGATTATACATGTCATTACCGCTTAAGCAGCCTCACATCATGACAGGAGCAGGCGCAGCCATGGCCGCAGCCTGCTAGCTGTCAATGCTGGTCGGGTTTTTAAAGCACAAATCAAAACGACTCAACAGAGACACCAAGTCACCCAACTAACATCTGTTGATATATTTACTTATGTGCTATTACATACGTTGGAATTTAATAGATTGGATTTTGTGTTTTGGTAAATATTTTTATTTTCATTGTCTTGTATATTAAGTAAGTCGATGCACAGTTGTAAAAATGGCAGATTTTTGTGATACTAAATTTCAGCTTTAGAAATCTTTGAACTTTTATTGTGACTGACTGTATATGGTCTGTTATTACGCCGAAGAACAAAACAAATCTGTTTTCAGGGATAAAGATAAAATGTAGCAAAAAAAAATAATAATGTGAGCACGCTCCAAATAATTAGCTATTTTCTAGGAAATTTCTGGGGATAAACCTAAAATTGCCTCATTGCACAAATGTATCAGTCTATCCAGTTCAACTTATGTAGCACCGATTAGTCCCATGTCAGTTCAATGATACAGCCATTATAATTGATAGAAGTTGTCAGACAGTACAGTCAACACTGAAATAGTTTCCTGTCGGAAGAAAACCCAGTAAAATCATTGGCTTCACTGCAAAAACACAAAATCTTACCAACTATCTTTGGTGTAGTTTCTAGTCCACATATCTTAGCTCACCTGAACTAAGTTGAAACTAACTTATAAGTAGCTTTTCAGCAGGACATAGGAGCTCGTTTTAAGTAAATAATTTCTTAATATTGACGGAAAAAGGGCTTGTTCCATTGGCAGATTATTTCACTTATATGTAGAAAAATGTCTTAAGTGAAACGAGTAACAGCCATGATACCAGTGATGCAATATAAGCTAATTACAAGTGACGCTAATGGTAGCAGGTGTGTTACACACAAACTGGTACCATAGCGTAGGAATGATGAAGGAATGGTGTTGACATGTTGTTATGGTGGGACCCAAATGAAACTATGCTTGGCGACTCAAAAGGCTCTGCTGTGGTCTGATAAAAACAAACTTGGACAGATTGACACCCTTAGCATTGTCAGTAAGTTGCTATGGCTATCAAAGTCAAGCTAGCATAACTGACCTACTTTCCTCTCCCTCGTTATTTATTTTTTTAATAGAATTTTTTACTGACTTGTGAAATGTGATACCCTTGGACCTCGTTGGGGGCTGCCATAGTGTCATGCTAACATTAGCCTCGTAGCTAAAATAAGCATTTTAGCTACTTTTTATCTATTTATCAGCTATGTTAATCATTCTGGATGGAGTCAGTCAACATGCTGGTGATACGCTACATGCTACTGACAGCATTTGGGGGTTTAGAGGAAAGTTGTGGAAAAACCGTAAGCCCCATCAACATGGCGTCTTCACTTCTGAACAGAGCAGGGACGTGTCTACAATCTGGAAGTTCAGTGGTGTTTCTAGGTGAAACCAGGACTACACATCTAATCCTCAAAAATAGTGGATTTTCAAGACCCAGCTCCATTGGTTTTTCAACAGGGGCTAGTTTTTTGCTAATTATATCACCACGGTTACTCAAAACACCAACAGAAGTAACGGCAAACGTCTCAGATTCGAGCCGATTTTGTGAAAATAAGCAAGATATTCAGCACATAAAAGGTGAAATTTTTGGTTTAAGCATCTTCCATCACTTAAACCTGACATTTTTACCAAGGTTGTGCACTATTTTTATGTCCACTGTACACAGACTGTCGGAAAATTCTACTTTTTTTTAAATCTCCCCCCCGCTGGCTACAAATCTCAGCGTAGACAGTGTTAAGCGTGCGGACCCGGTGTGTTTACACGTGTGTGTGGGTGTGCATGAAGGCTAAAAAACGACAGGTTAACCTTTCTGTCCTCCGGGACTTTTCTCTTTTCTTCCCTTCTGTGGCAAAAAAAAAGAAAAAGAGAGAAAATAGAAACCCTGTGTGCAATGAGAAAATAAGAAACAACAAAGTCTTCTTCTTCTACCCCCTTGTGTCCTGCTCTTTTTTCTCTCTCCTTCCTCCACCGCCTTCTTGCTCTCCATTAATCTCAGTCAGCGTTGCTTCATTGCCGCCACGGCTTTGTTAGCGCGAAGCGGAGGGAGGGAGACACAACAGATTTCTCGTTATGCCGGGCTAAACCGCAAACCATCAATGCAGTTCATGGGACAAGTTGTTCAGGACTCTAACTTTTTGTTTTTCTTCTTCTTGCACATGACGATCTAAAGCAACGTCTTGCTGCTTCAAAGTGAACCTTGTGAGGCAGAGGTGAAAGAATGACATTGTTCGGTCTGGGCTTTTGCAGCCGCTCTGCGTCGGCTGCAGCTGGAAGATTTTGATGCTGAGCTGCACGTCTTCCTTGGCCGGGGAGTTCTGTCTGGCACCGGCTCTGGTGACTCCGACTCTGCCAAAGTCAGGATGAAGCCGTGAGACTGCAACTCTCTTCTCCGTTTCCTCGCTACAACGGGATCTTTCTTTTTGTTCTGCACTTGATGTACAACTAGGCCTGTCACAATAAACAACAAATCAATCAAACGCATGAAACTAAACCAAACTCAATAATTTTCATTTGCTTGATTTATCGTTTTCCTTTTTTCTCTCTCTTTCTACCAAAACTGGTCTTCAGTCTGCTGCTTTGGTCTCAACTATTCCTTTTTAGAAAGACAATTTTGTCTACAGAGACTTAAGAAATCATTTTGTTGTTTGTCTTGTTTTATTTATTTAGTTTGGATATTTAAAATGTCTTTCAATTCCAATGTTTAAATGTTTGTCAGAATTGAAAGTTTATTGATGTTTGAGAATGTGTTCTTATTACTCCATTACTATCATTATATTACTTGAAAATTTTCCCCAAACAGCAATACTATCGTTTATCGCAATAAGTTCTGCGACAATTTATCGTCTGGCAAAATTTGTTATTGTGACAGGCCTACAAACAACGGCTAAAATCCACGCAGAATTTGACTGCCTTCGTCATTCTGAAGACGACCTTCACTGGCCTTCGCTAGAGGAGTCTTGATTCAGCTTAGAAAAGCACTGAACTATCGAGCAATGATCTCGTTTGATCTGCGTAATTTAGAGGCAACGCTTAACGTCCGGAAGGCTTTAAAGAGTGAGCAGCATGTATTTAATGTAAGTGTATTGATGGGACACTGCGGGCCCTGGCAGAGATGTCGTATAACCAACTTCAGACTAACTAATGACTATTGATGCTGCCATCCTGTACGCCAAATGAGCGCTGCATGCTGAGTGGAGACAAATCGGTACAGAGCAACCAGATACTTTGAGGATAATTCTGAAAACGCCTGGTATTTAATAGGAAATGCAAATACAAAGCTCCGTAGGACAAGAGTTATTAATATTAATTGGGAAATGCCCACAAAAAATTCTATCAAAAAGTATTACATTGTCTTTAATAAAACGTTGGACCTCCCAGTGCAACTGCAACAGTGTTGAGATTCTTTGGTAAGGCTTTCTTAAAGGGGCAGTACTGTGTGTTTTCCACAATACATGATGCCATTTTGTAGCACAATCAAGTAGCTACGTTACCCTTGAAGTCTGATAAAGGAGGAAAGGGGGTAATTAAATAATTGTTTGCAATTTGTAGTGTACAATGGTTCATCGGTTTTGACTTTTAAGTCAAACAGAGTTAGCATAACGATGCTAAAAAATAGCTACATCTGAGCTGAGCTAAGCTAAACAGACTAATCAGGTAGCTGTTCCTTAAAACACAGAAACAAGCAAATCTGCTGCCTGGTTTTCATTTTCCAAACAGATCCATGTGTTTTGTTTGGGTAAATAAAGAGTTTTATTGAAGTTTTGAGACACAGTTCATTGTAAGCTAAGTGTACTCAGATAAAACTACAGTTTTAGTGTGCCATTTAGTTTATAAAATCTCTCATTGCTTATCGTTTTATTATTGTTACGTCCAGGTCTCAAAATGAAAACAGAATGAATTCAAGATTTTTGAATTCAAATAGTTGCATTTTTGCTATGTTTATTGGACGTTAGTGTCTTGTTACACTTCATGGCAAATTTAACCAAATGATAGTAGATTGTGTGCTACTAGATCTCATTACCCCTACTTCCTCATTAGGGCACTGTGCTACAGTTAGCACACTTTCCTCTATTTCCTGTTAGACAGGAAGTAGAGGCAGACTGGCTCAAGGTCATAGGCAGGCGATGCCATTATAGGAAGCTGGAAGAGGCTTCCAGAGGAGAGATGCTGTGTGGGATTCAAATAAGGCCGTAAAGCCAAATATTTACCAGGAAAGTTTTTTAAAATTTTTTTTTATCCAGCCATTAAACTACATTTTCCAAAATTCGGCTACAGTCTGGGCGTCCGACCAAACCTCATAAATTTGCTATATAGACAAGCTGGCTCAGATTTATTTTTATTTTTTTTATATATATTCATCTTTTTTATTATTATTTGCAGAGATGGAGTCAGTAATTCCCTTCAATGTCACTTTGACTTGATGAACGTTGCCAACTTTACGGCGGTGGAATGGCAGCCTGTCAAATCGTCCCCAACAGCACAAACTCAAATAAGCACTGTAAAAACACAAAACCTAACCAAGTGTTTTTTACTCTTGCTTCCTGTGCTAAGAAACAAATGTCATAATCTTAGTGCGCTGAAATAAGACAAAACTAACATACTAGTAACTTTTCAGCAACACATAGGGGCTTGTTTTCAGTCCATAATTTCTTAATGTTGATGAAAAAGTAATAGTTCCACTCAGAGATTACCTTACTTATATCTAGCACTATTATCACAAATCGTTAACCATATTTGCCTATGTCATTTTTTAATGTTTTCAGTAAAAATTTGAATAAAATATGGGGGGAAAAAAGTATTTCGTACTGTTACGAGTATTCTGAGAGTATTGTCTATGTTCAATTATAGTTTTCTAATTGAACATAGACAATTAGGCATGATAAGGCTAATAAAATATATATTTTTAAAATAGTGTGATTCAATTGTAAGGACTTCTCAGCCAGACTTAGTTTGGGTAAAGGCTAAAAGGCTAAAGTTGTGGTTTATGATAACTGTTTTTGTCTAGTAATACTTTTAGACTCTGAAAAAAATAAATCATTGTAGATCTAAAACTGAATTGTTCTGAACATTCGCTCAGTCCTGAATGGATCTTCACCTTTATGGTATCAATATATATTTTTTTCTGGACACTAAATGGAGAAGTTTGGTTTGGAAAATTTAAACTTTCATTTACAGAAGTGAATAACTATGTATCCTTTTGGATGGGAATATTACCATTTTTTCATTATTTACAAAACAATAGCCAGCTGAAACTCAGAAGACATTTTGCCACAAATTTCTCGACACCATTAGCATTATTAGCCGCAGCCGTCACAACAGAAGTAGGCAATACTGTTTAACAAGTGGAAGTAACGTAAAGCTGACCAGTTTTAAATTCGCTTGGCTTTGACTTTGAGGAGATAGATCAGTGGAAATGTAATCTGAGCGTTTATTCCAGCAGTTCAAGACCGAGCTGAGGAACTCATCTTGAACAGGTCTACAATGAGAGAGAGAGAGATCCTCAGTCATCAGAGGAATGTTTATGCCTCTGGCTAACAACAGCTCAGCAGACGGTGCAGGACCAGCAGGTTCTGTTCGGGCTTCTGCCCCCGGGCCGGCCAACTCACATGATCAGAAATCAGTCCTTCTCATGCTCTCACACACACTCGCACCCCCACACACTCAAAGTACTGGATGGGAGTAGTCCAGCTTTGTTTATATTCAGTGTTCTAAGAATTTATTGGTTTTGTTGTTGATGTTTTTTCTACGGTGGCCCAGAAGGGCTAAATGTGTTCTATGGAGCTAGCCTTCCTTCCTTCCTTCCTTCCTTCCTTCCTTCCTTCCTTCCTTCCTTCCTTCCTTCCTTCCTTCCTTCCTTCCTTCCTTCCTTCCTTCCTTCCTTCCTTCCTTCCTTCCTTCCTTCCTTCCTTCCTTCCTTCCTTCCTTCCTTCCTCCCTCCCTCCCTCCCTCCCTCCCTCCTATCTTCCCTCCCTCCCTCCTATCTTCATTTTCTCTATCGTTTCATCCTTTCGTATTCTTTACATTTTTTTGCTGCCTTCATTTCTTCCTTCCATTCAGCCTTTTTTTCCTACTTCGTTTCTTCATTTCCTATTTCCCTTCCTTCTTTCCTCCTTCCTTTCCCCCTTGCCTCCTCTCTCCTTCACTACTTTCCTTTAAATATGTCAGATCCTTATGAACTGAACTGTTCTTTTCAATAAAGGAATAATGTGTCCCACATCATGTCTACAGAGTGTTTTATGTAGAGCTGATGGCAAAAACCAGCAAAATCCTCCCGGTGAGATTGAGGAGCCTTTAGAAAGCCGACCGCTCACCTGATTACGTAAACATTAATTATGACTAAACCACTGATAGTCTTCATGAAGACGAGCGTACATGCATGGCAGTGCATGTACGTGTGTGTGTGTGTGTGCAAAAATGGATTGTTCCCTCACACACAATGAAACACCACATAGACACAGTCTGTTGTTTGTTTTTTTCTCTCCAAAATGCACATAAACCGTTTCAGTGGGGGAAAGAACCTATTTAAATGCTAAGTAAGTGCCCTCCCCTCCCCCGTCCCCTGCTTTTGGGGCCGATGTCATTACACAGCCAATCTCATAAGCAGCGCCTCACAACTGGATTTGCACGTGTAGAACTTAATTACAAACGACCCGACTTCTCTCCGCGCCGCATTCACCGGAGTATATCTATTGAAAAAGGTGTGATTGAAGCTATTACTGCTCCTGTGTGGCTGTGGGGGTGTGCGAGTGTGTGTAAGAATCACAGTGTAGTGTTTAGGTGTGCGACTCAGAGAATGTGTGTGATAAACATATTCTTTTAGTATGTGTGTGCAATAAATCTGGCCTGTAGATTATTTCTTTTGCGGGTCCCAGTGGGGCGTTGTGGTGTCAGTGAAGCAGGTTTTAAAAGCTTGTGTTGCGTGTGTGTGTGTGTGTGTGTGTACGAGTTCCCTACAGAGATGAAGACAAAAAAAAAAACAGGAAACTCATTAAAACTTGTCAGCTTTAAAGGATTTTTACGTCAAATTCTCAGTGTTTTATGATTTAATGGTACGGAATTAATTCCTGACAGATGACTGCGAGCGAACGTGAAGGATACCATTTTGTAGTGTGCGTGTGTGTGTGGGCGTGTGTAGCAGAGTGTTTTCCCACCAGGGATATTGCCAAGGCAGTCCTCTTCACAGCGGCATTGTTATTGAAATGAAACATAATGTCAACTTGTGTCCTGAAGCTCATCTAGTTTACTCACGCTCGGGGATTTGGCCTTGTGAAACGCAACAGTTGTTCTATTTTTCCCCCCCCTCCATCTCTGTTTATTTCACCGAGTCTCCGGCGCAAAATGAGTTGGCTCCGTTCCCTTTCCGAAGAGGAGCAAAGCCTTAGAAATGGATTACCTGATGGCTTTTTACACCACTGCACAGTTCTTACTCTTGTCGTACAGACAAAATTGTGCCATTTGACATTTTTGGAAGCTAAGGACGGACACTGGAGCCGCTGTTGTTGTAAGATACGCCGACTTGGAGGGAAGAACTAGTCACAGCTTTGACTTTGTGTGGCCCCTAGAAGAGCATTTTAGTGTTGCCATTTTAGTGAGATTTTAAAGTGGCAGCAGAAATGAATTACAAATTTCATTTAACGTACAGTGTGTATTTGTTTTCAGGCCCTTAATGCCCTTAAAGGGGCAGTATTGTGCGTTTTCCAGGCACATAGTGCCAATTTATAGCACAATCAATCAATCCCTGTTACCTTCAGGTGTTATAAAGATGCCGTATGTTTAAAATATCACTTAAAAGAAAGTCAACTTAAGGCTTTGAAGGTTGGCCAGTATCTCTTTGAGAAGATTCTGTTCTTTCTGAAACTCCGCCTTCAGGAAGTCGTCACAACATGGCTCCTCTATTAACCCTTTAACAACGTTTTTACCAACGTTGCTCTGAGAAGTAGCTCCTGTAATGAGCTCAGCAGACACTCAGTTCCACCAGGTTTTTGCTAATTGCTGCTGGCTAGTCTGAAGGAGCTGTATTATGTAAAATTGACTTTTTTGAGTTTTACATCATGTTATAATGTTATTCTCTGATCAACAACATATGTGGAGTGTTGCCTTATTTCTTTCATGCAAGTTTGAGAAATCCTTTAGTCTCCATGGTAACCATTTGAGGGTGTCTAAATGCTGGCTCTCACAAAGCACCACTTATTGCCACAAAGCTCCTCCTCAGAGCTGCAGTTTCTCCGCTCAGTGGACGTTAGAGCTGGGCGATATGGACTTAAAGTTTTATTACAATATTTTGTGCTAATGTTGTGACAATGACAAGGGTGATAGAAAATGGATGATTTAAACATAATTTGAGATGGAAATAAAATATATCAAAAAGAAATAATTATTTCAATTCAAGTCACATAAAATCTGCCCAAAATATATCCAGGTTTACACATGCAACGTGACCTAAAACTACAATGGCTTTGAGTTATTTTGCAAGAGTTTGAGTGAAATTTCCATTAGGGCTCTATTTGATAAAACTATATTGCAGCATTCATCAGTGAAATGAACGTTAAACTCTCACAACAAGAAACAAGTTTGCCTAAAATGCCTCCATATCCACAAATGACCATTATCAGATGGCAGCCTTGACAGTCGATATTTGAGCCATAAAGAATAATAATTAAAAAATAACTCTGCTGATGTTCTGACAACTACAGCATTGAAGGAATGCTTTTTGGAGGACAGCCTCTCTTCTAGCTTGTCACACTTTCTGACGTTTGCTCAGGCCGGCTTTAGCATCACGTTTCGGCAGACGGGGCTCCCCTCTGGCTTCGGCTTTCAGAAAGCGGGGTAAGACGTCCTTGTGCCGCAGTGTCCACACAACTCACTGAGATGTCCCTCTGAGACTCTTGCCAACTGTTCTCTCCAAGTATTGCCGGCCTCGTGAGATCTGTCGCTCATGACAGACAGGAATGTGAAGAGGCTTGTTGCAGTAGGGTGACGTGCGGGTGATGTTGTCAACACGTTTCATTTCACACTAAGCTAGCTTCCCAAACGCTAAGCAAGTTTACCCTCCCAAAACCAAACGTTCTGAAATCCAAGACAGCAGAGAAAATACAAGAATTCATAGTAGGGCTGGTTTCATATCAGACTATTGATAATTATTGATTCGGTTTTTGTTTTAAATATCTGAAATATTTCCAAACTTGTAATGTGACCTTTACTGTTTTATCTACAGTTTTAACTCCACTCAGTTTAAAAAATCTATTTTAAGCAGTTATGACCTGTTGCTTCATGTTGCTCAACAGGTTATTGTCACGTCTCAGAAGAGTAAATAGCTGCCTTTCCTCTGCAAATGTGAACAAAACTTTGCAATTGTGCTGTTTCCATTAAATAAACACAACTAAAATCCCACATGAATAAGTTTGTTCACACAATAAGTCGTTGGAAAAACATGCTGCGTTATCATCCTCCTACCACTTCCTGTCGTCTTTGTTTTTTCTGCCAGTAGTAACATCACACATGAAAAAGGCTGAATAAAAGATGCACAATTATACAGTTGTAAATCTTTGAAAAGCAGAAGTAGAACCTCCTACACAACCAGCAAGAATGTAACAAGTGATTTCTGGATGGTAAATCGACAACAAAACGCTTGTCTTTTCCAGTAGCCATTGTACAGCAGTAAGACCAGCTGACCAAACATCCTGGAGCAGGGTTCGGGTTGCTAGGTGACGGGCTAGGCTTCACTGGGCGTGCTAGCTGAGGGGCTACTCAAAAAACGTCTGGGTGTTTTGTATTTTTGCATAATAGTTTCCATTTTGTATCCAGATCTAAATCTAACTGAGTTTTTGTCTCAAGATGTGAAAATTGATGTTAAGAGACAGTCTCCATGCAGTCGGTTCCGTCTCTGGATGTTCAAAGCCGGTAGCGAACGGACACTAAAGGCTAGTAGATATGTAGGTTTTACGTCGTGGATAATTACAAATGCAGGTTTTAAATATGACGTTCTAATCCATAGGTTTCATGGGGGATTCATTTGTTGTTATGAATGAATATGGTGCGTTAAATGTTGGACAAAACACAGAATAAGGCAATCTGGTATGAAAACACCCTATGAAGATAGGTTTAAATTTTAATCAGTGGTAGATTATTGAATATGTTATAATATTAGCTGTCACCTTGGAGTATTACGCTTCGCAGCTTAAGCAGTGACTTTTTTCATTATCTGTTATTACATTTACTGTCCATTCAGGTCTTGACTGACACTCTGAGTGATGAATGTTTGATCAGTGGTTACAGCCAAATGTCATCATAAATTACAGTATGTCAGAGTCTGAGCAGAAAAGAATTTTAGAGAGAAGATGTCGCTTGTGATAACTCACCTCTTCTTTAATTGCCTCTGACATCCTCGCTGCAACTATGGCGTTGCTTTATTGGAAAAAAAGTGACATTAATGCTAGAAAGATTACATAAATGTCTTTCATTGTTTTTGTGATAGTTCTAGCCAAATTAATTGTGCTGGGTTTTTTTTGTACTGCATTTGAATATCCTTAAGAGAGTAGTTACAGATTAATTTGTTGGACCATGTTTTTATTAAACAGAACTCTGATTGTTGTTTGGTCATGACGTATCTAGAATCAGATTTTCCTGGGTTAGCATAACTAAACGTAAAGCAAACTAGCCTAATATTATGTCAGTCAACAACCTCACATGGTTGTTGATTGACGCACCTAGAATCTTCTGGAAGGTAAAACTTAAGTGCTTCAAAGCAGCAGCAGAATACACGGGGTTTCCCCCGCAGTTTTACAAGCCTGGTGGGCCACCAGGCTTTTCTTGTGCCCCCACCAGGCTAAGCAATGCTTATTTACTTAAGTATTTTTAAAATGTTTGCATTTTTTAAGACTTTGTAGTTGGTGTTCAGGTATTAATCTTCCAGTCTTTCAATGACTCATAATTATCAAGGGATTTTTTCAAATTTCCTGTGAACTTTAAATATTTTTAAACTCAAAAACACGATGGGCCTCTGGATGAATGACCGCCCTGTCGCCCAACCACTGGGCTTGGCGCATTTTCTGGAGGAAACCTTGATACACTACTATATCGACACCCTGCCTGTCCTCTAGATACTACTCCTTTCTACTACATGTGACAATCAGAGATACGAGCTGGAAATCACTTGATTTATTATTTGTAATCTTCCCATGTTGTCAGAGGAATAGGCGACACAGGAAGCGGTGAAATGAAAATGATAAGCAGGACTCTTTATAGACTCCAGAAACATTCCGGGGATTTGGGCCGATCCTTCAGGGAATCCTGTCAGCGTAGCTGGAAGAGCCTGACGGGAGAGACTGGTCCAGACCTCAGCTGCTCTGCAGAGGATAAAAACTGTGAAAGACTGCAGGAAAATCCTGAATAACCTACATTATTTGCAACATCTTATAGTAATATACATATTATTAATGTAATACCACTGACATAACTGAAAAGGGCCAGTGTGAGGTTGATGTAACAACTTCTGACTTTGTATCATGATGGCAACATGTCAGTCTGCAGCAGAACTATACAGGAGACCACACGCGAAAAATAAAGACTCTCCACACACCAGAGTGTAATTAAATTCCACTTTAGTGCATATAACATGGAAAATCCTTTGAAATCTAATTACAAAGGATGGGTTGGTATTGCACAGGGAAAAGAGACATCAGAACAGCAAATTAGGCTACAAATGGCTTAAAAGATTTAGATACGGGATCAAGACAAGAAGGCAGACAAGAATAACTTTATGCAGCGGGATAAAGTAACGATAACACCCGAAGCGAAATGCCGTGAGTTGAGCCTTCTAAGCTTTGCATAGAGTAAAGTATAACAGCGGCTTTAATGCACTCAGTGTTGGGTTTTATACCATATTAATTTTGAGCTTTTAATTGATTGATTAGAACAGTCTTTTCTAAGTGTGGAATGGTACAACATACCACTTCAACGGAGCACAGCCTGGACACCATTTTCTCTCATTTTTTGGAAATTTTGTCAACTCATGGTGTTGAAGTTATACACAACTTAATAAATGAAGTTGGATAAAGTTTTTCAATTGTAATTACTTGAATTACAATTGAAGCCATTCAATTAAATTGAATTGATTTTTCAGTGCAGGGGGCGCTAGGGCGTCCAGCAGCTCACCACTTTTTTGTGTTTAAAAAATGTTCAAAGTTGACAGCAAATGTGAAAATATGCTTCCAACCATTTCACCAAAGAGACTATATAACCAGCCTTTGCTATAACTGTTACTGGTGTATAAAAATAAGCAATACTTAGCCTGATGGGGGTGCAAGTAAAGCTGTTGGCCCGCCAGGCTTATAATATTCTGATATGCTTAAGAAAGACAATGCAACCTTGTCTTAGAAAGTCACCCTTAGAAAGTTTCCAATAAACAAGACACTTTTTATACAAATCGCTGATTCTTATTGGATATCTCCACTCAGGACATTTCCGTTTGTTGGTTTCCTGGCTCAGACCTTGTTTTTGCGCGTCGTCCATAAAGCTTCAACAGGACTAAGGCCACGGCCTTTTTCAGAAGCCTGACATCCGTCTGCTTTGTCCATTCCAAAGTCAGTTTTGATGTCCATCTGCCAACACGTGGAAGCTAAAATCCTTAAAAAGAAACTTTTTTTTTCTATGGAGAAATGACTAAAACTCTGAGCTGTTTGACCGCAGTCATGAGTGATGCTTTCCACTGTAATCAATGAAAATACAGGAAGTCTTCTAGCCTAATAAGTTTTTCAAGATGCAGCTGACAGGTAAATGTATTGTTTTTACCTGGTTCAACTGGTAAAGGCCTGTTTTTACGCACACAGAAGTGCTTTTATCAAAAACAGTTTTTTACGACAGTGTTCAGAGCTTCAGAGAATCGGCGCTCTCTGAAGCTGTTCGGATAAAACGGTGTCTAATGAGGATCTGAGCGCCTGCTGTGCTCACATCAATTCTTCTCAAGTCCTGATTAGGCTGTAAAACCAGCCTACAGGTAGCTACAGAGGCTTTTCAGTCCTGGTGAATGGAAACAAACGGTTTTCTTTCACATGTAAGGCGGACTAGTCTGAAATGATGCTGATGGTATAAAGTCTGTTTGTAGATAAGGTGGAGAACAGCAGCTAGAGTATACGAAGTGAGGCAGCCAGGAAGTGGAAACAAGTGTGCTGCTAACAGAGTGTGTGTGGGTGCAGGTGATAAATCATGTCACCGTTTAGACTCTGCTTCTGTCCACCATCTTTCATCTCTCTCTGATTTCATTGTTCTTTGCCCCCAGTGCTCATTTTTGTGTGTCTTTCTCTTCTCTTTAGCCTCAGTCTAACGTTTTTCCCCTCAACTTTTTCGTTTCCATTATTGCCAGTGTGGTGACCTTACCTGACATGTTGCTGCTACGTCCAACTAAGAGAGCTGAAAGCGAAAGCACGCGGACACCAAGTCGCGGCGGAAAAACTATGTCTATTTATGTCTTTTTTTTCTTTTTTTAATTCCTATTTCTTGAGGCATGTGTCAGGGTCAACGTCAGATATTCCTAAAAATCACAGACACTTTTGGTAAAGCAGCGACCTTTAAGCTTCCTCTAAATCTTTAGCATTTTTAAAGTTAGTTGGAACAAACTACTACAGGCAGTTTTTAACCTTTGGGCCCCTTTTTGTGTACAGTGTGGTGGACATACTCAACTGTGTTTTTCAGGCTATTTTTCAATCTATAGCCAGTAAGGGATCTTTAAACTTTGCTATTTGCTTCTTTCCTTCCCCAAAATGTTTGTAGACTCCAACCCAGCAGTGGAAACACATTTCTTGAGGTGCTACTAGATATGAAGTGAAGTAATTGTAGAAAATGTGTATAAAGTTGAGTCAAACATTTTCAACTCCTAAATCAATTTCACAATATTGCAAATCTTTTTTTCCTTCTTTTCTTTGTGATATACTGTATATTCCAGTTAGTCGTTAATAGTTGTACCTTTAAAGTATAGCCTGTGACGTTGTGTTAGCATATGACTGTTTTTTTCCCAGAATGCTCCATCGTTTTCATTACATCCGGACCTGCCATCATATCATTGTATAGTTTTGATTCTCCACAGATGTCTGGGAAATATTCCTTCTTCTTCATAAAACCTCAAATGATTTCCAACCGTTAGATTTGATGGAGCATAATGAGATTTTGCCTGTCTGACATATTTATGTTCACAATGAAAGCTGCCATTAACTGGCAAATCAGAGAGGGGGTCTGGCCAATTTGTAGTTTAAGGGGTTTGCATTGTCTTTCTAATTTGTGCTCTGCTTTTGGAGGTGGACTGGGATGGTGCTGCAGGAGTATATTAAACCTCATCCAGAATTAGGCCTGTCTTGGCTGGATATCAGAGAGACTGTCTGGGATCCATGCGGACCCAACTGCAGCCAACACACAATGTCTGGAAAGTAAACCTGGATCAAATCTAAAATATTTGAAAGGAAATTCAGCTTGGGAAGCCGAAACACCTAGGAGTATTGGTACTTGACATGTTGCTAACTGGTGTTTGCAAATCAGGAAATCCAGGAGCGACTGTATTTTCCTCCAAGAGCTGAGATAAGGAAGACTGTAGATGTTAGCTTCTGCGTTAGCACTAACACAGATTACTGTTGATATTAGCTTCTGTGGTAGCGCTAAAAATGACCATAGATGTTAGCTTCTGTTTTAGCAATAAGATGGAACACAGTAGATCAGGGCTGGCCAAACTTTTTCAGACCAAGATCTACTTTTTCTCTCACCAGCCGTCTGAGATCTACCACATCGACACGAAAATATAAAAATTGTAAATGAAACTCTAATATTGACGTATTTTATATGCAAATATCCATGAGTTATAGCAGAGATATCAAAGTGGTAGAAAACCTAATGCAGTTTCTTCCTCAGTGACATTCGGACACTGGGAGGAGGTTACTGGTTTCAGAAGCTGGTTGCAAACTTGAGGCCAGCAGGTATCGGTCAGTTATGGCAGATCTGAACTTTGGTTTGATAACCTCAATATGATAAACTTCAGACTGATAGGAGGAACCACAGAGCTCTGTTAAGTTAAAAGCACATCTTCTGAAGTTGGGATGTTTTTCCTCCAACAGGTTCCAGAGGAATCACCTCAAACCAGACGTTGGACTGGAATTTATTTCAATGTCATTTGTGAAAGTCAGCTTCTCATTTTCAACAGTGGAGCTATAAAAGTTGAAAATGTTATTATTTTGGAGAAAGTATCAACATCAATATTTCCACTAAATAAGAGACAAAAATAAATCATGTTTGACGGAGGAAAAACCTCTCAGACTCGGAGCTCAAAGCAAGATGCCAGAGAACAACAAACACATTTCTTTGTAAATAATAGTATTATATTAATTTAATTTCATATAATTATCTCGGTAGAAGCCATTTGTTTGTTACTTAATGAAATATAATTGTGCTAGGAGTCCACTGTGGTCAGATAGTGGTGGTCCACCCTTGAGTATCAGCACTTTTTCTCACTGAGTTTTTAAAAAAAGCGACTCCTGTGTGACAGTGCAGTGTATAGAGACAGATAGCACAGAGAACAATGACAGCCCAGTGCTGGAACAGGACGGGACAGGATCCCACATGTCCTGTCTGCTCAGTGTGTCAGGGAGAAAATTACTACCATCCCTACTATGAGTCTTCATTTGCTAAACAGATGCTGCTCAATGCCAAATGGGTCATTAAACCAATTTAAGTGTGTGCGAGTTTGTCTGCTTATGTGTTTGTACATGCTGTCTGCACCGCAGCGTACTGCAGCATGTGGGTAGTTTGTTTTTTTTGCAGTCTGTGTATGGGTATGTATTATGGATTAGTATGTTGTATTGATGAGGACATATGGTGTTTCCCATATGGGTGTGTCATGGTTTGTGAGGTCTTAATGCACTGAGCCAGGCACAAAGCCAGATACGGGTCCAAGGGGCTGTCAAGAGAGGTCAGAAAAAAGTTAAAATAAAGAGAGATAACAAGGAATGCATTAAGAGACTCATTTCTTATTGAACTGTGGGTCCTAAATTTGTAATAATAGAGAAATGTAATGATGTGAACCGAAAGGTAATCACTTCTTTAGCTTATGAAATCTCTTTTCAATCAGAGAAACGATTGAACAAACAGCACAGAAAGGCCACAACAGCACACAAATTAATTGATTAATAAATCATACAACTGATACGACGTATTTTAGAAAAATGTGTCCAATTCCCTCTTTTAAAGGTGAATCCTGTTTCTGCCTGAGTGAGAGCTACAGCTGGTAATCAGTGTGTTTTTAATTTCCTGTATAATCAGAACCTAACAGGGTTCCAGCCAAAGCCTCTTTTTCGGTGACTTTGAGATAATCTGGATTAGACATGCCCAGCTAGCACCAGAAGGTAACTCAAACATGTCTGCAGTGACCATTTGGGCCAAATTTGCCTCACTCACTCACTCTGGCTTTTTTATTTTTTATTTTTGCGCCCGCCTCGGACAGTTCAGGGATTGCAGCGGGGGCTGGCACCTTTCCCAGCTGTCATCAGGCGGGACGCAGAGCACACCCTGGACAGATCGCCAGCGCATCAGAAGGCCAACACAGAGACATATGAGACAGATATCCATCCTTACTTACTGTATCTTTCAAAGATGCTTTAGGATCATTAACTGGATGTTTTTGAGCATGTTTTCCCCCCAAAAAAACTCACGTTCATGGGCAGAAAATTCCAACTGCACACAAGAAACAAAGACTTTCTTGCTCCAGGGCATCAATACAAACTGATTACACAGACTTGCGACCTAATATTTTGCCAGCTTACATTTAAAAAATATAATATCGGCTACAAAAGTCTACAGGTTTACTTTCCAGCACGTTTTCTGGCTTGATGTGTTGTACTGCCTTGAAATACATCCACAAGTTTGCCTCAAGTGAATGTAAATGTTTTGCGTAAATGAAAACTCTAAACCTTTTTAAAAAATGTATTTTCTGGCATTTTACAAATAGAAATAATTTAGGTAATCCTAACTGACCTTAAACAGGAAATATATAGGTCAGTTTATTTTTTGCTTGTGAACTAGCTAGTGAGCTAGCTCAGTGAGTTAGCTAGCTAGTGAGTTAGCTAGCTAGTGAGTTAGCTAGCTCACTAGCTCCCTTCACTTTGCTAGCTAGTGAAATTGTAGAACTTTGTCAAACTTTGGTTTTCAAGGGCATCTTGTGTCTTTGAAATATTTCTCTGCTTCAACATTCCTGAAACAAATAATGAAGTCATAAACTGGACTTTCACTGCAGCCATTTAATCCAGGTGTGTGGGAACCAAGGACACATCTGGACAACCAGCCTGGAAGACTGGAGTTTGACACAGTCAGTAAATATGTAGCTTCATGGTTTCATTTGCATATTTACGTCACGTTAAGTGTACAAGCATGCTTTTCCTCTGGTTTTATGTACATTAATTATTCAGCATGGATTTGGGAAAATTCTGCACATAACATGTTTCAGTGAGTTCAAAGCAGCAGTTTAGCACACCCTGACCTCATACGTTACTAAAACACACATTTCCCAACCGTCTCCACCTCCCCAAATATATATTTCATATAGTTTGGAAGTAAACAAGTTTAAGGGGAAAAATTCCCACTTGTGATGAAATCCTGAAAGAAAAACTGCAATCGTATGAGCGGGTGATGTGAAGTAAGGGAACAAGCACACAGAAGTGTGCTAAGACTTATCTGAACGCATAATACGTTAAAAACTTTGCCTCCCCGTATGTCTGTAAGTTATCTTTCGCTGTCGGTCGGTGGGAACAGGGGAAGTTCATTTGACTGGTTTCTGTGGCTTTACATTTTGAGCGCAGTGTGACACGCTCGTACCCAGCGGCGCGATGGAAAAAAAAAAAAAACAACTGACATTTTAATGAGAAATTGAATATTTCAACTTGCTTTCCCTAACCCTCATTAACTTTCATTATGTGCTGCCCTCAAGCTAAGCAGACTTAGCACAGACACAAGAGAATGTCACTTATTTGGAAACCTGCTTTTGACAGAAACGGTTTTTGTCGTTGTTCCTAAATGACAGTTATTAATCCTAATCCGGTACAAAATAAAAATGTAATCTGACGGCCGTACGTTGCGACTTCAGTGGGTTTTAAGTTGCCTTCAGTGAACGGCTTCAGAAGCTCAGAACCTCTTCAAGATATCGCCTTTAAAGTTAAATAAGACGTACCGGCTAACGTTTCCAATTCACCCAGAATTAGAAACACGTCCTCCGCTACGATAAGGCTTCAGCTTTCACTCTCGGCTGATGTCCGCGCGTTCACTACTCTGCGTCGTCAGACTTTTGTTAGTCCTACATTCGTGAGCCAGAGCAGCCAGTCACCCAGCTGACTGCAGTGATAAGAGGTGAAGCTGAGACTGATGATGCCACGCTGGCCTGAGTGGGTGAGGGGTTTTTTTTTGTTTTTTTTGCCGAGCACGTGTGCGTGCCATTGCGCTTCGCCAACTCACACACAGCGTACCAGGACACCTGAAGAGGCATACACACCCTCTCACACGCCTTCACACACAGGCCCGCGCAGAGACCACTGCGGTCTTACTGGCTCCATGCTGGATGTGATGTTATAAGAAGTGGCTTAATGGTGCCATATTGTGTCCCTTATTCTCAGAGACACACACAGAGGCCTGCACACACACCCACTTAAGACTCATACCTTTCTGAGACCACTGAGCACACACTTACAGCTGGAAATGCTACACCGCTGGAACATAACATTTTCTTACAGATTCTAAATTTAGCCTTATTTTATAACATTAGCATTCTGTTCCAAAACCAGATTCAAGTCATGTAAAGCTGAAGTCAGTGGACTGTTGGTAATGGCAATCAATCTAAAACTTTAAGATGACTTTCAGCATAAACATCGTTCAACTGTAGAATGAAGTATACGAAATGAGGATTTTTTTCCTTTAAATAATGGCTTACAGTTTTGATTAAGAGCTATAGATATTCAATAAACAGAAATTGTAATAATTTTCAAGTCAGTGCATTTCACAGCTTTTCCAACGGTTTGTTCCATCAAATGTGATTTAATCCCACCTTGTCAATTTTGATTTTTTATTTTTTTTTTACATCCCATATATTTCTGATGATACTTCACCTTACAGTGTATTTCAAGTGGATTAAAAAACATTTTATGAAGGCTCCAAACGAAATGTTTTTGGATATGTCAAAATCATGTTGACAAAAGCACCAGAAACATAACAGGAATATAAAAAAACCCGTTTTGTAATAAAACCCTCCTGCTTCCCCATGCTCCAACACTGTACAAACACTAATGGCTCACCAACATTTTATTTTTTACCTGACAACTGTCAGCAACTGCAGAAGTGACAGTCATATAATGACTAATGCTGGTGTCAGAATATTAAATGATAGACAGATGACTATCTAACTTACTCACAGGGTGACTGACTGGGCGAGTGGCAGGTTGACTGTCTGACTTGTTGACGGGATGAATTTCCAGGAAAAAAAAACAACAAAAAATGAAGGAAAGTTGAAGCTGTTCTGATTCTATTTTGGTGGCGTAGACTGATGTGGTGGGATGACAGAAAGGTTGACTCAGTGACTGACTGACTGACTGAGAATGTGACCTCTCTACTCGGTCCTTTCCACGGCCGATGTTTGAGGATGACAGCTGACTCACTGAAGGTCGTCCTGCAGCTGGCCAATCAGAGACGAAACTGCGGAGAAGTTGACTGTTGGACAAAGAGACTTGTTTGCATATACAGTGATACATGTGAATTTGCCCCTTTTTTTTCCTGTTGTGTTGTTATTGTTTACATCCAGAAATCTTGTGCATCCGCACAACGCCGCAGGGTAAAAAGGAAGATTCTTTTACAGCTGCATTGCCCTGGCAGAACAACTCTGTTAACAAAATGAAACCTGGAGATGTAGGTGTTATTAATGCAGTGCAGTGCGCCACAGCAAACGGTGACGCAGAAAAACCATTAAAGAACAAATCAAAACCACTCACTCTTTTTTTTTTCTTATTCGGCTATGCTACACACAGACCCATTGCCATGGCAACTGACTCACAACAGCTCCATTAGGTTATAGAGCAGAGATTATATTCAAGGGTATCAAGACTCAACACCAAAAAATAGTTAAACATTTTCCGCACAAAGAACAGAACATTCAGCCCGTTACAGGTTTATGTTTTCTAACCTTGATGTTTAATTTGTGATTATTATGAGCCAATTTTATCACCTTTTGTACAGGTAATCTGTCATAATATGCACAGATTATCAGTTTTAGTTTTTTTTTTTTTTTTACTAAAACAAAGCACACCAAATTCCACAGCACATCTACATGTTAAGATTGTCGAAGTCAAGCTAGCCTAGCTGACCAACTACCCTCTTCCTCAATATATCTCTTTAAATCAAACTTTTTTCAGACCTGTGAAATGTGGTCAGGAAAAAGTTTGACATTTCACAGGTCAGGAAAAAGTTTGATTTTTTTTAAGTTTAAAAAGTTTGATTTAAAGAAAAATATTGAGGAAGAGGGAAGTAGGTCAGTTAGGCTGGCTTGACTCAATATTTTTCTTTAAATCAAACCTTTTCCTGACCTGTGAAATGTGATTCCCTTGGACTTTATCTAGTTGTTGTATTGTTGATAATTACTAGCAAAGCACTGCTACTATCGACCAATAAATTTGAGCATCGGCTGATCACCGATCTCCCAAACTTAAGGAAATCTGCGGGCCAATAAATCGGTTACCCTTAGGTTTGAATTATTCTTCAACAGTTTTTCTGTGTTGTTTTTCCACCTGCTGTGGCGCTCAGCACATCCACATCTCCAGGTTTCATTTAGTTCACAGGATTGTTCTACCGGCAAACCGGCGTCGTGGTTAAGGATGGCAAGTGAAAATCACCGTTGTACCTTTCTGCATTGTGCGCACACGCAAAAAACGTTTAGTTTCTTTCTAGTTCCTCACTTTGTTCCTCTGTCTTGTTTTGGTTTGACTCCTCTGTATTCACTGTTCTGTTGTTTACATGGACTGTCTCCACTAACTCAACTCCCGTCTTCCCTCTCACTTGCTCCTTTTAGGAAAAAAGTGCCCATGTTTCAATAAAATCCAGTTATCCCGTTTCTCCTCTTTGTAATGGAACCAGGATATCCACTTGATGGGATCGGATTGAAATACAATGTGTTACTGAACTGAAGGGAGCAGCAGTGGATCACGCTTTGCTAGAGATGGCAATAAAACTCTTGGATTTGAAACTGTCATGTGAAAAGACACATGACTGGTTTTTTAACGAAGCATCGATGGGAAATAATTACTTTTGTCTGAGAGGTTTCTCTAGTCTGTTCCCCCTTGCCTTTCCTTTTGAGATCAAACTAAGTACCCACCCAAAATAAGTCTGTTTCAGTTGCTTTTTGTAATGCAATGTGCATCATTTAGAAAAATAAAATCTCTTCTTGAGTACTGATCTTAAAAAGGTTAACGCCGTTAGCTGCCAGCAGGAACGGCTGAAAAAAGAAAAGCACCCAGGAGCGTTCCAGAAACACTTTTCGTCACAAATATTCCAATTCTAAGACGACTAAAAAAAAACCAACAAAAAACTCCTGTAAAAAATGTCCCATTTAATTTTTCCTCTCCTCCTTTATTTTTTTTCCTGCGTGTTCTGTTTTGCAATTTGAGATATTTACGGCTTTTTTCTTGCTGCGCTTTGACTCAATTTCTTCCTCCTGGTGGGGGGGCGGCAGGTCTGCGCCGTGCACAATGGTGACCTCTGTGCTCTTAAACGTCTTATTTTCGGTGGCTTGTGACAGCGGGGGAGTTTTCTTTGTGGAGATGTGAGGAGGTGTAGCTGACAGACCTCTAGAGGAGGCTGGCACCGGCTCGGAGGAAACATGAAAATACGGATATTTTCTCTGTGTCTGTCACCGCTCCCTCGTGTGTATCCATGTATGTTGGTGTACATGTATGTTCACGTGTTGTGTTGGACTCCAGTCCAGAACAGCAGCTGCTTAACAACATGACAGAAAACTCTCCTCCTGTCTTTTCTTCTTCGTTGACTTTCTTTCTGGATTTCACTGTTTTACTTTGCAGTTTTCTCATTTTCTTTGTGTGTATTTAACCTCCTGAGACCCGGGCTTTTGTTTGATGTGCATTTTTTATGTCTCCTTACTATTTGGGATTAGTATGACCTCATTTTAGTTGAAATTAAATTTTAGCTTTCTATGTGCTCTTGAACTGTGTCAAAACCAATGCCCTCATATGAGGACAATGGGTCTGTTTTTGCATATACATTTTCTCCTTGTCATTTGGGATCATAAGGACCCAATTAGCCTAAAAATGAAATTTTAGCTTTCTACCATATGTGGTTATCTCAAAACCCAATGTCCTCAGACGAGGACATTGGGTCTATCTGTGTGACGATAAGACCATGCAATCAATGTTATTATTTACATCTGTGTTTACAAAAAATGTAATGTCCTCATATGAGGACGCAGGGTCTCAGGAGGTTAAAGTTAAATACATGAAGTCTCATATCAGCTCATGTCTTATTGCCTACAATACTTTTTAATAGCATGCAATACAAATGTGCTACAAATGTTGATTTTTTTAAGGCATGTTTCCAGACTGGTTGCCTTTTAGGAACAAATTCTTAACTTTTCCCAATTTTCGTTTACAGTTATGAGAAATCATATTGGTGACGAAATTAAATAAAAAGAAATCCTCGCAGCATTTAATTGGGTTAATTTTTCTGCTCGCGTTCTGACCACCATTACTTTTCCCACATACATATTACTCCACAGAACTGTTTGACCAGAAGATTTAATACAGGAGCTGTGAATGGAAGCAGCAGAAAGTCTCCATACATGTTTTACTCATGAGGTTTTAACCAAGTCAATTAGCTCAACATTTAGCTCTGAGCTAAATATCTAATTTGAGGTTAAATATTTAGCTACCAACCTAAATACTTAGTTAGCAAGCAGTTAGCTTATTAACCAATATTGTTAATATTTAGCACACAAGCTAAATGTTAAGCTTTCTTGCTAAATATTTAGTTAGCAAACTAAATATTTAGCTTGGACATAGATATTTATTTGTTGATATAGCTAAATATTTAAATATTCCAGCTGAATATTTAGCTTCATGATTTACCTCCGAACCAAATATTTATTTTTGAACCACAATAGTGCTAGCAGTATTGCTAACCAATATATTTAAATCAAAATATTTAGTTTGGACATAGATATTTAGCAAATATTAAGCTTTGAGCTAAACATTTAGCTTAATGCTAGCTAAACAGATCTTTTGGAAGCGGATATTTAATTTGTTACATGAATGTTTAGATTGCTAATTAAATATTTAATTTGAAACTGTGACATTCAGAATAAATGAATAACACGGTGAAAATATGACTTTGAAAAATGTATCCCCAAGCTGACAAAGATGAAAATTATTGACAGAATTATAGAATTCATTTTGACATCATTCATATTCATATCTTACGTTATATTTTCTGGGACAGGGCTGCTGGTTGCAACATTTTTGCGACCAATTTCAACCGATCCTATTTGGACATCAACAACCCAGAAAGAGACGCTCAGAAAACTTGCGTTCAGGCCTCAAAAGCGTCTCTGTCAACAGTCGTATCGTTCCCTTGGACGTTTTCCTCTCTGGCTCAAGCCTCCTCGCCATATTACAACTTGAAGTGTTGGACATATGGCTCACTCCACCGCGCGCCAAGCCAGTTCTCCTGCTCTCCTCATCTGTCCCTTCTGGATCCAGATGAGGAGGCGATCGGCCATATGCTGTTCAGACGTAACCTCCGAGAGGAGAGGAGAGGGGCGAGCCGCTCTGCCGCCCGCAGGGGGAAACGGCGTTCTGCTTCTTCAGCTTCTCTCCGTGGTCGAGGGAGCCAGAAAGATGGTGAAGGAGGAGAAAAAGGAGGAGCAGGAGGAGGAGAAGAAGTGGAGGGAGGTGAGCGTTCTTGGCACATGCTCTCCTCTTCTCTTCTGCTGGCAGACAAGCCATCTGACACAAGTGATTACTCATCTCATTACAGTCAGCGCTTAACCTCTGTGCGTGTGTGTGTGTGTGTAACAAACAGCCTCGTATCGACTCTGTGTTGCATAAACACGGACATGTGACTGCTCCTTGTGTTTGAATTGACCTCTTCAGTCGGAACCGCTGTCCACCAAACAAACAGACTCCAGGAAATACTTGATGGTGTGACATTTGATCTGACTAAGTGCGGGTTAAGTGTGTTTTACAGTGCAGGGCGGCTGTTTTAGTCGCACTGCGCTGGGTTTTTAAGTCGTATGTTTGCATGGCGTTCACGGGGAAGTCCTCGGGCTCGTTGCCGCCGTCGGCCCGGAGACTCTGAGTGTGTGACGTCGGAGTCCAGCGGGCCGAGCTGAGCGCTCCGGCGTGCTGCAGTGTGCAAACACGGCAGTAGGGAGTGCTGCCCAAGAACCGCACAGACGTTACAGAAGATATTTTTCAGATTCCGATATGTTTTGAAAAAAAGAAAAGGGAAATTGTTTCTTTTTAAGTCAGAAAAATATTTGGTGCATATGTTCGACTTTGATGTCCAATTTTTGTTTAAAACTTCTGAGGTTTATAAGGGGGGAATCCCTGGCGTTGTGACTTTTGATTTTATGTTGTGGCTTTTCATTTTGTTGACGCTTCTGAGTCACTGTGGAGTCACAGCCCTTTGTGTGTCTCATGAATTATATTGTCTCACTACAACAGCAAATTTCAATGTATTTTGCTAAAATACTGCAGTGGCAGCTTCATGGAGATGTTTTCCTTCAGTGGGGATAGAAAAGCTGCTCGGAGTTAATAGGAAGATAAATAGAGCTAAATTCTGGCCCATCCTCGTAAAAGAACCTGTTAGAGATATGTGGTTTTAATAGCTGTAAAAATAGTTTCCTTTTTATTTACCAAAAAGGGTTAAGATGATTATCACTTCAGAATCCAGCACTACTTTGTGTAGCTCTTTCTTGAATCTATTTCCATGGTGGAAACCGACCTTTGGGTCCCAGTCAGACCCAACCCTCCTTGTTTTACCTCAGTGGTTCTCCAGACTTATTTTTTATGACAGACTTAATAGTCCAGAGCATAACTGTAATAATTTTCATATTTGAAATCTTCTGTGAGGTGTCAGACTTTTGGACTCCCATGGATTAATACCAAGTGGAAAGAAAGCACATGAATAGGAAACGTTTCTCAGACAAAATATTCTCCCGTGGTTCTTCAATAATGGTATTTGACGATGAAACATAACATAAAATTGAAGTTATTGTATGCGGTCTGATACTTTTTGACACACAGCATGACTTTAAAAGTAATTTTCTGGAAGAACTTTCTGTAACAAGGTTGAAGAGAAGCATGCAGATGTTATGATTTTGTTTTAAGAAAACAAAATCATTTCGGCATTTATTATGCCGAAATGATTGAAAAGGTAAATTTAAGATTTAAAACAAGAATTAGTGTACAATAATTTTTTCTCATTGCATTCATTAGACGTTTTTGATACAGGGGTTTTAGCTCTTCCCAAGTCTTCCTGTGTGTCACTCTTCTTTGTTTAATTTGTCTAGTTTGAGTTTTAACCCCAAAGTACATTAAGGGAACATAAAATATAATTTTTTTTGGTACACAGTCTGCATCTCCAGGTTTCATTTGAACAGAACAGAAATGTTCTACTGTGGCAGCGTGGCTATGGATGGCATGTAACTTGTGAATATGTATTAATTAGTTTTATTTTGTAACCAGGTTGCTATGTATTGCAGATTTCTGCCCAGGTCCCTCTTGAAAATGAGATCCAGATCTCAATGGGGTTTACCTGGTTAAATAATAAAAAATAATGTAACAGAATTGTCTTTTTGCTCTTCTGCATTGTGCAACTTGCATCGCGTCTACCTCCATTGTGGATACCTTAAAAAAATAATCTCCAGTTTCCCTTTAGCAAAACAGGAGCCAAGCAATGTGGTTTCTGACCAGAGACAATGTTAGACTTGTCACTATTCGCTATTAGTTACTATTTATTTACCTGGTTGTTTTGAAGGAACTCCTTTCTCTTAATGGTGCGTTCACACAGAAATGTGCATCTAAAACGCTTTAAATTCGACGCGTGTGCACTTTTGGTGCGTTTACACCAAACACGCTTTGAGCGCGTTTTGAGCGTTCGACCCGCTCCAAACGCTCCAAACGGTTGAAATCGCTCGAAACGAGCAGCAACGGCCCACAATGCACCTCCAACAGCGACGCTCAGAAAGCGTTAAAAAAAACAACTTAAAAAACAGTCAGTTTTGCAGAACACTTCCCCTTTAAGTATCGGCTGCTGTGTTAGTCGATCAAAGTAGATCAACACCTAAATGAACACTTTTGCTCATGTCTGGGTTTGCTTTGACCAATTATTTGTCTGTACTCTTGCATTCCAAAGCAAAACCCCAAAAATAAAAAATAAAAAAGTGAGTAAAATGCTGGAAGCATAATTGCGCTGAAGATGAAAGCCCCAGCTTTCCATAGAACGAGATAACAGAAAGAAAACACTTGAGCGCAGCCTTTCTGCTTCGCCCGTACCTCCCAACACAAGTCAAACTCAGCACTTCATGTGAAGTGGCTTGTTTCTCTGCTGTGATTTCCATCTCCATTTGAAAAGGGCCTCAGAAACATTAGACGTCAGCAGAACAGCTTTATGTGATGGCAAATAAGAAGAAGAAGAAAAAAAAACGCTGCTTACGCACACCGTCAATTGTGGCATTCTGGTTATTTCTCATTCTTCATTTCAAAAGCAAAAGATGAGGGGTTTTCCCCAGGAAAGTGTTTTGCTGTTTCACGTTTTTGATGCAGCGAGGAGGAAAAGGCGAACGTTTCAAAAGACTGCCGCACAGACAGTTTCTGCGCTTTGAATTTAGCAGAGCTTACAGCGGGGGTTTCCTGGCTGGTAGCCAGGGTTCTTTGTAACTGACGGGAAAAGAAAAAACTAAACAATCAAATATTTACTCTGTTTTCATTAATCCATGTTTTGTCTCTGTGCAGATTAGAAAGAGATGGCGCAAGACAAAAAAAAATCAATAAACAAAAGGAAAAATAAGATGGAAATAGAAATAAAAATCAGTCCATGTTGAGTTTTAGATTTGCTGAGATCTTCTGGAGAATATCTTAAAGGGGAAGTTCAGAATATATGAAATGGGTTCTGGTCCAGTGAATATAACTTCAGCTTTGTTTCCGTTTCTGACAACTTGTCTTTATCTTGCTTTTGAAATAGCTAAAAAGCGTCCAGATTAACAGATTCGGTACAGAGATCAGTCAAAATGCTTGAAACAAGGTCTTATGACAGACAGTCAATAAATAACTCTTATGTATCACTGAAAACGATTGCCATGCAGAGTTTCAAACCAACATTTTATGTTTAATAATTTTGTTAAAATGGCAGTTAAAGGAGAAGCATTTTAGCTTAAAATAATGTATTTTATGTTTCTTATACTACAATCTTAAAAATATGCTGGTTATGTCCAAATGTCCATAATATATGTGTTGTGAAAGATTTATTATGATAAGACTTTCAATTTATCGATTCATTGATACATTTTAATGATGTTAAATAAAAGGCATAACTGTTAGGTTTATTGGAAACGTTATTTTTACAGTTTTCTCCACTATTTGTTAAACGAGAGAATCAAGAAATGTCAGGAAGTTTGAAAATACAATTAAACATGGTTTAGTGATACAAATCACTTTCTTTAAGAAGAAGCTTAATTCAAATGAGAATGTTTTTCAGGAGCAATATATGAGTGATGTGCCATGCAGTAACAATTTGCGCAGTTCATTGACCAACTGTACAAATAGAAATCATGACATTAAATCCCTCATTTCAATTTGCCATTAATTTTAAATGTGCCAATTTCAAAACAAAAAAAAAGCTCAGGTTTTTTGATAAAAATGTTTTTGCACCAGGATGAGGTGTTTTGTTTTGGGGGTGGGGGATTTGATCAAAATTGATTTATTTTGCCACGGAAACACTTTTCTCATCACACAACTCACACGATCAACAACCGGACACAGAAGACGACGACAGGAAGTGACAGGAGGGCGAAAGCGCGGCGTGTGTTTTAATGATTGATCGCGTGAACAAACTTATCTACGTGTTTTTCTTGCATTTTTCATTTAATGCAAACACCACATTTGCAAAATTGTGTGTTTTTTTTTTTTTTTACATTATAGACAAAGATTAGTTTATATTTGTAATAGAAATGCATAAAGGTACCTAAAAGAGAAAAAATAAAAATCTTCTTCGTCATTTTTATTGTTATCACAACAATATCACAAAATATTGCGATAAAATTCCAAGTCCATCTCATCCACTAACGGTTTTCATGAAAACTGTTAGCTGAACATCAAGCACATCCTTCCACTATAATTTGATTGCAGAGGCTTTAATGACACAAATATATGATTAAGGTAATGTGACGGAAATGCTAACGGAGTTAAACTAAGTGTAACTAAGCACATCAACATCAGATTTAAGGGAACGCTGAGAACATGCAGCGACATATTGCAACATGTCTCCATCTTGTTGTGATGTGAGGCAGAAGTGAACCACATGCTGATTGGAAACATCAGAATCTCCAAACATTTTCCCGTCTGAATGCGGCAGCGTGGAAGGTCTGACTGCTCCGGCTGCAGCGTCTGATTCCAGAGAGACGGTGCGCTCTCATCAAGCCCTGAGCAATTATGCACACCTCTTCTAATGCGAGAACCCTGATTGCATCTCCCCACCGACAACACGAAGGCTCTCACAATATAAGCGCCTAGATGCCCTGTGGCTTGTGGTCGAGGCTTTGCAAAACCTAAAGGAGAACACAGTTTTTAAAAAAAGGGAAATAAGCTTCTCCAGATGACAATGATTTAGTTTCTCTGCTATTAATTTTAACAATCCAGCTGGGTGAAAGTGTACAAATAACTTACTTTCAGAACACAGCACTTTGAAAATGCACGGCGAAACCACTGTGGTCGCAATAACTACTAATAAAAACTGAAATTAAACGGCTCCACTTAAATTACGAAGGATTCACCTGGTGGCTTTTGAAGGCACAGTCTCATAAATTCCTCCTGGTCCACTTCTGAACTAAATTCGCTCCAAAGCGTCCCGTCTATAACTCTTTAACATGTTGTCAGCCTCCGATCAGTTCAGTGTCCAGTTGACTAGGTCGGTGCGTCTGGCTGCGCCAAGTGTAGTGAAGAGTTAATTGTAATTTGTCAAAAATCGCGGACGCCCTTCAGATTTTTCAGTCTCTTAACCCCCCCGGCGGCCTTAGCGCGACGCTCAGGAAGAGAGCAGCAAATGTCACGGTCAGACGGTCAGTTTCCAACACCAGACACACACAACTAAACAAAAAAACCTGGAAAAGGTCACATGGGGTCAGTGAGACCCTGCCGGACTGCACACAGTAGAAAACTCGTGGTGTCTAAATGACTCCATCTCTGAGGGAGGGTTGAAAACATGACAAAAATTAAAAAAAATGTCAAATACGCAAAGTATTCTGTTTTAAATGTTGTAATTTTTTGGCACTCGGATTCATGTGCTGCAGTGTCAGACGTGCAGGACGAAAGTGTCTTCCTACTCCAAACCAAAGCAAAGCAGTTGTAAGATGCGATTTTAGGAGTTATCGTAAATTTTTTAAAAGTTTGTGGTTAGAAAATTTGCTGATTAATTATATGTGATTCCTCCTATGTGAAGTTAATGTTGCTGCACCGTACTGTGCTTTTAACTACCTTCAGGACACAAGGACAGACGCACCTATTACATCTTTCACCAAAGCCCAATGATGAAGGCTCACACTCTGCCTCATTGCCTTCATAGTGACTTACAGGACCGGCAGTCAACATAACCCTTTTCTTTTCTTTTCTTTTTTTTTTTTTTGCTAGATCCCGTTCACTTCAAGGTCTAGTATGCCGCCTTTTATTTCCACGGCTTTTCCTTTTTGCATACCAGTAAAGTTGAACGCGCCTTGCTGCTCTTGCTGACATCCATTATCAACGTGGTAAGCAGCAGCTTCAGGGTTGCCACTGCTTTATCACAGCCTTCTCGCTAAACTCCAGCCATTACTGGGGGGGGGGGGGGGGGGGGGGGGGCAGCTGCCACGTAGGGCAACGCTGAACACATTTTTCAAACTCTTCATTTTGGTGGAAAAGGCTGACAGCTAAAGCCGGTGAGTGAGGAGGCAGCCGGGCCTGGTTGTTATGACATAATAATTTGATTTTATAGGTGGTTTCAAGGTTGAGCGTGTAAGTGCGGAGTGAGAGTGACTGGATAGTTCGAAGACGAGCAGAGTAGGACCATTCGGAGCGTTTTGTTCTTGCCGTTTGAGCAGATCATAAATTGCGTGGGTGAACTGCGAATTCAATACATCAAAATGGCTCCCTCCCCTTAATTTAGTGTTTTCCACATGATCTACTCCACGGATCCTCCCCTTTAGCCTTTGAGAGAGTTTAATCTTGCCATGATTTTTTGCCCTTCATGCTGTTTAAGCTTTCGTTTAAATCAGGTAGTTGTGTGCTTTATGTATCCAGGTAATTTTTTTTATTTAATTTTATTTATTTTTTGGTCTTGGCTTTCAACCATTTAGTTAAAGTTATTATGTATATTCCAGACACATAATTTAGTTTATTAGCCTAGTCAAGGAATTGTTACCTTCAGTTGTTATAAAAATGTAATATGTATATCAAATACGACTTAAAAGAAATTTGACTTTTCAATTTAAGGCCTTGAAATTGGGCCTCTGTCTCTTTAAGAAGCTCCTGCTCTTTCTGAAACTCCACCATCAAGAAGTGATCACAACATTGCTTTGTTTTTACCGGCGTTGCACTGAGAAGTAGCTCCTATAATGAGCTCAGCAGATCTTCAGTTCCACCAGGTGTTTGCTAATTGCTGCTGGCTAGTCTGAAGGAGCTGAAGGGAGAAATAGCATGGGAGGAGCTTTGTCTCAAAGGCGGTGCTCAGGCATTTTGCACAGCTCAATGGTTGCCATGGGAGATTAAAGTATTTCTCAAATGTAAAATTGTCAGGTATGTTTCTGGTGAGGAAATAACACAACATGATGTAAAACTCAAAATAGTCACTTTACATAACACTGCCCCTTTAATATTCTTCTCATAGTTGAAGTAAAAGAAATTAGTCAAAAAATATGCTTATTAATTTTCTGGTAAAATGACAATTCATTGTCAGTTATTAGCAACATTACTTGATGACGATAGTAACCGATGTAATGAACATTTTTGTGTTTTTAAACATCACATTTTCTTGATTTTTCTCTCTCTTTCAGTTTTTGTCTGGTTACCGACACAGACAACCTACTGGTGCCAGTAAAACTTTATCTCCATTATTTATCTAACTCCACTCCACTGCTTTCCAGGCTGCTTTAAGCCTTTTGTGTTCTCATGAAATCTGAATTAGCAGATAGATTTGGGAATAACCTGCAACTCTTCTGACATTTACGGTTCAGCTACGACACCGACAAACGTCAAAGCCGCTGGACTCGACCCAAAGGTCAGCG
Organism: Xiphophorus maculatus; assembly: GCF_002775205.1. Lineage (NCBI taxonomy): Eukaryota > Metazoa > Chordata > Actinopteri > Cyprinodontiformes > Poeciliidae > Xiphophorus > Xiphophorus maculatus. The sequence continues at coordinate 27,270,425 of NC_036465.1, read as the reverse complement.
CCCGGCCGGTGTCTGGTGTTTCTGCGGCTCCTGCACACTCTCCTTCAGTCATAGTGGTTGTTCATGACCAAATGTAGTTAATTGACATGTTTGTAAGAAGAATCTACACTGATTTTTACAGTATGTACCCAATTTTTATTATTTCTTGCGTTTTCTGAATGAACCATTAGACGCCTCAACCAAAAGAATGAACTAAAGTCTACAAAAACCAACATAACCAACATTCTGCCATTAGAAACTAGAAGAATCAGTTTTTATTCTTTTGTTGTGATTAAGATGTTCAACTTTTAGTTGAACATCTTTTTAGCTTTACATCATGTTACAATGTGATTTTCTCATCATAAACATACCTGGAGTGTTGCTTTGATTCTTTCTTGTAAGTTTGAGAGATTCTTTAATCACCATGGCAACCATTCAGCTGTGACAAACCCCTGGATGGACCTAGCCCCGCCTTCGTGGACGAAGCTCCTCCCCTTAATTGCAGTTTCCAAGCTTCCACCTCACAGTCAGACCTCCCTATAAACTCCCCCACTCAGCTCCTTCAGACTAGCCAGCAGAAATTAGCAAACACCTGGTGGAACTGAGCATCTGCTGAGCTCATTGTAAGCTACTGTTCTGTGAAATGCTAGAAAGTTGCTAAAGGGTTATTAGAGGAGCCACGTTGTGATGACTTCCTGAAGGCGGAGTTTCAGAAAGAGCAGAGCAGTTTCTTAAAGAGACAGAGGCCCAATGTTACATTTCTTTAAAGGCCTATTCCATCACCTTCCTAAAATAATGGTCTACGTCATTTTTTCCCAAGAGTAATTTTGTTTTTGCCTAAAACATCTTTTAGAAAGAAAGAGATGGTGACTTTTTTTTTTTTTTGCCAAAGTCACTTTTGCATTCAGTCCATAATATTAGGAAAGTGACGATTTGACATAAACAGCATTTTTATAACATTTTCTGTTCACCCTTGTCCCTAACGGGGTCGGGAGGGTTGCTGGTGTCTATCTCCAGCTACGTTCCGGGCGAGAGGCGGGGGTCACCCTGGACAGGTCGCCAGTCTGTCGCAGGGCAACACAAAGACATACAGGACAAACAACCATTCACACACACACACACACCTAGGGAGAATTTTAGAGACCAATTAACCTGACAGTCATGTTTTTGGACTGTGGGAGGAAGCCGGAGTACCTGGAGAGAACCCACGCATGCACAGCGAGAACATGCAAACTCCATGCAGAAAGACCCCGGCTGGGAATCGAATCCAGGACCTTCTTGCTGCAAGGCAACAGTGCTACCAACTGCGCCACTGACTGAAAATGTAAGATTTTTATAACATCTTAAGGTAATATAGTGACTTGATTGTGCTGTAAACTGGCGTCGTATGGCTGGAAAACACATAACCTGGCCCCTTTAAGGAGCCCTGAAGTGGTCTCTGGTGGTGATTAATGAGTATCTTCTTATGCTAAAAGTTCCACATTTGTACAGTTTTCACTGTATTAATATTAATAATCACCTGGGAGAGAGAAGCCGCTGCTGCCGTACCGACATCAACCTGACGGATCGATTCAAGCCGACTCGCAGCGTGTGATGGCGTCAGAGGGAGCCAGCTGCTTTCCACTCACCACGCAGGAGACGAGCCTCCTGGGGTCTCCCCGCGTTGGTGCAAAAAAAAAAGGGGGGGAGGGGGGACAGTAACGTGCACAAGTTATTTGCTCCCGTGGGAACAGAGCAGGGGGTGCTAACTGCTGCGTAAACATGCGGTAATGCCATAAACTAAAATAAAACGACTGCCAAAAAAAACAAGCGTCAGAATGTAGAAATAAAAGGCTGCAGGACAGAAATACGATTAAACGACTGCTAACGCGGAGTGTCGCTCTGCGCGGGAGTGTGCTAATGAATGCAGCACCACCTGTTCAGTGAGCGACCTAATTGCTCTCAGCAGAACCCCGTTTCCTCACCGTCACGCCGTTTAGCGGAAGCATTTAGCGGCGAGGAGAGGTTACAGGACGGCGCCTCGCTCCTTCACACGGCTAACGACACGGCCGGCCATGTCTGAGGTAAAAACTTTCAAACAAAACGTGTCAGAAAGGAACAAGGAGGATATTTAAACTGTTGCTTTTCATTTTTTAAACATGTTTGTTGCATTAAAAAACGGCCAAAACCTTTGGCAATGAAGTAAATGTTTTAAGTTATTGTTGCTTATTGAGAAACAAAAGGGTTCTGAAGCTTTTTTTTCTAAAACAAGCACAATATCTCGGTTGATACTATGTTTACCCAAAAACCACAACCGTAGCTGTCATTTCAAAATAAGAGCTCAAACGATGGGTTCCAGTTTACTGTAATTTCTAAATTCAAACCTGAACAAATTGACAAAAATGTCTTCCTACACTGCAAACAAATACAAAACCTTATCAAGTATTTTTTGTCTAGTTTCTAGTGCAAATGTCTTTGTACATTTAAAATAAGACAAAAATAAACGCACAAGTAACTTTTCAGCATGAAATAGAAGCTTGTTTTAAGAGAATAATTCCTTAAAATTTACAATCTACCGCTGGTAGATTATATCACTTATTACAAGACATTTTTCCCATGTTAAAGGGAACTAATCTGCCAGTGGAAGTAGTACTTTTTCATTAATATTAAGGACTTATTTTATTGACTTAAAACAAGTTCCTATTTCTTGCTGAAAAGTTACTTATAAGTTGATTTTGCCTTATTTTAAGTATTCTGAGATATTTTCGCTGGAAACAAAACCAAAAATGACTTAAGATTTTGTGTTTTTGCAGTGTAAGTGTGAAGGATGCAGGTTTTTCTCCAACACTGACCTTAAAATCCAATATGGCTGCCATTCTTTCAAAAGCTGTTGCTAGATGAAAGGGGGAGAGAAAATCTGACTGTTTACTATCCTGACAATTTGCGTGTCATGTACAATTATTTAACAACACAAAGAAAAATGCAAAAAAATCCACTGACTACGCAATAACTTTTTATTCCTGTCTAGCAGCATTTTGTACCTGAAAATAAAACCTCCAATACTTCACGTACTTGAACCAGAACATGCCGTTTTAGCTTTCTCTATATTAAATTCTTCTTGTGAATTTAAGAGACATAAAGTGAGTCATAAAAAGATAAACATTTCACTTATTTCAATTCTATATTATCGGGAAACCTATCGTCGTCTTTATCTTTGGTTCTGATCCTCGTCTATATAGAAGAACAAGAGTTTTTTCAAAATTGGCATTCTTCTGTTGAGCTCATTTCTTTTCATAATGTCAAATAGAAACACAGCCAGTGTTCACTAAGCATTTTAAAAATTTTTTTTTAAAGCCATGACTGGACCTGTCTTCTGGTCCAAACACCACAAACAGACCAGAGGAAAGACGGCAGGAAACACAATCAGAGAAAGGAAATGACTTTGACTGATTGAGACATTTGCAAAAATCAACTGTTTTGAAGAAGAAGACGAGGTGAACGCCACGGCCGTCCCTGTGAATAAAAAGTGGGATCAACAGGTCCGGAAAGAGTTAACTTCAGCGATTTCAGCTCAATTTGGTGACCGTCTGTGTGTCCCAGGATGAGAGTGTGTGAGACGGAAAGTTTGATCCTGAAGTGACTCATTGATCAGAAACGTTGGAGCCGTGGTTACAGAGCTCCCCAGAGCTTCGCCAGGTTCTCTCAGAAAGCAGATTGATGTGGATCTTTGTGACGTTTATTCAGCTAAAATTTCACTATGTTCTCTTGCTGTTTTTTTTTCCAAACAAAAAGATTCCCAGATCTTTACGTGATGACAGTGCATGAAAACAGACGGGGCGCAGCGTCGGCCCGTGTTTTGACGTCAGACGTCCTAGCAGAACACCGGTCCACTGTGGAGATGCCAAACAGTGTTAAAGTGGAACGCCCCTGACATCCTTTATGTTTTGACGGTTCACTTCCATTAGTCTGAGGGTTGTTGTTGTTTGGTTTTTACGTCGACAGTGTATCCAGTCCAGATTTTAGACTGCGGTTGCGTTTTGTAGAGCTCAGTGTCCCGTGTTCAGCAGAAGACGATTTGGCTGAATGTGACTGAAGCCGCCATATGAATATATCTCTAAGCCATATTTATAATTATCCCATCGATCAGAGCCAAACTGGGATCACGGTGATCCAATACGGGCCGTGGAGACAGAATGCAGCTTCTCTCTGCCCCGTTTTCCATCTGTCCCGCCATATTTCCCTCCCACCGCCGGTAACTCACCAGAGAACCATACGCTTCGTTTTCTGTCTGCAGGTTAAAAATAATAATGTTTATGGTACATATGTAAATAAGAGATCATCTTTTTTTTTTTTGAGTCATTCTGAACATTACTGTTTCAGTCATACCGTTAAGCTTCGAAATCCTCCTATGCTAAGTACATTGCAAAACAATTCATACGGCTGGAACGGGTTTCTATTTTTGTCAGTAACATTGGCTTATAAAAAACAATTTTTTGGAAGTCGTCTATGTTTTTTCAACTGAATTAGGACTATTTTTGCTCCACTGAATCCAAAAACGACATCCACATTTTCTCCATCAGGTCAGGTTTTATTATAATTTGATTTAGAGCAGGGGTCTCAAACTCCAGTCCTCAAGGCCCGGTGTCCTGCAACTTTTAGTTGTGCCTCTGCTGCACCACAGCTGAATAAAATAATTAGGTCATTAAGGCTCTGGAGAACTGATCTACACAAGGAGGAGGTCATTAAGCCATTTCATTCTAGTGTTTTGTACCTGTGGCACATCTAAAAACTGCAGGACAGCGGCCCTCGAGGACTGGAGTTTGAGACCCCTGATCTAGACAAATTCGATCTTCTGACTAATTGATGACATTTATGTGACATCAGTTCATTTCCATTAATATTGCTCATCTCAAAAAATGTTTTAGGAGAAAAACAATGGTTTTCTAGCAGTGTATTAATTAAATGTTACAAACTTGGATTTCTGTAAATTGAATAATAAACACTGATAATCAATCACATTTTATTTGTATAGCACATTTCAGTAGAAAGGCATTTCAAAGTGCTTTACATCATAACAAACACAGAAACACAATGTAAGATAGAATCAACAATCAAACCATGACATTAAGTCAAGTTCCATCATTAAATTTGTAATTGATTACGTTTCAAATACAATCCTAAACAGGTGGGTTTTTAGTCGAGATATAAAAGAAGTCAGTGTTTCAGCTGTTTTACAGTTTTCTGGGAGTTTGTTCCAAATTTGTGGTGCATAGATGCTGAAAGCTGCTTCTCCTCTTTTGGTTCTGATTCTGGGGATCCAGAGCAGAACCAGAACCGGAAGACCTGAGAGGTCTGGAAGGTTGATACAACAGATAAGAGTAAGTCCATGTGAATTGAACATTACGTCTCCATTTCCTCTCTGGAGTCTCTCCTCCTGCTCGTCACTCATTGATCCAGATTGTCAGGAAACCGATCCAGATGTGAGAACAAGTTGTGAATTTTGATGCTCATGTTGCTCCATAGTTTAGAAAGTCGACCTGATGGAGCAAAACCAATGTGGTTTTTGGATTCAGCTCATCAACATGACCCGAAAACAGTTGGAAAACCCCAGACTAATTTTTGTCTGTTGACCAGTGTAACTGGAACATATAACTGCACAAAATTGACATTCCCAAAATGAATTCGATCAATGGAAATAGGCCAATTTCGAAATAAACTTGGTTTTCGATACAAAATTTTTACTGCTAAGACGATGTTTTTTTTCTGTCTGAATAGAAATCGGTTTATTTTGCAACACTTCAACAGAAACGCTGTTTTTCGTGTCGCACGATCAACAACCGGACGTTGCCACTGGTGCAAACCACGAAGACGAAGACCGCTCGTCCAACTACTACAGGAAGTAGTTGGACGATGTTTTGTAATGACCTACTGCGTGAACAAACTTATTCACATGTAATTTTACAAAAATCCAATAATTGCTTCCATTTTAGTTGGTCGAAGTTCGGCAGAAGGAACTTCAACCAGCCTTACGAAGTTTGTTCTAGTGATTAATCTGATTAGGTTTTTAATCAGTTGACAGCATTACTCTTCCTTATCAGTTCCCAGTAGCAGGGTTGATCAGCAGATTCACCTCTACAATGCAGAATCTGCAATTTTCACCTCCACGACTTGCAACTAAAGGCTTTTTATCTTTACTGCCACCCTGTGGTTGCAGAAATGCATAACACTGAGATTAAATGTAAGACTTAATGATCAAGGAGAAAGATCAATACATTTATCTAACATATAATAGAAATAAAAGAGTCAAATACAGTCTGGAGATACAAAACAATAGGACACAGTAAGCTAAACTGTCGTAATATTTTAAAGTCTTCTTCTGTGCCACTATCACTCCGTCTCTCCTTCCCTCTCTCCTTCGTATCTTCCCTTTTCTCTGGGAGCTGGCTGTCAGGTGGAGGGCAGGGCGCTGTCTGCCTGTCCACCCACACACAGCACCAGCCACGCTGAGTCGGCCCCCCACACTGACAAACACACGCATCCACACACAGTTCACACACAACACCCAACGGCAGAACATTTAGATTCAGCGCAGAGAACCTTCGCCAAAACTTTGCAAGACTTTAAGACGCGTTGAAGCTGGATTCTGCTTGTGTGGGACGATGTGAAGATCTGGGATCAAAACCAGACTTGAGACGTGCCTCTAACAGCAGAAAGTCTTCCAAACTTGTTGATTTTGTTGCTTTGAGTAGAAGTTGGAAGTCATTCCCTACAGGCAACTTGGGCAAAAAACCTAATCAATAAATAGCAAATAGCAGACCAAATGGTGTTGTCCGTAGTAGAGGCTGCGCTTCCTTTGCGCAATTTGACATTCTGGAAATACATTTTTTGATTAGTTGTGGCGCTAGGATGAGGTGGGGGTTTTGTATCAAAATTGGATTAATTTACAAAACTGCAATGGAAACATTTCTTCGCATCACAAGAGTCACATGATCAAAAACCGGACATTGCCGCTGGCACAAACCACGAAGAAGACGACGACAGGAAGTAGTTGGAGGATGGTTTTTAATGACTTATGGCTTGAACAAACTTCTTCACATAAACATTTGTCGCACAACTCATTACTCAAAAATTACACTTCATTTCCATAAACAGAAGATGAGAAAAGCATTTTCAGTAGCACCTGAACTTTAACTTCAGGTTCTGATATGAGGTCTTAACACTTTCTTCTACGCAAAAAGAACCTACAATGTTATACTTCAGAAATTACAGGAGAACCGAATCAATAATAGACTTCAGTTGCAATGCCAACAATGGTTTCAAAAATGCCTCTGCGTAAAATTCTTACAGTTATATTCTGATGCACATGCCAAAGCTACACTGGTTAACAACAGAAAGTACAACACTTCCAACTTCATTCACATTATCATTTCAGAAAGAGAAGTGATCAATGTCAGATATAAGAAGGAATCAACGTTAGCTCTCGCCTCGCCTCTATCATTTGTGGTGGAGAAGTTGCAAAACCAAACGTGAACATCGAAGGTGAAAACTCTAAAAGGACATTCGGAGGTGTTGCCAACGTGTCGAAATATCAACGCAACCAACACCTGGGCAACTGAGAGCCGAGAATGTCAACAAACCACAAAGTGACGGTGCTTCTGAAAACGAAAAGTGATCACGTTGACATCCAGGAATGAAATCCTCATGTCCAATACAACTTCAAACCTTTGATACTCACTTTCATTACTTCAATAACTTTTTGTCTAGCAGCTATTACTACCAGGTATTCTGATTTTGTGCCTCTCTCCATTTTACCTTGAGATTTGATCTGAGAGCAGCTCTCTAAATGACAGAACGCTCTCATTTTCTCCCAGATTTGTGGCAAAAACACAACTTGCACAACATTTCTTCATTACTGACAAGGTTTTATGTGGGGGTGTGTGTGTGCGTGTGTGAGGACTGCGAGAATTAGCATATGCACGTACAATGTCATGATAAGATAAAGAATACCTCAGACTTTGACACAAAAAGAAACCTTGTGCGAATGTTTCCATCTGCATGCTTTTAATTTGACAAGTCAAACAGAGGTCTGAAATCCAGGAACTGGATAATGAGAGTCTCTGCATGCTGCTCTTACTTTCACCTGCTAGACAAAATTTTTTTAAAAAAGCAGACGCACCAGTCGTTCTTAAAGTACTCTCCTACTTTTATCAGTCGGCAGCATTTACGTTCTGATGTACTTTGAGTTCTCGTATCTTGTTCTGTGGCAGGTTGTTAAGAAAAGTTGGAGATGTCGTGTTGGAGACGGTTAATGAGTTCCTAACTTCCTCTACAGTGAGTCAGGCCATTACAGAAACACTTTATGAGAGTTTTGAGAAGCCGTGTTGTGTTGAACGTTTCTGGTGGAAGAGTTCCAAACCGAGTTTTCCTACAACCGGCGAAGGCCACACCGGGAGACACGGACGAGTAGGAAACAGATTACAACTTATACTGGTTCACCAAATGTTAAGGAGAAAAGATTAGGAAAATGTATTTATCTACCATCATCGTGACCATGGGGTGAACGGCACACACGGGTATGATTGACAGCGCTAAGACCCGCCTCCTGGCTCTGATTGGTTGTTGGTGCTGGGAGCTCTAGGAGAAGGCAGAGGAGTTTAATCTTTTCAGAAGATCTGATTCATATTGTACTGTCACAACATAGTGATAGTTTCAACAAATACCGCTGCTGTATGTAACTATAATTTTTCCTGGTTACGTAGAGCAGCCTTAAGTAACATGGCCAAATATTTAAGTGTATTTCACTTTGGGTTCACTGCAGTGCAGCAGCATTATCATTATTTCTACTTTATATTCTTTAAATGTTCCAAAGATGTGACTATAATAGACTGGGCAACAACTGACTGGAAATCCTTTCGGCCTTCTATTAAAGAGACAATATTATGAATTTTGCAGGCACATAGCAACATTTAATATCAGAATCAAGTAATAGCCTGATAAGAAACATGAAAAGAAATTTGACTTCGTAATTTAACGCCTTGAAATTGGGCCACTGTCTCTTTAAGAAACTCCTGCTCTTTCTAAAGCTTCGCCTTCAGGAAGCCATCACAACACGGCTCCTCTATTAACCCTTTGACAATGTTTTTACCAGCGTTTCACTGAGGGGTGGCTCCTATAATGAGCTCAGCTGATGAGCAGTTCCACCAGGTGTTTGCTGATTGCTGTTGGCTAGTCTAGAGGAGCTGAGTGGAGGAGTCTTGGAAGTCTCAGAAGCTGCAGCTCAGAGGAGGAGCTTCGTCCTTGAAGGCGGTACTAGGTCCACCCAGGACAGCTGAATTGTCGCCATGGAGATTAAAGGATTTCTCAAACATGCATAAAACAATCAAAGCAACAGTCCACGTATGTTTCTTAGGGAATCACATAACATGATGTAAAAGCAACAAAAAAAAGTTGATTTTACATAAAACTGCCCCATTAAATGCACCATATAATGTTTGGACCTGTAGAAGTTTGATTTCAGCTTCAGTAATTACAGCTAGAAACCGGCGATCACAGGGCCGACGTCTGGGAGTCACAGTGAGTCAGACCTGAGCCTTCAGAGTCACATAAAGCCGGTTACAAAATCAGCCTTCTGTCACCTGAAGAACATTCCCAGGATTTAAACAAAGCCACCTCACAATTATGCACTAATTTTTGCTGGTCTACCACATAAAATTCCTATACGACATATTGAGGTTTCTGGCTTTAATGTGGAAAAAATCTAGAAAAAGAAAATCCAGGGCTGTTGATGTTTAGTTGTTCTTAATAATGACCACAGATTTCCTTTGCATTTTGGTTGAGTCAGTGGGACAGAAAAAGGCTGCAGGTTGTCTTTAATATGGGCAGAGTGGCATAGGTGGCCTAATGGCTCACTGCTGGTTTTCTGGAGACAAGAATAGCCTGCTATCAGAACGTGTGAGTGTGTTGGACAGTGGTCTGGAGGGGTGTGTGTGGGTGTGTGTGTGTGTGTGTGTGTGTGTGTGTGTGTGTGTGTGTGTGTGTGTGTGTGTAGACATTTTAGCATGAAAACAGTTCTGAAAATTTGTCTCTCACGAAAACCATATACAAAAAGTAACTTTTGGGATAAATAGATTTAATACCGACTTTATTCTCCCAAATGTAAAAAAACCAAAAACAAAAAACTTTAAAAACTGTTTATTATTTTGGATCCCCATTAGCTTTACCCAGCGACCCCTCCTTGGGTCCATCATTAAAAACACACTTCATACAATACATAGAGTATGTGACAGATTGAACATACATAGCAGGAAAAATTAATTATAGTTCATACAAAGTGTTGCTAAATTTAAAATAATATACAACAATTACGCTTTTTAATAGGTACATTGCTCCTAAACTGCTTTTCAACATTCTTTTGTAAAACTGACTTCAAGATTAAGATCGATATTAAAGGTAAATCATTATATTTTGTAATTCTTAACTTGCTTCTGTGGGCGCTACTTGAATCACGTAGATCTTCCAATAAGATTGTCTTCCTGTTTTTGAATTTAAATTCAAGATGAGAATATTTCGATTGCAGTTTCCAACCCATTAAGAATACAAAGTAACATTTTGCTCTAACTATTCAAAGTAGATGCAGTGTGTAACAATTTGCATTATGGATGCATTGACATGAAAAAATGCACCGATTTCCAATAATATTGCTGCTATGGACGCTAACCGATATTTACCGATGTAATACATTTAGCATTATGACTATTTTGACACTGCTTGCTCTTCGACACTGCAGGATTGAAATAAATATTGATGATATTGGACCAGTTTTATTTATCGTATCAATACCGATATGTTAAAAAACTGACTAATACTGGCCAATACCAATATAAGTATCAGAGAGAGGCAGGCAGAGAAGCGAAGCATCATGGAGGATGAAAGATTTCTAATAGTTTTTGTTCTGTGCCACACTCCCTGTCCAGCCAGGACTACAAACCCAGACATAATGTTGACCAAAAATCAGTATTCTCAGCTTTTTATTTGTTTTCATAACCAACTATAGTATCCTGCAGATGTTTTTTTGGTTTTTTAAAAATATATTTTACCATATCTTAGCTTCTTTTTTCTTTTACCCCTCCAACTCTCTACACATCATCTTCCATTCACAGACCGGTCGGTGTTCATGGTGGATCATACATCAAACGAGCCGCCGGTGCTCCCGTGTCTGTGAGTGTGTCAGGTCTTTATGTGTGAAAGACAGGAGGCTGAGCGCGGTGCGCCGCTGAGGGGGCGACAAGCCAAGATAAGATAGAGAGAGCGCAGCGTTTAGTAATGAGGCGGCTGGTGTGAGACCAACGGCGTCAGAGGAAAACCGCAGCCTCTGGTCTAGATGAAGGACGGCTTGATATGCAAGATGGAGCAAAAAACATGCAAACAAGAAAATACACTTGCGGTGTGTTGGGGATAGTGTGGCAAAGTTTTTTTGTTTGTTTTTTTTTCAACTTCTGTCTTAAATTAAAAGAAAAACTCTGATGATAGCCAAAATATTCCTGTGTGACCCTATTTGAGATTACACCCACGTGTTGAATCATTTACTGTGCTGCTTTGTAATTATTAAGAGAATTTAAAGAAACTTTTGAAATGTTGGTGAGATGAAATTAAACTTGAAGTAATTTAAAGGTGCAGTATGCAAAGTTTGTAAAAAAATGTTTACATGTTGTGACGGTACAATATGAGAGATAGTCTGTAAAAGAAAATCTAATTCCTTTCACCTTCTCCCAGTGCTAGCTAGGCACACCCAATCAGAGCCAGGAGGCGGGGCCTAAGCCTTGTCAGTAATGCCTGCCACTACATGGAGCTCTTTTCTACCATATGACTTCCTGCTGTCAAGCTAATGTTAGCATAGCCACCGATGATGATAGACAGTTTTCCTGCAATGATGAGTTGTTTCTGTCGCTAGCGCATTTAGCAGTGTGTTCTCGAGATTGATTGATGGCGGTAAGACCCGCCTCCTTTCTCTGATTGTTCATTTTTGGTCATAAGATGTGTTTCTTCAGACGGCAATAGCAGCACAGAGAGGAGTGTCATATTATACTGTCCATATGTGGTGATGTTTTTAGGAAGTGCATAAAAAAATGGTAATTTTTTTTTCTCTCTTTTTTTTTTTATTTAGAAAAGCTTCGTACTGCAGCTTTAAGCCAGTAAAAATCTGGTTTCAGTTTATCTTCTGTTTCAGGGTATATTCATACCAGGAAAGTCCAAAAGCAGACTTTGACATTTTTTGTTTGGTACACTTCACGTTCACATTGCACATTTTCCAAGTGAGCTCCAATTTGTAAACAAACCCAAACGGCTGACGATCATTGCTCCCATTGGACAGAATTGACAGCACACACCTGGAAGGAAAACAAACACGGACTTCCTGCGTGCTTCATAATTAATGACCTCTCACAGGAGAGCTGGGACAAAAAGAAAAATGCTGCTGTTAATCAACAATTTTTTCTGAAAAATTGGAGATAAAATCTGTATTATGAGACCAAAGCTGTACAAATAAGGAGCATCCATCTGCTCCGTGTGTCTGACAGGTTCATGTTTCATTACAACAATCCCTCTTTGCAATGTTTGCTCATTTTCCAGAGAAATCAATTTTGAAGAAATGTGTTTTGTCAGGTTTTTCATATTTCACTGAACCTTATTGTTTAGTTATCTGAGTTCCAGGTGTTTTGTAAGTGAGCTCAGTCACATGACATTATTTCCCTCCTTCATTCTTATTTGATGCATCAAACCATATCCTGCTGAGTGAAAAGTTACTACATCAGAATCAATCATGGTTTAGACGTGAATCAGTTTTTTTTAATGTACTGCATCTGTGGGAAAATATCTATATCATATAAAGTATCACCTCCCAGCCCTACTCATAATGTGAATGGGATTATATGACTCCAATAACAATATTCACCAGCAGGAGGTCACTGAAAGCTATTTTGGTTTGATCAGAGGTCAGAATTTCCCAAATGTCATAAATGTGAATGGACGGAAATGAGAATAAACCCACAGGGAAACGAGGTTGAAATATTAATATAACACCTTCCCAGAAATAAAATGCAGTAAAATCAAGTCATATTTGAGCATTCTTTTCAAATATTGATTTGAAAAGAGTCACAAACGCTTTATTACTATGAGATATTGTCAGCTCGGCAGTGCTTAATACAGTTTTTGTAATTTTGAAGCTTATTGAATATTATAAATTACACATAAAATGGCAGTAATACATTAAATAATAAATGTTCAAAATAGCGGGTAAAAGTATAAACTTATCTCCAACAACATCACATCTATGATGTCTTCCTATTTATAAGAATTGTGGCAATATACCTTTATTCTCCTCTCAGATTGTGGATTAATCAAATACATTCAAATATGTGCTTACAGTAGGTAAAAGTATTAATAATAGTAGCTCATAGTATTAACAGCAATGATGATAATATTGACGCTAATAATGCTATAATAACAAAAACATAATAATGCTTAAATACAGTTGAACAAACTTTTAAGTAGGTCTGGGTAAGTTAGTAACTTCTGGTTTAAATGTTAGGAAATCAAGAAGTGTCAAAGTAGCTAATTGTGTTACAATCCCACTAAAGTAATCAATAGTAAATAGTTACTGATCGATAATCTGGAGTCAAACAACGTGAGCTCCACCAACATCCCTGCCTGTGGCAAGAGTTTTCCTTTTCATGTTGTTTGTTTTCCAGAAAACATCAGCAGTTCAGCCGAGTTTTGAAGTTAGTGAAACCTCTCAGAAGCTCTGACCAGCTTTAGAAACCCATCTGCCCAAACGGCTCAGCCCATTCCTCTCATTAGCAGAGAGTGAGGAGAGGTTAATGAAGTTAGACAGAGAAGGAAACGTTAATGTGCAGCTATATTATTCTCATTAAAGCACCTGGATTAGCTTGGAATTGATGAATGTTAGAGTGAGGTTCCAACAAGCCGCTCCTCCCAGAAAGAAACATCCGTCACTGAGCTACAAGTGGAAGCAACGATTGAAGGCTCACATGTAGCTAAATTTGGTCTGTATTCCTTCACTATATATTATGAGAAATTGATTTTGTCATGTTGTGTTATGGTCTTTAGATTTCTCGCGTTTCCATTCGTACTCCTGATGTGTTTGCAAAATGAAAAACATACGTTTTGCATTCTACATTTGGTGATCCATGTTGGATTTTTGGACGGGTCGTGTTTGATACTGGAACTCCTGGATGGTGTTTGTGGTTTAACTTTCCATAAATGTTTAGTTAGAAACTTGGTAGACCATTCGCCACAAGTTACTTAAATAAGTTGACATGTTAATACGATTTATGCCTGTTGATGCATTTTTGGTACATACCAAGAATAATTTTGAAGGCACTTTTCTGCAATAGTGGTCAGAGTCACAGTGGATATTTAGGTCCTCCCTGCCCCCCAAAAAAGGTATTTAATAGTTCAATCACCAGATTACCCTAATATGTATTAATACACACTGTGGAAACCATCTTAGCACTGCTGCAAAAGCAAACATCTAGTTTTTCGTATTTCTGCTTGTGGGGGTGCAGCCAATCAAAACCAAGGAAAATCAATGGGTAGAGTTTCCATAGGTTTTTCTATCCTACACTATGTACCCAAGTCTTTCCTAGAACCTCGAGTTGAAGTACCATAATAAATGGCTACGTTTTTATCTGTTACATGTTCTACATTCAAATAAACTATCTGTACTTAACTTAGTCTGATAACACATAATCTGTTTAAATTGTGTCTTTCCTTACCTCCTCTGTTGACTCAAAAGCAAACTTGACTAAATGTGAAGACGAGAATTTTATTTTGTGAAACATAAAGCTATGAAATATGTGTATCACCTTATTATGCGGCCTGGTTTTGCATAGTGCCTACGTACTGGGTCTAAAATTTTATACTTTCAGACATGGTGAGGATTCATTTCCTTGCAATCAACTTTCTTTAATTAGTGATTTCTGGAGGCCTAAAGAAATACAACATCAAAAATTTGCAACGCAATTATAGAAAAACACTGAGCACAACTGCTGCTGACTTGTTTCCCAGCTGGCATTTCATACAGTGTAGAGTAATTTGCTTCTTTTATTACAAGGCCACAACAAAAGGTTTACATTTGCATACAAAGAAGTGCTCATTAAGTCCAGTGCTGGTGATTAAGTGAATAAAAAGCAGAAACAGCTGTTTTTTTTAGCAGGAGCTAATAAACGCCGTTACGATAACCATCCAGCACAGATGCAGCCTATAATCTGTCACGATGCCGTTTCAGTCAGTTTCCCCGCAGCAGGTTGTTGGTGGTGTGTGACACTCCACAGAATATCACCACTAAGGCTGGAGGTGTCGATTTAAATATCAATTCTGTCAATACCCAGGTGAGTACTGGTATAAGATCGCTACAAGCTTGAAAAGATCGATCATTTTTTACAGTTTCTCTCTCCGTTATGCCCAGCAAATAACTTTAGTTTCTTCAGAGTTCATGCCAGGTGACATGAATTCAAAGGTCAAATATTAAGAGCTTATATGTTCAGTTTGAGAACAGGATTTCATAACTTAGTAATGTTTTGAACTCAAAATGTCTGCTGCCTTTATTCCCCCGTTAACCACAGTTATCTATTCAGGCAGCTGATAAGAAAATCTTACTGAAACTCCAAAACATACACTTATGTAAAGGTGTATAATTATCATATTCAAATTAAAATATGAAAATGACTGAATATTAACCCTTGAAGTAAAAGCAGTATTCCTATTTAGGTTACATACCTAACTGTTCCAAATTTATCCAAATAAAACAATTGTGTGTAATAGACACATTGCATGCCACCGCAGTGGAACAATCCTGTTCACAAAATAAAACTTGGAGACGAAGGTGTCATTAATGTAGTGCCGTGCGCCACAGCAACGGGAAAATAACACAGAAAAACCATTAAGGATCAACTCAAAACCACTCATATTCCTCCATTTTCTCACTGTCGCCATGGCAATGGACTGACAACAGCTCCGCTAGTACATCAGGATTCAGCACACAAACATTTCTCACACAAAGAAGAGTACATTCAGTTTGCTGTAGTATCATGTGTTCAGGCTCGATGTGTATTTTGTGGTTATTAATAAGTGATCGTCTGAACACAGCTGTGGTCAATTAGCTCATTTAAACTCCTGCTTTACTGCTGATCTGTCAGAGAGTCGGTGTGCGTGTCGCATTTTTTCTGTTTTAACTGAACCAAAACACTGAATCCTGCAGCATATCTACATGTTAAGATAGTCAATGTCAAGCTAGCATAACTAACCTACTTCCCTCTCCCTCGCTATTTTTTTAAATATTTTATTAAAACTTTTAACTGACCTGTGAAATGTGACACCCTGGGACCTTGCCATCTAAAGCTGACAATTAGTAGCAAAATGCTGCATCCTTTTTTCTTTTATATATCTCGCTACGTTTAAGATTTAGCGCATTATGTTGACAACTTGACAGCTAAAACCAATGGCAGTCCTCGTCAGTAGTAGCAGTATTTTGGTTCTCCAGCAGGACGCTGCAGGCCGGGATCCAGAGCATCACGTTGCAATGAGTCTGTAAAACCTAACGAGGAAATTATTTCTATTCTGGTGCATTGTTTTCTGTTGTTTTTTTTTTTAAAAAATCTAAAATCTTTGTCTTGTATTTTATCACAATCAACTAACTTAAATCAAGTGACCAAATTATTCACTTATATAAATATTTCAAAAGGTATCTGTATTGTTGATACTAGCACTGTATTTACTTGCTATTGCACTGATACCAAAATGTCCAGTAACACACACCCCTAACATTTCTATGTCATATCACCATCTTCGCTAGAAAATAGGTTTGTCTAAGGGTGAAGAAATTAAAGATTTAAAGTTTTGTTTTAGACAGTTCAGTTGTATTTGATTCTCCCTCTTCAAGTTAAAAATAAAAGTTTCTGGGGAGCGCAGCTCCATGAAATAAACAGATGGAGCCTGGCTGACAGTGGCGACGGCACGCAGAATATTTCATCTTTTTATTATTATTATTTTTTTGCCATCACATATTACATTTTGGTCTCTCTGCTTCGCATTCTCGTTCTATTATTGAGCTGCCAATAATCAAAAGCACGAAACGGTGGCTGGCGTATCGGCGCCGTCCTGAACCGTGTCATCTGCTGTCCCACTGTTCATGTGGGCCGAATGAGATTTCAATCAGAATTCAAGCTGACGTCTGAATTCCCATTTATCATCATGAAGCGAGTGCTGGCACAGCTAATCTTTATTTTCACTTCTGTCCTTCCTGTTGTGTGTGTGTGTGGATGTGTGTGTGCGTGTGTGTGCGTGTGTGTACACGCTTCTGTTTGGAGAAGGAGAACATCAGAGTTAGTTTACATGGGTGAATATTAAACTGTGTTTGCGACGGCTAGTGCCTCCGAAGCGTTGATGTTCTTGGGTACTGGTTAAACTCAATAAAGTTTG
Source organism: Xiphophorus maculatus (assembly GCF_002775205.1). NCBI lineage: Eukaryota > Metazoa > Chordata > Actinopteri > Cyprinodontiformes > Poeciliidae > Xiphophorus > Xiphophorus maculatus. The sequence goes on along the minus strand of NC_036465.1, from coordinate 27,252,971 downwards.
AGAAAATTTTACTTTTTTCAGCTAAAAAAACCAATAATATATCACAGCGTCTTCCAAACTTTACTTTGTCATCACTCTTTTTTTGGCCATATTTGTGTTGGTTGTAAAATTGAAACCACTGCACACTCGTATTTTTCTTTACAAATGGCAGCGTGCCACTTTTTATGCTTTTCAAACTTTGCTTTATCCTCTTTGCAGAACTCCTCCTACAGCGTAGCACACAAACCACATCATTACTTTTTATTTTTTTATTTTCAATCTGTGCTGCCAAATAGAGCATCTCTCTAAGCTCAGGCAGCTTTCTCTCTTTTTAAATTGTCTTTGTTCAAATTATTTCAATTTGTGTGACCTTTATTTAACCCAGTATCATGCCATTAAAGCTGCAGTATGTAACTTTTACAAAAAGAAGTTTTTGTGTGTGTATGTGTGTGTTTGTTTTACATATATTTACCTAATGTTGTGACAGTATAAGATAGATAATCTGTGGAAAGAGTGGAGCTCCTCTTCCTTCTCCCAGTGCTAACTGTAGAAATACGACACTCAGTCAGAATCAACCAATCAGAGCCAGGAGGAGGGTCTTAGCGCTGTCAGTCACTCCCATGCTCACCTCCTCCCACTTGCTCCTTGCTAAGCTATAGTTCATCACAACACAGCCTGCCTTTAATGCTAATGCTAGTTAGCATGGCCACTGTTGATAGCGGATAAACGATTCTCTTGTAACAGTAAGTTCATTTTTGTCCTCCATTAGCTCATTTAGCAGCGTACTTTCGATTGGACTTTCCAGAATTTGGAAAGTTTTAAACTTGGCGGCTGAAACGTGATATCCTACCTAATACTGCGTCCAAGAACTGATATTGAAAAATCAATTGCGATTTGATGCATTGTGCAGCTCCATTTGAAATGAATGAACACTAACACTCTTTTCTTTGCTCCACTTCCAGGAGCCAGTGGCGAATAGGGAGATGAAGACGTTATCTCTCCTCTCCCTTCTCCTCCTCTTTGCCTCGGGAGCCTGTGACGATGTCAAGTACATCACCAAGAGAAATTCAGGTAGGATTAAAAAAGAATGAAAGCTCTAGTCCTTCTGATCCCTTTCCCCTAAAAACTTGGGCTTCTCTTCTCTCCCTGAAATTTCTCCATCCGCCTTTCATTTCTCACCGATTCTCCGTTTGTCCTCAAACGCCCCGCGGCCGTCTGTCGACGTTTGCTGCCTCGTCATCCTTTCTCATTCAAACTCTTCAGCCTTTCTGTATCGAATAAATACCACATCTATCTTTCCCCTGTAATTTTCCCCGCTCTTGTGCTTTCCGGCGGCTCCCGAAGCGCTTAACTCGATTTAGTGGTTATCTGCTACTTGTTTGCTCTAGCTGGCTTCGCCTTTCCCCCGCTATCGCCACTTCAGATAACGTTCCACTTCCTAAACCGTATGTGGGAGCCCGGGCGGGTTTGTGTCCGCTCGTCCTTTTCTGCCTTGGGGGCGAGCGTGTGTCGCCGGTTTTGAGCGCTGCTGTCGTCGTTGCTTCGGTTCTGCTCCTTTGTGTGTGTGCGAGCCGGCTGATGACAGATCTGCTGATGATCTGTTATTCAGAATCGACGTGTTTCATCTGCCTGATTGGCCTGATGGTGGGAGACTTTGATTGGGGCATCGACGTACCGCACGGAGTTCCAAAGCGCCGTGTTGCACTGGATGGGGGATAAGGAGCGTTGCCAATGCATTCACAACTTTTCGTGATCCCATTGTTTTTCTTGGGAACAATTAAATAACTTTTTTTTTTTTTTTTAAGTCAGTGGATCAGTAACATCAAACTGTGCCAACGGCATCTGTAATTTTCTTCTTCCGCTCCCTCTTCCAACTCCTGCAGACGACGCTGAACACTGAAAATGACTTAGCAGGTTTTAGCAAACTTGTTCATCGAATTAAAGCAATCCAGTTGGAACAGATTCTGCTGTAATCTAATCATATCGCACGGTTTTTGTTGATAATAAGTTAAGAGGATTTAACAGGAAACTTGCCTTCTAAACCTTTGATTGTGGTCTTGATCCTTTTCACGCTAGAGTTGGTGTTTGTCTTAAGATTCAAAGAAAATTACAAAGTGCCCCTAATTTCATAGATTCATTCATGTTTAGTGAGATTTTGCTTTCATTTGAGGGGTTTGGATTATTGCTAATCATGTTTAAAGAAAGAAGCAGTACTTGCCATGCAGACTAAACCTCTGGCTCAATGTCATCACAAACAAGGAACAGCCAATGGACTTTCAAATATACAATTTACATTTTAGGAATAAAAAACACCATCAAAAAACTCTTGAGATGATTTGTGTTTTCTACATGTGTGTAGAAAGTTTGAAGTCAAACCAGCTAATCTGTAGCTTCTCATGAAAACTGCAAAGCGAGAAAAACAGTTTGACTGGAAGAAACTTGTCAACTAACCTGCAATGCCTTCACACTCTATGAAGGACTACTATATTTCTTCAATCAGTTTCTATTTCCGAGGAATCGGATACCCCTACTGTGATGACGCTGCTCTTTCTGTGATTCACAAACTGTGTCATTTATCGCAAAGCACCAGCAACAGCAAATTCAGCCCAGCAGAGAGGTGAAAACACGAAGAGGCTTTAAGGAAAGATGGAGGAGCCATGAGATTATTAAACATTAAATCCATGCTACAGACCGGCTCAGGAAAACAATTCTTCTAACTTCATCGATTTACGTTTACTTTAGATTAGGAATGCGTCGGTTGAAAATGATCACGATCTAATAACCTTGAGGGTAGCCGCGCGGCTCAGTGATGGAGCAGGCAGCGTCTGCTGAGGCTACGGTCTTGGACGCAGCTCTCCTGGGTTCAATGCCCAGCCCTGGGCTATTTACTGCATGTCTTCCTCTTCTTTCTCTACATAGCTCCTCTCCAGCTACCAATGTGGACATGCCATCAGTGCCAAAAAAACCCATAAAAATGTTAGATTATATGCATAAATAATAACTGAGTAGAATTTTCAGGGCGTCACTGAATTTAAACAAAGCTTTGACTTTATGACTCTGACTTTATGTAATTTAATTTAAATGTCATTTATTTAGTTTAAAATAGAAAAGTAACAACTGCTCCTCAAAATGTATCCATTCTTATAGTCATCATGTTTTGACCTTATACATGGTTTTACAAATTTGTATATGTTAATTTAATCAAAAATGTTGGTATTTTTTTGCTTTTTGGTCTGTAAAAAGGAACATAAGCTGACATTATCTACTGGTTAATCAAGCTAACTACTATAGCAGCCGCCACCTTTAGCTTGCTAGCAATAGCTTTAAAACTGTGCTATCTTAAAACAAATGATCGGTGCTCCATTAGTGTCCATGCCACGGACTGTCTGTACTTGTAGCAACCAGAAATACTTTTTTGAAAGCATTGAATTTGTTTTTTAAGCAACATAAAAGTACAGGAAGCTTTTATTAGCTAGCTAGCAACATTGGAATTGGAATGGAATTTACTGGTCAATCGAGCTAGCTGCTGTAGCGGCTATACCACCTGTCGCTTGCTAACTACAGCTTTAAAACAGTGCGATCTTGAAATAAATGACTGGTGCTCCATCAGTATCCATGCCTAAGGCTTCTAGCAACAGGAAATATTTTTTGAAAGCAATAATTTTGTTTTACAAGGAATGTAAAAAGCACAGGAAGCTTTTATTAGCTAGCTAGCAACAGCTGGGCGAGTCGCTGGGCTGTGTTAGCGCCATACAGCTGATAAAGGAAACATCACTCAAGTATTTACTCCAAGATCTCATTACTTTCCTCCAAAGGAATATTACAATGAGAATCTTTCCTGGATTATCATACCCTGATACCAGTAACTGCCTTTTTTGTTACTGTATGATTTAAGCTTCAAGCTGCATTTTAAACTCTTATTTAGGTAAAAAAAAACAAAAAAACAAACGTATATATATATAATTTTATTTTTAGACATAATTTTCCACTAAATGAATTTATTCCCAAAGCTCCGTTTGATCTTATCTTAGCATTAACTTTAACATGTATTTCACCTTTACTTCTTATACAATTAGGCTCATTTGAGCTCTATGATGTCATTTTCAAGACAGGACTGTTCAAAAACACTTTTCCTTGTTAAACTGTTGTGATAAGAAGCTTAAATGATCTACTTGAGGCTTTACAATCTTTAAGGTTTTAATAGGCTATCTCTGACCTTCTTCATGAGCACTTTGACGTTTAATGCAAACTTCACACTCCTTTACTAGGTAGCAACAGCTACAAGAGGACAGCTCTTGTTAAAAATATGGATTAGATTTTAAGGCAAACCCGCAGGATGTTTCAGCTGAATGTTTGATAAGACTTACAATTTTACAGCTATATTCCTTTTGTAAATGTAACAAATCATTGCATCATTATAGTCTATTTGGACTTTAGGAATTGAAGGAAAGATTGATTCCTTCCACTCTTCTTTTGCTACAGTGTTGGTGTTTTTTCGGATTTTCTCGCCCCTCTCTCCTTCCTGCAGGTCTCTGGCTCGCTCTCCTGTCATTGTGCTCCCTGTGTGGGTGAGCTGGTGGGCGTTCTTGTTTGCTGTTTTCTGCACCGCGGCGCGCTTACGACTGCAGGCACGGCTCTACGTGTGAAGTGCCCGCTTCTCGCCACCCCGACTCGCAAGGATGTGCATATGTATACATCCTGGTTCTAAGAGTATATTTGAGCAAGCTGCCTGAGTGTGCTGCCGTGTCTGCTTTCTTGATATGTGTGCGTGTGTGTGTGTGTGTGTGTGTGTGTGCGTGTGCGGGATGTGTGGGAGAGGTGTGTACTCGGCAATTATGTGATCAGAGCAGAGCCAAGCGGACATTTATGTGGGCGAGCCAAAGATAGGCTGTTGGATCTGTTCTGTCTTCCTCTACTTGTATTCGTGTGTGTGTGTGTGTGTGTGTGTGTGTGTAGGGCATGGGACTCCATATGGATAGGAACTACCATTTGCTCATGTCGGTCTCCCTGCTGTGCTGCATTGCTTTGATGCAGCACCTGCTGCAGTAAAAGCTGGCAAATTGTGATAAGGTGGCGCAGAGCAGGGTGGTGCTGCGTGGTCAGAAACTCTGAAGCCACGTTTGGACAGATTAAGGCCGTCTGGAGCTTATATAGTTGTTCTGTAGGAAGGAAATCTGGGAATACAGTATTGTGTGACCTCTACCTGACCCCAGCCACACAAACCCTTTGGCTAGAGACGCTGCAGGTCAAAGGGAAGTCGATTTCAGATTGGCACGTTTTCCGGTGAAGCAACAGGCTTAAGATGCAGCGGAGCCGCCTTCTTAAGCGGCCGCAGCCGACTCAGACTCTAACGCAGCCTAATTTAATCTAAAATGTAAATGTTTTGGCTCTTCCTTCTGCGTCCTTTCACATGCAACAAGATTAAATGCTAGAAAATTATAAAACAAAACAATATTGTTGTTGGAAACAGAAACTGAATACATACGATGGAATCATTTCTGTCCGCGTTCAGCTGGAGAGAATCTCTGTGTGCTTTGTTCAGCCTGCTGGCTGGTGCTGTCACTTTTCTGACTTATTAAACAATATGATTGGCCAGGTCAGACGTAGTTTGCCAGTGAAAGACTTTAAAATGTCCGACTACTCGCCAATTATTGCGAGGGTGAAAAGTAGCGACTAATTAGCCATTTTGCAAAGAGAAACAGGGAGCGGATTAAGTTTTTAAAAAAAATCTCTACTTTAGTGCTTTTTGGTGTGTTTGCAGTCTCCTTTCACAGCTTCACACATTCTAGCGGCGGTTAAATGAAAAGAAGCGACATCACAGGCCGACCGTCGGCTCCTTCCCTAAAACTAATGAGCAGCAGAAGCGAACAGGAGCCGCTCGTCTCCTCTGAGGGCCACACATTGTCAGCTCTATCTGGACGGAACGTGAAGGCTTCGTGTGGGTTTCACGTTGCCGTTCTGGTAAGTGTTGCTTTAACCGCATAAAAAGTTCAGAGATCTCAAACTGTGATGACTGCTCCAACTGAAGGTGAAAACTTTTAACTGTGTGGTTTCTATCAATTCCATACCACAACCGCGTCATGAATATCGAAGTCGTGTTCAAACGTGCAGTTTGAGTTTGCGAACACGTTTAGCTGAAAAATTGTGGGATGTAAAATTGATATTTAAGTATTACTTTAATTATTGCTGGTTTGAATTCTTTGTTGAAACCAGGTGGGGTCGTGACCCTTTTAAAAGTTATTTCTCTGAATTAAAAACTAACTGAATGATTTTGAAAGTTAATATTTTAAAACCACCACTCATGATGCCATGCAGAGCTTAAGATGGGAGCAAATATTTTAAAACCCCATCCACATGGGAAGGTTTTGTTTTTTAAACAGGTTTTTGTTTTCAACAACACCTGTGTCTACACGAGACAGTTTCCAGAAATGTTTCCATCTACATGGGCGCATCGAAAACATCATAAAATGATGTTTCTACTCCCCCAGGCCTGTAAGTGGCTCCAAACATGGAGTCTGCACATGAGGTTAGCTACAAACACAACTAGCAAGCAAGAATGGGCAACGCATGCGGATAACGCTGGAGGGAAAAAGACAATTAGAAAGTAGAACAACTCCGTTAGCAAAATGAAACCTGGAAACTGTTTATTAATTTAGTTCAGTGCGCCACACAGCAAAGGGAAAAATGACGTACAAAAACCGTTGAAGAATAACTCAAAACCACTGGTATTTTTCATTTTTCTCGCTCTCCATGTCAGTTATGTTACACACAAATGCATTGCCATACCAACGACCTGACAAAAATGCAACTAATGTGTTGAGATTCAACACCAAAATAACAACAAAAAACGCAGATTTTTTCTACACACTAAGAACAGGACATTCAGTTTTATGTTTTCAGGCTTTATGTTTCTTTTGCGATTATTAATAAGCGATTCTCTGAACAATAATCTAAGCTCCTGCTACGGATGATCTGCCAGAGTTTGTGTGTAGATCACCGTTTAGTTATTTTTTTTTTTTACTGAATTCTGCAGCACATCTACATGTTAAGATAGTCAAAGTCAAGCTAGCATAACTGACCTACTTCCCTAACCCTTCTTTTTTTCTTAACTAAACCTTTTTCTTGATCTTGTCTAGTTGTTGACAGTTAGGTGCAAAGCACTGCGTCCGTTTTTGTTTTCTATATCACGTGTGTGGTATGTTGACAACATGACAGTAAAACCTGTAGTTATCATCAATATTTTGCCCTGCAGCAAGGAGCTGGGAGAATTCGCTATTAGTTATAGGCAGACATAACCTAAATAACATATGCTGAATGACATTACCGCCCTCTCTGTGACCGTGTGTTTACGCCTTTGATGAAATAAAACACAAAACCCTTTTCTATGTTTACCACCAGCACTACCTAACATTTCTCTCCAGCGTGACTAATTAACACAAGTGCCTTTGTCACACAAAGAAATCCTCTTGACTTTTCTCCTCGCAGCACTCACCGTGTCTGCAGTCGAGTGGCTGAATGTGAGTGTGTTTGTTCGGCGCACAAAGCAACCGACGCTCGAAAGCACAACAGCGTGTTAGCGTGGCTGCATGAGGACAAGTCCCTGTTGGCATGGAGTGTTCCCCGGACCCTCTCTTCAGTCACAACAATCACAGTAGAAAGCCCTTACTTTAAATAACCCACAATCGGTCATGTTAACCTAGAATGTGCTTTTAAGAAGCCTCGTTAGGTGTGTACGTTTAATTGTTTATGAAGTAAAAGTACCACAGTTACTTGGTGAAATAGTGTTTGCAAAAGAATCTGTAGCACCTACTGCAAAAACAATGTCACTTTTTACAGTTACGATAACGTTGGACTGGATTAATATCAATAAATAACACACGTGATAGAATATTCAATATTCAGTACATAGAACATTCACTGAATTCCGATCCAGAACCGCACGGCACTCTGGGCGATGTAGGCAGAGGAAAGGTTTTATCTGCTCCACCTCTCACTCGAGCTTAGCTGTGTTGGTGGAATCAATCAACTAACTCAGTCATTCTTTGGTTACCTAGCAACAACCTGTTGAGTAATTTGCGCAGCAGCAGTTTCAAGTTTCATGACGCCATAAAAATAAACAACAACAACGGTGTGGAGGGAAGATTGTAAAACAGGAAATGTGACACAACCAGTTTGGCAGGAGCTCAGATATTTAAAACTAAAAGCTAATCAATAACTTATTAATAACATTGAGTAGGGTGCTTTCAAGCAGCGGACCACCAGGGAGCAGCAACAGGCAGGGTGGAGAGAGCACTTCATTCATCTTTGCCTCAAATATCCAAACAAACTGTGGTCCAATTGATATTTTCTCTGGCGTCTCAATAAATGAACTTAAACTGTTGGAAACGTAACTTGGAAAACATATTTTGTAACTTTTAAAAACTTGCTTCTACTGTGACAGGGTAACTGACTTATGCCTACTCTCTATCCACTGTTATCCATGTACATCACAACACTTAGTCTGACAGTACTGCTACTTTGTTGATGCTAAGCTAACCCACTCAGCTACTAAAACTCAAACTTCCTTTCTCGACAACTTGAGGTGATAACTTAGAAACCGTTCTGGTTTTTCTTTTCTTTTCTCTACAATAAAACTGATTATCTCTTGATTGAAAGATTAAAAATAAATATCATGCATGTTTCTGTCCCATGTTTGTTTGACATTAACGGGAGTACTGACAGCTCTCCCCCCCCCTTACAGCAGTGACTAAACCCATAACACCTGGCAACTTTTCCCAAGAATGCGCCACACTAGTGGTTAAACTGGAGCAAATAATAATAAATTTACCCCCAATTCATCCACAAATGTCTTGCTATTAATAAATGGGCCAGTGCCAACCTCATGCAACTTTAACTCCTAATGCCCCTCACCTCCCTCCACAGACCTTACATAGCTGCTCCCATGTCTTCACTGTGCAGGTCATATTAAAGATTTATTCATTTTCCAGGTCTGCACTCGAATATTGATGAAGCCTGACACGGCCGTCCCCGTGTTCACGTCTTTACTGTTCTGTCTACTGTGCAGAATATATTCATACTCTGTGCAAATACAGGCTTTTTGATTTAATGTAATGATTACTAAATGTATTTCATACATTTATGATCAACTGACGTACTCTTGTGTATAATTATATATTTTTTCTATATTATTTTGGTGGAAGCATTTTATAAGCCCATTGGGGCTTCTTCGTTGCATTATTATTATTATTATTATTTTTTATTATTATTATCTTTGGTTTGTATTTTAGGTGTGCGAAATAAACTAAGCTGAACTAGGAAAACTGTACATTTTATTTTACCTCAGCAATGTAGTAAAAATGAACATAGACACGTTTAATAAATGCACAAGTCCTTCATTTCTTCATATATTAACACTAAAGAGGTAAAAGTATCAACAGTTAAAGTGCCAGTATTGCATAAAGTCAACTGTTTTGAGTTTTATATCATGTTATAATGTTTTTCCCTCCTCAAAAACACACCTGGAGTGTTGCTTTGATCCTGTCATGCATGTTTGAGAAATCCTTTCGTCTCCATGGCAACCATTTAGCTGTGCAAAGTGCTTGGGGGGACAGAGCGCCGCCTTTGAGCTTCCGAGCAGCCGCTCGGAAGCTCTGCTCTGTGAGCTGCCGCCTCACAGAGCTCCCCTCCCTCCCTCAGCTCCTTCAGACTAGCCAGCAGCAATTAGCAAACATCTGGTGGAACTGAGCATCTGCTGAGCTCATTATAGGAGCTACTTCTCAGTGAAACGCTGGTAAAAACGTTGCTAAAGGATTAATAGAGGAGCCATGTTACGATGACTTCCTGAAGGCAGAGTTTCAGAAAGAGCAGAAGTTTCTTCTTAAAGAGACAGTGGCCCAATTCAAATCAAGGCGTTAAATTACAAGGTCAAATTTCTTTTAAGTCATATTTGATATAAACAGCATTTTTATGACAACTGAAGGTAACATAGTTACTTTATTGTGATATAAAATGCCACTTTGTGCCTGGAATACAAATAATACTGCCCCTTTAAAATAACCCTCTGTATCTAACTGTTACCTGTGTGTGTAGTTCAGTGGGCTGCTGTGATTACAGTGTGGAACGTTGTCTTTATGTGGCTTATTACGGTTACATTTCATTATATCACATGCCTCCCTGTTCACATGCAGGAAGACCTCATGTAAAATCATTTCTTCTGGTGTAGTTTCTGTGTGTGTGTCTGTGTGCTATTGACGCTAATGATATTTGACAAGGGACCCAGGGGAAACAGAGTATATGCAGCCCCCAATAATTGCCCCTCTTCCCCAGCACACACACACCCAGAATGTGCAAAAAAGACGAATAAAAGCATGCACAAATTGACTTGGCGATCCGAACCCAGTTTAGAGCTGAAGTTAGTTTACATATGGTTCCATCGGGATGAATCTCAAATTAATTTGAGACTTTTAATGATGTATTTGAACTGATCGTTTTTCACGGTGCGGTGATTATGCGACATGCGAGTGCCAGGATTTTTGATTTATTTTTTTAATAGGATTAGGTGCACAAGTTTGAATTTGTTATGTGTTTTCTGTGATCAACACACAGAGATGACACACAGAAGCTCAAATGTGTACATCTATCAAATCCTTTTAATGAGCACTGCTATAGGTCCTATAATCTATTTCAATTTACCAAGACCTATTTGCTTCTCTTAGACAATTCAGACTCAATGTCGGGTAAATTTTATTGCCATGGAAGTCTCTTTCTGGAAGAATAGCTCACCTTTTCCCCTGAAATTAAAATGTTTTAGAAAAGTCTTAAACAACTTAGGAACCCCGTAAGATTCAAACCTTTCCAATAACTGGTAAATACTGAAACTCCAGTTTAGCCGTTGGTCTTCCATTGTCATGATGAAGTGGGAGGTGTTGTTTATGAGCCATTGTTTCTCATATAAATCCTCAAGCCGTTCATTTGGAGAAGCTAATCGCCTTCAGAAGTAAAGGTTTACAGTGAGACTGACTGAACCATTTACTGATGCATTCACTTTCTGACAGCTTGCTAAAATCTCAGCACCAGGAAGCTCCTTGTATGGAGGAGGAAGTACCACTGTAAAAAAAAAAGAAGAAGAAATCAGTCTTTATTTCTCAGAATTCAGAGATTAATTCACACCAAACACGTTTCACACATCAGGTGCATCTGGTTTACAGTCAAAGTCTATGTGGAGGCATCGCAGCACGATTCGAAGCGTTTGACACGTCAAGCGCGTCCGACGAATAAGCCGGCAACGGAAAACAACGGCTGGAGCGATCTTGACACGTCTGACGCGCCGTCGACGCGACTCCAGATAGACTCTGAACGTAAACCAGACACGCAAAACGCTGGGTGTGGAGCAAAATGTCAAGTGTCTGCGTTCAAAGTGAACACGCGTTGAACTCGAAGCGTCAGAGCTGTTTTTGACACACACAACGCGTTTGTTGTGAACGCACCATTAGGTCCGAATTCTGAGAAAAAAAGGGCAGAAATCTGAGATTAAACAAGCCAGAATTCTGACTTTTTTTTCTCAGGATTCTGCATCTAACATCTGAAGTCTGTCATATCAGAATAAAAAAAGTCACAATTCTGAGAAAAAAGCCAGAAGCTTGAGATGAAAAAGTCAGAAATCTGATTTCTCTGGGTGCACCGATTTATTGGTGCCGCTTTCCTTAATTTTGGGAGATCTGTGATCGTTCGATACTTGTTTGTGAAGCTGATCTTATCTGCCTCAGTAAAGGTCTAAAAATCACTCACTGTCCTTTTTCTCTGCTGTGAGAGGTTTGACTGACTTTTAGCCCCGCCCACCACGTCATGGCTGCACTTTGTCAGTAAACAGTACTGTAGTCATCCCACTTTTTCCAACCCTGCAACTTTCTTGTTGTATTTAACAACATTTCAGACAAAATAAATTGGTGTCAGCCAAAACTGGAATCAGCACATCATGCTGCGTAAAAGATTGGTAATCGTCAATCTTTTTACTCCTACTGACAACATTTTTCTCCAATTTTTGACTTTTTTTTCCTCAGAATTATGACTTTTTTTTACTGTTCTCATGTAAACAAAGTTTTAGTCTCTGTAAGTTGGATGCCATCGGTACACAAACCTGTTTCTTTTTTCTTAAACTACAACCAGCTGAGTGATGGGAGTAGAAATAACTAGCAAACTGGAAGAAAAAACAATCAAATGAACGATAAGCCAATAAAGATGAACCCACAAAACAGCTGCAGCTTCAACACATTGCGCATGCATCGCACGCGGGAGGTACAGCAGCATATATGCACAGGCAAGAGAAAACACAGGAGCACATTTGGAGCAGCAGCAGCAATAAATAAACAGAATAAATTGGAAGTGGACAAATAAGCCTGGGAAACAAATTAATGTTGGAACACGTACTCTATAAACAAAAAACAAACACAGATAGAAGAACGCACAGGCTAAGCAGCCGAAGACTGACCCTGACCTAAATGTACCAACAAAAGGCACCACTACTCACACGTACGCGTATTAAAAGTTGTTAATGTATTTACAGAGATAAAAGGAAAAGAAGACTTATGTATTTATTTCTATCAATCCATCCCCAAAGACGATTGGCTCTCTGCGGTTTGAGCTTAATGTGAGCAGCTGTGTGTGTTTGTTGCTCCTTCTGTGTGTTTCTGAGACAAGGTTCCACCTCGGTAACACCAACAGTGTAATCCATGCTGATCTCACAGGCCATGTTTACATTTCACTTAAGACTTCTAGCTCTGGATTTTCCAACTGTGCAATGATTCATGATTTGTGATATTTTTAATAAAATTAGTAACCAACACCAACCAAATTAAACACACACAATCAGACATAGTGTCATGGCCATCTGATTAATAGTGTATTTTATGCTCAAACAGTACCGGTTCATTGAGGTATGGACTTCATTAGACCCCTGAAGGTGAGCTGTGGTATCTGAAATCAGATGGTTTGTGAGGTGAAGTCTTCATTGATCAGAGTCATTTATGCCCAAAAGACACACGATTGGATTAAAATCTGGGGTGATTTCAGGGAGTTTTCAGACCTGATGGTCCGGTACACTCAGTTCAGTTGGGGACCAAAGTTGCTAAATTTGTTACATTTTAGTTGGTGCGGTTTGCTTTCACACTGCGAACGAACCAAACCTTTTGACTCATACGCACTTGTCTGTGGCGGTGTGACAGAAAGAAACGTTGAAGGAAGCGACACAAAAACCTAAGAAGTAAATAAAAATGAAGTGCTGCCAGATTTTAGTGGCTGAAGGATTTCTCTTTGGTCATTGGCAGAAGACCACGAGCCATTTCTCCCACTAGCACCAGACTTGTGTGTTTGTTCTGGTTGTATTTACCCAGAATGCCCTGCGCTATACAAACCGTGCCAGAATTCTCTACTACGGTTCAGTTTTTGGGTCTTCATCAGAGTTTGATGACTCATTCACAAACTCCCCAAGCAAGCCAGACATTCTTGGCAAACAAACTACAGTTTGATTAAAGTGGACTAAATATGGCTGGTGTGAATGCACTCTTAGAGAAAAGACAACTTCAGAAACTCATTGTTTTGTTCTTGAAACCATTCCTGAACCATAGAAGTTTGTGGCAGGGCGTACTTACCTGCTGAAAGAGGCCATAGACATCAAGAAATACTGTCTCCATGAATTGGTGTACACTGCCTGGATAGGTGACACGTAAGGATGTCAGAATCCAAGACTTTCTGGCTGAAAATTGGCCCATTGTTCTTACACCTTTCTCTCAGAACCTGAATTAATTTCTTCAGAGAATCTTTTGGTGCTTTCACTCCCCACATTCACTTTTTTGAAGGGTAAACTGTGGACAGGATCTTTGGTGACTAAAGCTCCAGTGTAACAGAGGCTCCGTCCTTTGACCTGTAGTGACCGCCGTGGCTGGTGTCCAGTGGTCTGTTCTGTCTCGGTGACCTCGTGCAAGGCTCCAGTTTGTGTTAATAATGGGAATCGATGAATATTATGTATCACCGTGATCTCATTGTTTCCCAATGGACTTTCAGTCCAGTGACCTGCTGGTTTCTGTCTGTAATTTATGCATCTCTCCATCAAACCACCAGACTGCCGAAGCGGTTTTCTTTGATGTATGCCTCCGCAAGATGGTTCCTAGTTGACACATTGGCATAATCACAGCAGTAAATGTTGATTTGGGAAATATGCCTGATTTACTTTGTAATCAGATTAAAAAAAAGAACATTAACAATATTGATCTCTAAGTTTTTTCCTTTCTTTCTTCTTAGCTTAATGTAATAAAATCCCAGCATGCCACCTCTTACAATCAAAGAAGGTAGAATATGTTTCTTCATGTATAGTTTTGCATTCTACAGTATTCATACCAAACATACCAAATTAACTTTGTCATATCATCATCTTCCTACGATAAGTCATTAAAGTAATTTTTTGCCAAACGTGAATTTGGCAAAAGATTATCTCGACAAAAGTAAAATCACTTAAGGCAAAAACTGCCTCAGGCCATTATTTTAGGAAGGTGACGACATGCTGTCACATTACAAGCAGCTTTCTAGATTTGGAAGATGAGATTTTGTCCCTCCTAAGTCAGAGTACACATCATTCCACATCACTATTGAAGTCAGTATTTAAGTCTTGTTGCAGGCTATCAGCTGAATGAAGGTCTTGCCTCGGCATGGTGGCACAGTTGGTATCTCTGTTGCCTTGAGGCGAGAAGCTCCCCGGTTCAGATCCTGGCCTGCTTGTCTTTCTGAATGAAGTTTGCATGCATGGTTTCTCTGCGGGTGCTCTGTCTTCCTCCCACAGAAATGAGAATAGTTGAATAATTTGACTAATTCCCCTTAGGTGTCAGTGTGTGGATGGTTGTCTGTCGTTGTGTGTCTCTTTTTGTTGCCCTGGCGATCTATCAGGCCTGTACCCCGCCTGTGACTCAATGATCTCTCGAGATAGGCACCGGCCTCCTCGTGACTCTGCAGGGATAAGCAGGTATGAAAAATGGATGTGTGGACTGTGACTGGGCCAAACTACCATCAAGACTCTTCCCAATGTAGCTCTGGCTGTATGTTTAGGGTCAATGTCATGCTAGTAGTCTGAATTTAATCCTCCAGGCATTTCTTTGTCTGAGCTGAAGAAAGGCAGTGACGTTGTGTTCAGGGTGATGCTGGTTTTTCTCCACAAAATGTGATTGACATGCTGTTAGTTCAGGCCTAAAAATCCAACCCGGGTCCATAGGCTTTGTGTTTGAGCCAGATCCGACCCGTCTAACTAACTTTGCTGGCCTGAGCCCGAATTAAATCCGACGTATTACTTTATCATGATTTTACTGCTTTTGTTTTTAAACCATAATTTGCGTAATTTCTCCCAAATTCAGCTTTTAACGTCTTCCAACATTGTCTTGTCGTTTGTTGTGTGAGTCGGGTGTAAATCCTCTGGGATGTGTGACTGATGGGAGCGGCGCAGCATACTGTGCGCTGCGCTCGTTACAGTCTTACCTGCTACACCCTCCTTACTTTCTTTCCTTCCTCAGCAGGTTAAACTATATACTCCTCTATTTACACAACAACAAGGAGATTAATACAACTTTATGTCGCAAATTCTCGTTTGGTTGTTATTATGCTGTATGTGTTGAAGGCTTATTAAAGATGCCACAGAAACCTGAATTTTGGGTTTGGCCATAAATCCAAATTAATCAGAGCACATTCGTCCATGTTGGTTGAGCATTTTACTTAGAGGTTCCAAAGTAAAGTGGATTAATTGTAACTGTACACCACTCTTTTGAATTTTATTGTAGAGCATTTTGAAAACCACAAACTATTACAGCGATGCTTTTCCTTGTGTTCGTCCACCATAAAACCCCAAAACAATACATTAAAGTTTGTGGACGTTATAAAACTCAATGTGAAAAAGTTAAAGAGGATGGAATGCCATTGCACGGCACTGGATGCCAAATCCGATATGGGTCACAGGTCCAAGACTAGTCATTAACAAGGTGGAGGGAGACGGAGAGAGACGTTAAGAGAATGGAGAAGAAAAAAAACGGGAAATGAAAAGGAAACAGAAGACATGAGGAGAAAAGAAGAGAAGAGAGTGGGACGAGACGGGAGAGAATCTAACACATAGTCCTTGCTGTCAGCCAGTGTGTAATTAAGTTCTGCACTCTGTCACCATCGCTCTGCAGAACTGGTAATTTAGCTGGGCCTGAGCCAGGAGAGCAGGTCAGGGGAGGGGAGAGCGAGGACGGGGCGGACGGCAGAGGAGAGACGAGAGGGGAGGGGAGGGGAGACGGACGGAAACGCCGAACGACGGGGGAGGCGGGAGAGGAAGAAGAAGAGACTCATGAGAAAAAGATGAGTCAAGAGAAATTAATCATGGGTGAAGGCGGCAAAACGTCAAGGAAGATTATGTGGGGCCAAAAAAATGAGGGAGTATTGAAAGTTAAGCTGGATACGACGTTGTTACAAACTATCCATCCATCCATACTTTCTTAATCTCAAGGGTTGCAGGAGGTGCTGATCATTATGCAGGTGTTCTAATGATGCGGCTAAACTAATGATCATATTGCCTTGTTAAGGACACTTAACACTTTTCTTGGTCAACCAAGCTAACCAAATCCAACACAGCTGTAGATAAAACACAACTACAGATTCCTTTGGGATATTTTATACCAGAACCTGAACGTGACAGTTCAAAGCTGATCTTGTTCAGAAAGTCGTCCTAACCATCTCTTAGATCACTCCAGGAACATTTCAAAGAGATGGTAGATCTCTTATCATAATTGCTGGTACGATCGGCCGATTTGCCTGGCATGGTGACATGAAATCACTGTTCTCAGCTGAAGGAGATCCAACTATTAGCCAGTCAACGTCATGGCTGAGACGAATGCAGTTGTCAAGCTTTGCGACGCGAAGGGGTGGAGGGTATTATTTCTAATCGGGTTTGGCTGGCTTTTGTTCAGCGCCACTCACACATTTTCCACAAACACTTCGAAGTCTGTACATAAAGCAGCACACAGTGGCCTGCAAACATGTTCAGAACACTTACAGCGTTTCACCTTTTGTCTCATTACAATCCTAGGTGTGGATATAGTTGCTTTGTGAAGGCCACAGAGGTTTGTCAGATCACTAAGCAAACAATATCACTAAGGTCAATAAAAATGTATTTGTGGGGCATTTTACAGAAGGATTAGGTTACAAAACAAACTGGCTAACTACATGGATGTCCTCATTTAACCCTTTAACTGTCACCCTCAAAACACTTCTATACAAGTCAGAGAGGAGACCAGTGTCATTATGACAGGTAAGAGTTAATTCTCACCAGAAATTCACTTTTGGATTTAATTAAAATGGAAATTATAAAGGGCCTTTTCTTTAATTGATATTGTTTATTTAAACTTCAATCAAATTTTCTCCAGGTTAAATAAACTATCTAGCTAGCTGGCTAGATGGCTAGCTATTTAAACATCTAAGTATACTGATAGCTAGCGATTTAATCAACTAAGTGTTTACACAGCTAGCTAGCTATTTTTACAAACAAGTAGCTGGCTAGTTAAATGTAGAAAGTCGCTCAGCAATTAATGTTGTCTTTGCTGTATGAGATTTAAAAAATGGATGAGTAATTGTTTATTGAAGTAGCTAGCGGCTTGATTAAATGATTCTGTGACATATCAGTATGTCCCAATCTGTTGCATGCACAGTCTCACACTGTATCCTAATTTCTTTTTACAACTGTAACTCCACTTCCAAAAGAAGAAATGGCAAATTAAGACGAGGCAAACATCACGAAGCTAAAGAAATGGGGGGTAAAAGGTCAGTACAAAGTGCAGTTAGGTGTCAGGGTAAATGGCTTTTCACTGTGCAAGTCTTGGGGGGGCAGGACAGTGAAAAGAGGACGGGTGAGAAAGATGTGACACGCGTGAACCTCGTCTCTGACCTTCCGTGCAACGCTACGTTTGCCCGTGTGTGTTTATGCGCGTTTAAACCTGGGGGGGAAGAGGACGGTGAGGCGAATGGATGAAAAGCGAGTGGCAGATTGAATCCACGGGGAGTCTAAATGGGCAGATGCACAAGTGGGACGGTGTGTGTGTGAAGATAGCTGCTAAGCAATCCGAGGAAGGACGATTAAAGGATAGCGAGTGTGTCCATTTCTGTGTTTAAGCGACAGCTACAGTACTGCTTAGCTTCGTATTGACATAGCAATTACCAGTGAATAATTGGGCCCATGTGCGGATGGGTGCGTGCGCATGTGTATCAGGTGTAGTCGGGTGGGGAAACTTGCTATTGGCATTCTAATAAGACCAGGAGACAGACTCCCTCGACTAAGATCAGAGGAGCTCCGTACTGGAGCAGGTGAGCGATACGGCATCGTTCTCCAAGGTCCATGCTGGCTCCGCATTGGCAGAGGTTACATGCTTAGTGTAGATTAGTCTGGCTTTGAATGCCATTCGCAAGTGTTCAGTCTGGTAGATGGGAAAGCTAAGGATCCGATTGGCGTCCATATTGACTGTGCTTTAGATTAAACCTTTAGCCTTTCCCATTGCTTACATTTTCTTGTTTTCAAAGGGACAGTATTATGTATTCTCCACCTACATAGTGGTGTTTTATAGCATAATTAAGTAACTGCTACCTTCAGTTGTTATAAAAATGCTTAATATGCCAACTATGACTTCAATTTGAATTGAAATTGTGCCTCTGTCTCTTTAAAAACTTCTGTTTTTTCTGAAACTCCCATCACAACATGGCTCCTCTATTAGCCCTTTAACAACGTTTTTACCAGCTCTGCACTGAGAAGTAGTTTGTGTTTGCTAACTGCTGATGGCTAGTCTGAAGGAGCTGAGAGGGGGATGGGTAATCTGTGAGATTTTGCACAGATGAAGGGTTGCCATGGGAGATGAAAGGATTTGTGAAACATGCAAGGTATGTTTTTGATGCAAAAATAACATAACATGATGTAAAAAAAGTCAATTTTATATAACACTGCCCCTT